>NC_084466.1:81945000-82576250 GCF_027409185.1 Cynocephalus volans | reverse complement strand
GATAAGATAGAAACTGTTCTATATCTAAGATTCTTACTTTAGACTTCAGGCAACTTTATTACCCCTTCCATTAAAGATTATTTCAAAATTACAAATCAAGACTCTCGGCATTTAATTATACTGATACAAATAAACAGTTTTTCTTTAATAAATTATGAAATGCATTCATGGTTTTTCAAACTGCTTTCTACACATAATTCTGAAAGCTAAGTATCAATGGATACTTACATTAACTAATCCAAAATAGTGCTCGTTGACTGGAAACTGCTCTGGACCAATCTCTTTCTCTAATGCCGAAGCATTGGCGCCCTTAAAATGAAAAATAAAAATCTTAGTACTTACAGTATTTCCATAAAGTTGCCACAATTATACAGATGTTATGGAGACATCCTTAAAAACTATTTATGCTCCCTATCATTATTTAACATTACAGAAAGAAAATAAAGGATGATATAGAAGAGTAAAGGTTTTAATAATATGACTAATAATTAGTTTACAGGAACTTTCTCATAAAACCAAAGCCTGAATCAAGGAATTACACACTTTCATAAGGTGTTCCTTTATTCCCAGTAATGAATGAAAGCTCCTGCTATATCGTGTACTCTAACAGGAGTGTAATGTGATAGCAATCATCTCTGAGAGCTGAAATTTTATGAAAGCAAATATGCACATATTCAGTGGCCTAGCAATTTTGAAGAATATGCCTGAGAAATTCTCACACAGAACTGAAGGTGACAAAAACGTTTACTGCAGTATCATCAATGATTGCAGAGCAGACAGCAGCCTAGATGGTCCACCACTGGGGAAATGGATATGTAAAATGTGACAGCACACGACACAGCAGTTAACGAAATAGACTTGCATACAGAAACATGGATAAATCTCAAAAACACGTTAAATTAAAAAAAAAAAATTAGATTAACCACCATAAAAAATAGCACATAGACAGTGGACCAGAAGGATGCACATTAACTATACTTGAAGCGGGTGCTAGAAGAGGGCTAAGACATGAAAAAAGGGAAAAATAAAAATAAAATGTAGCAAAAGAAGGGCCTTGCACAGCCAATCATAGTGTGTCATGGTCTCAGGAACATGATCACTCAATTCGGTGCATGTGAGGTCCCTGAAAAACAAGCAAAAGGGAGGAGGAGGAGCTGCGGCCCTGAGTAGTAGTGTGGGTGACCACACGTACCCAGACACAACGAGAGAGACTCTGAAATGTACTTGCAAAAGGAAAGAGAAGCAATTCTGATAGTGTGATAACTCTGGATATATTCACTCTGAAAATTTCCAAGAAAACATACTACCAGATAAATATAACTGATAAAATATTACTTAAGAAAAATACCGAAATATCACTTGGCAGAGTCACATAGAAGACAACACACACAATATACCTCCTCAACTACACTAGACGTGGTTAACAGCACATCAGTGCTCAGAATCCCACACCTTCTGCTGCCTTACTGTGCTCGATTCCTATGCCTAGGAAGCCTAGAACCTTTGTTAGACACTGCATCCTCAACCTCCTGATGGATCACGAAAGAAAATGGATCTCCATTAAAAATAGGAGAGGTGATGGTCAAGTTCCACCAAAACAAGACATTTCTTATAACATCCTTCAGCCAACCAGCACTTCTATATACATTATACTGTCTTTACTTTTTTAATTTAGGAATTACATTTATGCTTCATAGAAAACCTTGATATAATCACTAATTAATAGATACAATTTATTTCTAAATTTGGACATCAATTACCATTTTATAACAACATCAAATTCAATTATTACTGCAACTCCAAAATCCACTGAACAAAACTGGTGGGAATGTTGCAAGTCCTACCCCCACCTCTGCCAGCTCTAGTACCTTGTCACAAAATTTCCTCATGTACGTTGAAAATAATCAATAAGCCCAGATTTGTGCCACCTGCTGTAAATAAGTATAACTCTGTGCCCCACAAAAATAGAAGAAAAGTTGCTATCATACAAAATACTCCCTCATAAATACATCCATCCATCTAGAACAATAAAATACCTGCATACACATCTTAGGAAAGCATTTCTGGCCCTTCAGATGAACTAAGAACAGAATAATATGTGAACATTCTCTTTCCAGGGTTAGACCAATCACAGAAACACACCCCAGAGGTCCTACCTGTAATTTCACGCCTGCTTAGAAAGCCCTTCCCTCATCCTCATCCCCTTGCCTGCACAGTAGTTTCCACTCTGGGTCAAGTAGTAACCTTTCTGTGCCTCAGTTTCCTAACTGTGAAAGGAAAATGTCAGCAGTTGCTTTACAGGGTGACTATAAATTAACCAAGTTTTAACTTCTCTAAGGCGCTGACAGTGCCTGGCACATAAGCAGGTGTCCCATAAATGTTGATGCTCTTTTCCCCTTTCCTTCAGTCACAAAGAAAATAAACTATGCTCATTAGCCAGTCAAGGTAATAAATCTGATCTGCTCCAAACAAAAGCTAAGAAATGACAGGAGGAAAAAAACAAAAATCAGAAGGGGAAAAAAAAAAAAGATTGCCATAATACAAAAAAATAGTTCCTCTCAGTATGGCAGGCAAGAGTCACTTCCACAAGGAGCCCCCAGAGGTACCATCACTGTACTCCCCCCAAAAGCCTAGCAACAAAGCCAAACTGTACTCTGATTATAAGATCTGGGAAGAGTAAACCAGAGTGATAGAGTGGAAGGAGCTATAAATCACTGTCATTTAACTTTTCTGGATTAAAAAATCTTCATTCGCAAAATAAAAGGATCAGAATCCTCAGTGATTTTCAAAACCCCCCATTCCAAGTTTATCTGTTGGGTTTCCAAACAAGCCTTTACAAGAATTAAGATTTTCACAGCTAAAACTATTCAGGAAATTAAAAGGTTGGGTAATTTCTAAGTCTCTTCTAAGTCAACATTTCTTTTATCAATGCTTTTGAAGACATTACTATATTAACACAAAACTCCAGAAGTCCAAGCCGACCAATATATGCCAAGCCACACAATTCAACAGCTTGAGGAATTATGGTTATGGATGGAGTGAGGGTAGCAGACCAAAATGCAAAGTACAAAGAAAGAGTAGAATTCTTTATCATAGTTCTAAAGTAAGATGTAGCACAGTAAACTACACCTCAAAGTGGGATGATACTGTACAACAGATGCTGCAAACGCAGGAGGAGCACAGCACTTCTACTGCATGGATTCAAAACTTCCTCTGCAGAAATATCAGAGCACACTCCTATCTCCAGCCTAATGCTAACTACAAAGGCAAAAGATTATACCAGGCAATTCAGTTTCTGAAGTGTTTTCAACACTAACATTAGTTATTATTTCAACACTAACATTACATAACTGGTAAAAACCAACTGCCAAATCAAAACTTTGCTGCACAATTTTTATTATCTTTAAGACATTCCTTGAGGATTTTGTTGAAGGTTAACAAATTCTATTACGTCAAATAATGGCCAATCAAGCACCCCAAGATTTAAATTGAAGCTAGAACAAGTAAATATTCTATAGTAATGGCTCCATCCCCACACTTGAGAAACAGGACCCTACCAACACTAACAATGGCTTATGAAATCTGTGATGCTTTACTGGGAGAAAGAGAAGGAATGGTGGCATGCCAAGGTAAGAATTTCTGTTCTGGAGCTGTCACAGGTATCAGAATCCATTTGTTTTGTCTGAGTGCATGGCACACACAGATGGAAGAAGACATTTTTTTCTGACTGGTCCCCATTTTTGTAACTTAGGCAAAAGATTATTTTGGACTTAGTACCTATTACTATAGAATTCATCATGAAGAAGCAATTAGATATTCATGACCCTCCCAATGAAAACAAACAAAAAGTGGATAAAATTTAAAATTACAAAAAAAAAAAAAAAACCACACAAAAAAAACCAGAACAAAACCCACGCTGGTGAGAAAATAAGGAATCTGCAGAAACCAAAAAACAAAGTGATGGGGGAACCACAAGAGACAAGCAAACATGCAAGACAGATTTCATTCACACTGAGGGTATTTTCCAATCCTAGTGACCCTTTAGATTCTCTCCTAACAGCTGAATAGAATGGAATGCAGGAAACAGGTGCTAAATCTTAGGGCTCATCCAAGATAGGGAGCCCAACTGGAAATCCCAGCATGAAGCTGGGATCCCCAATGGGCTCTATCTTCAGTGTAAGAGGGAACAAGAAATAATCCTGGAAACCCACCTGCAACCAGGCACGCTGCCGCTGCCCCCTCCCCCAACCCCGGGGTCCTGAGGCAGGAGCCAGGGAAAGCCAAACCTGCCCATAACCAGGTAAAGAGCACACCAGAACCACCGTTTCCACGTGGGTATCCTACAATAGCCACAGCTGCTGCAAAAGTGGCTAGTGGCCATAGCAATAGTCACAGCCACTGTGCAGATGGCACATCAGACACTCGACTGCACTGACACAAGGAGAGTCACCAGCGGAGACCAAAAAAAGGAGAAGAGGACATCTCTCTCCACAAAGCACACTCCAGAGTAACAGAAGCATCTGCTCTACGATAATAGTGGGGGACCTGCACACACCTCTCTCACTACTGGACAGATCTAGGCAATGAATCAACAGAGGAACAATTACCTATCAGATGGAGAGAACAAATCTATGGTTATTGGGTGGGGGAGACTGGATAAGGGGCATAAACTATGATTTGTACTTAAAGAAAATTTCAAGCAGAGAACTTAATTCAAAGAGATCTTAAATTGACAGTGCCTTCTTCCACCCTACAAATGGCAGAATTACAAATTCACTCTAGAAGAAGACAAATTCGATCCTCCCACAAGGAATTTCTACAAATAAAATTCCAAGAGCAATGAGTTCACGGTCAAAAGTTACAAAAACACACAAGAATATAAAGCACCATGAATAACAGCCAGCAGAAATACAAACAGCAGAATTAGACTCATGAAGATATTAAATATCAGAACTAACAGACACAAGATATAAAAAAAATGTTTAATACATGCCAAGAAATAACAATGGCTTGATTACAAGAACAAAGACTCTAAAGTCTAAGCAGTTTTTTTAAAAAAGAACCAAATAAAACATCTAAATGTAAAAGTTCAATAGTTAAAGTAAAAACTCAGTGCTTATGTTTAAAAATTAAAGAAGGTTAATGTTGAGTAGTATTTTTTAGTCAATATTCCTGTCAATATAAGGTTACTAACTGAAACTCAAGTTTCATTAAAAATATGAAATTTTTTATAGAAAAGATTTCTTGGGCGAATAGATCCATTATGGAACCACTGCAGAGAGACCATAGTGTACTAAAAGCAGTGCTGAGCCAGCAAAGCTCTAGCTAGACTTGAGCCTGGTCCTGACCATGCCACTAAGTATTGAACCACCTGAGATACAATGTTCCTCCCTCGGGACCTTGGCTTTTTCAGACATAAAACCTCTATGTCTATAGTACCTTACATCCTCACAGTTCTAGCAACATGTGAATCTGTCGAGTCTTCCAATCTCATTAAAGCATTAAATATAAAATATTGGATAGTCCACTAAAAGTCAAATGTTAAAGTACTGAATAAAAGTTAGGATATAGTATCTCAGCCTCAGAAACAGTCATTCAGCACTAAGAATGTACAGGCCATGGAAGCAAGTACCTCTTTAAACATACTTAGCATAAATTTCTGAAAAGATGAGGACTTGTTCTTTGCATACCAAAAAAACACCATCCAAGTGAAAGAATAATAAATTGAAGTTGCAAAGACACTTTTGGTCTATTATTTTGACAATATAAAGGTAACAATATATTAAATGTTGCTGGCAAACCAAAGATACCATCTGCAAACAGGAAAAAAAGTAATCTGAGAGACGGCTGCCCTCCAATTAAATAATTTTTACATAGTCAACCATGGAAAACATACAACTGACTATTCTTCATTCTGCCATTATAAGAAAGATATACATTACACAAAAGTAAACTGATAACCAGGAATGTTTAAGAATAATTAACTTATTTTGGAATTACCTTTTTTCCTTAATTTCAGAATCGCCTAACCCACAACATCCACATCTAAAGCTGGAATATGGTTTTTGTAAAAAAAAAAAAAAAAAAAAAAGTATCTATGAAGACATGTCATTTTATAAAGTTACTTATGTTCAGCATACACTGTTTAAAAAAGTAGACAACTTAATACACTTTCACAAATAAAAAATTATAAAAACGTAAAAGGATGAATACCTACTATCTAGAAAACAGTATACATCCTATTTAGTATAAAATAGTAGATAGTTATGTGTTAGTAGACGTTATGGCAAACTATTAGTTCCCACACAACTTTCTTTTGTTTAATACAATAAATCCAATACAATAAATACAATACAATAAATCTTCCCCAGTTTATTTTTCAAATCATATTTTAGAATTCAGCATTTATCATTCCAAGTTTAATATTGAAAAGAGTCAGATAATGTCAGTACATCAAGGAGAACTGCCAATCAGGTTCAGGAAGGCTTCTTGGAGGTGAGGAAAGCAAGTGAACTTGGTAAACTAAAAGTTCTGGAGGCACAGGAAGCGGCTGACGGGAGAACATGAGGTGTAAACACAACCAGGAAGTGAAGGTGAGCAGTAAAATGATGAATCCAAAGCATAAGAGATGATGTGAGAAACAAGTTCGTTTCTCTTAAATGACAAAAATGTGAAGAATCAAAGAGAAGGCTTAACCCTCGTACCTGTTCTAGAAAACACTGTGTGCTCTTAAACTGTATCAGGGGTTAAAAAACTATGACAAATCACATCCATGCCATAAGTTTTGAGGCATCCTAAAAACAGTATCAAAGCAGTAGGCCTCAGGAAATGTGAAATTCAGAAAGCACCCAAATAGTATCTCCCTAGCCCTGGGCTAGTAGTTGTAGAATGTGATTTTCAAAATGTAGCATCCATTAGCAGACAGCGAGGTCTATTTAGTGGATCACAACCATCATTTTCTTTTTCAGTAAAATAGAAGAGATCATAGTACATCTCCTACTAGAGTAAACAATGGCTTATGAAAGTTTTGCTTCAATATATAAGCATGTATGTATTGGTCTCATACTATTTCTCACCATATGTTGAAATAAAAAAATATTTTGACATACAAAAGTATAAGACAAAAATTTCAAAATCATCCAAATGGGGAGTAGACAGTAAATAAAAATTAGCAAAAGCTAATGAAAACATGATTGCATATAGATACAAAATGATTTAAAAATAAATTCAAAGCTACAGAGATAAGAGAAAGATAAGAGAATAATAATAGTAAGATAATAATAAAATAATAAGTGTCAAAACTATGCTACAACACAGTATGTATAACTGTCCTGGAGAGCTGGAGAATTTGGGAAAAGCTTCATAAACAGATGGAACTAAAAGAGCCAAGTCTTGAACTTTTCATGTTGGTACAAACAGTAGTCATTTAAACATTCCAACTGCAGGCTGTGCAGCAGATTGAATGACGGTTGCATTCCTGGCCTAGTTCTAAGATGAACTACCTACCTAAGATGTCACCTGCAGTTAACCACTCTGCCTCAGTTTCCTCATCAGCAAGATGAGAGACCAGATTTACGGCATCTACTGCAAATCTAAAATGCTACAATACCAAAATAGTTAGCAGCAATGTAGTTTACAGTCAAAGTTTGAATTTAGAACAAAGAGGTGAACTCTTTAAGCCCAAATACTAATCTGCAAAACAGAGCAAACACCACTCTCATCATGGTCTGCTTCTATGGAGATATACAGGAGATGTTTACAATAGTGCCTGGCACAGTAGGCACTGAGCAAACACCTCCTCTGCCCCTTCGTCCTCTATCTGAACTACAATGGTATCTATTACTCCCTCCTTCAGATGAACCTCTCAAAAAATTGATATTCCCAAAGTCCCAATAAATTTCAGTGACTGAAAACATATTTTGGGGTTCTATAATGATCTGTAGTCATTCTAAGAATGTTGGTCTAGGCCTTCTACCGTGGCCTCCTCTGGCTTTAACGATCCCATCGAAGTTAAAATGTGCTCCATAAAAGTGCAAAGGATTCTTAGGTGCGTCCAGACAATTAAAACTGGCATTGGACCATTGCAGCATATATCACAAAGGGCTTCAAAAGTTGCCTTAGAATGAGAAATCAGCACAAAGCAAAGCCACTCCTTCTAAGCTATGATATGGTACTTATGATACAAAACGGAGCAGAGAGGTACAGTTGCCAACACAAATAGAGAAGTCAAAACGCCTTGCTATCTTTGAGAGAAATGAAATATTACACAACCAATTATCAAGCTCTAATAATCCATTATTGAAGGGCCTTTGCCTCTGTTACTCTCTACAACAGGTCTTCTACAAGCCATCTGTTTAAGTTGAAGGAAGAAAGTAGCTTACCTTCTTCAAATGTCACCACAGAAGCACATACGTAACATATTAAACCTGTAAATCCCTCATCTAATCAACTCAGAAAAATCCAATTCTATGATTAATCACTGGCTAAATGATTACAAATTTAAATTAACTCAGAAGACTCCACTTAGTAATCCTTTTCATCTAACAGTAATATATATATAAACAAACATACAATGTAAGAAACAGAAGCTAAGCAACAAGTTACATGTCGGAATCATTGTTATAATTCATTGATAAAATGACCAAATCAACAACAGGCATATAATTTTAACCTCCAAAAAGTTCAAATATCCACTAGAAACACAATGTTCTATCAGACATGTTAAAAGGTACAGTCTTCCAATTACTTGATTCAGTATCTTTAATGAGGAGTTTGGTTCTAATTCATGGCTAAATGTGCTATTTATAGAGAGTAAAAGAAGATTCAGATTCACCTTAAGTCTTTTAACTCAGTCAAGGAATAGAAATGTAAGAACACTAATTGGGTACAAAAAACCCCAAAAAAACCCATGCTTTTGATCCATAAGTGCCCGCAATGAGACAACGAACTACTGAAAAAAAAATCTCATTACTCCATCTTGGTCAGAAAGTAATAGTAGCAGGCTGACTGGTTAGCTCCATTGGTTAGAGTGCCAAGGTCAAGGGTTTGGATCCCCATTTGGGCCAGCCACCAAAAACAAACAAACAAACAAAAAAAACCGAATGAACGAAAGAGTAATGAAATTGGGCTTACCAAGAACTACACTGCCAAGGCTTCACATTTGGCTTAACAACATCGAAAAAGAAATTCTCAAATATGACCAAACTTAGTGAAAAGACTTACAATTTGTGTGTGCACAATGAAATTTTACAAATCCAATTGTTCTATCAGTACCAAAAAGCTCTCGCAAAAAATTAATAAAACACTCTCATGGACAGCTAAACATTCATAACTACATATGAACTACATTACTGGCATCTTACCTAGGGCAAAAAAAGGGTAAGATTTGTTTTTTACAGTATCTCCACACTACCCTCAATGCAGGGATTCGCCTGCTTTGCTGAACACATTACAAGAAATGATTCATCATTTTAAGCTCTTTCCAGTATATTCTTGACAGTTTCTATGCTCTACTTCACCCAAATGATGTTTCAGCTCTATTCAAAATAAGGACCCTGGACTGCCTGCAACCAGTCACAGCCTCCAGACACCTGATGTGGGTAACTGATTTGTATGATGACGCTCAATCAGAAAACCTGTGTTGAATGCTTTTCCACATATAACAACATGAACACCTCTATTTTTCCCAACACCTATGTTATAGTATAATGGAGTACTTGTAAAGCATCTTGCCTTCCTGAGAAGAAAATCATTAACGTAAGTACAAGGTATTATTACCTGGTTGAAGGGAAATCAAACTGACAATATAAATTACTGACTGACTTGGGTTATAATAACAGAGTTCATATCCATTTCCAGAGATGGAGACTAAGTCCTGCCCACCCTAATAAAAAGTAAAATTATCATCAAACTTAAATACTTTCTTGTCAAATACTCAGAACATTCCATGTGCTTCAAATAAAATAATGCACTAACAATGTGAAGGACTGTCTCAGAAAGAGTTAATTCTTACAATAAAAAAAAAAAGTTACTGTGGCTCTTTCTGCACCATAGAGATAACAGGAATGTTATATTAAACCAGAGTAAAGTGGAAAGAACAAAGAATCCTCACTTACAGTTCTCAATGCTAGCTCTCAATTCCCTTGACCTATAAAGTATGGTTATTTCTATAAAACTGTGAAAGAACTGAAACTAATTTTTAAGTTCTACTGCAAAAATAAAGACCATTCTTAGCAACCACACCATCACTCTAAAAGTATGCTTAACTTTTGTGAGGGGTGCTAGGGAAATCCAGCAAGGGACTTCATCACATTAACGTAGTTTCAGTCTCCTTGAAAAACAACAACAAAGCACCGCTGTTTTGACAAATGGTGGGAAACAGAAAGGAACTGGCTACAGCTGGCACCAAGCATAGTCACGTCCAAAACATAATCAAGGGTGGAGTGACGTAATGGAAAATGGAAGAGCAGGAAGCCCAGGAGTCAGTCCCTCCACCAAAACCATTAAGCTGGAAAATCCATCACAATCAACTATTCTGAGCTCTGGAAACTAATCAGACATTAAACACCTAGGGGAGTGGCTGATGAAGGAAGGGAAAGGTAAGAAAGCAGAATGTGCAAACCAGCTATGGTCCCCTACTCCTCAGCCCCCGCAGAGGAGGGCAGGGGACTGCCTCCCAGAGCAGAGGCCTGGTACCAGGGGGCAGCAGGGACCAGGGACCTTGCCCTTCAAAATTTGGGGTTGTGCATTTTGCTCAGTCTGGAGGAACAGCACAGGTGCTTGCCTTTATTTCTGCCCCCTTAGGCTGCAGCAACTTTTTTGGGGGGGGATCCAGACATTGAAGTAAATCTCTGTCAGGTCACAAGCTGACCAGAGATAATGCAACAGAAACTTCAGTGACCACGCACAAGGAATACAGACTTCGAAAAATTAGTTTGCAGAAGTCATTATACAAATGGATGACTGCAACCTTCAAAAGCAATCACTCAGGAGGAAATGAACCTGATTTCCAGGGTTACCACGTTATAATATTCAAACTGTCCAATTCTAACACACACTCACAAATCACAAAACATACAAAGAAAAAGGAAAATATGGTGCATTCGCAGGAATAAAGACCTTGACAGAAACTATAGCTGAGGAATCCCAGACATTGGAATTAATAGTCAAAGGTTTTTAAGTCAACCGTTTTAAATATGCTCAAAGAAACTGTGGTTACTAGAGGCGGGAAAGGGGAGTGAGATGGGGGGACATTGAAAGCTGGTTAAATGGACACAAAATTACAGCTGGATGGGGAAAAAACAAGTCATTGTGGTGTACAGTCAACCCAGGAATCTGGAGTTTTATGATTTTATTGCATGTTTTCAAATGACTAGAAGAGAGGAGATCAAATATGCACATCACAAAGAAATGACTAAGTTTTGTAATGATGAATATGTTAATTTACCCTATCACACATAGTGTACGTGTATTGAAATATAACTCTGTACCCCATAAATATGTACAATCAATATGGTTCAATGAAAAATGTTTTTAAAGTATGCTCAAAGAACTAAAGGAAATCAGGAGAACGCTGCATGAACAAATAGGGAATGTCAATAAAGAGATCACAGGCTAGCTGGATTCCTGGGGAGAAAAAAATAGGGGAGTTATCACTGAATCGCTACAGAGTTTCTGCTTGGGGTGATGAAAATGTTTTAGAAATGCACAGTGCTGATGGTTGCACAACATGGTGAATGTAATTAATGAAACTGAATTGTACACTCAAATATTGGTTAAATGGCAAATTTTATGTGGTATATAATTTACTACAATTAAACAAAAAAAACAATAACAACCCCTGATCAAGGATGTTACGCTGGGCTCCCAAGACAAGAGCTGAATATGTTTACTTCTCCACAAGTGTTTTTCTGGAGAGCAAGTTGCTTGTGGAAATCCAAAATTTCCTGGGCAAACACCAAATCTGCAGGGTTCAGTTGAGGCCAGTTGTTGCTATAGCATCACAAGCCCAAAAAGATAAGTTAATTCTTGAAGGCAACAATATTTAAATTTTATTGCTTTGTTTCAGCAAGCCATGACCAAAACAAAGGTATCAGAAAAAATTCTGGAAGGCATCTACATCTTGTCAGGTTGTCTAGCTGCAGAAATAGCAAAAGGCTGAACAATACCCAATGTTTATGTGTGGCATTTTCAAATCGCAGAAAATTCATTTTTTGGAGTATGAGTCCGCCTCCAAGCTCTGCCACCACTTCACAAGCCAGGTGACCTGACCTTGGGCGAGTCACTTCATCAGTCTTAGTTCTCTCATCTTATAATACAGGAAAACACCTCCTCTGCCTAACTCATAGGGTTGTTGTGGAAATCAAACAGTGAATGTGAAAGTTCTCTAAAACATCAAGTGCTATTTAAAAAGTATTACTAAAAACATTAGTCATTTAAATTTTTCTAAGTGATCATTTTATCAAACCAATTACAATGGAAAATTCCAGTAGAAGAGAATTAAGGAAACTTTGTTCAAGTGAAAATTTTAAAAATTTTCAAAACTTTGTTTTGAAAGCTACTGTGCAGGTAGAAGGAAAAAAAATAATCTTTAAGCTATGTAAAAGTCTGAAGTTAGCAGCCTAAGAACAAGTTGTTAGAAATACTAAAACAAGCACCAAATCCCTTTTGTATGCCTTGCATAAAACTTCAATTTACAAACACTGCAAGCTCACAATCTAAAAATAATTCAAACCATAGAGAGGGTATAAAATCTAAAAGATGAGGGCTGGCCTGTGGCTCACTTCGGAGAATGGTGCTGACAACACCAAGTCAAGGGTTGAGATCCCCTTACTGGCGATCTTTAAAAAAAAAAAAAAAAAAATTAAAAAATGAAAGTATTATTCACCACTCCCTCCCTTAAGGTTCATTTCCCCTCACACAAGCCCTATTAAAAGTTTGTTTTTAATGGTAATTATTATAACAACTTTAAATAATATATTGCATGCCTCAATCAACAGCTGTTAATTCTGTACTTTGCAAGGTGAGAAAGTGGCGCACACACCTCCTCCCAACTCTCCTTCCCAGGCCACCTCCTGTATTTCACGACTGCTAGTGGTTCTATACATAAATCTCCAGCTAGATTCCCAATGTCATACAGTACAATCTCTGCGATGAAACAAAAGGAAATGAGCATATTCACCTTATACCCCTTGTGTTTCCTCCACCTCCCAACTACTTCTTTTTATATTCAGGGATTATAACACTTACATTTGCTTCTACAATTATAATGAAACCTCCTACGCTTTATCTATAGGTTTATTCAAGAAACAACTAACTAGAAAGAGAAGACACTCAGAAGTAGCTAATGCGTGCTCAGGAGGATGGCTTGTGAAGAGAAGGGCAGGATGAGATGCTGAAGTTCAGACTCACGAAAATTTTGGTTACATATATTAAAAGCTTTATAGGTAACTAGCAAGAAATAGAGAAAATATCATTCCAACAAAAAGCAATACAGGAAGACCAAAAAAAAAAAAAAAAAAAAAAAGAAACCCCTGTAAAGAAACAAGCATAGCCCTCACTCATAAAACTACTGCCACTCGAAGAAGAATCTTCTATGTTCCAAGCTCTTGGTTTTCCTCAAATTTCTGGAAATCCTTGGTCGGCTGTTCAAATTTGGGACTGAAAGACGGTGAACACAAGGACCTCACATGGGTTTCCTCTGCATTTGCCTAGGTCTGCCTATCCTGGCTGCAAGGGGCCTGCAGGCCAGCAAGCCTTCCTGCAGGGCGCAAGTTCAGAGACAGCCGCACCCTGAGGGCAGTTCTGGCCCCTTCCCATGCCTGCTGTACAAAACCAAAGCTCTCCTCTGCCCTCTCCACTCTCACACCTACCTCAGATAAGCGATCACCTGCTTTCTGCAAAGACCATCTCTGTGGCTTTATCCCAAAGGTAAAGTAAAAGCCTGGCCTACCAGCTACTCTGTGGGGACGGGAAGGAGAGAAGGCTCCACTGAGCCAGCTATTCCAAATGAACTTCTTCACAGCCACACTCCAACCACGAACTGCTGATTCCAAATTCGAGCTTCCACCAGGGCTCTCTTGAGAAGACAAAGGTCAGTTGTTATGCTTATTGGTTAGTCTCTTTCCTGCTGTAACATTTTCTACTTGCTTCTGTCTCTCTAATCCTATCTTCTACTTTTCAGTCCTGTAGGCATTCCTCAAAATTATCTCGTCCGTTAACAGCACTCTTTATACTCTAGCTCTATTACAGCTTAATAAGCTTAACACAAACTCTACCCTCATCACACTCGCAGGACACGTTTTTCTGTTGTATCCATAGAATTTTAAAGATAGTGGGTATGCATGTGCTTAGTTAGACTGGCCTCAGGATCCTTTATAACATTATTTCCTAGAAAGTAAGGGTTCAGGATCCTTTATAACATTATTTCATAGAAAGTAAGGGTTTTTATTTCAACAAGTATGATATTATTTCAAAGTACTTTTTCCAGAATATAGATATTGTCTAAATCATATTAAAAGCTTTGCTAATAAAAATCTACAATCAAAGAAAGAATATCTGACACTAAATCAATCTCATCAGAAATTCTCAGCCCAGGGCCGAGCCCGTGGCGCACTCGGGAGAATGCGGCGCTGGGAACGCGGCGACACTCCCGCTGCGGGTTCGGATCCTATATAGGAATGGCCGGTGCACTCACTGGCTGAGTGCCGGTCACGAAAAAGACAAAAAAAAAAAAGAAAAAGAAATTCTCAGCCCATACCAAAGCTGGTTTCATTCAGACCACTGTTCCAAAGAATAATCTCCAACAACATTTTCCTAAATACTACATGTAGAAATGTAGAAGAAATTTATAGATTATCTATTTCAGAAAAAATTTCAAATTTTATTCTAATTTATCAGACTAAATTTTATTAGTCACACATTACGACTGAGATGTGTCACTGCCCTATAAATGAAAAGGACTAAAGAAGCTCTCCTTATAGGGTTACTAACAACCCATAAGATAGAACTTGGAGAAAAGTAACATACAGGAAAGTGTTTTGATCAAAAAGCAGTTCAACTTCTAAAATTTCTCTAGTATGTTTAGCTTGCCACCTTGGCTCATCTCTGTTATATCCTGAAAAGAGACACAGAAAAAGGAGAGAATAGGTCAGCAATCATAGAGAGGAAAAAAGAAGAGTTCAATGAGCCTCAAGATGAGACTGCATATATGAACATGGCCACACATTAAGGTGAATTTTCTTCTAAATCTCTCAGGAAAGAGAGAGTTACTTTCTATTCAGGTCCCCAAAAGTTTCTCATATTACCAAAAAAAAACTCTCTCAATTACTTCATTTTGAACAATAAAGGGCTATCTGAGGGAGTCTCTTGGGCCTGAAAATCTCAAATGAATGATAGTTCTAAGTGCCTTTAGGGAAGTAAAGAACTTAAAAACATTCATTCATTACGCCAAGAGATATGATCTAATTATTGTACATGAGAGATGTTATAATAAATAAGCCTTTTTAAATCACTTTTATAAAGGAGAGACTAGGTTAGCAATCAATGATATACTAAGTGGGGATATTAGCAAACAAATTTACATAATAACCGATATTATAAATAGAAGTGCTATCCCAAGCCATAGTACCCACCAACACCATCAAAAATGAATTTAAAGGTCCTGTAAATAGGTATACACTTAAATGAGAGTAAAGATGGTATGTTCTGACAAACTATGCTAGATGTCACAAAAAACAGAGATAAACAAAACACTGATGTTGAAGATATCTATAAACAGTCTGAATAAAATTAATCATAAAATGAATAAGCACATTAAAAATGTATTTTATGTTTGATCTCAAATATCTATGTGTAAAAAAATTTATAAATCAAATATAATTAACCTTTTGATTTTATCATCTAAATCCCTGAACATTTATATATTCAAAGATTTAAATACTGTAGATCTGTGGAATACATAAATCATTAGAAGTCTGCTGTTTTATACATGGGTATATAACCATATATAAACATTTACTGCCAGAAGCAAGCTGGAGAAAGAGGGAGCGGTGGGAGAAGGCAGCAAAGAAGAAAAACATGCTTTTCTCTTCAAGTCCCAGGTTTAAAAATATCCCATCCCAAAACATAAACTTTGTTTTAATAGGAATTATTCTGTCTCAAATTCAGGCAGCAACACCATCCATTCTTCCCACAGGAGGCCTGAGTTACTGCTGAGTTTTGTTATCTAAGAACTGTTTCCCCAACACAAGTCAATTGTGGAAAAGCAATCAGAAATAGTCTAGTTCCCCACTGCTGTAGGATTCTGAAATGACTCCTGCCCTGGGATCAAAATACTACTTTAAGCAGACCGTAATTTTCTGTCACACTGCTGAGGACAGGAGAATTAGAATGATTATAATAAAGCAAACTGTTTTCCATGTTCTTCTTAACCTAGTGCCTTCATTTCAAAAAACCATCACTGCTAGAGAAGCATCAAAAATTCCAAAGCTCCTAAGTCTAAGTCTTATGTATAACTAGAACAAAACAGACCTTTAATAAAGACCCTGTAGGTAATTTAATAAAGTGAAATTCTTCTCCAATGGAGAGAATAAAGTAGATAAATAACATCATAGTTTAGTTTGTAGAGTCAATTCAAACTACATTAGAGAACAAAGATTTTTCTGACTACTAAGTGTATACTTATGTATAGCTTTCCAAATATGTACTGACTACCTACTAGAAGAACTAGGATAAAAGTTAATACATGAAATAGATGGTCCATATCCTCAGGGAGCACACAGTATAAAAGAGGAGAAGTTAGGGCAAATGCATAAAAAGTTAAATCACACAATATTTAAATAATAAAATGGTATGTGGCCTTGGAGAAGCAAGCTGCACTTATGGAGAGGGCCGCACGGCAGGGAACTTTGCGCTGTCTTTCAGTGCTGAGGGTAGACTCCAACCGACAGCCAGCAAAAACCCAGGGCCCTCACTCTGTCTTACAACTGCAAGAAAACGTTCTGCCAGCACCCTAAGAATTGAGCCCTGGCCAACACACTGATTGCAGCCTTGCAGAGGGCACAGCTTACACAGAGAAACGTGTATAACAAATGTGAGTTAGCGTAAGCCACTAAATTTGTGTTAATTTGTTACACAGCATACAAAAATACTGTAATCATCCACTTAACTATAAACTTTTCCCTCATATTTTCAGTTTGAAAGCTCCATGTTTGCCATGTTTTGTGTAGTGTTTGCTGCTTTAGTCGCGCTATTATTACTTTTTTTGAGTTTAAAGAAATATTAATTCTCAAACTCTAGGATACAACAAAGAAATCCATGTTCACCCTATAACACGGTGACCAGATCCCAGTCTGCCCGAGACAGTTTGCACCAGTTGTCATGGCATAATTAATAACACACCTTTCCACTCCCAAAGTGCCGTAGTTTAGACAATAAATCATATGACCACTCAACCTTATAATCCCATCCTGTATATTAACCATTATCTTTCCAGGCAAGATTATCTATTCTTTTCAGTTTGCATCCACTTCCTATCTATAATCATTTCAGTAACATTTTACCGGGCTTTCCCAGATTTATTATCTCTTTGGGAAAGAAGCTCAGCATACAGATCGAGATACCATACCTAAGATGCAGACATAGTTAACAGAGCTTTCTATATTTAGATTCATACCCTACAACTGAAAGGAGTGATTAGTTTCTATAATGCTGATATACCCTGTACTCCTGTAACTATGATAAGATTCCTACAGCTTATGCTACATAGTTGTGTAAAATTGTTTCTACACCAGACACTCTTATAAACTGATGATACTTGAAATTTCTTTAGAAAGACAGAACTTAATTTCACACACACAAGTCCTCCTCTAAATTCTTTTATGTAGGTGGGTGTAAACAAATGCAGGTGAAGTCATATACAAGTGTTACCATGTACCTACCTAGACTGATTCATGTATTTATTTTAAAAACATTTCTTACATGGCTTATGTGTGCCAGGTACTTTGCTAAGGACAGATGATATAAAATTATGACTTATCCTTACAAAAAAGAAACAGGTTTCTTTTCTTCATAGACAGTTAACAAAATAGTGATAATGAAAAAGATGTTCTAACACTCTTATCCTTCAAAAAGGTTCTATTGATTACCCTATAAGGTAAAATATAAATTTAAAGTATACTCCTAACATGCAAAATATATTACTAGTGTACTTACATTAAAAATCACAATATGCAACATAAAAAGCTATTTACAAAGCCCATTTGAAGTTTCTCATCTAATGCAATTCTAATCTCAAATATCTTTTTTACTACATACATTGTTTTGGGTAGGGCATAATAGAGAAAAAGGAAAATTCATGCACTGTATCTTGAGAGTGAAGATGGTATGTTGTAATTGGGAAGAAGCAGGATGGTGGCTTCAGAACTGCTGACATGACAATATTGTTTCTTAATTTTGGAGCTGGTGACATAGGTGTATTTAGTCTGAAAATTCACTGAGGTTTATACTTCTGTGAAATCTTCATTTTCAAATCAGTATAGTTATGAAAGCACATAGAAAGTCAAAACTTTTAGAATATAAAACCTTAAATCTACGTCAACAAGGAATATTAATCAAACAAGGTTTTTTTGTACTTAATTATGCCTATAGGCACTACAGGGCACAATAACAATATTAAAATAGGTACCATTTATTAAGTACTTATAATGGGCCAAGGACTATACTAGAAACTTTGCAAACATGATTTTATTTTATCTTCAGAACCACTATAGATATTATCCTACTTTTATAGATAACGAAACTGAAGTCTTCTTACAAGTTTATGCTTTGACTCCTAAACAGACTAGAAATTTAATTAATGCTATTCTTTCTTCATATGTGAATAAAGCAATATCTAGATATAATAAATTCAAATATTTTACCTTGAAATTCAAATTTTTCAAATTACAAAATGTCCACATGAGATCAAGATTCAAAATTATTTCCACGTCAGCTGACAGTGACTATCCAGCCAAAACAATACACTAAAACTAGACAGTATTACTGAACTTCAGAAATATCACTCAAGAATTTCTCCAAAGCCTTCTGTAGCTATAACAATTAAAAAGATAGAAGTTAAGATTCAAAGAGGGGAAAAAAGTTCTAACATTAATTTGATCTGAAACTCCCAATGTGAACTCACTTGGAAAAAAAAAAGTGTCCTTGCTATGTCTACTAATACAGTCTAAAAACCATGATGACCAGTAACAATGAGCACACCTAGAGCTCACATCTCATTTCTAAATACCAGTCTCCACTGAAAGGAACCAAGACACTTCAAACCACAAGACTGGGGAAAGAGAAGTGTAAGATGAATTTAGAGTATCTTAGACCAAGAAGTTAGGAAGTGCTCAAAGAATGATTAAAGACATGACAAAGGGACAGAGGAGCCAGTTTGAAGTCTACTGGCCAAGTCAAGGACAATCTGAGTATCGAAATTATTAATAATGATAATGGATCATAATATACTGAACAAAGTCCATGGTGCTATAAATAAATATATGAATAAATAAACAGAAGGAAAGAAAACCTCTTTCTTTCAGTAGAATGCCAACTAAAACATACAAAAGGAAGAGCAGTCCTAAAACTAGTAAGTGCAATTTGGTGAGGAACAGTACAAGCGCTCTTCAAAAAGTTTGTGGAAAAATAGAATTAAAAGATAACACGAATCTTTCCATGAACTTTTTGAAGTACCCTTGTATATTTACTTAGTCTCAAAAGTATCTCCCCCAAAATTAATTACAAAGAAAAACACAGTAACTTGACAGAATAACCTGGCAGACCAGTATTTCTGTTTAAAAAAAATGCATAACCTGGATCTAATCATGAATAAACATCAGCCAAACCCAAACTAAAGAACAGTAAACAAAATCATTGACTTGCACTCCTCAAAAATATCAAGGTCAATAAAAACCAAAAAAGGCTGAAGAATGGTTATTAAAGGATAAAAATATGACAAATACACTATATGATAATTTTAATTTGATACTGGACATTTTGGGTATGATTGATTAAATTTAAAAATGGGCTGTAGATTAGATAACAGTATTGATTTTTTAAAATTATACTGTGTTTATAAAAAGAACATCCTTGTTCTTGGGAATACATGCTAAAGAACTTAAGGGTAAAGTGGCTCATTTTTCCAATTTACTCGCAAATGATTCAGATAAAATCATATGTGTGTGTGTACACAAACATACATTTGCCAAGCAAATTTACCAAAATGTAAACAAACAATCAGTGGATTTGGGTAAAGGATATTTGGGAATTTCTTGTACTATTCTTGCAACTTTTCTGTAAATTCAAAATTATATCAAAAATTAAAAAAATCACAGTAGCCAGCTTGAAGGGGCTTCCACTAGCAAAATCTAGAATAATTTGAGCATCAAAAAGAATGATTTACCAACTGTAACTGATTATAACACTGAATAAATAAAAATCCATTGCTGACACCCAAAAAAAGAAAAGAGTAGAAAAACAATACAGGGGAAAAGCTCATTCACAGTACTGATGTGGGAATGTGGTCTGAATATTAGATGGTATTAGTAAATCACCATTACTTTTCTTGGTAAGAAAACAGAGTTGTTAGGTACAAGTTCGCCCTCATGTTTAGGTGATACATCTAGGGACTGCCTACTTATTCTTTCCTCAGCGTTCAATTCCCTCGTCAAATATGTCTATATCTTTTAACCTAAAGGTTAAGTGTTTCACAAGAAGCTAAGCTAAGCAGGAGATGAGGTGAGTACAGTCAAAAAGTACAGAGAGAAGGGGCTCTCCCTCCCCAGAAGGGAGACATCTCTGACGCCATGTGACACTGCCACCGTGCTACGTATGCAGAGCCCTACCCATTCTGTCTCCTCCCCTTTCCATGCACCCCAAAATTGCCCTTAATTTTGCCTGGGGATTTCCACCTTCAGGAAGAAGATTATGTGCAGACAAATCAAGAGAGGTGTCTTTAAAGCTTATTTGGCTGATACAGGGAATTCATAATTGTGATTTACAAGTATGTGGTCAACCACGAAAATAAAAGGGTATGACAAAAAGTTCATGGAAAAATAGAACTAAAAAAGGATATAAATCCTTCCACGAAGGATTCTGAAAACTCTGTGTACAGGCTTCCTAGCAGATACCTAAAGAGCTGAGGAAGGGAACTAACATTTACAAAACTAGGCACTTAACATACACTATTTTATTTGCTCTTCCCAATAACCCTTAAAGCAATATTTTTGGATAAGCAGTTGAGTATGACAGTTATAAACAAAGATGCTGGATCCGGACCCTAGAGAATTCAAATCCTAGCACTACCAGCTTAATTACTGAATAACCTTGGGAAAGTTCCTTAAATTATTTGTGCCTCAGTTTTCTTATACACAAAAGATAACAGTTCCAACCTCATAAAGTGGTTACGGAAATTAAATGAGTTAATACATGTAAATGGCTTAGAGAAATGTCTAGCACATAGTAAGTACTACACCATTGTTAGCAGATATTATTTTGGGCCCATTTTATAGATAAACTCAAAGAAGTTAAGGTGATTTGTCTACAGTCTAACTAATAAATGGCAGTAGGAAACTTGAATGCCGGTCTTGAACTCTGTGTCAAATGCAGACCTCTCACTCTTCACTACATCTCCTTTCCTTCCTCCCAAATGGCAGGGTGTCCTCAAATAGCTACAAAAGTGTAGGGTATTTCCCAATGAATTTCCATACTGAAGAATGGCAGGTGGCAAAAGACATGAAATTCTGAGCCACACTTTTCTCCTTATGGCAAGGGTAGCCCCTAAGAATCAACTTTTTTCCATAACGTTGAACTATAGTAACAGCAGTGCTAAATCACACCTTGCCCATTGGCTAAGAAGTTCAATTTAAACATCACTTCTATGGAAAATGAATAATAAGCTCCAAATAACTGACTTAAAAAAAAGAAATCAATCTGTTTTGATGGATTTGGAAATCAATCTGTTTGTTGAAGGCTTCCTGCATAACCGTTTTCATCCAATGCTTGTTATTTCAGTTTGGTAGTTTTTCAGAAGGAAAAATTAATAATAACTTAAACTCAAATTAGCTCCCACATAACTTAATCTAAATTACTATGCTGAAGGAATTCATTTAGAATCTGCTCGTCACTGTGAAATATTGTGATTTTGGATTTAGCTGCCCTGCAATGCTTATTTGTCACTATACAGGGTTAGTTGTCTTAATGTCCCTTTTAACTCCCAAACTCCATAACTCTATAACACTACATTTTTGTAACTGATGAGAAAATGAGAAACAATGAAAATGTATCTTGGTCCCCAAGAGGTGATAGAATGGATGATAAGAGCAAAAAAATGTCTGATTTTGAGAGTACTACCATTCACAATTAATTCAAATCACCCACAGGACAGTGTTTAAAAAAAATTTAATGATCTGAATTTTGTTTTAAAAATTAAGTTTGCCATGCATGGAAAAGACCAGGAGACCAGACACAAAAATGTTGCCAGTTATAAGTAATTAATTAATTAGTTATAGGTGACTTTTAGTTTCTTCTTTATACATTTCTGCCCATCACAAATATTTTTCCTTTTACAATCAATAAAATAAAATTTCCTTAAAAGTATCCATGTAACTAGAAGAAAATGTTGCACAGGGTGGAAGGCAGGGGAGTGAGCAGGGGGTGAGAGAGGAGAGAATGAAGCAATCAGTTAACTAAAGCCACTTGCAGAAATGTTAACCACTGTAAGATTAATGCAAGGTTAAGTATAATTTCCACCAGTGCAGAGCTCCAATGCTGGCTTATAAGTGTGTTTAGAGATATTTAAACTAGTTAGTTTACTTAAAAGATACCTCAACAAACCAGTCACTATTCACCTTGAACAATACAGTTCCTGAATTCCCTGCCTTATTTCTGAAGGGACTTAAGATAGCAATATTCTCTTAACCCATCTGTTATGGGTTGAACTGTATCCTCCCAACAAAAAAGAGAAATTGAAGTCCCAACCTCTAGTACCTCACAATGTAACCTTATTTAAAAAGTCTTTACAGAGGTAATCAAGTTAAAATGAGGTCATGACTGGTATTCTTATAAAAAGGTGAAATTTGGACACAGACAGACACAAAGGGAATATGTGTGAAGATACAGAGAAAGAAGAGGGGCATCTACAAGGCAAGGAATGCCTGAGGCTACCAGAAGCTAGGAGAGAGGCCTGGAAAAGATCCTTCTCTAGCACCTTTAGAGGGGGCATGGCCCTGACAACACCTTGATTTTGAACTTCTGTCATCCAGAATTATAAGACAGTAAGTTTATGTTGTTCAAAACCACCCAGTTTATGTTATCTGTTAGGAAAACCCTAGGAAACTAATACTCCATTGTATAAATTCCATGCAGCCTGACTGACACCCTCATGGCCACTGCCTTTTTAAAGAGCAAACACTGCACAATAAATGTATATGTAGAATAAATATATAATCTAAAGGCCACACCAGCCAGCCGCTAAATAAATATATTGCTAAATAAATAAATAAAGGCACAACAACACACAACTCATGAAAAATTCCTATCACCAATTCATTTTAGTTTATTTCCAATTTTCTTACAAATGTCTTCTGTGAGAATGTTTGTAATATTTAACTATAGTAATATATTCTCAGCTGAGACATAATAATTCTGAATTAATCTAATCATTCTGACTTACAAAGATGACATACTATAACTGAAAGTCCAATATAAAATAAAATACTTTCAACTGAAAGGTACAGCATTTAACATATTCCAAAACTTAAGAATATACATATATGCTATAAACAAAGAGACCAACAGTCACATGATAATAAAAATGCTGAAAATCAAAGACAAAGAGAAACCCTGAATACAGGAAGAGAGAAAGAATAAGTTATTTACAAGAGAACTCCAATAAGACTAATGGTTGACTTCTCCGCAAAAACCAGGGCAACTAGAAGGCAGTGGGGTAAGATATTCAAAGTGCTCAAAGAAAAAAAAAACTGTAAACCAAGAATGCTAAATTTGGCAAGCCTTTCAATCTAAATGTTACATAAAGAAGTTACAAAAGAAAGGAAGGCAGGAAAAAAAAAAACAAAACCCAAAACCTGAAACCTGACAGAATTTGTTGCTAAGCTAGCAAACACATCTTACACGAAATACTGATGGAAGTTGTTCAGGCTGGAAGTGACCTCAGACAACAATCTGAGCCCACATGAACAACAACAACAACAAAAAACCAGCACTTGTAAAAGCAATTGTTTAATTACAAAGGATGCTATAAGTGTGTATTTTCTCTTTCTTCTCTTAACTGATTTAAAAAGCAATTGTTTAACATGTGTGTAGATAATTTATTGTTGGGCCTATAATATACAGAAACGCAATGTATAATACATTTATCAATAACAGCACAAAAGAGGTAGGTTGTAATGGGCTAAGAAAATAAATAAGAGATGGTAAAATACTAATTATAACAATGTATTGCTGATTTTATAACATTAATAGATGTAATATATATTAGAATAATACCATAAAAAGGGGGGAAGGGAATAGAACTATATAGAAGTAATGATCCTATATATCACTGGAATTAAGCTAGTACAAATCAGAATGAAACTGATTCAGATTAGTTAAGGTGTATATGATAAACTCTTAGAGCAATAACTAAAACAAACTCAAAAAAATAAGAGTAAAAAAACCAATAACGGAATTTAAATACTACATTAGAAAAAATTCACTTAATGCAAAAGGAAACAGTACAGGAAAAAAATGACATGAGACATACGGAAAACAAAAAGTAAAATGGAAGATGTAAATCCAACTATATCAATAATAACATTAAATGTAAATGGACTGAACAGTTTAGTCTAAAGCCAAAAACTATCAGGCTGGATGAAAAGCCACGCTCCAAGTATATGTTGTGTGCAGGAGACAATTAGATTTGAAGACAGAAATAGACTGAAAGTCAAAGAATGGAAAAAGATATGTCAAGTAAAAAGCAACCACAGGAAAGGTAGAATAGCTATACCTACCTCCGAAAAAAAATTCATTTTAAATTTTAAAAAACATTACTAGAGATAAAGAAGGCATTTTATTATTATAAAAGAATCCTTAGGAGAATATAACAATTATAAACATACACACCTGATAAGAGAGCACCAAAATACATGAACCAAAAACTGACAGAACTAAAGGGAGAAATGGACAATTTAACAATAACAGTTGGAGACTTCAATACTCCACATTCAAAATGGATAGAATAACTAGACAGAAGATCAAAACATTTGTACACTATAAACTAACTAGACCTAACAGATATCCACCCAAGAACAGAATATACATTCTTCTCAAGTGCACATGGAGCATTCTCCAGGATCAACAATATAGTAAGCCATAAAACAAACCTCAGTAAATTTTAAAAGACAAATCATACAAAGCATGCTCTCCAACTACAGTTGTATAAAATGAGAAATCAAATTAGCAGGAAGAGATTTGGAAAACTCAAAAATATATGGAAATTAACATCTTCCTAAATAACTAATAGGTCAAAGAAGAAATCAAAAAGGAAATCAGAAAATACTTTGAGATGAATGGAAATGAAGACACAACGTACTAAAGCTTATGGAATGTAGTGAAAACAGTGCTTAGAGGGTAATTTATAGCTGTAAGGGATATATTAATAAAGATGATCTCAATCAATTACCCAACCTTCCACTTTAATCTTTGAGAAGATTAATAAAATCGACAAACCTCTTGCTAGACTAACCAAAAAAAAAAGGAGGAGATTGAATTACTAGAATCAGAAAGGGAGAACACTGCTACCAACCTCACAGAAATTTTTAAAATATATATATATGAACCACTGTATGCCAACAAATGTGATAACATAGATGAAAAGCAGAAATTCCTACAAACACACAAACTACCAAAATTGACTCAAGTAAAACAATCTGAATAGACCTATAACATGTGAAGAAGCTGTGTTAATTAAAAAACAAACGAATAAAAAATGCACACAAAGAAAAGCCCAGAACAGATGGCTACACTGGCAAACTCTACCAAACATTTAAAGAATACCAATTCTTCAAAAACACTTCCAAAAAATAGGAGACTCATTGTATGAGGAGTAGTAATAAACTTGTTGTACCAAAATCAGACAAAGGTACCACAAGAAAAGAAAACTAGAGATTACTATCTCTTTTGAATATGGATGACAAATCCTTAACAAAGTACTAGCAAACCATATCTGACAACATATAAAAATAACTATAGGGCCGAGCCCGTGGCGCACTCGGGAGAGTGCGGCGCTAGGAGCGCAGCGCGACACTCCCGCTGCGGGTTCGGATCCTATATAGGAATGGCCGGTGCGCTCACTGGCTGAGTGCCGGTCACGAAAAAGACAAAAATAAAAATGTTTAAAAAAAAAAAAAAAAATGATTAAAAATAACTATAAACCATGACCAAGTGGGATTTATCCCCGGGATACAAGGTTGGTTTAACACCCTAAAATCAGTTAATGTAACATAGCATATCAATTGAATGAAAAAATTAAAGTCACATGATTGGTTCAACAGATGCAAAGAATAAAAAAAAGCAATTGACAAAATTCAACACCCTTTCAAGATAAAAACACTCAATGGAACAGGAATAGAAAAGAATTCCTCAACCTGATAAAAAGGCATCTATAAAAAATCCACAGTAACATCCTACTTAATGGTGAAAGACTAGATGCTTTCCCCCAAAGATCAGGAACAAGACAAGGAAGTCTTCTATTCAGCACTGTATTGGAGGGTCTAGCCAGAGCGATTATGCAAGGAAAAAAAAAAAAAAAGACATCCAGATTTGAAAGAAAGAAAGAAGTATCTCCATCCACATGACATGAACTTGTATATAGAAAATCCTAAAGAATCCTGTCACTTTGCCTCACACAGGGTGACAGAGACACAAAAAGGATGACTCATAGCCCATTTCTTCTAGCAGTGAGAGGGCCTGAAGGGGTTAGTTTTCTAGGAACCCTCAAGAGAAAGGCATTCCTCCTTGGAAAAATAACACTGAACTGGGGTCTTCTCCCAGTATTTATTTTCCAGGGCAGGAGGTTACAAAAAAGGAACATAGGTGGAGTTATGGCTAAGTATAGTTTAACAATAGAGGCTGGTAATATCAGTGAAATAACAAAGTGACATTCCAAAATGCAATTTGCAAAAGGTTAAGTCGATCCACCAGCAAAAGCTTGTTCTTAGCAAATACTGTCTTTTCCTACAGAAATTTCCTCAGTATGTTTACATAACAATCAAGTAACTTTAGGTTAACCTGCACCAAGGACGTCTGTCCTTGAGCCAACAACTTTGCTGTGTTATAATTCTTTATCTACAAGAGACTTTAGCCTGGCGAAAGTTTCCTGTCTTTTGCAAGCTTAACATTTCTATATGTAATTTTTTTTTTTTTTTTTTTTTTTGTCTTTTTCGTGACCGGCACTCAGTCAGTGAGTGCACCGGCCAGTCCTATATAGGATCCGAACCTGCGGCGGGAGTGTTGCTGCGCTCCCAGCGCCGCACTCTCCCGAGTGCGCCACGGGCTCGGCCCTCTATATGTAATTTTAAAAGTTAAGGTAAACCTGAAACTACAGGGCTTTGGAGGCTAGGCCCTGTGAGATATATTTGCTTTATTAATGTTAGTGCTCTCTACAGAATCCACTAAAGAAACAGTGGAATAAATGAATTTAGCAAGGCTGCAGGATCTAAAATTAATACACAAAAACCTAGAAAAAGAACAAAGGAAATCTAGAAAAAGAAAAATCTAGAAAAGAGCAAAGCTGGAGGGCTCATACTTCCTGATTTCAAAACTTACTACAAAGCAATGGTAAGTGAAACAGTGTGGTTCTGAAAGAACAAATATACAGATCAATGAAATAGAACTAAGGATGCAGAAATAAACCCATATGTGTATGGTTGACCGATTCTCAACAAAAGTACCAAGTCCATTCAATGGGGAAAAAAGTCTTTTCAACAACTTATGCTGGGAAAACTGGACAGCCACATGCAAAAGAATGAAGTCACACCTTTACCTCACACCCATAAACAAAAAACTAACTCCAAATAGATCAAAGACCTAAATGTAAGAGCAAAAACTATAAAACTCTTTAAAGAAAACATAAGATTTGGTAAAGGACTACAAAATATGACACTAAAAGCATGGGAAACAAACAAAAAATAGATCAGACTTCATCAAAATTTAAAAATTGGGGCTTCCCTAAAAAAAAAAGTGGTTCGCACAGAAGTCGAAAGTAAAATAAAGGTTACTAGAGGCAGGGGGTAGGAGTGGAGAGTGGTATCAGGATGTAACCCCACTGTAAATCTAAGAGCATCTATACCTACTTATGAAAAGTTGTAAAAGTATGGGTAGTTACAAGATACTTTAAAAAGCTCATGGAAAGATTGCTACGAATTTTTGAAGTACTCTTGTAATTTCCCAGAATGCTCTGCTGCCTCTCTACTTTTCTCCTATTGAGGCTCATGGTGTGCTAACAGTACTAGAAGAATAAATTCCCATTTTGCTACTCCTAAGACGAACAGGTAATAACCACCTCTTAACATTCACTTAGTGCAAATGTGTACGTTTACAAATCCACTTAACTTCTTCCCAGTAATTCACCACAGCCCAAAATTCACTATGGCATATCAGGAACCAATTTTCAACATCTAATATAATGCTGGCTTATTTTAATTAATTAAAAAATGTATACACATTGTGGTAGTAGAAAAATAATGGGCACCTCCGCCTCAGAAAACAAAAACAATACCCATATTCTAATCCCCAGAATCTGTGCATATGTATGTTACATGGTATAAGGGGGAATTAAGGTTACAGAAGGAATTAAGGTTGCTACACGAAAGGAAGATGATCCTGGATTATCCAAGTGGACCCAATGTAATCACAAGGGTACTTGTAAATGAAGGGAGGCAAGAAAATCAGTGTTAGAGTGGCGTGATATGAGAAAGGCCAACCAGTCACTGCTGATGTTGAAGATGCAAGGAAGGGCCAGGAGCCAGGCAGTGAGGCGGGCTTCTACAAGGTGGAGAAGACACAGAAACAGACTCTCCCCTAGAGCTTCCAGAAAGGAACGCAGCCTTGCCAGTACCTTGATCTTAGCCCAGTAAGACTGGTTTTGAACTTCTGACCTCCAGAACCGTAGAATAATACATTTATGTTGTTTTAAGCCACTAAATTTGTGGAAATTTACTACAACCTCAATTAGAAACTAATATACACAATTTGGGAGGTTCATTTTAAACACTACAAATAGAAATAAATGCTCTCTTATAACCCTTAAATCTGAAAATTAAAGTGACTGTATCCAGTTAGTTCATCTAATTTTCTGAATTATATGCTTAAGAATTTGAAGTTGCTTTTTTAAAAGAATAGTAGTAAGCATATGACCTTGAAATGGAGCATAAATAAAAGTCAAGTCTTATTAACTGTAGTTCAAATTTATGAATTTTCATTAGAACCCCATGTAATATCACAACATTATGTTCAGTAATTAAAAAGGTCCAACTTTATTTTTAAGCTTTGGCCTGTCTAAATTTATTAGTTTGAGAATACAACTATGAACATATTCTGCAAACGTAAGAATGTTTATATCTATATAGCTTCAAATATAATGAATAGATCTACATTCTCTTTAAATATTTATATTTCTTTTTTTAAAAAAACCTCATAAAAGCAGTTAAAACTATATTCCAAACGCATAATGAAATACCGGCTCTAGGCAATGATTATCAATAGTTGCTAAAAAACCATTAGGTGAAAAGCTGCCAGGAAACTACATAACAGAACAGTCACACTGACAACATCAAGACCCACCCTCAACCTTACCACTGCAAAAAGAGACAAGACATTCTGTCCTGTAATGTGATGTAATAGGAAGTTCACATCACCTGTGTTTTTTCACCACCACCTGTCCCATCCCTACCCCACTCCCCCTCTGCCCCAAAATCAAGGAATCAAGCCTCCAGTACGAGTTTACAAAAAATACACAGGATGGAAGAACATATTAAACATCACTAAGGGGATGCAATCAGTGCAGAAAGTGCAGAAAATATTAAAAGCTATGGGTCAATCTGATTTCTTCAGTAGAAAAACTGTAATAAAAAAAGGAAAAGGAACCCATACTTAAGAGATATAGCAATCAAGTGCAATGTATGATCCAAACTATATCAAACCATTTGAGACAATCAGGTAATTTCAACAATGACTGGATATGCAAAGACATTAAGAAACTGTGTGTGTGAGGGTGGAGTGAGGAGGAAATGATACTGTGGGTATATTTATGGGGGAGAACTGTCTACTTACATTAGTAGCAGTATGGTCTGGTGGCAAAAGCACTAGGCTCAATACAGAAAGATTTCACCAGAATACAAGCTCAAGTCACTGTAGTCCGAAATAATCTATTTGTCCATTTCCTCATGTATAAAACAGACTAGTACTCCCTAGGGGCCCATTTCATAGATTTTCAGTTGTTGTTTGGAAAAAATTAAGTAATAATAAATAATAAAGTGGTCTAAAATGTAAATACTGATATTGGTGGTTTCTTCATAGCAAGTAGTGCTACAAAAACATATTCTGAAGGCTGGCCAGTTAACTCACACAGAGCAGGATGCTGAAAACACCAAGGTCCAGGGCTCAGATCCCCGTACAGGCCAAAAAAACAAACAAACAAAAACACACATACTGCGTAACAGTTATTTTTACTAATGACCAACCCACGGTAACCATGTTTTGTTTACTTTTTTTCGATAAATCTTCTAAAAAACCACTTCCTCTGATCATTTTCACTTGATAGGTTTTGCACATATTAAGCTAAAAACAGTGCCACAGTTGAAATAGACCTAAGATTTTACAGATTTTCCCTCCACCATTACTCTGGGAAGAAAAGAAATGGGTGTTCCACATGATCTCTCCCACTTTTCTTTACCCACTATATCAAAAGTATTTTTCATCAACTCATTTTAACAAAACTAGGTTCTGTAGGCTACAAATGTGATTTTTAACAACATATACATGCCTTCTTTTAAACTACCAGACTTTATAGGAGATTTTGCCTAAACCAATACAAATCCAATCGATTTAACAAGTTTGAGGACAAAATTACTGAAACATTAAACTACTTAATTTTAATTGCTGAACTCTTATTTCTTTTTATTGTCTTAATTCACATTCTTACCTTCTCTCCAAGTCCTTTCCCTTCCTCATTTTACTTCAAATTACCTCTCACATCTCACCAAGCTTTCCTCCACACCACCCAAAAGCTTTCTCCAGTTGATCCAGGCTTCAGTCCAAATGCCAGCCTGTCTTCCCCATATACATCAAAACAGCATATCAGGTCTGCATCACTGCTTCAGCCTGGTCTCCCCAACTAGACTGCAAGCTTTTTGAGGACAAAGAAACTTAAACAACTTTTTATCACTAGAGTCTAGTACATAACCCTACTTAATGAACATTCATTGATACTGATGGTAATAATGGACCTGACTGCTCCATTTGTGTTATGGAATGAACTGTCTCCCCCAGTAAAGATATGTAATCCTAACCCTCCAGAACCTCAGAAAGTGGCCTTATTTGGAAACAGGGTCTTTACAGAGGTAATAAAATTAAAATGAAGTCATTAGGGTGGGCCCTAATCCAATAGTGTCCTTATAAAAAGAGGAAATTTGGAGAGACAGACACGCATAGAGGGAAGCCAAAGTGAAGAGACAGACACAGGAAAACTATGTAAAAATGAAAGCAGAAATTGGAGTGATGCATTCACATGCCAGGATTGCCAGCAAACCACCAGGAGCTAGGAGAGAGGCATGGAATAGATTCTGTTCATGGCCCTCAGAAGGAACCAACTCTCCCAAAATTGATTTTGGACTTCTGGCCTCCAGAAGTGAGTCAATAAACTTCTGTTATGTTAAACCACACAGTTTTTGGTACTTTACTATGGCAGCCCTAGGAAACTAATAAAATTGGTGTTTCATATAATATTTCATATCATTTCATATAACATGAAAATGTGCAAACTGTATTATATAATCAAACCTTTCTAATACGACAGACATTGAAGATGATAAAGTATTAAAATGCACACAGTTTTGACCTAGAATGAAACACCATAATGACAACAAAAAATGTCCACTATACACTAAATTAAAAAAGCAAGTTGCAAATACACCTGCATAACTGATTTTATTTGGGGGGGAGAAATGACACAAACACAATACAATATGTTCATATACGCACAGGCAATGTCTGCAACACACACACACACACACCTTCTTAAGAGCAATTACCTCGAGGGGAGAGGGGGAGGGAGGCTGGGGATAATTGGAAGGGGACAAAGGGCAATTTCTGGTAATGGGTATGTGTCCCCAATATGAATCTTGCCCCCACATCATGGGCAGGAGGGGGGACAATCAGCTTTGTATCTCGTGAATATTTGAAATAAATGAATGAATGAATGAATGAATGAATGAATGAATGAATGAATAAATAAATAAATAAATAAATAAATAAATAAATAAATAAATAAATAAGAGCGAGCAATTACCTCTTGGGAAAGAGTTGCCCCCCTACTTCTCTTTGTAGGAGATGGATTTTTTTACTGGGCACAATTATGTACTTTTAAAAATAATAAGTGCAAAATTAAAAGAAATTACCATTTCCAAGGTAATCAAGTGTCACATTATTCTTTAACAATACAAGCAGTTAAACCTGAGTAGTTTAATTCACTTTAAATTTTTTCATTTTGGTAGCTCAAAAACAATTTATTAATTACTAAATTAAAAGGGCATATCTACCATTCCATTTCTAAAAGTGACCATGCCGTTATATTTCAGAGTCAATATCAAACATAGATTGTTCCCCAAGATGGCAGAAAGAAAATAAGATAACATTTACCAAACACCATTCCATGTGTACCAGAGATTTAATTTTGGGGCTTTATAAGAGTTCCATCATTAAATTTTATTTCTCAACTAGGCCACACCTACTCAGCCCAGCCTTCCCTCCTAATGTCCAGTAACATTTGCAGAGGGCCTTGTTAACTTTGAGGTCAACCAAAAATGTACTCCAATATGCTGTCTTTATAATCCATTCTAGATTGATCATCTATAAATTTACTTAAACCCAAACCCTTCTATACCTTTATTTTTGACCACTGTGAGATTTCAGTCTGTGAAGTACCAAGCAACAGTACCACCAAGTAGCCCCTCAATAAATGTTAGACCCTATATAGGTTCCTTGAGAAAGCTAAAAATTACAGAAGTCATGCTCAACTTTACAAAGTCTGCCTAGATGACCTAAGTCATCATTAACATAAAATGGCAAGAATATCACAACAGAGCCAGGCTATTGACACTGAATGGTAAATAACTACAACTCAGGTCCAGAGGTGAATAGGAAAGACAGGCTACTGATAATGTCAAGGTCCAGGGTTCCATCCCTGAAACTGCCAGCCACCAAAAGAAAAAAAAAAAAAAGACAGCAGGCCATTAAGGCAACCAACATATGGGGTGAAAAAGTGTAACAAACAGAAGAGAATACACAAGTAAAAACTGTTGGAACAGCAGGGCCACAGGGCTTGGAAAGAGTAGTACTCACAGCAAAGGCAACCATGCAGTCTTTAAAGAACAAAAACGATACCTTAAACATATACAATTTTGTTAATTATACCTCAATAAAGCTAGGGAAAAAACTCAATTAAAAAAAAATAAACTACACAGAGAACCAAAAAGGTAACAGATTTCACTTGTATCTTTTTAATTAAAAAAGGCAATCTATATCCTCATACAAGACAATGCAAATATGCAAGTGTGGTTATCAGGCTAAGGCTTTATTTTTACAGGGAAAAAACAACCAGAAGCTGAAAGGTGCTTCCATTCCGCTATTTGCAAAGGTGATTAAGTCAAGGCATCTGCTTTAATCAATCACACCAATACAGGAGGACCTCACTGGTACTTCGCTATGGCAGCCCTAGGAAACTAATACAATTGGTGTTTAATAATATGAAAATGTGGTAGAGATATAGACCTCCTCAAATTTAAAAAATGTAATAAATGTTGAACACACTAATTATCTTGATTTGAACACCACATAATGTACACAAGTATTGACATTCAACGTGGTACCCCACAGATATGTACCACCAATTATGTTTCAATAAAAAGAGATTAAAATTAAAATAAGTTAAAGATAAAATAAAAACAAAAAATATAATAAAAACAAATGAAACTAGTAAACTGAAAGAAAAGTGAACTGCCTTTTAAAATAAACACATACAACTAAGGACAACAAAAATAATCTAATAAATTTGCCTAGCAGAATCAAAGCACAATATTTTTGGTTTTGTTTTTGGTCTATTATGGATAGTTTTGAGCCTGTGACATTTTAAATTGTTCCAAATTTTGTTCACCTTTACATAAATTACCCTTATTACATCAATCTGAGGAAATCATCAGCATTACACCGTTACATCCATCAAATAATGAACAGTGAAAATACTTGATTCCTATTCCTCACCTGTTCCTAGAAGAAGCAAAGGTCTGAAACCTTCTAAATATTACATACTGTTTAATAGGAAAGAGAACACCCTTTCTCAATTATTTCAAGACACACCTTCCTCATGCAAACTTCAAAGTATAGGTTGCTACCTTAAGGTACCACTTTAATCCCTCCATATGAGTATCTTCATAAAGCAAATTAAAAACCAGGGAATCTTTGCAACATCAGCAAAAGAAAAACCATTCAACAATATTCTAGAAAAAAGGTAGGAATAACTTCTTCAAAGTTATAATGCCTACATTTTTAAACTAAGATAATCACATACAAAAGAAAATAAGTGTTCTGCTTTAATAAATGTCTACAGAATCTCAGATTATAAACATATTTTCCATTCCAAAGAACAAAAAGACTTTTAGTCTTTCCTTGCCCCTATGACTTACTTTACTGCTTACTTGTGCTCAGGTGGGCTCTAATTTGAAAGAATTACAGTTCTCTTTTCAGGGATCCCTGAAACACCCAGGTAGACCAATACTGTAAATATTAACACAATTTACTATCATTTTAGACCTTTAAAAAAATGTTACTGTTATCAAATGACTAGAAGAGAGATCAAATGTTCACATCTCAAAGAAAGTTTTGCAATGATAAATATGCTAATTACCCTTATATCATCCCACACTACATACATGTATCTAAATATTACTCTGTACCCCATAAATATGTACAATCAATGTTTCAATAAAAATTAATTTTAAAAAATAAAACAATGTTACTAGAACGGAATTATAAGTTTGCAGACATAAGAAGTTAACTGCTCCCCTCACAGCACAAATAATTTGGCAAAAAATTGTACATCAATAAGAGAACCAAGCCCAAAGATACCTTATTTAAAACAAACAAAAAAACCCAGCAGCTCCATGAACCATGAATTCCTAACACAGTGAAAAGATTTTTTTAAAAAAACGTAACCTAAAATGTTGCTTCATCAATTACCTGAGCATCTTAAGGCCAGGATCATTAAAATACTCATATTCAAACTTTGAAATGACTATACTTTGTCAAAGGTAACTTGTGAGCCCTATAGGATTAAATGTAGGATTTAATGTGCCTTCTATTCTTTCCTTATGACAGCGCGAGGTCCTACCAATAATGATCACAGAAGAACGATTTTAATATATTTATAGTACAAAGGACTTTCACATATATCATCTGATCTAACGGGGAAATTATTGTTCCATTGCATAGCTGAAACCAGTTAAGTGGCCTACCCAGGTACAAATAATTAGGTATGGGAAATGAGACTCAAAGCCACACACACGACTAAGAAGTTAGAAACAAAAAGTTCCAAATTTTTGTTAAAAAGAAGCAATTTTGTCTCAACCATCAAAGATGAAACATAAGCTGGCCCATGGCTTACTTGGGAGAATGTGGTGCTGACAACACCAAGTCAAGGGTTAAGATCCCCTTACCGGTCATCTTTTTTTTTTTTTAAAAAAAAGGCTGCAACATATTGACCTGTAGATATATTAATGGATTTGGAAGCCAAGAAATCTACACCTCATCCCTAGTCAATGTGGGGATGACTAAGCTTGTTCTCCCACTTTGTGAAAGTGGGGCTAATACTATCTAATTTCTCCTAAGTCTGAATGCATACTCAAGATGACAGATACGAGAAAGAATATGAGCCCACCAAAAAAAAGAAAAGAACTAAATGATTCTGAAATATACCAAGAAGAAATCTATATATTGTTAGTTTCTTAGGTGTGTTAACAGTACAGGTATTGTGTTACTGTTACATAGATTGTCCTTTTGCTTTAGGTAGGTTTCTTGTTAAGCAGTATTTTGGTTTTGATCCAATCTGATAGTTCCTTTAATATAATACAGATAAGTTTAATCCAGTTAGGTTTATTATGATGAATAAACTAGAGCTTATTTCTTCTCCCTTACTTTGGTTTCTGTTTATCATTCTTTTTCTTTGTATCTTGCTTTTTATCTTGCTTTTTCCTATTTCCTTCCCTCAGAGTTTGGATGATAAGGTTTAAACTTCTGCTTATTCGGATGCAAGAAAATTCACTTCTTGTGTCAGTGTATACCTATCCCTAATTTTTTAAGATGCATGTATAAATTAAAATTTTCTAGTAGTGGTTGTTTTGTTTTGTTGGCTCCTAAACCAAAGACCCTTACCAAGTTTAAACTATCCACTGAATAATCAATTCTACCCCACCCATCTTGCTGTCATTTTATCTTTTTAAAAAAAATACTAGTAAATTTTAAACAATCAATATAGTTAAACTTACCAACATATTTATATCAATTTCATTGTTTCTTACACCCCCACAAATTTCCTTTGGACTTACATTCCCTCATGCTAAACACATACTTTAATGATTATTTTAATGAGAGCCAACAGTTGGTGAACTCTCTTGGTACTTCATAGATATGCCTTCTTTCTACTCTCCAGTCTTATTTCTCACAAGACCTCTTCCATGCCAAACTCGCCTACAGCACCTAATGACCTTCGCTCACATTTGGTATCCCATCCCCTCCTGTACACACAATATATGACAGTTCATTTTACAAAATTCAAATCTCTTCCACGAGGCTTTTTCCTGAAACCCCCACCTCTCTCCCAGACAGAAATAACCACTTTCTCTCTCATGTATTCTTACCATTACTTGCACTAATAAGAAAAACAGCTCACTGCACTCATTTGTTTTGTCTATCCTCCTAGGATCTGTACCTGGTAGGTCACTTAACTGGTTTCAACGATGAAATGGAACAATAATTTTCCCCATTAGATGAGATGAGATGATACATGTGAAAGTCCTTTGTACTATAAATACATTAAAATCATTCTTCTATGATCATTATTGGCAGGACCTCTTGCCATCATAAGGAAAGCACAGAAGGCACATTAAATCCTACATGGATTGTAGGAGTTATAACAGGGCTCACAAGTTACCTTTGACAAAGTATAGTCATTTCAAAGTTTGAAAATGAGTATTTTAATGATCCTGGCCTTAAGATGCTCAGCTAATTGATGAGGCAAAGTTTTAGGTTACCTTAAAAAAAAAAAATAATACCCTAAAAGTAGAGCTGGTTCCCAACCTTTTTCCCACCAGAGCACACACAGAAAATAGTATCTGTAGAGCCGACAAGAACATACAGTTAAGTCTGCTCTCACCTGGATAGGACTGGTTGAAGGTCTCTGATTGACCCAGTTACCACTTGGCTGCCAAGGAGCCAAGAGGATTACTTTACCAGCACAACTGTAACCCATTTAGGACCCACTAAATGGGAAGCTCCATAAGACCAGACCTTATTATCAAAATCATCTCTGTAGTCTCAGAACCCACACACACGCTGATACAATGTAGGTCTCCATTAATACTTCCTAGAAGCGCTTACCAAAGAAAGGTACTCTATACCAAAAAAAGAGCCACTGTTAGCTTAAAAAAAAATCCCTTCCCTCATGAAAACCACTCAATCACTCCCAGGCAGAGGCTTATCAGGTCACTAAAATAAAATCAAAGACAACAATACCCTAACTCCACTAAAAGATACTATGATTTAAGCCACTATTTACAAGTAGGAAATGCATGGATGGTTCCTGTACCAATGAACAATGAACGTTTCAATAAGAACATCTGTCAGTTAGCACTGAAATAAACATCCACTTCTTGTTTTGAGTTGGAAATATATTTTTATTGGTAGGCAGCTTTAGACATTTGGATTACTACAGATGCAGAATCTAAGCAAGCTTATTCATCACACCTTTAGACACAACAGAAAAGCATAAGCCGGTGAACAAAGAAGATTATAAAGAATTACCTCACACAATCAGGTTCTACACTAATATCTTACATTTTAACTATCACAAGTCTTGATTGAATTTCACTTCTGTGAAAGCAAAGACTAATAGTTTTTCTTACAAAACTATTTATATAAACTGTCACTCTCACTTCCTTCTAATAGAAATCTGTCCATAAGATACTAAATGATCAAATCTTATATATGGGTATTTTCAACAATAATGCATCTCTGAGAGTTTTCAATTCAGCAACCCCTAAGTCTTCATAATATCTTGCACTTACACTATTCTCCCAACACCTTAAAGTACTGTATAGATATTTAAATAGTCCTCTTCCAGCCCTTGAGACAGGGAGAGAGCAGGCTTTAGACAAGACATCAAAGAGCAGGATGGTTAAATGCAGTATAAGCCAACAAGAGATGTCATTCCAGTAAAGGACAGGGGTATAAGGGAACCAAGTGTAATAATGTGGCCTCAGTAAACAACAGGAAAATCTAAAGGGAGTAAGGCCTGCATCTGACTTTAATACACACACCCTGTTCTAATCATAACAAAAGGCTGCTGTGCTTTTTTCAGTGTAAAATAAGGTAAAAATTTTCTTCTAAAAGTAGTATTCCCAACTTATCTAAACTTCTAAAACATTTGAGAATGCCTTAAAGCAGACCAGTTATTTTTGTTCCAAGACAAAAGGAATAAAATCTCTTTCTACAAACTCTTCAAAACAGAGAAAGACAATCTACATTCTTAGTTTTAATATAATTTAATCTACTTAATTTCAAAATAAATTAGTGCTTTCTCAGAGGCATAAACCACTAATAAATTGTTTATGATGAAAATGAACTGACACGAATGCATTTCACAAAACAAATTTCAATTTGTTAGTATTTTTTGAGCTAACAGATTAATTAGTAGGGGCAGTAAGTACTTCTTAACCATACGGAAGGAAGCAAATCACTTTAGAAGGGTAATAATAATAATGGCCAACACAACATAGTGTTTACCATGGGCCAGGTACTAGTCTGCGACCCTATGAACTAGATGTTATTTCATCCCCACTTTATAGATAACGAAACTGTGGCACAGAAAGGTAACTTATCCAAGGTCATACTCACAGCTAGGGAAATAAATAGGGAATCTTGAAAAACGGAACCAATTCAAATCCTTTTTTTTTTTTTTTATGGTATTGGCCACAAAAAAAAAAAAAAGTCAAAAATGAGTAAACAGGCTGGTCCGATGGTAGTGGGTTATTAGAACTCAGTAACAGTGTCACTAAAGTTGGTATACAACCCCCCACTGCTAAATTTGACTGGCTAAAAATAAAATTAAATTAAAAACTGAGTAAGCAGCTATGTGGATTAGCCTGTTGGTGACTAAAATGATGATATCACTAAACTCCAGTAAATGCTGCTAAATGAAGAAAAATATATTTACTTAGGACTGTAATTTTTCATAAGTTCTGTAACATTAAAAGAAAGAGGGCTGGCCAGTTAGCTCACTTGGCTAGAGCATGGTGCTGATAACACCAAGATCTAGGGTTTGGATCACCTTAAGAGCTAGCTGCCAAAATTTAAAAAAAAAGAAACTAGGCATAATTCATATTTATCTATGCCTAAATCCATGCTCTTTATATTATCTAAATCATGTTAGTCCTCCCCAAATGATGACCATGATATCAATAATCATTTATAAACTACCAAAGGATCAGAGAGTACTGAATTTTAGATCTAGAAGGAAACAAACATATAAGGAGTATTTATTAAAGACTGTCTAGTCCAATCCCTTTATTTCACAGAGGAGAAAAATCAACTCAAAGTTTTAAGAGACTTTTGCATATATGCACATCAAAATGTCAAAATCTGGGCCGACCCCGGGCACTGGGAGCGCGGCAGCGCTCCCGCCGCGGGTTCGGATCCTATATAGGGATGGCCGGTGCGCTCACTGGCTGAGCGCGGTGCGGCCGGTCACAAAAAAAAAGAAAAAAAAAAAGTCAAAATCTGGGCTGGAATTTACCTTCTGGTCCAACTGCTCTTTTTATTATATCATGCTGTAAGACACATAACAAAATATCATATTAAGTTTCTGGAACAGAGCTACTAAAAGAGAAACCAAAACAAAATTAGATTATTCAAATCCAAAAAATTAAAGTTTCTGTTAAGGAACTATACAAATGCTTAAATAGTTTTTCCTGAGACAGTAAAAGTTTCAGGAGAGCTAGAATAAATAAGGCTTTGAAAACAGGAAGAAAGGAACTTGGTAAGTGACAAAAAGGAGGTAGACTCAATCACTGGGGACTTGGTCAAAAGTCTACAATCAAGTAAGACAACAAGATATGCTGTGATAGTCTGGCTGAAACTGGCCAACATGGATTGTGGTAGAGTGGATAATGAACCTACTTTGAGATCTATTAGAAAAAGGTTAGCTAGACACGGAAGGAGAAAGCCACCAGAAGCAAAGCCATATGATATAAAACAAGACCATTTTATACACACTCTACACTATTGAATATGGTATTTGAAACTATAGTTCTTAAGCATATTATAAGTTTCAAATCCCAACAGTCTTACCTTTATTTGTGATAAGTGCCTAAGATTAGAATAAATCTATCATCTCTTATTAAATTCCATTTCTACTAACTATATAACTTTACCCTCTAATAATCATTAAACATATAACCTGTCATCAACCTAGTACCCTGTCACTGTGCCTTACTGAGATAACAATCTAGCCATATAATCATTTTAAAACATTAAACTCTCCATGCTTATCCTGAAATTGAGCGAATTTTAAAAATAACATGAAAATCATCTATGGGGAAAACAGAATAAAACTGTATCTAGGGAATAAGCAAAATTAAGTTTTTAAAAAAGCCAAATATGCTCTGGGAGGTAAAATATGTGATTTTCTTTTTGCTTTCTTAGAGGTTCTATATTTTCCAGGTTTTCTGTAATAAGAAGGTATCATTTATAATGTCCAAAATGTATTTTAGCCAAATTCAAAAGACCAGCAGGCTTAAATAAAACTTTCACAACACCTCTTCTAAATGTTCTCTCTACACTAAGCCTCAGTATGCTCAAACATTCCTTTAACCATTTATATGACAGAAGACTTTATTTTTGAGGATTTCTTCCTTCCCAAATTAACATTTCTAGTAAAAGCAGCAAAAATTAAATAAGTAGAACAATGGCAACTCACATTTCAATGTTCCTATCATAGAAGCACTATTTTACTAGTAAAATATTAATAAAAACTAATGAAATATTTTATCAGTAAAAGAATTACATTCACCCAATTTCTTGAGAACAAGGAATTTTACCATTTAACAGAACATTCTGACTACATGAAGAGGAAACTACCACCCGCCCCTGTCAACAAAGCATGTGCTATGAGGCTTCCCCCCTCCACCTTTCCTTTTTTTCTGGAGTGACAATAAACTGCTCTGACCACACATGCACTTAGATGGACCCCAGTGAGACTCCGGCAATAAGAAAAGGCAAATAGCCAGCTTCACCTGTGTCGTTTCTTCAATAAGCAGTTTGAAGTTTATCACGCTCAGGGTGCTGTGTGAGGCACAAGCTTTTTCAGAAGTAAAGCCTGTCAGACTCACCTAGCACCTAAGCTGTGGCCTTGGCTTTATTAACACCATGTTCTCATGGATCTATCTCACCCCCTTGTGACTGGGGCGGGCAAGCAGCCAGGACAGTGCCACCCCATGATCTAACTACACCCACCCCCTGCAATGATGTCTTCTCCTTTATCCAATCCCCCTCCCTGCCAATCCCTTCCCAACTAGGACTCCTGCAACCCAAACAGGAAGACACAATAATGATCACGGTCAGAGCCGACATTCACAGAGCTAAGAGTAAATGGAAACTGCCTCCATGCAAGTCGTGACGGTGCCTAGGTTAGCCACCAAACACTGCTCTACAACCTCTGCCTCAATTTCAAAACATGGCCCTCTGCATGTATTCTGCCACTTTCCCCACTATTTCACAATTAGTAAGTATAATATTAAGTATTGGGTAGCTATTCTGTGCCAGGCCCTGAAGTCTGAAACTACCACAGAGGCAAAACAAACACCATGTGATACTGAAAATATATTATTTCATGGAGAAATAAAAAGAGGTATTTCTGGAGTTACCTTCACAAATTTATTCATTGCAATCTAAACATAATCACTCATTTGGGTCAGTCTATCACACTAAAGAAAAACAAATTTTATTAATTTCCACATGTAAGAAGAACAGTGATCGAAAATTGGGGCTAGCCAGGTAGCTCATTTGGTTAGAGCACGGCATGGTAACACCACAGTCAAGGGTTTGGATCCCCTACACCGGCCAGCTATCAAAAAATAAAATAAGACATTTCTGAAGGAATTTGTTTTTAACAGAGTTACTTAACCCAATTATGGTATTGCAGATTTGCCTGGGTACCTTATTTTGACAAATGAAAAAATTAAATAAATGTTAGCATTTATAGAATAAAATCTCAACTCATCCTAAATATTTTCACAGCTGCTGATTCTCGAAGACTTATCATTCTCTTTAAGTTCAGCCTCTCCTCTCTCCACCACTTCACACACACCCGCCAATCTTATTCCGGCTTAACCAAACTCACTCTGGATATCAGTAGGAGCATGATGGACTTTTGGAAACTTTTTTATTGTATGCAGAAGTTAGTGCTTCTGATCAAACTGCAGAAATAAATCATAGTCCTGAAGGCCCTTAAGGCCTTCACAATTTAGCAAGAGACAAGAGAAATATTTACCACACAGTAAATATGATTAATGCTATTGAGATTACAAATACACTGTGAAATTATGAGATTGAGAGTGGGGTTGGACAGGGGTAGGATTATTCAAATTAGGCTACCTGCTTAAGACAGGTACAAACTCGCCAGGCAAGGAGGAGAGAAGTGTTCCAAGCCCAGCAAAAAAGCACCTACAACAAAGGCATAGAGATAAATACCTTTGCTTTTCTTTGACGTTCCATTTTTTAATTCTCAGAAGATGGATGGCAATTTTCTTTAAATTTTAAGACAGCAAATTACTTCGAGATATTTAGTACTATTTGGGGAGTTCATAAGAATTTATTCAAATATGAATACAGCCACACCCTATTTTAATAATAACTATGGAACAATCTCTTTTGACCAGGCATAGACGTTCCTGTATTTGCCAAGAATGCACACACACCACATGCAAGTAATGCACCTGGGTGGAGCCCTAGAAAGAACTTTGGAGTCTGACATCCCACCAGTCCGGGAGATCAGAATCCCACTTACTCGGTGTGTGACCTTAGCAAATTTCTCTGTGCCTCATTGTCCTAATCCAATTATAGCATATATTATATTTATTAACGTTTATTTAAATATAGTTTGTCTACCTCAACTAGAACGTAAACGCAATGAAAGCAGAGACTGTCTTGATCACTACTGTATCCCAGCACTCAAGACAGTCTCTAGTACTTAGCAGGTGCTAAATGAATACTTGATATACCTGACTGAAGTCAGTAGAGTATCACATCACTCCTGAAACCCCAGACTTTGGCAATGAACTGTGACCCCACAATGTGTGTAGCTAGCTCAGCAATCTGGCAAAATTATCACTGTAAGAGATTTAATTATTGCGTTTGTTTTGGAATGGAATAAGATAATAATTGGCATATCTAAAAATAATTAGGCCAAACAATCCTCCGAAATCTTTTCAGTACGCTTGTAGTCCCAGGCTGGCCAGTCAGCTCAGCTGGTTAGAGCACAGCCTTTTAACACCAATGTCAGAGGTTCAGATCCCCTACCGGCCAGCAGCCAAAAAATATATGTATACACTTGTAGTCCCCTTAATACCAATGCTTTCCTAAAACGTAAATTGTGAGAAAAAACAATCCATTTGGGGAAATGAATTCTTCAATGATTCATTCTTCAATATGATTTCTTTAATACTGCAGATTTTAAGCCCATCTGATTTTAGCCACTTTTTTATACTGTCCCTAAGCGTGCAGTAGACAATCTTTCCGATCTGATTCACCACTCGTTAAAGAAAATTACATAAATACACTATCCTAAGATGGAAGACTGCTTAGGGATCTTCTATATGAAATCGGGTGCATAAAAAAGGTTAGAAGATTTCACAAATCTTTAATAACATAACCAGGCCCACGTTGCAAAGAATAACTTTTTTCGGTGATGACTCATAAATTATGATCCCTACATGAGCTCGTAAGGAGCTAATAAAACGAATTTGTCTCATCATGTGGAAAACTGTGGTCTTTCTGGCCAAGCACAAAAACAAGTTTTAAATGCGCCCACGTTTTTGCTTAATTCGGGACTTTCAACAAGCATTAGCACTTTTCCCTTAAAGTTTATTTAAAAACCCTAATAAAACAAATACGAAATCCCTTGCAATCAGTCCCTACACAGATACACAGATGTGCTCGGTGTATTTAAGTTAACAAATGACACGAGAGCTCACGCTGTTTTTCAAGATTGACGGGGATTGCCACTGACAAGACTGGAACCTAGACACATAGTTGGGAACAGGAGAGCTCGTGCCTCTCAAGGTGGAAAAACGGGGAAAATTTCAACAACATTTACTTAAAGTTTCCACCTCCATTCACACCCCCTTCCTCCCAGCACGGGGAAGGGGACTCGGCCTCACCAGAGGCGCGAAGAGGAAATCTGCTCTTGACTTCCGTCCTCTCCCCGGCCAGGATGAGCGCCTGCCCACCCCAGCCGAGACCCTTCCTTCCTGCCCGCAGACCCCCACCCCCGCCCAAGGACACCTCCCTGCTCGGCGCACGGCCAGAAAGAGCAGGAGAAGGCGCTGCCCCGCGTCCCCTCCCCTGCGACCCCAGCCCATGGCCGCGATCCCCATCGCGTGCGCCGGCCGGGCTCAGCCACAGGGTCCCGAAGGCCGGTGCCCGTCCCCCGCCACGTCCGGTACGGTCGCCCCCTCACGGCCACCCTCGCGCCGCCCCAGCCCGCCAGGCGCCGCCCCCTCCCCCGCCGCCGGGGGCCGCTAATCCTCGCGCGCTCCCCGCCTGCGCCGTCCGACCGCCCCCGCCGCGGTCGCCGGTCCCCGCGCTAGGCCCCGCGGGCGCCGCGGTGAGGGGTGGGACCAGCGCTCGCCCACCGCAGCCTCCGGGCCGCCCCGCCACGCTCCCGCCGCACCTACCATGGTACAGATGGAGGCGAATTTGGAGACTGTCATTAGGATTTCCATCCGCCCAGCGCCATCTTCCACCCAATCACAGCGGCGGCGGCGGCGGGCGGGGGAGGAGAGGAGCCGGGCCGCCCGTTCGCACCGCAGCCCGCGGGCGGACCCCGAGCTGCCGCGGACCCACACCCCGAGCCTGCTGGGCCGCCGCTGCCTTCGTCGCCGCCGGCGCTCAGGCACTCCCGGCCTCGGGCCCCAGCCCCCGCCTGCCGGCCGCCCGCCCCCGGCTCCGCCCCGGCGCAGGGCGCAGCCGCCGCCTCGGGGCCCGCGCCTGCCCGCGAAGCCGACCGCTGCACACCCCTCCCAGCGCGCTGGGGAGCGGGTTCCGCCGAGGCCCTAAAGCCCGGCCTTCCCAGCGGCTGCGCAGCCCAACGGCCCCGCCCACCCCGGCGCCCGCCTGTCCGGCCCCGGAGCGCCAGCCGCGAAGCTCCGGCCCGCCCCACTCCCTGCGCGCGGCCGGGGGCGGGCCGAGGGCGGGCACTGCCTTCTGCCGCGTCCCTCGTGCTCCTAGAGCCCGTCATACCGCAGCACGGGCGAAGGGACCGCCAGCCCCTACTGCTGAAGCAGGAAACGGAGGAGGTGATCTGGATGGTTTGGGGTGGGGTGGGAGGATACCTGCTTCTGTACGGTTGAAATAACCCTGCTGTACGTCGCAAACACTCGGTTTGTTTCTTTTTGCATATAAAGGGTTGCTCGCCTGGGTCAAACACGGAAACTTAGAAAAAGATAGATTAATTAAATGAAAACAAAGAAGCAAAGAATAAATTATATATGTTTAACTCTTTGAATTAAGAAGAAAGGTAAGTAATGGGGGAGGGGAGCGAATCCTGCCTTCCTGCCACCTGCCAGTTGACCATAAATTTAGAATATGTTTCTAAATGTCTGCAGATTGAGCTGCAAAATAGTGAAGACCTCAGCCCAGCAGTGATGACTTATGAGAGACAAGAAGTCCGTCCCACAAGTGAGAAAAATGTCCTGTGAGAAATACCTAAGGGTGCCGGCTAGTGGGATGGAAAGTTTCTGTTTTCTGCTTTTATAAAATTAGTCATTGCACACTGTTCTTCATGTCTGACAGCTCAGCTTTATTTTCTCCTATTTGAGAAAGTAGTTCAAGTGAGTAGAATAACTTCATAAATTATCATTAGAAAGCTTGTGATTTTTTTGATTTGTGATCTAGCAATGTGTGGTTTTCTAGATATTCCCATTTCAGGGGATCTGAGGGCTTGAATTCAGATGAAACACTAAAGTCAGGAATGCCTCACCTCATAGGTTCAAAGCATTCAAAAAACAAAGCATTCAAACAAAGTTTGGGTAAAAAATAGATTTCTGGTACATGAATACTGTTTCCATAGTGATTCCATTATAAGCTTGCTTGAGGGAAAAAAATGCAGATTGAATATAGCCAAGTCCCAAGGTAGCCGGCCTGGTTCTCCAGATGCCTCCCTCTTAGCCCTGATATCCAAGCCAGTGGCCTCCCTCCCTTGACTTGCGGGTGTAGGGATCTGAATTCTTTCTTGCTGCGTTCTACCCCATGTTTGGACAAGGGCTTCTACATCTTAGAACTCTAAGGCCTGCCTAGACCTCATCCCAGGCCATGCCCCTGTCTACTTTGCCCATCCTAATAAATGGTCGTGGTCATCCTGTCCTCCCTACTTGCTATTCTGTTTCAGCAAACAGGTCTAATGTACCAGAATTTGAGCCCCACTTCATCCTATACTGCCCACCAATATGCCTCTATGTCCATGAATCCTAACATGTCACAGGAACAGAGGCCACCAGCTTTGCACATAAGTTTATATAAGAAAAAGGCCTTTTTCAAATGGATTTCTAATAGAATTATCTGTAGTGTGTCTAATTGATGTTAGGGCCATCTAAATTCACAAGTAATGTCACAGACCCTGTTGTAGAGCCTCACAAAGACTTGTCTCCACAGCCTAAGGTTGGTTGAAGAGGCACAAACATGAAGAGATTCTCCTATGTGCGAGGCGTTCTACTGGAGTGTTCTTTGCTATGTGTAGTGCAATTGAAGGTTAAATTTGGCTGAAACTCCACACTTTTGCACCCAGAGCTTGGAAAGGGTCATCTGGTTTTAGGATACAGTTTTTACCAGCAGCAGTATCAGCTTTACAAAGAGCTTCATTGTGCCTAGCAAAAGATGAGTTTGTGTACAAATGACTCCTTTTGGGCCTTCCTGAATGTGTAAACTAAAAAATATACCCATATACCTCCGGGAACCAAGAAAGTAAATGAACTAGGGTCAAGCTCAATCCATTGCAGCTTTTTAAAATTTTTTCATTTGATAACTTCATACAATCCTGCACTCTCCAGTTCCTCACAAGCCACCTCATATTTTCTGTTCTTCATCCTATCTCCAGTTTACCATAGGTCACTTCGTATATTTCTGTCACCTCTCTTCTCCCTGAAGGTATTTGGGTTTGCACCAGGTCATATAAATTGACACATAAATTTGCTTGTGATGGGGTGGGAAAGGAAGTGGTGAAGAGGGGTAAAGAAAGGGCGTTAAGACGTCCATAATGACAGGTATTAGGGACTTATCTGTGCGCTAAGCGTTTTATCCACTCCTCGTAACAACCCAGTGCAGCAACTGCAGTGATTATCTTCACTTTCTAGATGAGAAAGCCGAGGCACAGATAAGACTTTTCCAAAGTTGCACAATTAGTAAGCAATGGAACTAGGATTTGAACCTGGCCCCAGCGGCCACACCTGTATCTGCTTTGCTCCCCCAGCTTTTGTAAAAGTACCTCATTTTGATCCTGGTAGGATGAGGCTGAGAGGCAGTGACTCCTTTGGGGTTTGCATGCAGGTTTTAGCTATAAAATATACTCAAATAGGCATTTCTTTATCTCACTTTTTTCATCTAAAAAATAAGGGCAATCATTATGTTACAAGGATAAAACATGGAGACATATTTAGAGTAGTGCCTGGCAAGCAACACCAAGGGGAGAGCTTTGAATGACCATTCAAAGTCAACATTTTAAAAGTCAGGGTGGGTAAATACAGACCTCAGGCTGCCAGTTTGCTCTCTCAGATTTAATGAGCCCCTGCTATGTGCCAGGCACCTAATCAGTACTTTAGGTACATTTTCTGACGTAACCCTTGTGATGATCGTGGAGGTCAGGTGTTTCACGCTTATGTTACACAGGAGGGAGTACAACGTTCATCATTGTGCCGCGCAGCAAGTGCGGGGCCAGGATCCACACCCGGAAGCTCTGACTCTAATTCACAGTCTCTCCTCTTCTCTACCTTGCCTCTTTGCCTCTTGACAGTTGAATGAATGCCTTCTTGGTGACATTAATTATATCATCCAACTGTCCAGAGGGAGATGTCAATCAAAACAGTTATGTTTTTTCATAGGTTTGAATTGACAAATCAATGACTGACTTCAAGGCTGACTTCTAGTTCAGACAAGTGAAGTCCAGTCATCCGCACAATAGACATATGCCCGATATGTGCTGGGCAGGATGGCACCAACAAATCTAAAACTTTGTCATTATTTAAATATAGGTGTAAAAGAAGAGGGCCAAAGGCACAGCCCTGTTATATTCTATTTAAAATTGAAATGTGGATTCATTCATTAAAACAAATAGCTGTTAATAATCTACTGAAGAATAAGAAAAATTTGTGCCCTCAGGAAGGACAAATTGGTATAGACAAATGATTTTTACAGAAAATGAGCTGATGGAACGAAGAACCAAGTGACATCAGCTGAGGAGGGTAGGACAAGGTCTGCCTGCAGGAGGGACGAGCTGAGGACAGCTTCATAATCTGACAGAATAGCAGAACCGGTGAGGGGCAAGGAAGGCAGCTGGGCTCCCAGCAGAGGGAAGGCTGTATGCTGCAGAGCAGAGTGGATGGACTGGAAGGAGCGTGGGCTGTGTCCACTACTGCGGCCCTGCGGTGTTGCAGGGAGTTGGTGGAGATGAGTGTGGAATACCAAGGGGACGATCCAGCCTACCATGATGCCAGCAAAGACTATGGTCTCTGGGATCCCCACTGTCATATCCACCACTTATTACTGGTGGAATTGGCCTTTATTAAAACCTGTTCCCTTTTCTCCATAATATCAGTTCAAATCCAGTCGTGCACTTTGTTGAGACTAAACATGTCAGAGAATTTTGAAAAAACATCAAACCAATAGGTCTGTCCTGGGGAGAAAACCTTGTCTTGTGATGAGCACAGACATAAATCAGAATCTCTTGTTTGTGTGCGAAGCTCCTCATTGAGCAGGGTCTGGCTGGCGGAGAATAATGCAATCATTTCAGCTGTTTAGAGCAAGTTCAAAAGTTGAGCTTCTCTTGAGAAGGATATACGTTTTCAAATGCTTTTATTAGTCTCTTTTCTTTTGCGAAAAGAGAGAGCCATGAAGTTAAAACACATTGACAACCTTGGACACAAACACGATCCTTTCTGGTCACTCAATTATTCAGCAATGTATACCTAAATTCCATTTATTTAGTCAATAAATATCTACTAAGTACCTCTGACTTGTGAAGGCTTTGTGGTAGATGCCGAAGGAACACGAGTGCTGCCTCAAAAAATTTGACATCTAATTGAGGAGAAAAGTTAGGCAAGTGCAAATTATGTGGTTTATAGTATTATAAGCATTGTGAGAAGACAGCGATTGTTTCTTCTTTAGGTCATCAAAAATGTTACCACATCTAGAGTCCTCCTCCTCCTCCTTCTTTTCTCCTTTCCTCTTCCCCTCCCCCTCCCCTTCTCTTCCTCCTCCTCTTCCTTTCTTCTTCTCCCCCTCTCCCCCTCCTCCTCCCCCTCCTCACCCCTCCTCCCCCTCCTCCCCCTCCTCCCCTCCTCATCCTCCCCCTTCTCCTCCTCCTCCTCCCCCTCCTCTTCCTCCCACTCCTCCTCCCCCTCCTTCCCCTCCTCCTCCCTCCTCCTTTCTTCCTCCTCTTGCCAGCTTCATTGCATACCCCTCTCCGTTATGCTCTATGTTCCTCTGTTTTCTTCCTCTAACACCAACAAGCTCCATGGCACCTCTGAACCTTTGCACTGGCCATTCCTTCTCCCTGGAACACTCTCCCTCCTTGCAGGGTAGGCTTTTTGCATCAGACCTCAATGTACATGTTACCTTCACACGGAGACTTGCCCTGACGCCTGGTTAGCTCCTCTTGGTGAAAGCTCCTGAGAACTGGGAGCTTGTCTATTTTTATACCTCTGTCCCCAATACCTGGGGAAAAATAGTGTTCAATAAATACTTGTTACTGAATGAACTGAAACTGATAAACACCTACACTTTAAGTAGAGGCAACTCCAGAGCAAATAAAAATAATTCTGATACATAGTGGCATTTTATCTTCCTTAATCAACACTATAAATTTGAAGGCTTCTCAAGCAATAACAGGTATTCTGCCTGCTTCTCTAACTCTCTTGTTCAGATTGGAGTATTGTGAATTGAATGTCCCCCCAAAATCATTGAAGCTTGGCCCCATGGAAACAATGTTGGGAGGGTGGGAAATCCGACTGTGGTATCTGAAAGGTGAGGCCTTTAAGAGGTGATTGGATCTTGAGGACCATGCTCTCATGAATGGATTAATCCATTTGTGAAGTAATGGGCTAATGGTTTAATGGGGTATCATGGAGCGGTTCTGATGACTTCATAAGAACAGCAAGTGAGCATGTTAACTCTTGCCATTCTCACGGTGTGATACCCTGCATTACCATAGGACACTGTAGAGAGTTCCCACAAAGAAAAGGGCCCTCACCAGATGTGCCCCTGGACCTGGACTTTCCAGCCTCAAAACTGTAAGAAATAAATCTATTTTCTTTATAAATTACCCAGTTTCAGGTATTCTGTTGTCAGCAACAGAAAATGGACTAATACATGAAGTTTCCCATTTTCTTCTCAGCATTTGCTTGTCTGTAATGAGAAAGTTCATCAGAAAAAAAGCAAAATCAGAAGAAAATGCAACATCTTCTAAACTCCAAAAAGCCTCAAGCACCTGTGTCTAACTTGCCCCGCCTTAACTCTGATTTTCTTTATTTGTGCCTTAGGGGGGTTGCCTATGGAGACTCTTCCTTCATCCTGTCCTCTCCCTACTTCCTACTTCTTAAATTTTTCAGAGTAGTTTTTCTATATGCTTTACCAGAGTCTGGCTTTTGTATCGTATTGTATTGTAAAAGTTCGACTCTAACCTGTGATTTTACTGTCACTTTCACATTCAGATTTGCACCTTAGCACCCACAAGGCCTCCTTGCCACTTGACCCTCATGAGCCAACCTAGGGCATCCAGAGAGGGGAACCATGCACCTCGGGCGTTTTCTAACAAGTTCAAGCTGTGTCCTTAGTTGAGAGAAATATGCATGGCTTCCACTTCTTTTTTTTTTTTTTTCTCTTTAAATACTCTATTAAGATAGCTAAACATGGCAATGTTAAGTAAAAGCAAAAATTCCAAAATGTATTTAGCATAACGAAACTCCTGTCAGATACACAAGCAATTATTAATGATGATTTCCTGAAACTGAGGAAGTGGGGATGGGTGAACTTGGGGACAAAGTGGAAGAGAGAATTTTTACTGTAGACTTTTTTATACTTTTTGAGTTTTGAACCATGCAAATATATAACTATTTCAAAAATTAAATAAATTGAGTGTTTTTAAAACTTAAAAGATATAATTTATGTGACAATATTTTTAAATTACTAGGGCACAATTTACAATATTTTCTTTTTAAAAGTAACTTAGTGTGAGCCTAGTTCAGATCTGATTTCTCTCTTCCTAAATAGAATGTGCACTTGAACTCCCACACTCCTTCCTCAGGACTCTCTTAGGGGTCTTCTGCCTTTATTGGCTCTGACTCTCCTAGTAAAGAAAAACAACAGTATCTTTACACATGAATTAAAGGGCAAGCATTACTTGCCTGCTTTAGAAGAGGTGCCCACGGGTTGTTTTTCCTATACTGTCAAGAAGGAAAAAGTTATGGGAGAAGTGAGAGGCCAGACAAAGGCAAGCGAACCCAGAAATTTCTCTCTGTTTCTGCACCCGGTCCTCAAAACCCAGACAGAAAAGAGATGCAGTTATCACCTGTCTGTCACATGATCACATACCATCACCTGTACACAGAGCGGTCCTGTAGCCTTTTCCTCAGCAGAGGAAGCATACTTGTCCTTCTGAGCACCTCTCCATCTTATCCATTTTCACCTTTCCTCTTGTGGTTTTATTTTGTTTTGTTTTTTACGGAATGTGCTTTAGCCTTTCCCAGTTTCCTCTGGTCAATTCTGCAAAGTATGGTGTGCACTAAAATTTACTTCTTGTTTTTTAACAATAATTACACACTGGAGCAAATATAGCTGCTTTCTGGCAAAAACCTTGAGTATACACAAATGACAGATTATTCCAGAATTTTTAAAATAGATCTTCAAGGTAACAGGGAAATAAATGCACACCTGTCTCTCCACAGCTCAAGCCCAGGCTGCTTCTCCAGCCAGCCTATTGCAGACTAGCATGAGATGTCCACAGAGCCACATCTTCCTCTCTTCTGCCAGTAAGCAGCAAGGATTCTGTTGTTAATCATCCCTGGGAAATGGGAAATAAAATAATGAATATGGGAAAGTCGAAGTTTGTAACGCTCTGTGGTAGTAGTGGTTTACACTGAAATACTAGACGCTTTCAGGTTAAGAATTAAGATGTCAGAAGGCTTGATTGAATCACCCCTGTACAGACACACACACACACACACACATGATGTTCAGGTTTGTGATCCTGACACACACACACACACACACACACACATGATGTTCAGGTTTGTGATCCTGACACACACACACACACACACACACACACACACACACACACACACACGATGTTCAGGTTTGTGATCCTGACACACACACACACACACACACACACACACACACACACACACACACACACACGATGTTCAGGTTTGTGATCCTGGCAAGCTCTTAACCCTCTCAGCACCAATTTCCTCATTATACAACAGTGAAGACGCCTCCCTCAGGTTGTTGGGGGGATTACATGAGATGATACACATAAGTATTCAGCAACAGACCAGGCCCACAGCATGGGATAGAAGGAATGCAAGGTTGTTCATCTGGAATCTCTCCTCTCTTCCTAACAAGACAGTTCAGTCAAAATAGCATGTGATTCCTTGACTCAAAAGTAATTCATTCCCAACAGCCATAAGGTGGAAATAACCCAAATGTCCATCGACAGATGAATGTATAAACAAAATGTAATATATTCATCCAATGGAATGTTATTCAGCCTTAAAAAGGAAGAAAAGTTTGACCCATGCCACAACACAGATGAACCTTGAGGACATTATGATAAGTGAAATAAGCGAGTCACAAAATGATAAATACTGTAATGATCCAACTTCTATGAGCTATCTAGAGTAGTCAAATCCATAGAGAGAGACATTAGAATGTTGGGGGTGTGGGGGAAATGGTGAGTCATTGTTTAATGGGTACAAGGTTTCACTTTTGCAAGATAAAAAGAGTTCTGGAGATGGATGGTGATGATTGCACAACAATGTGAATGTGCTTAGTGCCATTTTTGTTTAACATTTCATATTGAGAATGTATTACTTTTATAATAAAAATGAAATGAAATAAAGTGTTTATAGGCTATAAGCCTAGTAGCTTCTTGCTCTCTCTTTATATTAATAGAGTTGCCTTCTGTCTGGTTAGGGCCATGGAAGCATTGCAGGATGGTCTTTGCTCCTTAAGCTGTGTGTTGTGTTACAGGCATAACCAGGCCTCTGGAAATCATGCTGGCACCTCTCCGAGGTTCATTTGTAACATTTCCATGAGCCACCTTCCAAAACGATAAAATATGGTTTAAAGAAAGTGTCTCTTTGGGGGTCTATTCTTGGTTCTCCCACTTACCGTCACTAGTGCTCTACTTAAAGACTTTCCAAAATATAATCTGTAAAAAGTGTTGTAAGATTCATCAGTGAAAACTGCCACATAAATTTCTGTGTACCCACAGCCTTAGAGAGAGGCCAGCTCAGATGGACTTCACAGAGCAGGTCATGGGGTCCTCAGTCATCAGCACTGAAAGTCAGTTTTTTCCGTCAAAGAGCATGTTTGGTGCAAAAAGACTTACTCTAAAAACCCTCATAAGAACCTACTAATACGGCTATTAAAAAAAAGAAGAAGAAAATAAGAGAGAAGGTGCAAAGAAATTGGAATCCTCGTGCATTGTTGGTGGGAATTTAATATGGTGCAGCCACAGTGGAAAACAGTATGGCAGTTCCTAAAAAAATTAAAGATAAAATTACCATATGATCTACCAATTCCACTTCTGGGTATATACCCAAAAGAATGGAATTCAGGGAATTGAACAGGTATTTGTACACACACATGTTCATAGCAGCATGATTCACACTAGTCAAAAGGAGGAAGCAATCCAAGTGTCCATCAGTGGATGAATGGATAAATAAAATGCGGTATGTACTTATAATAGAATATTATTCCACCATAAAAAGAAATAAAATTCTGACACATGCTACAGCATGGATGAATATGGAGAAAATTTTAAGTGAAATAAGCCAGACACAAAAGGACTAATACTGTATGATTCCACTTACATGAGGTAGCTAGAATAGTCACATTCACAGAGATAGAAAGTAGAATGGAGATTACCACAGGCTGAGGGGAGGGGAGAATGGGAAGTTATTATTTAATAGGTACAGAGCTTATGTTAAGGATGATGAAAAAATATTGGGCATAAATATTGGTGATGGTTGCACAAGATTGTGGCTATATTTAAAGCCACTGAATTGTACATTTACAAGTGGCTAAAATGATAAATATTATGTATGTTTTACATAAAAAAAATCAATGAAAAACAAAAATACCTCACAAGGGACTGGTAGAAAAAAGAGAATACTAATTTGTTAATTTATACTGAGTTCCTTCCTCCTCTGGGCACCCAGACCACCAATCACTTCCATTACTTTGACTTGCTCAAAAGTTCACCTCTTCTACACCCCAGTCTTCTCCACCCTAGGGACCAGGTCTTATTGATTCTTCCACTTCTCTGTGCACAGACTCATGCAAAGGCATGAGGCGTGCTTGTGAATCGACTAAAACCAGGCTTCGGACACCCACTTCCCTGCTCTGCTTGCACACTTCTCGTTCATGGGCTTCTCTGCGCCGCACAAGACACCTTGACTTCTTTTCCATCTGTGCTGACCCCTTGGGTTTAGTGACTCAGCTTTTGGATTGGCCACTTGACTCAGCATTTGGCCCCTGCAAGATTCAGCTTCCTGCAACTGCTCCCTGTCAACTCTCAGAGTCAGCCAAGCAGCTGAGGTCATTCTCTACTTGTCACTACCAATGGGGAAGGAGAGCCAATGCCACCAGTCATGTAGGCTGGAAACCTCAGCATCATTCATTTATTTTTTTCCTTCCCCCCACCCCCTTGCCCAACCCAGTCAATTTCCCCTCAGGAGTATCTGGTGTATGTATTTCTTTCTGAACCCTTATCCCCATACTGCTGGAGATCAGGGACCCATCATCACCCCCAATAAACCACTGTATCAGCCTACCACCTGGTCTCTGTCCCCTAGTCTGTGCCCCTCCAGTTCTTTCTCTACATGCTTGCCCAAACTATTGCAAATCTGGTCATGGTGCTCCCCTGCTGAGAAACCTCCAAAGGTTCCCACTGCCTAGGACCAAGTTAAAATTCATTGACAGAATAGCTCCCTCACATTCCCACCCCCGCCCACCTCTCCAGCCTCAGCCCCTCTTCCCGCTATGCCATGCTCTTCACTCCAACACACTGAAGTTCTTGCTTTTCTCCAAGTGTTCCACCATCCTCTGCCTTCGCCCACATAGCTCCTTCTGCCAAGAGTAACCACGTGGCCTGGTTTGGCCAGAACAATCTCTGTTTACACCTGTTATCTGGTGTAATTATTAATACCCCTCCCCCTTCACTCTCTGAAGTGTCCTAGTTTGCTCAACAAGTTATGTGGTCAGACTTTGTTTGCCCTAATTCTTCACCTGACAAATCTCTGCTCGTGCCCCAAGATCTGCTCCAGTGTCAGAAGTTCTGGAGCGTCTTGCCCAAATCCTGCAGTGAAAATTGACCACTCCTGCCATACTCCACTATCATGACAGTGTTTACATGTCTGTCTTCTCTAGTAGACTTCTTGAGTCTTACATAGCTTTGCATCCTCAGTACTCAGAACAGTGTCTTACATGTAGGAGGTTCTCAGTTAATGTGTCCTGAAGAGGAATGAAAAAATGAATCCATTAAATAGTTATTGCCTTGGATTGAATGTCCCCCAAAACTTAATTCCCACTGTAACTCAAGGGTTGGAAATCCTATTATAGTAATTGAAAGATGGGGCCTTGAAGAGGTGATTGGATGCTGAGGACCATGACCTAATGAATAGATTAATAATAGTGGTCACAGGCGTGGTTATAAGGGCTTTAAAAGGAGAGCATGTTAGAGTCTCTCTCTCTCTCTCTCTCTCTCTCTCTCTCTGCTTCCGCCATCTCCCAATGTGATACCCCATGTCACAGAAGTCACCACAAAAGAAGACCCTCACCGGATATGTTCCTGAACTTTGGACTTCCCGGCCTCCAAAACTGTAAGCAGTAAATTTTGTTTTCTTACCCAGTTCCAGGTATTTTGTTATAAGCAACAGAAATGGACTGATACAGTTATTAAGTAAGAACATTGTGCCCAGCACTGTTTTAGGTTCTTAACAAAACAGATGAACATCCACATTCTCATGGAGTCTACATATAAGTGGGAAAAACAGACAGAAATTAATATCTGCACAAATCACCACTGAGGGCACAGGTATGGGACTTCCTTTAACTAAGCAGGCTTCCTCATGGAGCTGGGGCTAGGGTCTGTTTTTTTGAAGTATGAGGCTGAGGAATGAGGCCCACCCAGGCAACACAAGCCTTCTGTTAGAATGGGTTGGCCATTTGAGGTAGGATGGGGAAATGATTCACTTCCAGGTCGCAGCTGCCTCTGGTAATGTGTTGCTTCACCCCTGTCAGTGAAGGTCTATAATGGCATGTTTCACCTCATTTGAATGTAATCCGATGTGTTATTGCAAAGCCTTCATGAAAAGCTCCCCTTGCCCACAAAAGGTTGGAGCCTGTTGTTGACATTTGTGCATGGTCAAGACCAGTCGAGCCTGTCGTGAACACTTTCCTTGACCATTGCTGCTACCTGACTTTTGCAGCAAGCATCTCTGATCATGACTTTTAGCCATCATGATATCAAATCTGTAGAAAAATATACCCAGAAAGATTGCTACCATTCAAGTATTAAAATAAAAACAGAAATCTACAGACATAAAAATGGCCATATGTTCTGTTCTGAGGACAGAGCTCTGACAGAAGCAAGACATGCAGGGACACTAATCTCCCAGCTAGATCTCTTTGGGATTAGGCTCTGACCTGGAAAGCCCTAAATATCTTTCCTTCTGAGTCTATTACGAAGTAGTCTGAGAAAGTCTCAATCCTATAACCAAAAGCACATCAAAGAACATTTCTTCTCACCATTTTTTCCCTTGAGAGATGATGAAGTAGCACCTTTACGGATGAGAATATCAAGTGGGCATTTTGAGGCTGCTGACAGTGAAGTTGGTTGGAGAAAATGGCAACCGGACCAGAAAAAAAGTGGAACAAGTTATTTTGTGCTCTTTCCTTTTAATGCCTGGATCAAAGCAACTCATTCTGTTCTCTGCATTAGTGCTCCAGTGAGGGAGAATCCCACTGAATGCAAGTGATTCATTATCTGTATTAACCTGAAAGGTGTCACTCTTTGTCTCCTTTTATTCCATGTCACCACTGTAATTAAAATAATTTTCCTGCTTCTAATACTGCAGCAGATTTTTTCCTTTCTTTCTTTCTTTCCTCTTCCCGTTCTTTATTTCTGTGTTAGTCTGATTCTGTTGCTTGTAACAAAATACCTGGAACTAGGCAATTTGTAAGAAAACAAAATTTATTGCTTACAATTTTGGAGGCTGAGAAGTCCAAAGTCCAGGGAACACATCTGGTGAAGGTCTTGTTGGTGTTGACAGTGACCCAGGGGTCTCACATGGCAGAAAATGTCAGAACAGAGAGAGACTAACCTCCTCATGCACTGTCCTTTTAAAGCCCTCAAAACCATGCCCATGACCACCATTAAACCATGAACTTATTAATCCATTTACTAGGGCACAGTCCTCACAATCAAATCACCTCTTCAAGGCCCCACCTTTCAATTACCATAGCAGGATTTCCCACCCTCTTAACACTGTCACAGTGGGGACCAAGCCTCCAACACATTAAACTTTGGAGGGACACAATTCAATCCATAATAATTTATTTTATTTTCTTACTTTTTATATGGAATTTTTCAAACATATGAAAAAATTAAAGAAAATAGCCAAATGAACCCAATCTATTCATTATCCAGTTTTTCTACATGAAATTTATATATGGTAAAATGTGGGAATTTTTTGATAAATGTGTATACCTGTTTAATTGCCACCCTAAGAACATTTCCATCACCTCGGAGAGTCCCTTTGCCAGTCCCCAGGTTTAGCAGTCATCAATACGTGATCATGATTGTTTTATCTATACCCCTATCTCACAACCCCCAGGATAATTTTGAAGCAAATCCAGATATCAGATTTTCTCTGTAAATATTTCCTTATATTTCCCTAAAAGATGACAAAAACATTATTACACTAAAATGAACAGTAATTCCTCCACATTATCAAATATCCACTTCCTGTTCACATTTCCCTGTCTCTTTCAGTAGATTTATCATTGATTTCTTCACCTTTGATCTAACCTATTGATTTTGAAAACCACTCCAGATTAATATTTCAAATCCACCATCATGAACATTTACTGAATACTCCTTAGTTTAGCATAACCTTGACGCAATCTAACTTTCCAGTTTAAAAGTCCAGTATGCCTTTTTATGCTGCTTCTCCTACAAGAGTCAACTAGCTTTTGTATGAATCAACCTTATTTCCTTGCCTCTGAGAATTTAATTACACTGTTTCTTCCCTCCACCCTGCCCACAAATATTCGTTAAATAAATGTTTGTGGGACACCTACTAGGTGCCGGGAACAAGGCTAGCAGCTGGGGACTTGGTAGTGAGCAAGATAAACACAGCTCCTGTCCTCAGCGAGGTTATGGCGCCCTTCCCTCTCTGCCTGCTGGAATTCCATCTATTTAAGGTAAAGTTCAAATGTCATCTCCTCTGCGAAGTCAGCCCTGATATCTTCAGGCAGAAACATTCACTCTGTCCTCTAGGACTCCTGTTTGCTTCATTTGCACTGCTCCTAGAGTAGTACCACGTAAGGGACTTGAATACAGGACATGTAGAAAGAATTACTTTATATTTGCAATACCCTCAACATCTAATGAAAACAGTAAATGAATGAATAAATGATTGACTATGTTAAGAGCAGTTATCAAAGAAAAAAATTACACTGACCCAACAGTTTAAGAAACATATATTTTAAAAACTCTCAAGTCGTGTAGGTGATTACAACGCCCTGAGGAGAACTGCGGGAAGAGTCATTTATAAAGCAGTTGGGAACTGGCCTATAGATTAAAAGAACACACTGTGAAGTCTTTCCTTTCTTTTAGTTATCTTGTTCCATTGTGGTATGTTTCTGAACTTGGCAGAAGGACTTAAAAAGCTGATTTTCTGCAGTTGGAAATCCTTAAAAATATTTCTGTGCTGTTATAAAAATTTGAAAACATAGACATAAAGAAGAAAGTTAGAATTATAATCCACCACTCAGACAAATCACTGTGAACATTTTGGTGTATTTCCTTCCCCATCTTTTTTCTCTGTATATAGAAGGGTCCATTCTGGAAAGCAGGATTTCACAGTGGCTGGCATGGAGCATGCGTGGACCTGCTAAAGGAGAATGTTTTGTTTCCCATATCAAGGTCATGTGAACTTTGTTGCCTATCTGTTCTGCCTTTCTTCCCCAATTACCCTCTCTCTCTCTTTCTTTTTTCCTGTTTTTTTCTAGCCCATCCCAGTGAATTCAGAGTTCTGGTCTTGTGACCCTAACTTGAGTCTTCACTCCAGTCTCTGGTCCCAACACCATGCCCCTGATCTGGATCCTGGGCCCCGTCACCTTAAGTCCATTCACTTCACCTCTTGGACTCTGAAGCCAAGTTTTGGACCAGACCTGATCTTTATTGTACTTTGTTTTGCATTTATAAGCATTTTCCCATGGCATTAAAAGACTTTGTATATAGAAATTGAATGGTTGCATATTACTCTCTTTTATGTTTGACTATAATTATCTTTTTTTTTTTTTTTTGGCAGCTGGCTGGTATGGAGATCCGAACCCTTGACTCCCATGTTACAACACTGTGCTCTAACCAACTGAGCTAACCAGTCAGCCTGACTATAATTACCTTAATCATTCTCCTAATATTGACCTTATGTTAGTTTCAATCTGTCACTATTATGAATAGCATTCTGATGAATATCTTTGTAAATAAATCTTTAACCATATATCAGATTACTTTCTTGAGTCAGATACCTAGAAATAAAAGTATTGACCCAGAAAAAGGCATAACAATATTTGATACATATCGCTAAACTGATTTCTGGAAGGAGTGTACAAACTTACACCCCCACCATGGAGTATAGTATGTTTGTCTCATTGCACTGATGCCAACTGTCTTAGTCTGTTTTTTTGCTGCTCTAACAGAATACCTGAAACTGGGTAATTTATAATGAATAGAAATTTATTTCACACAGTACTAGAGACTGGGGAGCACATGATGAGGAGCCAGCATCTGGTGAGGGTCTTTTTTTTTTTCGGCAGCTGGCCTGTACAAGAACAGAACCCTGGACCTTGGTGTTATCAGCACCAAGCTCTAACCAACTGAGCTAACTGGCCAGCCCTGGTGAGGGTCTTCTTGCTGCATCATCCTCTGGTGGAAGATGGAGGGCAAGAGAGTGACAGAGAGAGAAGGGGACTGAACTAGCCCTTTAATAACAAAGCCACTCTCACAATGACAGTATTAATCTACTCGTGAGGGTGGGGCACTCATGGCCTCATCGGCTCTCATTAGGCCCCACCTCCCTCCACTACTGTATTGGGGACAAAGTTTCCATCACATGCTTTTTGGGGGACTCATTCAAACCATAGCTCAAACACTGTGTATTATTTAAGAAATAGGGAACAAAAGGGAATTTAGGAATAGAAAGGAACTTTCTCAATGTGAAAAATGAACAACTAGCATCATACTTAACGGTGACAGACTGAATGCTGTCCCACAAGATCAGGAACAAGGAAGGGCACCTACTCACATCACTTCTATTCAACAGCGTTTGTTTTTAAATATTCACTAATATGAGATATTTAAAACCACTCTGCATTTCAATTTCCATTTCTTTGTTTACTTGTGAGAGTAACTTTTCTTACATTTATTAGCAATTTGCACTTCCTTTTTTTGTGAATTATATATCTTTAATCTCTGCCCTTGCTTCTGTTGTTGTCCTAAGGCCTTTTATTTCTGTGAGGTCTCTGTATTTTTGTCTTAAATATTTCTGCAAATTTGTAGTTTGCTTTTTCTTCTTTGTATGCCATATTTTTACCATACAGAAGTGTATTTTAATTTTGTGTGGTCAAAACTATTGAGCTTCTCTCTTTTTAAATTGCTTTTATGCTTAACCATTTCTTCTTATAGCATATCATAGTACTACAGAAACTATATTGTTTTTATATTCAAGAACTAGTTGAGTAATTCATAGCCTATTATTTGGATAACCAATTTTCCTATGAAAATTCGTTCTTGTATCCTGCAATTGGTGTTATTTGTATTATATTGCATCAACAAGAAAAGAAAATGGCTCAGAGGATCTAATTTGTAATATTGGTTCAAAGTTGTAATATGTAACATTTATACTGGGTCCTGAGTCATGTTTTTATCTGTAAGGCTCAATTAAAAGGATAGTGAGAAGGTCAAGGGTTCAGATCCCCTCACTGGCCAGCCACCAAAACCAAAAAAAATAAAAAATAAAAAAGGATTGTGAGTTTGATATTCAAGAATCAAACAGGAACATAAAAATTTATGATAGAATTTCACCAGGAAGGGTAGTCTAATTTGGACTGGATGTTCACCATATTAATTGTTTGAAATGGAAATGAACAAGTGTTTTCTCATGTTGAAGAACAGTTAAGAAGTAAGGATAACAGGAGGGGGGGAAGAGGAACGGGTAAAGGGTCATGATAATTGACTACAGTGTACATTGAGAAGTTAAAATTAAAAAAAAAAAAAGAAGTAAGGATAACAAGAAACAGTTGTTTTCCTGGACTGTCAGTCAACAGTGTTTAGTATATTGAATATTGAATTTTCTAAAGATTTTTTAGCTAGAAAGGGATGGTTTTTATCAAAGTGACAGTTAAAAAAATCTTTCAATTATTGACTTTATTTGCAGCTTAACTAATGTGTAACATCTCCAGGTATGAACCTGGGGCTGACACTGTATTTTTATTAAACCTCATATTCTTTTGTCTCATAATGAGTTTGGATGTGAGTCAATAAGACAAGATGTACCTCAGTGTAACTACTTTCCAGAATTAGTACAAGCATATGATGAGTAAGGTTTTTATGATACCAAAAATTCTCAACATAAAACAAAGGGAAAGTCGAGGAAGAAATTTAAGAGAGTAATTTTGGCAAAAGTATGAAAAAGAGTTCTGGATTTCTGAACTTCAAGAAGAATTCATCTAACAATTGCAATTCCAAAATACATTGGTGAGAAAGAAAAAATATGGCATACAAAGAAGAAAAAGCAAACTACAGCACCATGGAAAGCTGCTCAGAACATGGAAAGCCTACACACAATTCCACACCCCTGCTCCTCCATTCATGCTTTTCTCCCTGTGTTCAGTTCAGTCTGGACTTTGAAGAATTTGCTTTCTATACCAGTGCAGTATCTGCACATAGCAAGGCCTCAATAAAGGTGGCTGTTACTGACACCTTTATGGTAGGTCGTTGGGAAATAGAATCAGTGTTCAAAAAGAGTTACATGGTGCGGCACTCAAGAGGGTGGGCGCAGGGGACAGGCTGCCCAGATGCAGGTCCTGGATCTGCTTTTTACCAACTATGTGACCTTGAACACAGTACTTAACCTCTGAGTGTCAGTTTACTCCCACTTAGAATGGAAATCATAGTAGCATTACAGGTTAATGTCAAGATTGAATGGAACAAGCCATAAAAGTACCTGGTCTATAATAAGCTTTTGATATAACTGAGCTATTCTTACGGAGAGGAAAGAAAAGCACAGCCAGCTAGATATTTCCTATCTATGTCACCCCATAAAAGTAAAACAAAACAAAATAAAATATATATGCACATTCTAAGAGCCGTTGAATCAGTTAGAATTAAGTTAGATGCATGAAATAAATAATCCCCCCACCCACTCCAACACAAATACACCAAAATCCCAGCCATTTAAAAAAGTAGAAACTAATTTCTCTCCTATGTAAAATAAGCCAGAAAGTAGGCAGCCCAGGGCCGCTATGAGGAATACCCTATCATCAGGATCCAGGCTCCTCTCCTTGTACTGTTCCTCCCTCTTCCCCAGCTGCCTCACGGTCCTGGAAGGTTGCTTGACTCCTGCCATCTGACGCCCTTTTCCAGACCGTGAGGAGGAGGAAGGCACAAAAATGGGCCTGCTTTTAAAAACACTTCTTAGCGGTTATATACAACACTCCCATTAACATTCCATCAGCCAGAACTTGGTCTCATAGTCTCATCTAACTATCGCGAGGCTAGGAAATAGTCTTTATTCTGGGTGGCCATATGCCCAGCTAATAATTGGGGGATCAGGTGCAAACGAAAGAGAGAATGTATATTAGGGAGGAAAATCACATTCCCTATCACAGCCTGCTGGAGAGCAATTGGTTCCAAGCAAGAAACATGATGACAAATATGCCAAGACATGAGGGCAGCCCCAAGATCTATTTACTTGCTTATTTATTTGTGAGGGCACAATTGTCGATTTTTTTTTATTGTGTTTAACAAAATCATAAACAGGACTATGTCCTCATCCCTTCTGGAAATGCTTAGCAGAGTGTGCTTCCCATTCTGACCTCTGTGGCTTAAAGGAAAGGGAAGGCACTTGGGGAGGATTTCAAAGAACAGCCACTGGGATGACTAACAGCTCAAAACAATGAGGCCTAGGACGAATGCGAACTGTGAAGGAATGGGAATGAGTCAGGGAAAGAGATGGCTGGAGGGTGTTGAAGTAATGATCTCCTTCTACACAAAGGACTCTGACAAACAGGTGGGGGGGGGCAGGAGGAGAACAGGGAGGAAGACAAACCAGAGGATGGTTATCTCCACTAGGAACTGAAGAGCAGGAAAAGGGAAGAAGGAGCCACTGAGGGTGACCTGCAAGGACACACATGCTGACTGTGATGACACTGCACGTGGAGATCATGCACTGACGTCTCTGAACACTGCAGAATTTGAACAGGCTCTCCCTGAGGCAGGGGTTGAGGGATTGGAGAGCAGGGCACAGGTAGAGGGAGGATGAATGACTAGAACATCTATAATTTCCTGTGCCTCAGTTTCCCTCATGGAATAACTATGTTTTGGAAATCAGGAAAGAGATGCTGTATTGATCTGAAAGATGAGCTCTGATTTTGCATGTGTATAGAACACAATAACTACACGATATCAGTATATTGCAGAAGACATTCTACTGGTAGAGAAGAGTGCATTTTCTATATTTTAACATATTTTCTAAATAAATTATGAAAGTAATGCAATGGCTTTCCTGTCAAGCTGGCACAGTAAGATGCATTTCATCTGCTGCAAACGTTAAGCGATACCAAACAAAATATACAAAAAGAAAACGAAAAAATATATAGTATGGTCAGAAACAAGATAATTACCTACAAGAATCAGAAACAGAAAGAGCCAAGTGAGGCAGAAACTGGGACCTGTGGCCACGGGTCTCAAAACAGGCAGTGGCACCTGAGAATCTGGCTTCTCTAGGGTAATGAGGACTAAAAGTGCTCTACGTGAGACTACACCAAAGCCAGGCTCACTGCAGAAGCCAGAGCTAGGGTATCAAATGTTCTTCCTTCCCTCCTCCCACTCCCTGCTCCAGATCCAACATCTCAGGGGAAGCCACTCTCCCTTGTTAGCTCTCCTGATGTCCACTCTGTGGCATCTGCAGGGCTTTCCACCTCTCTTCCCCTTTCCCTATTTCTGTTCAATTCTGCCATTGCTCTTACATCTTCATTCTGTCCATTAATTATAATTAGGTTTTTTGTGCTTTGTGTATAGGTTCATTGCAGAAACAAGTAATATGGCCAAACCCATATAATAGGGACAGTAGGGCTGGCCAGTTAGGTTGGTTGGGTAGATTGTGGTGCTGATAACGGCAAGGTCCAGGATTTGATCCCTGTACCAGCTAGCTGCCTAAATGAATAAATAAGTAAATAAATAAGGAAGACAATTCTATGTTATCAAACCTGTGCCATAATTAAAAAGAATATTTTTCTAAATTCTATAAATAGTCCAGAATCGTATCATGTTTTAGTTAGCTTCATATATGGATCATGATTTTCATATAAAGCACTTGTTTTCCTCAAAGTTTCTCATTTCCTTGTGTGTGTGTGTTAATTTGTATGTAGTTATTGAAATTTCTGCACCTTATTGTTAAGTACCTTTGGGTTCTTAAATATCCAGTGTGTGAATATTAATTCAATGGATTAATTGTCTTCTTAAAGATACTCTTCCTGGAACCCTTACATTTCCTCTTTTAATATGAACTGCCAGCTTTCTAAGCCTGTTACACAAACGACACGTGTGTCTTCTTTTCAGTGATTTCCTAGGTTCCTTCCCTTGTTTCTTGAATGCCATTTCTCCCTCTTTCTTAGATTCTTTTTCAGTTTGGAAGGAGTAAATCCTCAAATAATTTTTTCAGAAAGAGTATATATAGAGATAAACTTTGCGAGTGCTTAAGATTTTTATTTTTTCTTCTGACATTTGCTTGTTTGACTGGATACAGGTTTCTAAGTTGAAATAATTTTTCCTTAGAAATTTGGAATGATTGTTGCATTGTCTTTTAGCAACCAATGTTACTTTAGATATCATTGTGTTCTTTATCTCCACATGAGAAACTTTCTTTTTCCTCTCTGCAAAACTTTAGAGTTTTCCTTTTTAAACTTGGCATTCTAAAATTTCACCGGAATATGTCTAGGTGTGGTTCTTTTTTTTTTTTTTTCCTCCATTATCTTTGGTACTAGCTCTCTTTTTAAATCTGAAGACTTGAGTTTTTCTTCATTTCAGATGAATTATTTTCTTTTATTTCTAATTGCTTTCTCTTCATTCACCATTCTCTCCTCCTAGAATTGCTGTTAGATGGATACTGAATCCTGTGTGCTTTTTTAACTTTCCCTCATGATAGCTTCATATTTTGAAATATCTCTTTGTTCATATGTTTTAGATCACTATATCATCTTCTACTTCTTCCAGTCCTATTTTGTGTTTTCGTTTTGGCAATCATGTTTTTAATTTTTGAGAATTTTTTCTTATTTTCTGAGTGCTCTTTTTTTAATGGCCATCTGTTTCTGTTCTTTTTTTCAATATAAATAGCATGTTTTCTAGAGCTTAGATTAGAAAGGGTTTTTTTGTTTGTTTTGGGTTTTTTTTTTTAAGTTCTATTTCTTGTATTATCTGTCTCCCATTCTCTAAAATGTTGCATTCTATTTGTTCAAATTGGTCTTTCACAATATTAGTGTTTTTTAAAAGTCTTAAGAACTTTAATCAAGGGTTTGGATCCCTGTACCAGCCAGCCACCAAAAAACAAACAAACAAAAACAAAGAAGTCTGATTGACACGGCTTATGAATGATGGAGTATATTGATCTTTACAGGCCACTTGCATGAATTTCGTTTGCAAATGAGTAGGTCTACTTGCCCACAAGGCCTCTCTCTCACCCCATTCTCACCCCCACTCCCACCAGAATGGGAGGAGAGTAAGAGGTCTCTGTGTAAGTTGGGTTGTCCTCCCCACAGGCAGGCTTCTCTAAGGAGCACTGACCCAGGAGGGATTTATACTACAGAATTGCTGGAATAAATAAGAATCTCCTCTGAGAGTGGAGCTCTCATTGTGGGGAGCCCTTGAGAGGCCTGCTCCACCTCCCTCAGTCCCCATGCCTTCATTGCAGAATCTCCCCAGATGTAGTGAGAGGAGGGGCTCACAGGGCTGCAGCTAAGGAAAGGGTGCTGCTCCAAATATTTAATGGAAGGGAGGGACTCCTTGACCGAGCCATTTCTGTAGATAGTCTTTATTCATCACTCCCTCTCACTAAACTTGCTGACTTCAAGTCTCGGAATCTTTCCAGAGCTCTGCCAGGAAAAACAGCTACTACTTCCTGGGTGGTCTGGGGTTACAGTTTTGTTCTGCTATGATCCCATCTACTTTCTGTCTTCTATAAACTTTTCAAAACGTCTTGTCTTTGAATGGTGCCTTTTCTTGTTTTCAAGGCCCCACATCTTTATACTCTTTTCTATATGCTTTTCCATTTCATGGAGATCTGTGCTTGGCTCCGGGGCTACAATTGGAACAAGACACACGGTCCCTCACCACATGGAGTTTATGTTCCTGAGCAGGAAATAAGCAATTACAGCTGCACTGTTAACTGCTCATGGTGTTAGCACAGTAAGTGCTGCAGTGGGGACTCCATAACCAGGTTTAGTGGGTAAGAAAAGGCCTGGAAAATGTGGTAAGCACACTCTTTTCTCCTACTACACTCTCACAACACTTTTCCCCACACACCAAGCAGTTCTCCATGCCTTCCCTCCCGAGTCTCCTTTAATCTTCACCCTATCTTATACCTTATATGAAGGGTACTGGCAATGGCTAACATTTTAATTTTTTTAAGAGATAAGATCTCACTATCTTGCCTAGGCTGGAGTGTGGTGACTACTCACAGGTGCAAACCCACTGCTGACCACCACGGCAGCTTTGACCTGCTGCACTTCTGACCTGGGCCAGTTCATCCCTCCTTAGGCAACCTGGTGGTCTCCTGCTCCTGTAAGATCACCATATTGATGCCGAACTTAGGGCAGACAACCAATCGGCATAGTGCACTACAGCCCAGAACTCCTGTGACTAAGTGGTCCTCCAGCCTCAGCCTCCTGAGTAGCTGGGACTACACGTCTGCACTACTACACCCGGCAATAGCTAATATTTTAGATTTCAGATCAGACTATGACTGAATTGAAATCACCATGCAATGGTACAATAGTTAATAGAATTTTGTGGATATCCTGTGGTGAGAACATAATTTTTTTACCTGGAGAGAAAGGGTAAGAGTGGCTGCTGAGGGGATCCCATACTGGATAACTTCCACTTGCCCCCGTCAGCTCTACCCAGATGAGGGAGGCTGACCTGCATGGACTGTAGTGATGGACTCTCTTGCCCTCTAGGTTCTGGTTAGGTTCAGCCAATGGGAGACATGAGCCAGAGATCAAAGGGAGGAGAAAAGTGAAGTTGGGGTAATTATGCCCCCAATTCCCTCCTTGCTGGGTCCCTATGATTGGAGGTGTCCTCTATTTAAAGCTCCATACAGCTTTCTCTCTGGATTTTGGTAGCCCTTCTCTCCCTTTGCCCCTCTACTAAGCCCTGTTGTTATTAACTCTGGTATACTACACCTTTCCCTGTTGTACAGGGTACAAGACCATAGAACTGTGGTTCACAAATTTGTTATAATTTATAATACTAATGGCTAAGCCTTTCTCCCAGAGATTCTGATTCAATTTATCTGAGGCTTGGGCATCATTTTTAAAGAGTCTCCCAGATGATGCTAATACTAATGATTCCTTAGAGGAATATTTTTAAGACCACATGACATAGTTATTTCTAGTTCATTAATAATGTATTTGAGTCAACTACTCATTCAATCATCCATTCATTTCTTCAATTTCTAGTTCCAATGATTGAAAGTTCTATTTTGGAGAAATTATGTCTATGAATTCTCTATTTTTCAAATAGTTTCCAGCATCTTTTAGAAATATCTACTTTTTTTCTGCTAGATTTTCACTGGGTTACTACATAATGAAATTAAAGTCTGAATAGCATTCTTCTCACAAATTTCACACTAAGCTTCTTCTCTTGGAACTAGACAATAGCAAAGAACAAAATTAAATAGTCTAGACAAGAAAGAAAAAAATCTATTTTTAGCTTATATTTTATTAGAAGTGGCTTGCCAGTCAGATGATATGTTAAAATTATCCAGAATAAAAAAGGAATGAGTAGCTTTATGAAACCCTTCTTTGTTCTTAAGCACTTTGCCAAGGAATTAGCATATAACTAAAATTCTAAGTGACTTCAGCAGTGGGCAGAGATGTAGACCTTTGTATCCAATGCTTTCAGAAGAGAAGGTAGAAACATGAAGTTTCAATCTTGCTATGGATGTCTTTATGGATGTCACCTTATCCACATGTGCAAAAGTTGTTGCAGGGTACATACCAGTGGAATCGCTGTGTTACAGCATATGTGAATGTTCAACTACACAAGACTCCAGCCAAATGTGATGGGATCTGGACTTGATGCTGTCCTTTTATTGGGTGATATCACACCCATATCTCCCACTCTCTCCTTTGGACAGATGCCAGTGAAAATAGCAGGGGAGAGAACCCCAAAACTTTATATCTCCACAAAAGTAAAGAATAAGCTTGCAAAAATTGTCACAATAAACTTTTTCAGAACTTTAGAATCTAATAAAAAACTTATAACAACCAAAGTAAAGACTAATGAATAAAAAAAGCTAAATTTTAGTAGGAGAGCTCTGTGGCATTTTAACTACCCTGGTTACTATCCCCACTCCTCAGCTCAGCACACTTGGAGACAGAAGCTCAGTTTCCTGGTGCAGGTTGCTGATACAAGTGGGCCCACTGCAGACCTTAGTCTCAATGAATTGGGGTTCTGTGTTTTGACCTATATGGTAGTTCCCTGAAAGATCTGCTCAAGGGCTTACCTTTGTTTCACCTCCCCTGGAGCTTCCCAAAGGTTGAGGCCACTTCCATGGTGACGTTTGTCAAAAACATTTAAAGGCAAATACATTAGCTATTGTCACCTGTGGAAAAGAATAAAAGTTGGACAGGCAATAGAGAGACCAAAAGCCTGGGAAGAAAGAGGCTGGAAAGGACATACTTCAGGGAAGAAGGGCTTTGAAAAGCTTCCATGTATTCCAGGGAATCTAGAAGGCCATATGCATACCCAGAGCTGGACACACACTCAGAAAAGACCCCAAAAGACTCAAAGCTTTCACCACTGGCTGACTTTTGGGCCTCATGCAAGCAGGAAGTTAATGGCCTGGCCAAGCATTGAAGAAATGCCTCAACACAGGGCCAATCTGAAAAGACTGGATAAGTTTGGCTTTTGTTTGGTTTTATTTCTTTGTTTTGCTCCAGGCATTTAAGAAAATCTTTGCCAAACCACTAGTTGACCACTAAGCTAATGAAATAGAGACTTCAGTGGCCACACATGGCAAAGAATACACATTAAAAATTAGTTCAAAAATTCACTTAAACAACCACCACAACAAGCAGCAACAAAAAATTGGAGGGGGGGGGAGTGATTTGCAAAGATGCTACATCATAATATTCAAAATGTCCAGTTTTCAACCAAAAATTTTGAGGCATGCAAACAATGAAGAAAGTATGGCCCATTTACAGGAAAAGAGAAACTAATAGAAACTTTCTCTGAGGAAGTCCAAAGAGTAGACTTACTAGACAAAGACTTTAAATCAATTGACTTAAATATAATCAAATAGCTAAAGAAAACCATTGAAAAAGAACTAAAGGAAACAAGAAAAATGATGCCTCACTAACTACAGAATATCAATAAAGAGACAGAAATTACAAAAAGGGATCAACCAGAAATTCTGGAGTTGGAAAGTATAATAACTGAAATAAAAAATTGACTAGAAGATTTCTAAAGGAGATTTGAGTGGGCAGAAGAAAGAATCAGTAAACTTGAGATTATCTAGTCTGAGGAGCAGAAGGGGAAAAGAATGAAAAACTTAACAGAACCAAGAGGCTTGTGGGACACCGTCAAGTGTACCAACATACACATAATAAGCATTTAAGAAGGGGAGGACAAAGAGAAAGGGGCAGAAAGAATATCTGATGAACTAACGGCCAAAACTTCCCAAATGAAATGAAATGAGCCTAAACACCCGAGAAGCTCAACAAACTTTACGTAGTATAAACTCACAGCTATCCACACTGAGACATGCTAAAACCAAACAAGGATAGCATTTTCAAAGCAGCAAGAGAAAGGTAACTCATGAGGTACAAGGGATTCCAAATAAAATTTAAAATTGATTTCTCATTAGAAACTATAAAGATCACAGGCAATTTTAAAGTACAGAAAGAGAACTGTCAACCAAGAATTCTTCATCTGGCAAAACCATCCTTCAGAAGTTAAGTAGAAATTAAGACACTCCCAGATAAACGAAAACTGTGGGAATTTGTCACCACTAGACAAGCCTTAAAAGAAATGTCAAAAGGAGTTCTTCTGGCTGAAGTGAAAGGACTATAGTCAATAATGTAAAGTCACATGAAGAAAGAGCACCAGTAAAGGTAACCACATAGGTAAATACAAAAGCCAGTATTATTACATTTTCGGTTTATAACTCTTTGTTTTTTCCTATATGATTTAAAAGACAAATACATAAACAATAATTGTAAATCTATATTAATCAGCACACAATGTATAAAGACAAAATTTGCAGCAATAATAACAGGAAGGAAGGGATGGAGCTATAGAGGAGCAGAATTTTGTATACTATGGAAACTAATCTGGTATAAATTCAAACTAGAGTGCTATAAATAATAATGTTAACTGTAATCCCCAGGGTAATCACTAAGAAAATAACTAGAAAATATAAAGTAAAAGATGTGAGAATCAAAACAGTACACTAAAAAAAAATTAAACACAAAAGCAAGCAGTAATGAAGCACCACAAAACAAAAATTATATGACATATGGTAAGCAAGACCTGACAACACTGAATGAAAAAATAAACAGTTCAATAATAGTTGGAGATTTCAATAATGGATAGAATGACTAGACCAAAGATCACTTAAACAACACTATAAACCAACTAGACCTAACTGACATCTGCAGAACACGCCATACAAAACCAGCAGAATTCATATTCTTCTCAGCATTGTCCAAGATAGAGCACATTAGGCCATAAACAAGTCTGAAATTTAAAAATATTGAAATCAAACAATCTTCTCTGACTACAATGGAAGTGAAACTAGAAAGCAATAATAGAAAAAAACTGAAAAAATTTAAATATGTAAAAATTAAGCAACAAACTCTTAAGCAACAAATGGGTCAAAAAAGAAATCACAGGAGAAATTAGAAAATACTTTAAGATGAAGGAAAAAAAAAAAAGAAAATACACATACCCAAAACTATGGGATGCAGCTAAACAGTGCTCAGAGGAAAACTTATAGCAGTAGATGCCTACATTAAAGAAGAAGAAAAATCTCAAATCAATAACCTAACTGTACACCTTAAAAAAACAGATAATTAAGAGCAAAACAAACCCAAAGCTAGCAGAAGGAAGGAAATAATAAAGATTAGAGTGAAGATAAACAAAATGGAGAGTTGAAAAATGATAGAGAGAACCAAGGAAACCAAATTGCTTCTTTGAAAAGATCAACAAAATGGACAAAACTGTAGCTAGATGACCAAGGAAAAAAAGAGAGAAGGCTCAAATTAGTAAAATCAGGAAAGGAGGACGTAACACCATCTATAGATGGCATAATCTTGTAATGCTCAGAGCTAATAAACAACTTCAGCAAAATTTCAGAATACAATACCAACATAAGAAAATGAGCTATATTTCTACACACTAGCAACAAACACTTCAAAATGGAAAGTAAGAAAGCAATTCCACTTGTAATATAATGTAAAAGAACAAAATACTTAAAAATAAATTTAATCAAGAAGGTGAAAGACTTGTACACTACAAAACTATAGAATGTTGAAAAAGATAAAAGATCTAAATAAATGGAAAGATATCTCATATTCATGGATTGGAAGGCTTGTTAATATGGCAATAATTCCCAAAGTGATCTACAGATTCAATGCAATCCCTATCATAATTCCAATTGCTTTTTTTTTTCTCAAAAATGGACAAGCTAATCCTAAAATTCATATAGAATTTCAAAGGACTCTGGATAGCCAAAACAATCTTGAAAAAGAAGAACAAATTTGGAAGACTCACATTTCCCTATTTCACAACTCACTACAAAACTAGAGTGATCAGAACAGTGAGGTACTGACATAAGGATAAACTTATACATCAATGGAATATAACTGAGTGTTTAAATATAAACCCATACATCTACAGTCAATTGATTTTTGACATGGATGCTGAGAACATGTAATAGGGAAAAAATAGTCTCTTTAATGAATGGTGCTGGGACACTGGGTACACATATACAATAGAATGAAGTTGGACTGTTACCTCATACCAGGTACAAAAATTAGCTCAGAATGGATCAAAGTCCTAAATGTAAGACTTAAAACTATAAAACTGTTAGAAGAAAACACAGAGGTAAATTTTCATTACCTTAGATTCGGCAATGGATTTTTAGATATGACACAAAAAGCACAAGCAACAAAAGAAAAAATAAATTGGACTTAATCAGAATTAAACTTTTGTGCATCTAAGGACACTACCAAGAAAGTGAAAAAACAACTCATGGAATGGGAGAAAATATTTGCAAATCATATATCTGATAAGAGTCCAGTATTCAGAATACATAAAGAACCCTTATAATTCAACAACAAAAAAGACAACCAACCAAAAAAATATTAAAAATGGGCAAAAGACTTAAACAGATATTTCTCCAAAAAAGATATTCTAATGGCCACTAAGCACATGAAAAGATGTTCAACATCATTAGTCATGAGGGACATGCAGATCAAAACCACGATGAGCTACCACTTTATACCTAATTAGGATGGTTACAAAAGAAAAAACTTTTTTAACCAGAAAATAACTGTTGGCAAGGATGTAGAAAATTGGAAGTTTTGTACATTGCTGGTGAGAATGTAAAATGGTGCAGCTGCTATGGGAAACATTTTAGTGGTTCTTCAGAAGGTTAAACAAAGAATTACCATATGACCCAGCAATTCCACTGCTAGTTATATAACCAAAAAAACTGAAAACAGGAATTCAAACAAATATTTGTATACCATTGTGAACAGCAGTGTTATTCACAATAGCCTAAAGGTGTGAAAACAACCCAAATGTCTATCAACCAAGTAATAGATAAACAAAAGCAATATATCCATACAACGGAATATTATCCACTCTTTTTTTTTTTTTTTTTTTTTTGGTGGCTTGCAGGTACAGGAATCCAAATACGTGACATTGGTGTTGTAAGGCTGTGCTCTAACCAACTGTGCTTACCAGCTAACCCAAGTATTAAAAAGAACAGAAATTTTTACAGATGCTGCAACATGGATGAACCTTGAAAACATTATACTAAATGAAGTAAGCCAGACACAAAAGGACAAATATTATGTGATTCTACTTACATGAGGTGCCTAGAGTAGTCAAATTCACAGAGACAAGAAAAAGAATGGGGGTTGACAGGGGCTGGCAGGGAATTCACCAATTTATGTAGGATTCCAGGATTGGTACTTTTGTAGGTTACACATTTATTCAACTATCAAACAAAATTCTAGTTGGTACCTACTTTGTGTAGAAAGTGCCTGAGGATGTATGTGAGTATTTCAAAGAGTTTGTGGAAAATTGAAGTAAAAGATGATACAAAATTTTCCACAAACTTTTCATATAGTATGCATGATGTTGAACAGGAAAATACATTTCCTTTTACTTGTGGTTCTGTATTTCATTCTAAACATAATCAAACACACACACACACACACACACACACACACACACACAAAACAGGAATAAGCAAACATTAAAATATTTGTTAAACATACCACCAAACAAGGATAAAAAATGATTGACAAACTGAAAAAGTCAACTTTATTTATCTATAAAATCCTTTTTAAAACTCTGCCATTGTTTTATTTAAATTTTACTCTTTTCCCTAAATCATATATCATTGGTCCATAAAAATAATTTATTCACAATTATGTATCCTCTGATATAATGAGTACTTTTCAAGTGAAGAATGTAATCATATCAACTGGGTAATGACTCGGATGTCTTGAGGACATACGCCCCTGTGCTGTTCACACTCCTTTGGCTTGATGCCTCCTCTGGAAATCTTTCCTCGTCTCCCAGATTAGAGATCATGCCATTGACATTCTCATAGCCTCAGCTGGTCCTACTGCCTCATATGAAAATTACTGTTAAATAATCTTCTAATTACTAGTTTAGTATCTATCTCCCTGGAGATTATGTAATTTCTATAGAGACATGGAATTTGTTTTCATCTCAGGGACGGGTCCCAATATCAAGGAAGAACGCAATAAATTGCTTAATAAAAGGTTAATGAAAAAATATGTCACATGCAGAGCTTTTTATGAAAAAAGTACTCTATAGTCTTTTTAAAATGGTCTTGTTTCTGGTTTGTGTGGAGAAAGATGATGTAGAGGGGGTGCATCCTGTTGAGGAAGGCATGATGGAACCTGAGGTTCTTGAATTCAAGGCCTTAATTTTCCCCCAATTTTCCTTGTCAACTGAGCAGCCTTTCTCATTCAATTAGGGCAAGGTTTGTTTACCTTTCCTTCCATATAATCATACAAGCTGAGTATCCCTTATCCAAAATTTTTGGACCAGAAGTGTTTTGGGTTTCAGATTTTTTAGATTTTGGAATGTTTGTATATACATAATGCGATATGTTGGGGGTGTTTTATGTACACCTTTTACACATAGCCTGAAGGTAATTTTGTACAATATTTTAAATAATTTTGTGCATGAAATACTTGACCTGTCACATAGACAGGTGTGAAATTTTCCACTTGTTGCATCATGTTGGAATTCAAAAGGATTCAGATTTTAGAGAATTTTGAATTTCGAATTTTTGGATTAGGGATGCTCAACCTGTAGTAGTTTCCTCATTTTGGTGTTCTGGGTTTCAAGAGCATTGGTTAAAGACTTCCCTTCTTTAATAATTAAAAGGTAATGCTGATAAAATAGCCCCAAAGTGGAAACAACCAAAATGTCTTTCAATAAGTATATAGCTAGACAAACGGTGGTCCATCCATACCACGGAATACTAGCAACCAATAAAAAGAAAACTATTATGATCACAACAACTGGGTGGATCTCAAGGGCATCATATGAGTAAAAACAGTGGTCTACTGTATGGTTCCATTTTACATTCTCAATATGACAAATTATAAAGATGAAGGACCAATTAGTGGTTGCCAGGTATGGAAGGAGGAAGAGATGGTTTGACTACGAAGCAGTAACACAGAGGAGATGTTTGTGGTATGGAATAGTTCTGTGTCTTGAACCCGGTGGAGTGTCACATGTGCAGGAACCTCCACATGTGACAATGGCATCGAACTATCCACATACATTGTACCAAGGTCAATTTTCTGGTTTTGATATTGTGCTATAGTAGGTAAGATGTAACCACAGGGGCAAACTGGATGAAGGGCACACAGGACCTCTTTGTACTATTTTTGCATCTTGCTGTGAATTTATAATTATTTCAAAATAAAAAATCAAAATAAAACCTTTTTAAAAGCAAGGTTGCTAACTTTCACAGAGGAAAGCTCCTAAGCCTTGAGAGGTTGGAGCATTTTTCCAGACATACCATAGGAGGGCAGATGCAGCCAGGAAGGAACATCATCTGGAGGAAGGACAGCCAGAGGACTCAGCCCCCACCAGAAACTTGCACTAGCTCTAATTTCCTTCTTGAATTAACTGCTACTTCAGCTACTGTTTACAGAAACAATGCCACTTATTGCATATAATTGTAGAGGCTGAAGGAACCTTAGAGAGCCAAGCTCCTGAAGTTCCCCCTAAAAAGGCTGGAGAATGGAGGAGAAAAGCAGATTTACCTGTCCTCCTCCTGGCCAATAGCAGTCTTCAGACACCTAAGCCAAAGTCCCTTCCACTATACTTTGTGGCCCTTAGTAGCAAAGTCCTTAAATTCTTCAGACAGTGGACGAAGACACAATTCTTTGCTTGTTGACATAAGATGTCATCCACTCAAAATTCTAGAGTAGGAAATAATTTTTTACTTTGAAGTGTAGATAAGAGAGATATTGCTTTAAAAAATTATAATACCTCTTCTTCTATGCTTTTCATAAGAATTCAAGCATTTGAGAAAAAAAAGCATTGCTAAAGTCCACTACCCTGCTATCGTAACACTCTGCTTTCATGGTCCTAGTCCCAGTCACTCAGAGCAGAGGCCTCCCGGGACAAGAGCTCAGTGTTTGTTTTAAACAGCCTTTATTGAGATATAATTCACATGCCATAAAATTAACTCATTTCAATGGTTTTTACTATATTCGCAGAGTCATGCAGCCATCACAACAATCTCATTTTAGACTATTTCCATCATCCCCTAGATAAACTTCGTCCCTAATAGCTATCAATCCTTATTCCCCTCTTGCCCCTGCTTTAGGTAACCCTCATCCACTTCCTGTCTCTATAGGTTTACCTATTCACGATAGTTCATATAAATAAAATGATACAATGTGTGTTCTTTCACACACATTGTAAAATGTGTAAAATGATACAATGTCTAGCTTCTTTCACTGAACATGTCTTTGAGGTTCATTCATGTACCAGTATTTCATTCCTTTTTACTGTCAAATAGTATTATATTATATGAATATTCTACATTTTTGTACATCCATTCACCAATTGATGGACATTTCAGTATCTTCCACTTTTAAGCTACTGTGAATATCGCTGTTCTGAACATTCACATAAAAAATCTTTGTGTAAACATTTTTTCATTTCTCCTTGATAGATACTGAGGAGTAGAACTTCCAGGGCACATGGTAACTCCATGTTTAACCCTTTAAGGAATTGCAAAACTATTTTCTAAAGTGCACCATTTTACATTCTCACCAATAACATATGAGGGTTCCATTTTCTCCAAATCCTTTCCAGTGCTTGATATGATATCTTTTTAATTATGGCCATCATAGTGGGTGTAAAGTGGTATCTCGTGGTTTTGATATGCATATCTTAGTTACTAATAACATTAGGCATCTTCTCATGTGCTTATTGCTAGTTGTATGTATTTTTAGAAATATCTGTCAAAGTCCTTCCCCTATTGTTTTTAGTTGGGTCTTTATTATTGAGTTGTCAGAGTTCTTTATATATTCTGGATATAGGCCCCTTATTGGATACATGATTTACAAATATTTTTCCCATTCTATGGGTTGTCTTTTCAATTTTTTGTGCCTTTTGAAATGCAAAAGTTTTATTTTGATTAAGTCCAGTTTATTATTTTTTTCTTTTACCACTGTGCTTTTGGTATCATTTCTAAGAAATCATTGCCTAACTCAAGATCACAGATTTACATACATTTTATTTTAAAGTTTACAGTTTTTGCTCTTACATTTAGGACTGTGATCCATTCTGAGTTGATTTTTGTATATGGTGTGAGGTTGAGGTCCAAATTCACTTTTCTTTTTTTGCATGTGGCTATTCAGCTGTCCCAGCATCACTTTTGAAAAGACTCCTTTCCCACTGAATTTTCTTGACACGATTGTCAAAAATTAATTGACTGTAACATAAGGGTTTATATGTGGGCTGTCAATTTTATTCCATTGATCTATAGTTTCTCCTCATGCCAATGCCACAGTCTTGATTACTTTGTATTAAGTTTTGAAATGGGGAGGTGTAAGTCCTCAAACTTTATTCTTTTTCCAAATTGTTTTGGCTATTCTATGCTCTTTGCATTTCCATAAGGATTTTAGTTTGTCAATTTATGCAAGCAGAAATGTTTCGCATTGAACATACAGACCTATTTGGGGGATCTTGCCATCTTAACAACTTTAAGTATTTCAAACTATGAATGCAGGCTGTTCTTTCAGTTATACAGGTCTTTTAAATTTTCTTTCAGCAATGTTTTGTAATTTCACGTGTAGAAGTTTTGCACTTTTGCTAAGTTTATTCCTATGTACTTTATACTTTTTGATGCCATTGTGAATGAAAGGCTTCCTTAATGTTATTTTTGGAGTACTAATTGTTAGTGTACAGAAATACAATTCATTTTTTATACATTGATTTTGTACCCTGTGACTTGGCTGAACTTGTTTATTTGTTCTAGTAGTTTTATAGTGGATTCTTCAGAATTTTCTACATAACAAGATCACGTCATCTGGAAATACAGAGTGTTTCCTTCTTACTTTCCAAGCGAACACCTTTATATTTTCTTGCCTAAACACTCTGGACAGAACCTCCTATACAATGTTGAATACAATTGGTGAGAGTGAACATTGTCTTATTTCTGATCTGAAGGGAAAATCACTTAGTCTTTCACCATTAAGTATTATGTTAGCTACAGGATTTTCTTAGATGCTCTTTATCATGCTGAAGAAGTTCCTTTCTATTCCTAGTTTTTGGGGTTTTTTTAAATCATGAATACATGAATAATTATTAGATCTTTTCACATGCTTTTTTGTATATCTACTCTAATCATGTGGTTTTTGTCTTTTATTAATATAATGTATTACAGTAATTGATTTTCAGAAGTTAAATCAGCCTTGCATTCTTGGGTTAAATGTCATTTAGTGAAAATATATAATCCTTTTTATATTTGGGTGGATTTGGTTGCTAATATTTTGTTAAGCATTTTTTTTTTGTCTGTTTGTTTTTTGCATCTAAATGCATGAAGGATATTAGCCTGTAGTTTTCATTTCTTGTAATGTCTTTGTTTGGCTTTGGTATCTGGTAATACTGTTTCATAGAAACTTTCCTTCCTTCTCTGTATTCTGGAAGAGTTTGTAAAGGATTTGTAAGCAATTTTTTGATAAATATTGGATATTGTTCTCCAGTAAAATAATTGGGGCCTGAACTTTTCTTTTGGGGAACATTTTAAATTACTGATTCAATCGCTTTACTTGTCACAGATCTATTTAGATTTCTATTTCTTCTTGAGTCAGTTTCAGTATCTATGTCTTTCTAGGTATTTGTTCATTCCATGCAAGTTGACTAATTTGCTGACATGTAATTATTTACAGTATTTATAGAATACTATAAATATAAATACTATAGTATTTATAGTATTTACAGTAATCTTTGTAATCCTGTAAGTTTGGTAGTGATAACCACTCTTTTATTCCTGATTTTAATAATTTGAATCTCACTCTTTTTTTGCCTAGGCCAGTGTAGTTAAGGTTTGTCAATTTTGTTTATCTTTTCAAAGAACCAACTTTTGGTTTCATTGATTTCCTCTATTGTTTTTCTATTTTCTATTTCATTTATTTCCTTTCTATTCTTATTTCCTTCCTTTTGATTGCTTTGGATTTTGTTTGCTTTTCTTTTTCTACTTTCTAAAAGTGTAAAGTTAAGTTACCGATTTGAGCTCTTTTCTAATATGTATTCCCTGTAAGCACTGCTTTCATTTCATCCCATAAATTTTGGTATATTTCATTTTCACTCATTTTAAAGTATTTTCTAATTTCTATTATGAGTTCTTCTTTAACCCACTGGTAACTTATAATGTGTCTTTTAATTCTCACATATTGGAGAATATATTATAATGTGTCTTTTAATTCTCACATATTGGAGAATATATTATAACATATTATTTATTGTTTACTCTCAACTATTTATTAACCTGCTGTGCACCCAAGCACAGAAGGGTGCACAGCAGGTTAATAAATAGTTGAGAGTAAACAATAAATTTCTTTTGAAAAAATCCTCACATACTTGTGATTTCCAAAATATTCCTTATGTTTCTATTGTGGTCTGAGAACATACGTTGTATTATTCAAATTCTTTTAACCTTTTTTCGACATTTGTTTTATGGCCTAGTATATGGTCTATCCTGGAGAATGTTCTATGCGTACTTGAGAATTGTCTATTCTGCTGTTGCTGATATAATGTTCTATAGATGTTAGTTATGTCTAATTGGTTTTTAATATTGTTCAAGTGTTCTATATTCTTGCTAACTTTCTGTCTGGGTTTTATCCGTTATTGAGAATGGAGTTATCAAAGTCTCCAACTATTGCTGTTAAATTTTCTATTTGTCCCTTCAATTATCTTGTTTACTCTTAATCTTAACACTAAACCCAGTCATCTTTTACAAAAATAAGTCGAATAATGTCATTCTTCTTCAAAACCCTCTAATGCCTTTCCAGCTCACTCAGAGTAAAAACCAAAGTAACTGAAATGCCTAAAGGTCCCACAAAATATGCCTCCCTTACCTATTACTGCATTTCACACTATCCATCTCCTCCTTTTCTCTGATCCAGCCCATTGACCCCATTGTTTAAATATATCAAACACTCTCTGTCCACAGGATCTTTGCACTTGTTCTTTGCTTGAAGTGCTCTTCTCTCAGATACCTGCATGGCTCCCTTCTTCACTTTCTTCAGATATTTGCTCAAATATCCTTCTCAGTGAGATTTTCTCTGGACAGTCTACTTCAAATTGTGATGTCTCCTCGTTTCCCCTTTTGATTTTTTTTTCTCCATAGCACATTTCCATCTGCCATAATGAATATATTTTAATGTAATAATGCAAATAATGTATTATTTATTATCTGTCTTTCCTCACTAGAATGTAAACTTCAAGAACATGGGGATTTCTGTTTTATTCCCCTGTATCTCCAGTACTAGATCAGTGCCTATTACATAATAGGTGACCAATAAATGTATGCTCCATGAATAAATGAATGCCCTGAACACTGCTTGAGGAAACCAGTCAGCTGGGCAGCAGACTAAGTCAGACTCATTGGTCAATCTCAAATGGGCCCTGAACAGCAATTCTTTGACACTACAAGATTCCGCAACTGTGAATGATCATTTTCTTAAAATTCTATTATTGCTATTAAAATTACTGGTATCGGGCCGAGCCCGTGGTGCACTCGGGAGAGTGTGGCGCTGGGAGCGCGGCGACGCTCCCGCCGCGGGTTCGGATCCTATATAGGAATGGCCGGTACACTCACTGGCTGAGTACTGGTCATGAAAAAGACAAAAAAAAAAAAAAAATTACTGATATCAATGCTAATCCAGTTGGGCCAGCTTGTTGGTCCCTTTCATTTTCATCTTTTCCCTCTCTCTTTTCAATTTTTTTTTTTTGAAAATTTGCTAAGCATATGCTAAGCACTGGCTGTAAAGTGGAAAGCCTATAGTGATAAAGTCCCTATCCTTATGAGGCTTATAGTATAATTTTCTGAAATTCATTGTGTCAAGGTAATCAGACTACTGTCCCTTGAAGTTTCCTATCCAGTTTCCTCCCTAGTTTCAAGAATTTTCTCCTAGATCAACTAAAATTAAATTCTAGCAAACAATTTAAATTGAATCTTGCCAATCTCATGCACATAAATCAGCTTTCAAATACTGCAGAAGTCAGGGCTGGCCAGTTAGCTCAGTTGGTTAGGGCACAGTGTTATGACACCAAGCTCAAGGTTCAAATCTCCATATTGGCCAGCTGCCGGGGAGAAAAAAATATAATACAGAAATCAAATTTTAAGTATCAGAGATATTGAAAACTAGTTTGAAAAAAATAGTTGGCAGTGAAATTATACCTGTAGAAATTGTTTTTTAAAAATAAATTGTATTGTGTTTAAGGTATACAACATGTTATAAGATACATACATATAGTAAAATGTTACTATATTGGAACAAATTAACATACCTATCATTTCATATAGTTACTCACTTTCCCCCTATGGTGAGAGCAATTATAATCTACTCATTTAGCAAAAATCTTGAATACAATACACTATTATTAACTCTAATCTTCATGTTGTACAATGGATCTTTTGATTTATTCATCCTGGGGAGATATAGATCAAAGGATACAAAGTAGCAAATATGTAAAATGAGCATATCTAGAATTTGAAAGCTTAGTGTTAGTTAGCAGCATTAGTGTCTGACAAATGTTCTTCACATTTCATTTTATGCTTCAGCTACAAATTCCAGTGCTACGACTTTTAAAAGCATTTTATATCATCTATTTTGCAGAAATATTTTTATGTCATTGTGGTTCATTATAATGGTTAAAGTTATTGTCAGTTTTCAAAAAAACCAGAAAGAGTCTATTTCCAAAATTCCTGGCATACATGAAACCTTAGCAAGAGTAATTTTTATAATGGCTAAAAAGGTTTTAGTCTTTTGTCAGCAATGACTGTAGTCAAAATATTTCAACCACAGATTCTTCTTATCCTATCAGAATACAGCAAAGTACCTGAATTATAGCTCAAAGGTAGAAACAGGACACTGTGACAGTCAGCAGAAATTTTTTAATATCCTCATCAGATAGAAGCCTAATTGCTCACCTATTTTATTTGACAACCAGAATGACTATTTTAAGAAAACTGTTGTGGGTTTCTTTTTTAAAGTGTGCCCGAGATAAATTTTAACAAGCATAACCATGTGCTAGTACCCTATCTGATTTTCTCATAAAATCTGACATGGTTGATTTATAAGCAGTTTTTTTAGAAATCTAAGGACAGGAGAGATTAACGGTAAAGCAAAATCAGCATAATTACAAGACAAATTAAAGTAAAAACCCAAGACCTTCACTTTGAAGTAATTCAGCAAAGTTGTATTATGATCTGTCCAGAATTCACAAAGCGTCGCTTCTCAGCCTTTTGGCTAAGATCAAGTGCAGAATTCACAAAGCAAAATGGAAATAATCCCATTAGTCCATTCTAAGAAAACTTTGCAGAAGCAAGATCACTATGGAAACATGAATATTTTGGTCTGGAACTCACCCAAAAGTGTAATATCAAAGTTTACTAAAAAAGGATATTACTTCAGGAACTTCCAGTGACATCCCTGGTTTTCTTCCAGGAGAGTCAAAGCATAACCAGCAGTAGCAGAAGTTCTAGGACTAGGGCAGTGTTCTTAAGCTTTTTGGTCTCGAGATTCCTGTACCTCTTAAAATTATTAAGGATCAATAAGAACTTTTGCCTATGTGGTTGTACCTATCAATATTTACCATATTAGAAATTAAAACGAATTTTTAGAAAGTCATTAAAAATAATAAAAACCTTACTACATGTTAACATATTTTCATGACAAATAATTATATTTTCCAAAAATCTTGTAAGAAGTGTGGCATTGTTTTACACCTTTGTAAGTCCTTAACGTCTAGCTCAATCAAAACCAGCTGGATTCTATATGCTTCTGCAATGAGTATTTTGCCATACACTGTTTGGTTGAAGTATATGAAGAAAATCCAGCCTCACACAGATATGTTTACAAAAGGGAGAAGTATTTTAATAACCTTTTCAGATAACTGTGGCTATTATTTGATACTATGCAACACTCAACAAGTGGCAGATTTTTTAAAAGGTTAGTTGCAATGTACAATCTGAAAGCTTAACAATGAAGATTTCATATTCTGTCTATTGGACTATCTTACTCTTCAAATGGATGTTTTCCCAATCACTTTTTTGTAACATTTTTTCTAAGTTATGCAGATCATCAAAATGATGGCACATTTTATTATATTTTATTATTATATTTTATTACATGTACAACATAAAAGTACAGTACAATATAAAACAAAACACATTTGTTAGTTTCACCAGTGATCTCACCAGAAAAGGATCTACGTTTAGAAACTGTCAAGCTCACTGTGGTGGATACAAGTTTTCCAAAATCCTAATTTTCACTTAAAAGCTCAAATTTTCACTGGCAAGAAACATTATCAGTTATTTTCAGTGAAGTAGCAGTCTGGTTTAGTTGATTTTTCAGAAATGTCTGCCAAATACCCAAGTCTGAATAACCATAGCTTGTCAATCTTTCAAGTAAAAAGCATTTGATGGAATAAAGTGGTTAGTTCAGCTCTCAATTCAAACAATAGCTAAGTGCTTTTCCTCCAAACAACCATCAAACTAATCAGATAGCACAAGTGTCTCATGCATACTTCCCGTTTTGTCACACACTATACGTTAAAAAGATAAGTAATACCAGCCACCCTGTCCCCGAAAAAGATATATGTACTTAAGGATGGAGATTAAAGGCAAGCAGTGTCTTGGCATTATTCTGGGAATAGCTTTGACCTCACAGATCCCTTGCAAAGGTCACAGAGACACCCAGACTTTGAGAACACCAGCACTAGGAGGAGAGAAGGTGTAAGGAAGAGAAAGGGACATGCTTTGTACCTGACAGGTGCCAGGTGATGTACAAAATGGAAAAGATGTTCTACATTCATTATCTCATGTGGTATTTTAAGTCCAAGCCCCTCTTAAACAAGTGTTTGTGCTTCAATTTTAAAGACAAAGACACAGAGGTTGACAGGAAGTGATAGAACGGAGTTGAAAGCTAGTCAGTATGACTCTAAAACTCATGCTTTTTCTTCTTTCTTACTAGCTTTGCTATAGAGACCCCTCTTTCAGAGTATCCCTATATAAGGCAAGACCCCCATGCTTTCCTAGCCTTTTTCCAATTCTGTGCAGGCCCTTGCCTTTGAGTGAAATTACTTTTTCTACTCCCAGTTATCTAAACCAGAGGTGACAAAAATATGACATATAGAGGTGCTTTTCTTCCCAGTGAGCTCACATCAAGTATTGATAATCTTAAATTTTCAGTGAGCCTGGAGTTAGCCTCAGAAACCTCTCTACTCAGGTCCAGGTAGCCATAATCAATCTATCAGGGCAAACAACAGAAGTGAATTTTACTTGTCAGCCCTCACCTAAATCACTATAAAGCAAGCGTGTGGGATCAAAGGGTGAAACTCTTCCTTCCTTCTTTACAAATAGAAAAAGTAACTTTTCCAGAAAGATATGTGTATATAGCTCTAGGTGATGGCGTTACCTTAGAAAAACTAACATAATCATTAGGAGCAAGCACTGTTGACTCCAACTGACCAACTGGTTTCCTTGAATTTATTACAAGTCCTTATGGTTTAGTAGGTGCATCCCACCTACTACAAAAGTTTAACATCATATTTGTTTTCACATTTCCAAATTGTGCCTTACTCCCTAAACATAACCGGGCCTCCACAAACCACTGCAATTACCTCCTTGACTATCCTTATGACAACACATTTCCTGTCTCATCTCCTGATTAGGTTCTGACTCATATTGTGCTGGCCTTATAGTCTAGGGTAGTTGAAGATATTTTCGAAGCTGTATCAAAAAGCAGGATTTGAGAACAGAAAATGGATGCAGACAATGAGGACCTAGGTTGGGGGTTGAGATTCAATTTCAATGTCCAACCTCATAGTTTCAGAGTTATGCCTCAGTTTTCAGGTAGAGAATCAGATTTTGGAAGAACACAATTTTTGCCTTGCTTGATTAAAAAACAGGCTTTTTCTTGTTCATTCTGTTGCTTCTCAGGATCTCAAATGAAAAGTTTGATGGAAAAAAGATTAATTATTTTGTTATTATTTTTCATGATATATTTTTCAATTATTCATAGTATTTTCGCCCCTCACTACTTTATCTGTCATTTCAGTGACATTTTTCTGGAGACAAGAATTCTCCTTATATACTTTCTACACTAGAAACTTCTAATCAGTTTATTTAAAATTGTTCTCCTGCCAATCTACCAGGACAAAGGACAAAGCATGAGAAGCGAGTACTCAAACGAGGTACCCCATGAGAGCCTCACACAGAAAGGACAGAGCCTTGTTTCCTCCTATCTTAGAATATTTGTCCTCCTGGAGTTAAATTGCCAATGTCTTCTGAAAACCAAAATAAAATACATATTTTGTTAAAATCCCTTCACAGGAGAAAACAAAAATAGAAATACAGAGATGTAAATTTAGCTTAATGACCAAAAGTTGTGTTTTTAAAAAATTTTACTCAAGTCTAGTGCAAAATTATAAATCTTCATTTTGATAAGCCACATTCCTGTTCATTTGTTGACCTTATTTTCTAAAACTATTGGATGCCTTTTATTTTTCCAATCTATTAAAGTTGTTATCCATCTCTATGCCTTTACATAAGCTGTTTCCTCTTCCTATTTGTTCTCTGGTCAAAGTACTACTCTTTCATCAAGTTAAACCTCCTCGGAAGCTTCCTTTTTTGTCTGGGGGCTCTTTCTTTTCTTGCCCTTCCTCCAATCTAAGGGTTGTGGCTTCCCTTACAGAACTCCCATACTACTCGTTCTGTGCCCTCTATTTTATCACTTAGAATACTGTAATGGACTCACCTTTCTCTTCCACCTTCCACCCACTCTTTCTGGGTTCCTTGAGGGCAAGGATCATGTTTTATTCATTTTTATAGTTTCATCACTTACTGCAGTACTTGATTTAATCTAGATGCTCATAAATATTGAATGAATTTTGAAGTTTCCTACCTTCTACATTTATTTCCTATTTCTTCTAAAGTTTCAATACATTTTTTATTCTCTTTACATTAATGATCTCAAACTAGAGACAAATTGACTATTAGAGACTCAGGAAACCACTTTGGTTTTCAGATCTGTACAATGGAGCGAGTGACACAAATATATTTGAAAACCCTACAGCCAAAATAATGTCTTAACACTTCAGAAGAAAATGCTAAATTAATAAAATTGGGGTTCACTTTGGAAAATATTTTGCAACATTTTATGAAATTAGACATACACCTACCTTATGATCAAGGAATATAACTCCTAGATATTTACCCCAAATAAATGAAAACATGTTCACAAAAATATTTATGGTAGCTTTATTCAAAAGAGCAAAAAACTGTAAAGAACTCAAATTTCCATCAAGAGAAGAGAAAAATAAATTGTGGTATATTCATGCAGGAGAATACTACTTAGCAATAAAAAGAATTGAACTACTGGTACATGTAACATGACTGAATCTCAAGAACATTAAACTCGACAAAAAGAGCCAGATCAGAAAGAAGGGTACATACTGTATGGTACTATTTATACAAAATTCAAGAATAGGCAAAACTAACTTATGGTTATAGAAAACAGAATACGGTATGGTGCTGGTGGGGGAGGGGATTGATAGGAAAGGATTACTAGGGAACTTTCCAGGGAAATGGTAATGTTCTATATCTTGATTGGGGGTATTGGTTATGAGGTTATATACATTAGCAAAAAATCAAATTGTACACTTATAATCTGTGCATTTTAGTATAGATATTTTTAAAACTCCTTCTCAATCACTATGTATACACACACACACACATATAAGTACCTGTGCATATATACACACACGTACATGTACACACACTCATGTGCACACACACACACACACACACACACAGGGGTTTAATTATCTATACTAAGACAGCAAGAGCAATGTACAAAGTCTAAAATGTGCCATAGCAAGGACACATTTAATTTTGGAATTCATTTTGGTATACTATTATTTTTGTTTTCTTAATTGTGCTTTTCCTAGGATAATAGCAATATCATTTTTGTTACACTTAGCCCAGAGTGAGATAAATAACATGTTAAAAAAATAGAAAATTCACTTGGAATTAAAATTCCGGTATGACAAAGAAAAAAAGAGTTAACTAAAATAGAAGAAATTATAAATACTTTGGTCACAAACATTTAGATTTGCTCTATAATTGAAACTTTATTAAATTTCTGGTTATATATTTTTGCTATTTTTTTATTGGAGTATATATACAATGTGGTATGATTAAATCAAGTTAATTAACATGTCCATCACCTCACTTATTTTTCATTTTTTATGGTGAGTCATGTGAAATTTACTCTTAGTTACTCTGAAATATATGATTCTTTATTATTGACTATAATCACCCTGGTGTGCAATAAATTTCAAAATCTATCTAAAACTTTGTACCTTTTGATCAGCAACTGCCCATTCCTTCCCTTCCCATCCCCACCCACAGCCTCTGGTAACCATAGTTCTACTTCTTATTTCTACAAGTTCAGCTTTATTAGAATCCACTCGTGAGATCATGAGGTATTCATCTTTCTGTGCCTGGCTTATTTCACTTAGCATAATAGCAGTCTTCCAGATTAGTCTTCCAGATTCATTCATGTTGTTGCAAATGACAGGATTCCCCTGACTCTTCTTAAGGCTGAAATCATTGTGTATGTATACCACATTTTCTTTATCCATTCATCTTCTGATGAACACTTAATGTTGTTCCATATCTTAGCTATTGTGAATAGTGCTGCAATAAATGTGGGATTGAAGCTATCTCTTTGACATTGATTTGTTTCCTTCGGATATATACCTAATAGTGGGATTGCTGGATCATACGTAGTTCTATTTTTAATTTTTTGAGTAACCTCCAAACTATTTTCCATAATAATTGTACTAATTTACATTCCCACCAATAGTGTGCAAGGGTTCCCTTTTCTTTTCTCCACATCCTCACCAACACCTATCTTTTTTTTTTTTTTGGAGGCTGGCTGGTACAGGTATCTGAACCCGTGACCTTGGTGTTGTTAAGTTTTTTTTATAATAGCCATTTTAACATGAGTGAGGTGATATCTCACTTGCATTTCCCTGATGATTGGTGATGTTCAGCATATTTTCATATACCTGTTGGCCATTTGTACATCTTCTTGTGAGAAACATCTATTCAGGTCTTTTCCCCATTTTTTAATCAGGTGATTTTCTTGCTACTGAGTTGAGTTCCTTATATATTTTGGATGTTAACCCCTTATCATATGCATAGTTTGCAAATATTTTCTCCATTCTGTAAGTTGTCTCCTCAATCTTGATGTTTCCTTTGCTGTGTGGTGCATTTTAATTTGGGGTAAACCCATTTGTCTATGTTGGCTTTCATGGCTCATGCTTTTGAGGTCATGTCAAGAAAATCACTGTCCAGATCAAGGTCATGAAGCCTAAATCCTATGTTTTCTTCCAGTAGTTTCATAGTTTGGGGTCTTGCATTTAAGTCTTTACTCCATTTTTACTTGATTTTTGTATATGGTGAGAGATAAGGGTCTAGTTTCAATCTTCTGCATATAGACATACAGTTTTCCCAACACCACTTATTGAAGACACTGTCCTTTCCCCATTGTGTATTCTTGGTATCTTTGTCAAAATTCAGTTGACTGTAAAGGTGTGGATTTTTTCCTGGGCTCTATATTCTGTTCCATTGGTCTATGTGTCTGTTTTTATGCCAGTACCATGTTGTTTTGGTTAATATAGCTTTGTAGCATATTTTGAAGTCAGAGAGTGTGATGCTTTGTTCTTTTTGCTTTAAGATTGCTTAGGCTATTTGGGGTTTTTTTGTGGTTCCATATAAATTTTTAGGATTTTTTTTATTTCTGTGAAGATGTTATTGCTATTTTGATAGGGATTTCATTGAACTTGTAGATTGTTTTTGGGTAGTGTTGACATTTTAACAATATTAATTCTTCCAATATGTGAATACAAGATATTTTCCCATTAATTTGTGTCTTCAATTTCTTTCATCAGTGTTTTATCATTTTATCCCAAGTTGTTTTTTTGGGTTTTTGTTGTTGTTGTTTTTGTTTGGAGCTATTGTAAATGGGGTTGTTTTTCTTGATTTCTTTTTCAAATAATTTGCTGTTAGTGTATAGAAACACTACTTATTTTTGTATGTGGATTTTGTATCCTGCAACTTTATTGAATTTCTTTAGTATAACAGTTTTTTGGTGGAGTCTTTAGGGTTTTCTATATATAACATCATGTCATCTGCAAACAGGGACAGTAACTTCTTCCTTTCCAATCTGAATGCCTTTTATCTCTTTCTCTAAAAAGATCTTGAATCCTGATACCTGCCAGCCACCTAAATAAATAAATAAATCTTGAAAAAGAGAACAAAGCTGGAGGCATCATACTATCTGACTTCAAAATATACTACAAAACTATAGTAACCAAACCAGAATAGTACTAGCATAAAGACAGACACATAGACCAATGGAACAGAATAAAGAGTCCAGAAATAAATTCACTTTTAATCTTCTTCATCTAACTCCCACTTATGTTTTAATCTCTTAGGTATCACTTCTTTTAGGAACCCTCTCCCAGGAAGCAAAAAGATGAGAAAGATTGAGCTATTTGAAGAACAAAGGGAACACCATGCATAAAGATCCTGAGGCTAGAAAAAGCTTGAAGTGTTTATGGAACTGAATAAGGCAGTGGGAGATCAAGAAGTGAGGGAGGAAGTAGAAGGCACCTAGTGAACTTGACTAGACAGGCAAGAACTAGTTCATTCAGAACTCCATAAGCCAAGATAAGTTTAGATTTTATTCTAAGAGCAATAGAAAGCCACTGGAGAGATTTAGAAAGGGTGTGATATAATCAGGTTTACATCTTTAAAAGATCACTATGGCTACTATGTAGAAATGGATAGAGGAGAAACAAGAGAGAAAAAAAAAAAAAATAACCATAAAGGAGCCATTGCTATAGTCTGGAATGAGAGATACCAGTGGTGAGGTCCACAGAGATGGAAAGAGGCCAACTGGAAATATATTTTACAAGTGGAACAGGAATAAAACTTGCTGATGGATTTGTTATGGAGAGAATAAGGGAAAAGTTAAAGATGAAACTAAAGTTTCTGGTTTATGCCATTTACTGACATGGGAAATACTAAGGCAGAACAGATTTGGAGGTGGAAATCAAAAATTTTATTCTGGACATGTTAACTCTGAGATGCTAGGGGGTATCCAAGAATAGATGTCAATTTGAATAGAAGTTTTGAGGAAAGGCCCATATTAAAGAAATAAATCTGGTAGTAAGCAGCATGGAGATGAAATTCAAAATTATGGGAGCAGGTGAAATTACCTAGGAAGAAAGTGTAGAAAGAGAAGAGCAAGGGACCTACTTTTAAGACCTAGGGAAATCTATTCTTCAGAGGACAGGGAGAAGAAGGAAAATCAACAAAACAGACAGTGGAGGGGTCAGAAAAGGTAGTTTCAAGGAGAAAGAAGTGGCCAACAGAGTCCAATGCTTCTGAACGATCAAGAAACAATAGGGAATTTCTCTGGGCTTTGGCAACATGGAAGCAGTTGCCTTGATGCTTTGACAAGAGCAGTTTTAGTTGCAAGACTAGAACAGAAGTCAAATTAAACTGAAAAAAGAATGGGAGATGAGGAAGAGATGACAGTGTGCATGCATTAGGTTAAACCATATGACACTACTGAAATCTGAATTTTTGATGTATAAAATCACTCATTTTACATGATGCTTTTTTAAAAAGTTTGATGGAAGAAAAACGAAAATATAGGGCAGTAGTTGGAAGGGAATATGAAGTTAAGTAGGACCAGAAAGGAGAGGGCTGCAGGTTTTAAGTGGAAAGACCAGAGCATGTTTGTAAACTGTTAAAAATGAGGAAGTCATCAGCAGAAAGAAAGGTGGGGAGAAGGGAAAAGAGATTTGATAATCAAAGAAAAGACATGAGTTCAGATCCTTATTCTGGCCAGCTGCCAAAAAAAAAAAAAAAAAAAAAGACAAGACATGAAATAAGTCTTGACTGAGAATGGGTAAGCAACCTAACTCTGGAATTGCAGTAAGGATGCTAAACACTAAGTACCCATCTGAGAATGGTTCACCATGAATTTATGGCAGGGGCTAAACATTCAAATGCCTACAGGGATCAGGCAGGGAAATGACTGAAGCAAGCTGAGCGGCCAAGGAACTCAAGAAGACATGCCCCATCTAAAGGGGGCAACCACCGGATTACTACCAAGACTGTCAGCCTTATGTTGCCCGATTTCCTGATTTTTCAAGAGAAGCCAGAAAACCTGAGTTTGGGTGTGGGTGTGTGTGTGTGTGTGTGTGTGTGTGTGTAATTATGTTTGTGTGTGTGTAATATATTCTAATTTTAAAAACACTGTATGGGCTGAAGATGAAGACAATATTTCTGAGTGCAAAAACTACGGCCCAGGGATGATTAGTTTGTGATTTACAGTCACATCAGCTTGCCCATTTACAAGATTTTCTTCAACAATGCTCAGCTGTAGAGGTACTGTCACAGAGAAGATAAATGGTTGCACTTACTCAAGGTTGTGTACTTGCTAAGGGAGTGATATGAAAGGAAGAGTGACTTGAGGTACTTGAAAAGAAGTGATCATAATAATAAACTACAGAAAATTAAGCTGGACAAAGACAAATATAGAAGCCTCTGCTAATGGTTACAGTGAAGGTGGAGGAGTCAATGCATTGAAGTAACCAATCGAGAGTGGATCCTATTCCTCTTTGTATTAGTCAAGGTTCCCCAGAGAGAGAGAACCAATGGGATATGTATACAGATACACAAGAGGGGATTTATTAGGTGAATTGGCTCACATGATTAATGAAAGCTGAGAAGTCTCACAACAGGCTGTCTGCCAGATGGAGACTCAGCGATGTCAGTAGCATGGCTCATTCCAAGTCTAAAAGCTTCAGAACCTGAGAATCCAATGGTGTAATTCTTAGTCTGAGGCCAAAGTCCAGGAAGCCTGGGGGGTGCTGCTGGTATAAGTTCTGGAAACCAAAGGCTGGGGAGCCTGGAGTTCTGATGTACAAGGACAGAAGAGAACAGCATATCCCATTTCCAGCAGACAGAAATATATTTGCCTTTTCCTCTGTGTGTGTGTTTTGTTTTTTGTTTTTGGAAGCTGGCCCTTAAGGAGATCCAAACCCTTGACCTTAGTGTTATCAGAACCACACTTTGAGAGAGCCAACCTGCTAGTCCACCACCTCCAGTCCACTCAGAGTCACATGCTAATCTCCTCTGGAAACACCCTCACAGACACAGCGAAAAATAATGCTTTATCAGGTTTCTAGGTATTACTTAATCTAGTCAAGTTGACACCTAAAATTAACCATTACACTCCTCGAGTCCTTGAGCAGGTGAATTTAAGGGCTGGAGACTGTGGTCACAGAAAGCATAAATTCCAAATTTTGGAGCTGATGCAACTTTTAGAAATCACAAGTTCCAGACGTGTCAGGGGAGTGAGTCAAAGAAATGCAAATTTTAAAAACAATGAGGTAATGTAGTGGACTGAATTATGTCCCCCCAAAACTCACTGAAGCTTAAATTGTGTCCCCCAAGTTTATGTATTAGAATCTTAGCCCCCACTGTAACTGTTACAAGGGTGGAAAATCATATTATGGTAATTGAAAGGTGGAGCCTTAAATAGGTGATTGGATTGTAGGACCATGCCATACTGAATGGATTAAAAATGGTGGCCAAGGGCGTGGTTCTCAGGGCTTTAAAAGAAGAGGAAAGTCTGTCTTTCTTGCTATCTCTGCTTCCACTATCTTGCAATGTGAGATCCCTGGGTCACTGTCACCACCACCAGATGGACTTTAGACTTCCCAGCCTTAGAAACCGTAAGCAATAAATTTCGTTTTTCTTTATAATTACTCAGTTCCATGTATTTTGTTATAAGCAACACAAAACAGACTAATACAGAAAATATTATTTATATTCAGGCAGGTAAAGTTTTTATATTGCTAGCCAATTTTTAAAAAAATGCATCCTAAAAACAATACATACAATCATGAGAAAAACATCAGACAAATTCCAGTGTTAGGGCATCCTTCAAAATATCTGACCAGTATTCCTCAAAACTGTCAAGGTTATCAAAAATAAGGAAAGTGTGAGAAACTGCTACAGCCAACAGGCACATAAGGAGATATGATAACTAAATGGAATGTGACATCCTGGATGGGATCCCAGAACAGAGAAAGGACATTAGGCAAAAACTAAGGAAATCTGAATAAACTATGGACTTTCAGTAATAATAATATACAATACTTGTTCATTAATTGCAACAAACATACCATACTACAGTGAGGTGTTAGTAATAGGGGGAACTGGATGCCCTGAAGATGAGAATTCTCTGAAATATCTTCTCAATTTTAAAAATAAACCTAACATAACCTTAAAAAATAAACTATATTAAGAAAACAATATGCATTGTAAAAGGCATAATATCTAAAACAACGGCTACCCATATACTCAATACCCAGCTTAATAGTCAATAGTTAAAGCCTTTAGTCCCCTCTCTAGCAGACGTGACCACTTTTCTTCACTTGATTTTCATTCCCTTGTATTCCATTACTTTAACTACATATGCATATACAACTTACCAATATATAGTACTGTTGTACATGTTTTATAATTATATGTATATAAATTGCCATGCTGTTTATTTCTTCTACATCTTCCTCTTTCTTCCTTATCAGATTTCTGAGTTCAGTCTTTTTCCTTCCTATCAACAACCCACAATGTATTTATTCTTTTACTGATGGACGTTTCTAATACTTTGCTTCTACCCACAGTGCTGTTATGTACATCTCTGTCCGCAAATCACAATTTCAACAGGACATATACTTAGGAGCGGAATGCTGGAGCTTAGTATTTAAGTATCTTCAGTTTTACTAGATTTTGTCAAATTGCATCCCAAAGTGGTTTTTACCATTTGAGCATCTACCAGCAGGAACGTATATTTAGACGCTTAGGTGGTAAAAAATTCTGGAAAGACATACAAACCAGATAATATGTTTGCTTCACTACAGTCTGACTTCCGCGCCCACGTAATCATTTCTGCAAGCAAACATATCAACAGCAGCTAGGAGCACCTCACACAGTTCTGACGCCGCAGGACCAGCCACTCCCTCCCGCCTGGAGACGAACACGCAGGCCCACTTCCGGCGTGCGCACTGACGCGAGGGCGGACGTCGGCACGTTCGGGACGTCGGCGTCCTGTTTGACGACCTTCAAGGCCCCTTTCCGGGCTGTCCGACACGATACAAGTGTCAGCTTGTGTTGGCCGATTGCCTCTTTCTTGCAAGAAAAGAAAGCATCGTCACAGACTCACCTTGTTCTCAGCAACGATCCCCTTCATTAGAAAAGAGTGGCTTTCGGCTGGCGATTCCTTCAGGCAGCGCCGCGGGCAGCCTGCAGACCCTTGTGAGGCGCGCCCCGAGGCCCCTCCTCTTTCCTTTCGGCCGGAACCGCCATCTTCCAGGTAGGGTCTGCGCGTGGCTCCCGGTACCCCGCGTTAGTCAGACTTGAACGGCAGCCCTCTGGCTGCGGAGGCCGTGTGCTGGAACTCTTGAGAGACTGTCTAGCTTGTCTAGGGTCCACTGGGGGGCGGGGGTGCGGGTGTAAGCATGTCCTGCCAGACCGGGAGCAGCGTGCGCCGGGTCGGACCTGGCCCAGGGGCTGAGAACAGGACTGCGATGCCCCGGCCCTGTGGCGGGGCAGTCTTGAGGACGAGTCACTGAGGGTGAGGCGATTTGAGTTAACCTTCAAAGGACTTCGTTCTATGCCCCCATGGATTTATCCTCGGTGTCCTGAGCGGCCCTGCCGAAGACGCTGTGGGGGACCGCGTGGTCTGGCGCCTTTCGAACTCTTCCCAGTGAGGTGTTTTCACCTCTAACCTTGTAATGGTATAGGATAGGGATTTCGGGGTAGTCGGAACGGTTTAAAACCAGGCATGTTTCAGTCTCCGCTGAGGATGCCCACCGAGTCGTCTAGGATAATGAACACCAGACCACTCTTCTTAAGCGAATGATTTGATTTCCGATTTCTTAAAAATCTTGGTCTCGGATGGCAGTTGGACAAAGGGAAAGTGCTTTAAGGTTGCAACAGCGGTATTTGCACTAAGAGGAGGTATTGTTTTAACTCTACGGCAGCATGTGTTGACTGAAGGGATTCCGGGACAGCTATATGTCCGATTTAGAAATTTAGAAAAGAAGTTATCTGATAACCAGTTAATCATAGCCCATCATCTTTTTATCTAGTCTGTGGATATTAAATGCCAGCTACCAGAGTCGGGCAAACTGCAGGTTGTACCCAATAGTGGGTCCTGGTTGGCATAATTTGTGGTACTTTTGTAGACTCTAAGGCATCATTGTTTCACACGTTAAATATTGTTTTGAAAACGCACTTACTTTTATGTGTTTTGGGTCTAGACAAAATGAATTTCTTATTCAGGAAAATGGATGTGGTGGAGGAGCATGAGCTCTGGAGTCAGAAATAAGTTATGTTACAGATTTTTCCGCTTTGTGACCCCACAGAGTGACTTAAAATCTGCAGAGCATCACTTCTTGTTAATTAAACAGAGACTTTGAGGTTTAGAAGAGAGCACCTGGCACTTACTAGTTGCCATTTTTAAAAGTCAAAGATGGCATTCGTTGTAACAGTGGTTTGGCTTTGATGGGTTATGTGAAACATTCTTGAGTTTCCTTACCACGCAATTTTCATGAAGAGGATACTTTGGTAGAATTATTGTTTAAGATTAAGGAGTGTTAAACTAAGTCACCAGTTTATGATAGGGTACTGTCAACAAGTTAGTTAAGCCTGACTTGGTATTTTGCCTTGTGGTAGGAATAATTGAAGGAATGGCAATTATTCTGGGTTTGAATGACCAGAGCTATCAAACTTGTGGCCTTTTGGGAAACAGAAGATTCAGGTCTGAGTTGCCTACGGGTGTTACTCTAGAGCAGTTTACATGTTCCAAGAATTGCTGCATGTTTTGTAGACATAATCCTAGTTATCAAAGTGTTGACCCCATTTTACAGATGAAGATGAGAGCTTACATGTACCTCTCCCAGCAAGTAAGTGGCGCAGAGCCTATGTCAAATTTAGGTCACTGATTATAAAGCCTGGTTTCCACACACCACAACCACCCACCCTCTGTGTGATTACTAGTAAATTAGTAAATAATCAGAAATATGAAGTGAATTGAGAGATTTGGGGCAGTTAAATAGATGATGTATAAGACACTTTCACAGAAAATTAGGTTAATAACAAAATGGATTTAATCTACCACATAAATTGCAAGTCTGAGTCTTATCGTGTTCTCATTATCCTCTAGTGAGTGATTTCAGTTTTTGGCATTCTAGACTGGGTTCTGCAAATAGTGTGGAAAAGTCCTGTTGTGTTTTTATATTATAATAGGGGAAGGATACTGGTTTAGTTTCTGATAGCCGTTCTGCTACTTAGGAGTTTTAATGTTATAGTTTGGCCAAGACCTTACTTATTAAAATAATGAGTTTATACCTTTTAGAAGAAATATTGATTGGTGCTCCAGCTTTTTAGATTGCTCCCTAATTCTCTCATTGCCACTGAAATGCAAACATGTGAAATTGTAGAATTTTTTTATTAAAGGGGCAAAAATGCCAGTTTTTAGTTGTATTTGACTTTTTATACTTTCTGGTTTCAGTAATTCGCCAAAATGACGAACACAAAGGGAAAGAGGAGAGGCACCCGATATATGTTTTCTAGGCCTTTTAGAAAACATGGTAAGTAGATTTCCTCTTTGAGAGCAACTCAAAAATTTCATAAATTTGTATTTTATTAACATATGTGTTGTGTTTTATATAATGTTCATAAATGGCATTACATAGCCAACATCTACCTAACTTATTTTGTAACAAAAAGCATGAATTTTATTTAGTAGTTCTGTAACTGGATATCAGTGTAAGATTAAACCTTGGAGACAGGGTGTGATTTAGTAAACTGATTTTGCTTTTAGGAGAAATTGTCTATTAGCAAGATTTTAAAATTTATGTAACTGTCAAAGTTGGGGAGCATGTGTGTTGAAAGCTATTAAAATTACATTTCTTTTTACTCTAGACTTTTTTGATCCTGATACTGACTACACCAAATTTTTAAAAATCATTATTTTGCAGGAGTTGTTCCTTTGGCCACATACATGCGAATCTACAAGAAAGGTGATATTGTAGACATCAAGGTAAATAATAAAATTGGGAAAATAACATTACAGAAGTTAGGAAAGTTGGATTTAATCTAGTACAGGAATTAAAACACTAGTGTATATTTTATCTGTTGTATCCATTTATCTTTCTGAATTTTAGAGGGAAGTCTGCTTAAGTTTATGAGTATAGAATAAATGTTTATTGAGTCTAAATTTTTCTCATTTCCTGCTTGAAGTTAATAGCTTAGTGGAAAATTGGAAGGAAAAAAATCAGGAGTTTGTCTTAGTGAAAAGGAATTCCCTTATGCAAAATTTAATTACTGATGAAGATGGAGATTACTATTTTTAAGAAAATACAAGTGATAGGCTGTTTTGTGACTTAACATTTAAATATTCTGGCATTAGAGCTTAATGATGATTGTCTTTTTGATTGCTTGAAGCAAAGTGAAAAACACATTTCACCGGCTCTGAAAGCTCTTGAGTTGCCATTTAAAAGAAATCTTCTATCATAGTGCTGTAAAAGTCAGTATTTAAAAAGAAAGGGAAATTGCTTGTGTAACATTTTTCTCATTTCTTAACAGGGAATGGGAACTGTTCAAAAAGGAATGCCCCACAAATGTTATCATGGTAAAACTGGAAGAGTCTACAATGTTACCCAGCATGCTGTTGGCATTGTTGTAAACAAACAGGTTAAGTAAGTAATATCATAGTTCCCTGCGGCTAGTCAGTGTTCTCTCATACCCGCTTTTCACTTTGCCAATTGGACTTATGTCTTTATTGGTCATTCAAGTGGGGCAAAGGAAATATCCTTTTAAAACTCAGGCAAACTGGATGTTTGTCTTGTATCCTGTCAGAGGAAACAAATTGTAACAGACTTACTAGAAAGTCTTAGGCAGTTTGGTATTAAGCAGTTCTAGTTTTCGTAGTATAAAAAGAGAAGTTTGTAATTTTAAATTTTGTTAGTGATCTGGTTTTGGTTAAATTACTATTCTTTCAGAGGCTGTCAATCAGAAGAAGAAAGAGCTTAAAAGTAGGGATGTTTGCCTCAAAGGTTCTTCCAATAAGATTGATAATTGATTGTAAATTAAATAAGCCATCACCTTGATTTATCCTGTCTGGGTAAAAGATTTATTTATTTAGTAAATGAAATTGCTGAAGCAGTTTTGTGCATTTCCATTATATTTTTGATGATGCACTTATGGGAATTTCTACTCTCTAGGGGCAAGATTCTTGCCAAGAGAATTAATGTGCGTATTGAGCATATTAAGCACTCTAAAAGCCGAGACAGTTTCCTCAAACGCGTGAAGGAAAATGATCAGAAAAAGAAGGAAGCAAAAGAGAAAGGAACCTGGGTTCAACTGAAGCGCCAGGTGAGATCTTGACAGGATTTCGTGGTGTTAATCTAGGGAAACTTTTAAAATTGCTGCTCACTGATATTTTTCTTTATGGGAAATTTAAGAATTGAGTATATATTACTTCATTTGTTCTGAGAGCACTTTAAAATTGAGTTTTAGTACTTTATGTAATTATTTTATTCCCTTCCTTTTTTTTTCTTTAATAGCCTGCTCCACCCAGAGAAGCCCACTTTGTGAGAACCAATGGCAAGGAGCCTGAGCTGTTGGAACCTATTCCCTATGAATTCATGGCATAATGGATGTAAAAATATATAAAATAAAAGGTCAAGACCGCCGTACTATAAAACTGTTTCTGTTAATTGAGTAGAAGTGTGATGTCCCCTCCCCCAAAGAAATACTGGAAGCAAATATTGTGTCCTATTTCATTGTGTAGTGTCTTTACTATTCAAATTTAGTGTTTATCTTGCTAAAAGATGTGAGGTGGCTTCTTGTGCAGCAAATATACTCAAATGGTTAGAAAATGGCCAAATATTGTTTATATGATATATTGATACTGATTTGAAGGAAGTCCATCTAAATCACCATGGAAAAGTCTATAAAAATAAGTGGGAGGATCAGGAGTTTGCTTTTGAAGCTTACTACTTAAAAATATTGTGTAAAGAACCCTCTTCTTAGTTACATACAGTTCCAAATTGCTTTGACCATTCATGGAACAGGTCTCAGAAAACAATATTGTGACAGCATTTGTCTTAGTCTACTTGACCTGCTATAACATGCCACAGGCCTGGGTAATTTATAAACAATGGAAATTTATTTCTCATGGTTCTGGAGGCTGGGAAATCCCAGATGAAGTCACTGACAAGTTTGGTGTCTGAGGACTGGTCTCTACTGAGGTGTGCCTTGTTGCTGTAACGTCTGGAGGAGATGAGCACTGTCCTCACGTGGCAGAAAGGGACGAATGTTGTGAATGCCTTATTCTCACGTGGCCCCACCTTTTAATACCCCCACAGTGGATGTTAAGTTTCAAAGTGAATGTTGGAGGGGCAATTCAGACCATAACATTATTAAGTTTATTTGAAATGGAAACCTTGATTAATCATTCAAACAGTTTGTGTACATTTTACTCCATTATAAAAATCATTAACCACAGCCCTAGCCTCAATCCTTTTGACATCCTCACCGATCTTCCTTCTCTGACAAGTCCAGTTTTCTGTTTAAATAGTGTTCTCCACTACTGGACTCGACTTGAAAATGTAAGAACCTACTTGTTTTTGTAGTCCTATTTAGTAAATACTGTGAATTGGGGGAAAAGCCTAATAGGTGGCCTTGAGTTTTCTCTGATGAAGGGGGATGGTACTGTTTTGGAATCCAGCAAACCTGGATTTGAATCTGAGTGTTTTACATGATAAATGGTCATCAACTGCTCCTAGGGATTCACATTCTACTAGTGGAGAGATGCATCTAAACATGATTATCATTGGTCAATGGGAAATTTGTCATCCTATTTCTTGCCACCACCACCAAAAGTGAAACTAACATTAGCTAGCATTCCTGTTATTGTATTTTCTGATAGTTTATGGCACCACCATGCATTATCCTTTATCATATTTTAAAATTGTTTTTCTTAATATCCTTCACATCCATTCCTTCTCTTCATCCCTGTCCCTCCCTCAGTCACGCTTCCATTTCTCCCTTTATTATACCAGCTTCCAGGCTCCAGTTCTCCACTATATTGCAAATTTCTTAAACAGTGTGACTTAGTTTTCTTGTCTGAAGAGGGGGTAATAAAAGTGCTCCCTTAAAAGATGGTTGTGAGGATCAGATGGAGTACTTGCAAAGCACTTAGCATGGTGTCATATGGTGAGTATCCAATATGTGCTAGCTGTTAGTTCATAATCTGGGGCTCATTGAGAACTCTGTAGTTCTCCACAACTGTGAGAGGAGTATTTTGGAAGGCATTGCTTTTCAGCTAATCTAGAACTCCTAATCAGTTTTTAAGGGTATATATGACACCCCACCCCTCTTTTTCTTTCCCTAACTAGTATTTACAGGATTGAAAGTTTGTACTTTGTTGAGCTCTCCCTCTTACTGAATTGGTATTTATAGTACTAACAACGTTTGTTGGCCAGTTGATCTACTAAGGGCATGCTATTTCACCCTCATGACAGCTTTTGAGATGTGAGGACTACCAAGTTTTATGTGTAAGAAAAAAGACTCAAAAAGGGAAAATAATTCACCAGTGGTCATGCTGCCAGAAAATGGTAGAGCTGGGACTTGAACCTGTGATACTTTCATGCCAAAGTTCCCACAGCACAGTGCTGTTTGACTACCAGTAAGTTAGGGTGGGTGAGGGAGCCAGGCAACATCTGGAACCCACAGTATTTTTGTTTTTTGACAGCTTTGTTGAGATATAGTTGATACGCAAAGAACTGCACATATTTAGTATGTACAATTTGATGAGTTTGGACATAGCAAACGTGTGATAACATCACATATGTGACCCTTTGTAATCTGATTCCTATTAAGTTGTTTGCCCTTTCACTTCCTGTTACTGTCTTCCTACTTTTTGCTTTAGCTATTAGGAAAAGTTTGTGTTTTTTTCAGTTTCTTTGCACAGACAGTTGCTTTTTCCTGAAACACCGACACTTTGTTCAATTGATGAATTCCTGCTTCTTCAACATTCACCTTAAGTGTTAATCTCATAGGTGTTACTATCCACGATGCAATTATTTTAAGGAGAGGAATGAAAAAAGTGCTTGGAATCAGAGAGGAGGGAGATTACTTGGGTTGTTGGAATAAAATCCCCCACATCTTTGTTCCCACGACAGATGTGTTTGCTTCTGTTACAGGGTTTATAATTTTTTTTAAACTGTCTTCCCCACTACACCTGAGGTTAGGGATGTGTCTGATTAAACTTTGCACTCCTGGTGCCTGGCAAATAGTAAGTATTCAGTAAATGCTCTTCGAATTAATGAGAAGATTAATGAGAAAAGCACTGCTCTTTTTAAAAAAGTGAATGGACATCTGCAGTCTAATTTTTGTATGTTCAATCTTATTTTCCTATGGACTTTACAAGACCATTGTGTTTTTCTGAATTTTGAAGGCTAATAACATTTTGCTGATAAGTAATTGGGATTGTTAAATCTCCCACGTGAAGTTGTGGAAAGATCAGGAGACCTCAAACATTGATTCTCCACCAAGTTGTGCTACCCTCACCCTATGTTTCTTTATCAGTGAAATGAGGATCCTAGAGGTCCTTTGTCCATTTAAGATCTACGATTCCATGTTTTACCATGACCACGTGAAATGAGGTATATTTGCAACTTGTGAAAAAGGAAATTGGGATATGAGATACCTCAATTCAGGAGGGCTGATAAAGCTGGACATTGAGAAGAGGGGTGACAAACATCTGGCTTAGGGGAACTATTGTCATTAGGGCAGATATTCAGCAAATGAGAGCTGTTTCCATTTGATGTGCAGCACAGCAGTTTTCTAAAAAGCTACCAGTGGCAACACTATGAATACGCTTTTTTTTTTTTTTTTTTTTTTTTTTTAGTATTTTGGGTTAACCTTTAAAGGTAGGTTTCTCACAAGCACAATACTGGGTTGAAGAATATGTGTTTTCCAGATTTTTGATTCGTTTTGATAAATTGATTTCCTAAAAGGTTCTACCATTTTGCAGTCCAACCTCCAATAAATAAAAATGCCTGTCTCATAACATGCTTATCAGAATTGATTATTATAATTTAGTCTTTGCTAATGTGGTGGGAGAAAATGTAACATTTCTTCATTATTGAGTTTGGCTTCACTTAGCTTCTGGAACACTTTTCCTGGTTTCCTTTTACCTCCTCTGCAGTCTTTGCTGGATCACACTGTCTTTCTGCCCTCCCAAATATTGAAGTGCCTTTATACTCGGGGTGCTATTTAGGTTCATGGCTTTGAATACCATTTATATCCTGACAGTTACCCTGGGCTACAAAATCCTGTATCATCTGGCCTGTCGTTACTTTTCTCGCCACATCTTGTACCACTTTCAGCACCAAAGTCAGATTCAATTATACTGCTGGGCCTTTAATGTGCCAAGTACATTCTTGCCTCAGAACTTTCGTGTTTGATGTTTCCTCTATTTGGAATGCTTTTTCCTCATAAATCCCCATGGTTGGTCCCATTTCTTTATTCAGCCTGTGCTTGAATTGTATCAAGACTGTCTCTTAACGTCCTATAAAAAAAATAGCCAACTCCATCATTTTTTATCTCTTTATCGTTCCTTTTAGTACTTATCACTACCCAATATAAGTTTTGTTTCGTTGGGTGGTGTTTTAGTCCGTTTGTGTTGCTATAACAGAAATACCTGAGACTGGGTAATTTATAAGGAAAAGAGGTTTATTTGACTTATGATTTTGGGACAGCTGCATCTGGCACGGGCCTCAGGCTGCTTCTACTCGTGGTGGAAAGTGGCACGCAGGCAGCGGGTACAAGCAGGTCACATGGCAAGAGGAAGCAAGAGATGCCAGGGTCTTTTTAAGCAATGAGCTCTTGCAGGAACTATAGAGCGAGAACTCACTCATTACTCCCCCCTCCCCCAGGGAGAGCATTAATCCATTCATGAGGGATCTGCCCCCATGACTCAGTTTCCAACACTGCCACACTGGAGATCAAATTTCCACATGAGTTTTGGAGGGGACAACACATCCAAACTCCATCAGGTGGTGTCTGAGTTTTTATCAACTTGTATCTATAGATCTTTATTAAGTCAGGAAATATTTACTGTTACATACTCTACTGGGGGAAGTAAGGGAAAGGAGACAAAAACACCATTAAAGTTGTATTCCTTAAGGAGATGACAATCTAGGAGGAGCAGTAAATACCAAAATAAGGTATCAAGGAGTGCAGAAGGACAGAGGGGAGAGAGTTGGTGTTCACAGGGCTTTTGTTTCTGTTCTCTTCATGTTTCACTGATTATTCCTGGTCTCTCTTGTATCCTTAACCCTTTCCTCCTGCTGCTTCCTTGACTTCAGCCTGCAGACTTCTAAAAACTAGCAAATTAACCATGCAGCCTTGTCTGTGCCTTCCTGGTCCCTTTTCTAGCTAAATTTTCTGGTTGCCCAGTGCAGATCTGGTTTCCCACCTGTACCACTGTGATGAAACTGTACTCTCAAAGGTTACTAAAAACTTGCTAATTAACAAATGTAGAGACCTTTCTCCAATTTAATTTAAGCTTTCTAAATTTGACACAGCCAACAAATGTTTTCTCTTCCAGAGGCTTCTGCCATCATTCTTTACTCAGGTTCTTCTGCCTATCTGACACCCCCCTCCCCACTTTCCTCCTTATTCTGGCTCCTCCTTGATGTTCCACGATTGTCACTCTCTTCCTTCTCTATAAGTTCTTCCTGGGAGATCTAAGCCAGTACTTCTCAAAGCATAGTTGGCAGCATCAGCATCATCTGGGAACTCGTTAAAAATGCAGGCCTACTGTATCTGAAATTCTGGGGATGGGGCCCAGCACTCTACTTAACAAGCTCTCTGGTGATTAAGATGCGTGCTCTATCAAGTGTGAGATCCACTGATCTGTCTTTAGCCTTCTGTTAATAAACTTGAGACCCTCACATTCTCTGAAGCCCCAGATCTGTTTTCCAACCCACTCGGGCAGCTCCATCTGGATATCCTGAAAATTAGAAGGCTTTGTAAGTGGGAAGATGAATTAATTGAAACCTCTGAGCTTTGAGTAAGGTGTGTGCGGTGATAAAATTACATGTCTGCTTAGAAACGTGCATTATTTTAAATAACAAGCAACCACCACAGACTGAATTTATTAATTAATCCCTTACTGTACATTTCCCTTTTCTTACACTTGTCAGTGAAATAAAATTTTCACTCTGTTTTTAAGTTAATAAGACCAATGACTGTACATGAGGATGCATGGCCCCTTCAACTTTGAATTCTGTCTCTTCTGATCTAGCCACGTATCTTCTAAGGCCTTCTGTTTTCATTTGGTTGAACCCAATACTAAAGGTTGTATAAAATATATCATACTCTTTTTGAAGTTTTTCTCTAAATGTTTTGGCAAAAACAGACAAAGCACTCAGGTTTACATCTCATCCATAATCCTACAAGTGTAGTATTAGCATTTTCTCTACTGAGGTGAAAAAAATGCTAAAATATAAGCAATATATAAAATACATATATATATATAAGAATATATATATGATGTAAAAATAAAAGAATATATAAAATTAAACAATTGAAAGTTAGCAACTGCCAAAATATAAATCAGGTAGGTTTATATTATTCTTTTTTGAGCATAAAAGAAATAATTTGAAAGTGGGTGTGATTTATTTGGAATACGAGTGTTTATAGCATATTTCTTCATCCCCAACCTCACTCAAAGGGGGAGAAAATGGTATTGTTCATGCAAAAAACCTTCACAGAACCTGTTAGGAAAGTGGCTAGATTATGAATAATAACAGTGAAGCAGCATCTGCAGCTGTTACTGCTGAGGTGGAAAATGTGTACAGAGGAGTGAATAAGCAGCATTGTTCTGCATTGTGATTCTTTTCAAACAGCAAAAGTGGGTGGTGAGGAGCAACTGGCAGGCCATCTCACAGAGCCACTAATGGAAGAGGCATAGAGAAAATGCTCTCATACATACTTTTCCAGCAAGATTGGAATTTATGGAAACCATTTGGATTGGAAAAAACTGCAGCAGATACTCTTTACTGTCTATGAAATGAAGTGATGGCTTAGCTCATGTGAAGATGTGATTGGATTTTTTTTGTTCCACTTGAAGAAGAAGAGAGGTTCAGATTAAATTAATTGCTCATGGGAGATAAGTAAGTAAACAGTTTTAAGATCCTTGACAGCAGAGACCATATCCTGTTCTTTGTAAGCTTCTAGCACTGACACTGTTGCATATAGTAAGAGCTATCCCCCACAAGAACAGTTCAATGGCTTTCCACAGCTTCCTGATAAATTCCTTAGCATGGCATTCATTGCCATCTGCAGTCTGGTTCCCAACCTTTTTGGGTCACCCACTGCATTCTTCTCACCTTGGAAACTACTCCTAGTTCCTTGAACTTGCCACATCCTTCCTATCTTCGTGATTTTGCACATGCTGTTCCCTCAACTTGATATGCCTTCTCGCTCTGCCTGCATCTCCACCTACTGGGTATTACTTATGCTTGGAGACCAGCTCCATCCCCTCTTAGCTTTCCCTATGCCCGCGTCAGATTTAACTCTCCCTGTTGCAGCTCTGTTGGAACTCATGTCCTGACCTGCTTTGTCTTCTATTTACCTGACCCGAGCGTTCTTCATTCTGCCCTCTACACAGGTGAAAAGGGCCAAGAGATTTTAAATCAGAGAGCTTGGGGTCACCACTGCTAAGTGGCTCTGTAAGTTACTAAACTTGCCTGAACCTCAATTTAGAAGATTTTTTTTTTACCTGTTTCACAGGATTAATTAAAAATTAAGATTAAGGAAGAAAATATTTGAGGGCTTTTTGGTAAGCTCAACAGTAATTTCTAAATGATAATTAATTTCATTAGTGACTCCACTACAAGGTTGTCTGTGAAGGCAAGCAGGAGTGTCTTATACTTTGTTGTCCTCTCAGTAAATATTTGATAATAGAAGGTTAGCTGTTGTTTGTGTTCTGTAACATCGCTTATCACAGAGCTTTGCAGAGAGTAGATTTTCAATAATTGTTATTGTCAAAATAAAGGGAGGAGCTGGTAGAGGGCAGAAGCGTGATTCCTATTCTGGGGAGGGTGCCTCAAAGGCAGAGTCTCTGAGGCTTCAGTAAACTCAATATTCAAGGACTCAGGACATAAAGTCAAGGTAGTTGTGGGTTATGGATGGTGGTGGTGGTGGTTGGATGTTTGTGAACTAGAAGTGAACTTTTGGCAAAGTTTTGCCTGAAGGCTGGAATTCACACTTTTATTTGTCTGGTAAAGAGTTAATAACTTCTCAAGTCTGATATTATTTGCATATTACCACATCATTCTGCCCTTCACACTCATTCTAAACACCCACGGATTTGTATATCTGTATCTATGCCTACACATTTCTATTATCTTCTTAAAACCACTTTAGCATGCTTGTGTTATATTGGTTGCACTAAGATTTTACATAACTCTGGACACAAAGAAATCTAAAATGAAATAGCAGAACACAAGCAGCAACAATTTAGGCGGGGCTATTTATAATTCTACAGTTAGTAGCTTATTGTCTTCACTAAAAGTTCATGGATTATTTTCTGTATTTGTAAATGCAAAAAGCCTTTACAAGGAAATTAGAATAACATTTAGGTTCTTCTGAGCTAAGGTGTAAGGTAAATGCAAAATGGAACATAATTATCACTGGGCAGAGAACTGTCTTAGGAATCTTCCTTATTGGGTGACCTTAAACTAAAATGATCTTATTCCAGACAAGGAATGTAAAACAGGAAGGAGGTGAAGAGATTTGCTCTTCAACCAAGGAAGGGCTCTTATTTCCCTTGAAAGGTCTGCGTTGTAACTCTAAGACAGTGCAGAGGGTTTGTGGCAGGCCCCGTTGGCTGCTGCCCAGCAGTCATTCTTGCTTCTACTACTTTTTTTTTTTTTGGCAGCTGGCCCATCCAGGAATCAAAACCTGGACCTCGATGTGTTATCAGCACCACACTCTAACCAACGGAGCTGACTGGCCAGCCCTCTTCCACTTGATTTTGAATGGGGATAGAAATGTGTCCTGTCCCCCATGATTTTCTAAGCTAGTCATGGCAATGCCAGTCTTCTTTATTAGATAGTTGGATAATCTCTTTTCCAGCTTTTCCACTCTGGTCAGTAAAATTTAAGGGAAACTTCTGCTGTGTTCTTGTGAGAATTGTTTTATTTCATAATAAAAGACACAAAGCAAAAGAGTTCCTCCCTCCCATCCTGTTTCGGTGAGGATTTGGTACTGCAGGAGCCATTTTGTATTCCAGAAGGAGAGGCTGAGGGAATCTAAGAGACCAGCAACCCAGATCCCATCACAGAGCTGCTCAATGATGCCTGGAACCTAACTGTTTCACAGTTGTTCCCTAAACACTCATTGTCTTTATGGTGCCCTTTCCCCTGTCAGGGAGGAAGGCGCTCTGCTTCAAGTGTTTCCAGTTAAATTGAAATTTAATGGAAGAGATTGCTCAGTGCAACTTAACTATGGCAATGCATCTCAGGACACTTCCCGGGACACTGCCTCATCAGAGGAGGTTGCTTTCAGAACCAAGGCATTGGGATAATGGCCATAAACATGACTTCTGTCTTTTCCAGTTCATACAGTGAAGACACCATTCATCCATTTGCTCCTTTAGAGAGGCAGCCAGTGAACAAACATTTATTAAGGGCCTCACAAGTCCTAGGTACCACTATGTGAGAGCTACTAGAGACACAAGCTAAAGTGCCATCCCTCCAGGAGACAGACATGAAACAAACAATCCACCAGAAAGTAATGACAGTTGAGAACAATGCTCCAAAGGTGCCTGAGAGCAAGTAATTGTAAGATGGGGTAGGGACAATGGCAGTGATCACAGAAAGTTCCTCTAAGGGAGGAACGTGTAAACAGTGTCACCATCTATTCTAGTCTACTTTAGGATTCTTCAGTTGAGAAATGAGGGGAGGAGTAGAGATGGACAGGAGACCCCAAGAAATGTAGGCAGTAGAAATGATGGGACTTGGTAATTAATCAGTGTGGTAGTGAAAGAGTGGTCAGAGTTAAGGACAACTCATGGATCATTGGCTTGGGCTACTGGCTGGGTGGAGGTGCTAGTTCATTAGTGTGGACAATTGCAAAAGTGGACCCCGTTCTTTATTGCTCTGTGCATCCTCATCCTTTCAAATATGACTACTACTTCCACAAAGGGGTAGAGTGTATCTCCCCACCCCTTGAATTTGGGGTGGCCTTATGACTTGCTTTGTCCAACAGAATGCAGCAGAAGTGATGGGTTCTACCTGGGAGCCTCGGTCTCAAAAGGCCTTGTCCACCCTCACTCACTTTCTTGGATCTCTGCTCAGCCATCATGAGAACAAGCCCTGGCCAACTTGCTGGATGATGACAGACATGTGACACAGTCACTGTCCCTCCCCCATCACAGCCAGGACTGCAGCTAGCTGCCAGACACGAGTGAGGCCAACTTGAAGCAGCCAGAACCTGGAAGCTCTCTGCAGTTGCACCAAAGAGCTCAGCCAAGATCAGCAAAGGCTGGCCTACATTGGGATATCTGCCCCACTGACCTATAGACTTATAAGCAACTATAAGTGACTTGTTCTAAGCCATTGTTTTGTGTGGTTTGTCGTGCAGCAAATCTAACTGATACAGCCAGGATAGAGATAGGAGTGAATAGGGTGGGGCTGTTTAACAGGCGATTCAACAGATGCGGCTGGAACACAGGAGACCAGAAGCTTAAAGGTCTTCTAACTGTGCAAGGATAAAGTCCCCAGGCTTCTGCCTTGCCATCGTGGGCTTCTGAAATCCAAGAACCAGGCCATCTTTCTCTTTTATGTCCTCTTCCTCCCACTCCCCCACCCTAAACTTCACCATGCACCTAGAAGTAAACACTTGAATAATAAAGCCAATACATGACTCAAGCGCATAGGACAGTATTAATGATGGAAAATTAGTCCAGAGCCAGCTGTGGAATGCTCACTGAGTGCTTACCAATGAGCCAATTCAGCTGGTGCCAGGAGGGAAGGGGCTGGGCTTGAATATTGTTGAGCTTCAAACAGTTGCTGCCCTCTGGGGGTCTCCACATATCCTGAGCAAGGTCACAGTGACTACGGTTGCTTCAACTGGTACTAATTCAGGGCCCTTGTTCCCTCCCTCCCTTTATCCATATTAATGTCACCTCTCAGCACCTTTTGAAAATAAAAAGGACAGCATTCGCCGGGAAGCATCCAACCGATTGCACTTTTCCCTCTTCCTTTCCTACGCCAGCTCATTACTCCCATCTCAAGTTCACCCCCAGGTCAGTGACCCCGGTTGGCCGCTGCGGGCTGGAGGGGTCCGGCAGGGCTAGGCAGGCACAGTCTGACCAGAGGCTTCCCCGTGCGCGCTCTCGATGGTGGCCGTATCTCCGAGGCCCGAGGGCCCAAAGCTGCGCAGGTCCCCAGCAGAGCGCGTCAAGCGGCGAGGCGGTGCGCACGCCCGCGGTGACTGTCCCCTCGGCTCCCCCTACTCCCGCCGGCTGCCCCCACTCCGGGAAGGGGCGGAGAAGAGGAGGAGCCGGAGGCGGCCCCAGCGCTCCCGGCGCCGCGAGCCCTGTAAAAGCCGCGGGTCTTGACAGCTCCGCTGAGCGCAGCCGCTGTCCCGGCCCCCGTGTCCCCGCGCTCTTTGCTCGCCAGCCGGCACCGGCTGCGGGAGAGGCCGCGACAGCTCGGCTCGCGCGCCGGACCGCGGGACGCGTCCCATGCGGCCGCTCAGCATGTCCGGGCACTTTCTGCTCGCGCCCATCCCCGAGTCCTCCTCGGACTACCTCCTGCCCAGGGACATCAAACTGGCCGTGCTGGGCGCCGGCCGCGTGGGCAAGAGCGGTGAGTGCGGCGGGGACCCGCGGGCGGCCTCCCACCGCGCGCCGACCGCGGCAACCGGGGCCCTGCGGAGAACGGCGGCGCGGGCGGGCGGGCGGGCGCGGGAGACCCGGCCCCTTTCGCGCTCGCGGGTCCCCGGGTCCCGGCCCCTTCCCCGCCCGCCCGCCCGCCTGCTTCCCGCCGCATCACTCCTGGGCGCTCCCCGGGTTCGCGCCAGCTCGAGAATGGCTTTGCGGGAGGGAGTGTCCCTCCGATTGTACCTGCCACGAAACCAGCGGAAAGGCCACCGTGCGGCACCCTTGGATTGGCAGAGCCTCGGGACGCGGGCAGTGTCCGCGGTTCTGCGGCCCGTCGCTCGCTGCAGTTCCCCGGGAATGCCTGCGGTTGACCGTCCTGTCCTACTGATTTTCCTGTTTCCCTTTCAGCCATGATCGTGCGCTTCCTTACCAAGAGATTCATTGGCGACTATGAACCGAATACAGGTTAGGACAATTGCATGCTCCCTGCTTTTGTGCCTGCATGTTTCTTTGTTCTTTTTATCTTGTCTGAGTGTGAGAATTTAAAAGCAAACTCTCCTTCATTCTCCAGGCAAGCTGTACTCACGGCTCGTCTGTGTAGAGGGGGACCAACTATCTCTGCAGATCCAGGACACTCCCGGTGCAACCCAGGTAAGGACTGCCAGGAGTAAACAGCTCACCCCTCCCAAGCCTCCGGGAGGAGCTCAGCGCTTAGGGCGCTGACCCTGGGCTCCCAGGCTGATCAAGACGTCTAAATGCTCCTATTGTGCATTCAGAGTCAGGAGAAGACAGTCCGCAGGTGGGGCCAGTGGTTGGGGCGTTAGAAACCCTCCACGGGGGTGGGAGTGGGGGTGGTTAGAGGCAGGTCCCTCTTAGTCACCTGGTGCTTAACTTCTCTTTGCAACCCTGGTGGTCATCACTACTAAGGCGGGTCCTGCCACTTCTTTCAGAGGTAGGACATGGAACCATTAAAACAAACAAACAAACAAACAAACAAACAAAAAACCAAAAGAAGGACCGGTGAGCTCAGGTGATTAGAGTGTAGTGATGATAGCACCAAGGTCTAGGGTTCCATCCCTGTACAAGCCGGCCTCCAAAAAACAAAAGAAAAAACAAAACAAAAGCGAACAAAAAACTGGGGTGAGATTCTGGTGGGAAAGGGCGTTCTCCCTTAGTAAAGACCACTGAAGTGCTTCTGTCACTGGCTGTTCCCTCCAGTCACTAATTGCAGTCAGATAACCTCTTGTCCAGCGGTCTGGAATGTAACTTGATTAACAAGTTACTAATTGCTAATCCCTTCTAGGGAGGAAAGGTCTTGTGGAAGAACCCAAAGAAAGGAATTTGTTTCTGTAACATTCTCAAGAAGTGCATGCTAAAAATATTTTTATGGGCTTGGGAATAGATATTTATCTTGGCTTATTTTCAAACTTTTGTTTATGATGAGTTAGTTCCTAAAAATTGAGCCATTCTAGTTTGTGTTCATTCTTCAGTCTGCCATGGTTCACCAGAGACTGCCTGTCAAGCAAGCGGTTTAAAAATAATGCATTGATAACAGCTAATAAAATAATCCAGGCAGGAGGTTTGCCTGAGAATTTGCACTTTCCATATCAGAAGCCTCCTTTTGTTGAAGCTGGGTAAGACCTGAAAACTATATTAGTGAGGTTTTTTTACAAACAGTTTCTTCAAGGGTTACTTTGATGTTATTTTGAGCTTGTCTCCCAGGAGGGCTTCCTTGACTGGATCTCATTCTGATCTTTCGAAGGTGCAAGACAACCTCAGCCAGATGGTTGATTCTCTGTCCAAATGCGTGCAGTGGGCCGAGGGCTTTCTGCTGGTCTATTCCATCACAGACTACGACAGCTACCAGTCCATCCGGCCCCTTTACCAGCACATCCGGAAGGTCCACCCTGACTCTAGAGCCCCGGTCATCATCGTGGGCAACAAGGGGGACCTTCTGCATGCCCGGCAGGTGCAGACGCATGATGGCATTCAGCTAGCCAATGAGCTGGGCAGCCTGTTCCTTGAAATTTCCACTAGTGAAAACTACGAAGACGTCTGTGATGTTTTTCAGCATCTCTGCAAAGAAGTGAGCAAGTTGCACAGCCTCAGCGGGGAAAGGAGAAGAGCTTCCATCATCCCCCGGCCCCGCTCTCCCAACATGCAGGACCTGAAGAGGCGCTTCAAGCAGGCTCTGTCTTCCAAAGTCAAAGCCCCCTCCACGCTGGGGTGAACCACCTCAGACAGACTCACCTCCTTTTTATTATGCATTTGTGCAGCTGAAAAGACTGGGCTTCTCCCTTTTTAATCACATGTTCAGAGTTTATTTTTATAAAGACTTTATTGGTTTTCGAGTGTATGTGCATTTCTGAAAATTCAAACAATGATTGCCTATAAGTTGGATAGAGATTTTTTTAAATAAAAGAATTTTTTTAACTGTCACTTCTAGCCACTTTCCCATTAAAGGCAAAATGGCAACATTGCTCCTTGTTTTTTAAATGTCTTTTTATAGAAATCATACTTGCATCAGAGCCCAGAACTGCTCGATGCTTGCCCTCAGTCTGAACTCTGATTGGTGTCTTGCAGTAGGGAGGGGCTTATATAGAAGGATCTGCTGTGGGAGAAAGGAAAGTATGTGGAGGAGGAAAGGGATTTGAATAACTGCAGGATTTCTTTCATTAGGGCAGTTTGCCACAGTTGTGGAATTGATACTTCTGAGCTGATGCTAAAAAGTTACCAGTCATGAGTAACATTATTATCTATTGGTACAAATGTAAATTTATCTTCTCTACCCATATTTAAAACAACTGAAAGCCCCTTTCCAGTATTCCTCATGTCAGTAAGTGGGCCCTGCCATCCCGGAGTTGCCTCAAAATCCTCCCTCCCTTCCGGTCTCCCTGACCCTCACATCCAACAGGGCACCAAATCTGTCAGTTTTCTCCAGTTTTTCTCTAAAGCCTCACTCTACCTTCGTCAAGGCCCTTTGCAGCTCTTGCTTAGACTGGCAGGGAAGAGTCTAGGTAAGACTCAGTTTCTTAGCCTCTGGAAGAAGGCTCTGGAAGAATTACTCCTCTAATTCCTTCTTCACACCAGAACAACCTTACCAAAGCCAACCCTAATCATTTCATTTCCAGAATTGAACAAACTCAGCTGGATAAAATACAAACAAAGGAGACGTGGCATCAAATTTACCACTTCTCCAGCCTCATCATCCCCTCCTTCCAAAACACACACACACACACACACACACACACTCACACACACACACACACACACACCAGCTGATAGTGCATGCCAATAGAACCGTCTGCCTTTCTCAGTGTACTCCAGGTCTTTCATGCCTCCCTGCCTTGGTGCAAACTATCCCTCTGCCTGAAATATTTTTTCCTATTCTATACCTGAAGATTCACTAAGTCTTGTCTTTCAAGACTCAAGTCACATGCTACATTCAGCTCCGGGATGCCTGCTCTGAGTCTTCTGCTACCCATGGAGCTTTTGTGTTATAACTCAACTGTGTCATGTAGCTATTTGTCACCCCCATTGGAAGGAGCCCCCTTGAGGGCAATAACTACATTGAGGACTTTGTATTCCAAGCTTCTAGTCCAGTAATTGCCCATAGAGTGGTAGGTTTTCAGTAAATATATGACAAATGAAGGAATGAGTACATTATTTTTTGGTACAGAATGAGAACAAATGTGTTGTAGGTAATTAAAGACTCTTTATTAGCAGAGACAGAGGTGCAGCTTCTGGTGACTGCAGACCATTGCCCTTCCATCCAAGGACACCTGTCCAGACTGGTGGCCACACCACTCCTCCCTAAAGCTGAGGGGAGTCTATCTATACAAAAGAGCATGGAGAAGTATGAAAATTAGGTAACTCACATCTAAAGGAGTGGACAAATAGTTAAAGAAAAACATTATTTTGGATTTCATTATCTTTTAAAAAGTGCCTTAATTCTTCTTGCCAGTTTGCAGGTCCTCAGAACAGAAGGAGATCTTTCTATCACCATCTGGTCCTGCATCCTACCATACGTCTTAATATCATAGATGGTGACACAAAAACAACTCATTCTCCTAATCATTGCCATGCCTACAGAGTGTCCAGGTTGCCACTTGATGCCAGGGGCTCCTTTGCCCTCAAGGAGCTAAGCTCAAACATCCCATGGGGAAAAAAGAAATCATTATCTAAAAGCTAGAGAGTAAAATAAGAGATGTCCCCAGACAGCCTGTGATCAAGTTCAAGTGGGTGACTGTTGAGAACAGAAAGTACCCTTGGGCTCTCCAATAGAGAGCAGCTGTGGACCAAAGGGGTCACGAGATGAGTCCCAGGGCAGTTTCCAAGGGAGTCACAGCCACTAAGGGCTCAGGGAGGCTACTGGGCCAAGCCTCACACTCCACACTATATTTTTCCTGTCCTCAGCATCACAAATAACTGACCTCTGGGGCCTCATGGCTTCCTTTATTCCCTGGTCCCCAGAACCAGCCCAGCACAGGAGCTGGCTTGCTGGCCTCAGAGGACCCTCACTGCCTGCTGATTCTCTTTCCTGGCCTCCTGCTGATTAGCAATGGGGTCTCTTGGTGTTGGGGTGCTTAGGCAATGCTCGTGGGATAGTAGCCTTGGAGATGGAAGAGGTAAGCAGGCAGGCAGCTGGGGCAGGAAGTTGTTGAATTTGTGTTGTTAAAATTCACCGGAAAAGAATTTGGAGATAAAGAGAGACTTTATCTGGCAAACAGTTTGCACACCAGGGAGACACAGGCTTTCCGTGTAACACTAAAGTGAGCTCTGCTGGAACGAAGGGAGGGGCTGTCTTACATGGAGAAAGTCCTGTGCAGGTTTCCACTCCAATTCGCTATATGAATGAGGGGTGCAAGGATGCTCTGTTCTGACTTGTCATTAAAATCAACCGCAGGTCACAGTTCACCGGTCAGGTCCAGGTGGCAACATGGGGCCTTCCAACAGCAGTTGATTCTAGTGGTGCACACAGGATCAGACAGCTGTGAGAGCCCCAGAGTTCAATTATTGTTTAGCTGCTGGTTTTCCTGAGGACACAGGGTATGTTTGTAACCTCCAGTCAGCAAATGGCTGCTCACCTCCATTCCGAATTTAGACTCAGCCACTCCAGGTCCATCTCAAAGGACTGGCTCTTGCAGGGTTCAATGTGCAGGGAAGAGGATTTGAGGATTTGGGCTCCACTGGGTGCTAAGGAAAGCTTGAGAGGGGAAGCTGAGCTCAATCTGAGCCAACCTCCCTTACCCTCAAAAAGAGGACAGCACAGCCACCAGAGCCGTGGGTGTCATCGTTTTGCTGGAGGGCAGTGCTCCTGAAACACTGGGCAGAACCCTTGAGACTTGAGTGGGTGTGGAGGACAGTGTCCATACATTTTCATCTAATATTTTTGCCTCACCTCTGAGGTGTCCTCACTGATGTGAGACTTTACCTCCACTTTCATGAGGGAGGGGGACTACAGCTTACATCCGTCCGTCTTCATGCCCCCTCCCCCATCCCTGCCTCCGTGGTAAGATCTGCCTTTGAAATCCCCATGATTCCATTGCCAGCACTCCTTCTCCTTCTGGTCAAGGCTCCGTTGCTAATTCTGCTCTAAAACTCTGCAGAATGATTTAATTAACATTGCCATCAGTGTGGTTCTGGAAAAATGGACAGAATCCAAATGGCTAAATGGTACATCCTGCAAACATTCTGTACTTCTCATGCAACTCATGAAAAGCGAGCTGGAATAATGAAAAAAAAAATCAATTATAATGGAAGAAATTTAATTTGTTATGCTTGAGTTGAGGCAAAGGGCACAACAGAAGTTCTAAAGTTTATTAATATCTGTTTAGAGAAGTGGATTAAAATAAATGGTTGTGGAAGGTGGCGGTGAACAACAGAGCAAACAGGAAAGACAAGATGACTGTTCAGTCATGAATGTGGGGCTCGAATCGCTTTTTTGCTCCTTGTATATGTTGCAATTCCAACTTCTCTTTGTCTGGTGATGAATCCAAATTTACAGTGCAAAGATAGTCTGTGTGATTAATAATCTATTCTTAGCACTTGTGCTCTCTCCAAAAGGTGGAATTTTTTGAAAGACTTTGTTAAAATTAGTCTCAAGCTACTTTGATGCTCAATAAGAAAGATGTGATACAGGGGGGAAAAATCATTATATTCTAAACACCATTAAGTGAGCTAGGGCTCTCGGAAAAATTAGTCTACATAAGTCATGATTTGGTTGCAATAGTGGAAGAATTTTCAGCATAACAGAGCAGAAATTTTCCTATCCTAGATAAAACGTATAGTCAGCCCTCACATAGTTCTGCCCCAGTAGAAAATCAGCTCTGTTAGGGTCAGGACTGGCCCTCATCCATCTTCAGCTCCATGGCATCTGTGGGAGCATTCAGTACACAGCAGGATTCTCAAAAATATTTGCTAAGCTGAAGCATTAGAAAAATAAGAGTCCCTAAAGTTATTTTTGTATTGCTGACGAGTACAGGGGTGTATATCCGTATTTTGGGTTCTCTCTGTCAATCAGTCAGAGACAGCTCCATTCCCCGTCTTTAATTGGAAAGTAAATGTTCTCCAGAGAAGGGCTGCTTGAATAAAATAGGTGCTTTCAATTTTTCTCCTATCTTTAGAAGGATCATGACAATAGTGATTGGCATGATTTCAAATCACATTGATTGAAAACCTGCTTCCTGCAAAGCCCTGTGCTAAATGCTGCTGTGATCAAGACAGCCATCCTTCCTCAGGGGCTCATCTAGTAGGGGTCTTGGGGCCCAGCCCTGAGGGTGGGATTCTGTGGGGTGAGACATGAGTTAAGACTCTGACCCAGTCTGAGGTTGTTGACAAAGTAAAGTGGAGGATGTGGGTCTCAGAGCTGAGTGGGCAGTGGAGGCAAATACTCAAAGGGTGAGAAAGTGCCCCTGCTAGGAAAAGGATGCTTGTTTACAAGTTGTAAGGAACTATGTTCTTGGAGGAATGTACTCAGTTGAAGATTAATGAGTTAAAATTGCCAAATATTTACTGCCATTTCTTACTGGCATTCTCTATTTAAATTAGAAGAACATTGTTAACTGCAAGGCTTAATTCTGTAGCCAGATTTTGCCTATAAATACTAACACAGATTTATACTTCTGGAAAAACAAGGACATTTCAGGGTAGCTCTTGGCAATGAATGGACAGTTACTGACCCGCTTTGCGGAGGCAGGATAGGGTGGACTCCAGAGTGAGGTCTTTCAAATCCCAACTTTGCATTGATGGACTGTGACCTTGGGCCAGTACGATATAAGTTTCCTTACCTTGAAATGGAGATAACTGTACCCACCGGAGAAAATACTTGGTAGAACCTAACGCATACACACGGGGTGCTCAGTAAGTTGTGGCTGTTTTTTTTTTTTTTAAGGGTACTTTGGTACTTTATAAAGCTGTTTTTGAGAAAACAGTGCTTCTTAGGCCTGCTTATGTGCTCTAAAAGATATAGTAGTTGCTTTGGAAGATGTGATTTTTCCCATTTCACATCCGGGAAGAGGAAAGTTTGAAGGGGACCAGCTATTCCTTCAATAATAATACCTTACAATTACCGTATTGATCCTTCACTATGTGCCAGGCACTTAAATTTTCTCTGTAATTTATTGAGGTAGAACTATTATTGCTCCCATATTTCAGATGAGGAAACCGAGGCTCAGAGACATCAAGTAATGGCCTAAAGTCACATAAGCCAAGAAACTAGGAGGTCTGGCTCCAGGAAGGAACAAGAACTCCTTCCAGCTCAGGGCTGTCTCCTCTGGCCGGGCCTTTGTGTGTGCTGACCTCTTTTGAAGGACTTGTTAAAAACGCAGATTCTGGGGACCAATCCCAGAAACTCTGCTGCTGTGTTTTTGAGCTGGCAGTGGAGGGAGGGGAGCTGGAACCTGAATTTTTACAAGCTCTGTGGTTACTGATGCCTGATAGCTCAGGTTTGGAGCTTGTGGTAAGATCCCAGTCTGGTTTGAACCCAGGCTTCTGTTTGTTCAGTGGCTGTGAGACTAGCTGAGACAGCGAAAGCCTTGCTGGGAAGCAGGCAGGGGCTGCCTAGTGTGTTGCAGTGAGGCTGGCTAGGCCGAGATGCATCCAGGCCTCCCCAGCACCGCCTGGCAGAGCTTGTCCTTCTTTGTGACCGGGTGACCCTGGGACAGAGCTTTGAGAGCCATGACGCAGTGGGGGCAGCAGGCAGGAGAGGGGGTGGTGGGCATTATCTAAGTCAGCATGGTTCAGGGACACCCCCACTGACTGCATTGTCTCCTCAGACCCTCCTCTGAGAAGCAGCCTTCTCTGCAGCCCCCAGTGATTCACACACTCTCTTTTCTCCAGAGGCAGCAGGTTAGCACCCCGTTGGGGAGGAGGTGGAGGAGGAGGAGGACTGAATGTCGTCACAGTGTCCCAGGGGCTGTGGGGGTGAATGGCTCACTACAGAGTGGGAAAGATGTCAGAGGCAGAAACTCACAATGCACATTTGGGAACTAAAAGTAACCCCCCCCCCCAAAAAAAATCTGGTCCCGGACTCTCTCCAGGAATTGCGTGCCTGTGTGTGTGTGTTGTGCACATTTTTGCACGTGCTGGGAGAGGCAAGAGAGAGGTAACAGGTTCAGGATTTAGAAGAAAAGCCAATGAATTTCCTCAGACTTGAAGGAAATATGAGAATGCTGCCATAACGTTTGAGGAACGTTGGCTGGAGCCTGTGTGATGGTCACATGGTTTGTAGCATAACAATAAAACTAACAGTAACAATTAGCTACCATAGTTACTGAGTATGCACTATTATTCCATATATTGCAGGATATTAGTCAGGGTTCTCCAGAGAAACAGAACCAACAGGAGATATTTATATCTTTACCTGGACCTATATCAACATCAATGTAGATAAAGATGTAGAAAGAGATTTATTATAAGGAATTAGCTCATGCAATTGTGGAAGCTAACAAATCCCAAGATCTGCAGTCAGCAAGCTGGACACCCAGGAGATCTGATGGTGTAGTTCAAGTCCAAAGGCCATCTGCTGGCAGGATTCCCTCTTGCTTAGGGGAGGTCCATCTTTATTCAGGCCTTCAACTGATTGGAAGGAGCCTACTCACATTAGGAAGGGCAATCTGCTTTACTCAGTCGACTGACTCAAAATGTTAAAGTCATGAAAAATCACCCGACAGACACACTTAGAATAATACTTGAACAAATATTTGGGCATCCTGTGGCCCAATTGAGTAGACACATAAAATGAATCATCACATATAATAAGAATGTTAGGTGCATTATCTCATTTAATCCTCCTGACAAGTCTATTAAGTAGCTTATTATTATCATCACCATTTGACATATGAGGAAAATGAGGCTCAGAGAAGTTAACTAACTTTCTCATGGTCTCTCAGCTAGAAAATGGTGTAGCTGAGATTTAAATCTGGGTCTTTGTGATTTGAAAGTCACGGTGCTGTGTTGCTTCCATGCCAGTTGTCCTACCATATGCACTCTCGTGGGTCATCTGGAAGCTGCCACCACTTTCCTAATTAGCCGTGTCAGCCTGAGTATTGCCTGGTGTATTCATTGAAGATGTCACTTGCAAGCAATAGGACAGACTGACTGATTTAGTAAAAAGGGTTTTATTAAAAGGCTGTTGAGTAACTTATGGAATCACTAAGAGAGCTGGAGAACCACAGTTGGGGCTGTGTAGCTATAAGGGAGGCTGAGAAAGTAATTATCTGGCATTTTTAGCATCTTTGTGTCAGATGGCCTCTGCCTCCCATGCAGACTCGTGAAGCAAAGGCTCACTCCAGATGTTGTAGGGGAAATTGGGGACTGAGAGTAGCCAGAAAAAATGGCAAAGGCCACTACATGCATTTAGTTATGATTGGCTGGTGGGAGGGACTCTTACCTTCAAATGTGAACCTGACAATGGCAAAGGCAAGGCCCAGAGTGTGTCCTGGGGACTTCCGTGGGGAAAGTGAGGTTCTAAGTCATTAAGTTAACACTTTTTATTAACAATAAGTTTTTGTTAACAATAAGTATGATGGGTTGAATTGTGATCTCCCAAAATAGATATGTTGGACTCTTAACCCCCAGTACCTCAGAATGTGACCTTACCTGCAGACAGAGTCTTTACACAGGTAATCAAGTTAAAGTGAGGTCATTAGGGTGGGCCCTAATCTAACATGACTGATTTTCTTATGAAAAGAGAAAGGCTATGCTAGGAGGCACAAGGTGGATGCCACGAGGAGATGAAGGCAGAGACGAGAGGGATGTGCCTGCGAGCCAGGAGCTGCCAGAAGCCGGGGATAGGGGTCTGGGGCACAGTCTTCCCTGGCACCTTCAGATGGAGCCCTGCCCTGCTGACACCTTGACCTTGGACATGCAGCTCTGGAACCAGGAAACAATACACAGCTGCTGTCTGTGGTTCTTTGTTACTGCAGCCCAGCAGACTGACACAGTTAGTAACTGGCAGAGTCCCCCGCTCAAGTCCTGATCTGTCCAAATCCAAAGCCAGTGCCTCACCCCCTGCCACCTTGCTGGCAGGCATGGGCAGCCTGGAGCAGAAGGAAATGTGACTCTGTATTGGCTTGTTGAACTTCTGTATTGTGATGTGGGTTTAGCTGATGTGAAATCCAAATGGCTTAAATGAGAGACAAGTGCATGTCCCCCGCATGTATGTTTCAAGCTGGGCATTGTGGCTCTGCTCGGAGGATTCATAGGATTCTCCTCCTCAGTCCCTCTGCCTTTCCATGATCGAAGATGACTCTCAGCCATGTCCACATCCCAACAGCAGGAAGTGGCTGGGGAGGCATGGGGAGGGCAGGCTCCCTTCCTTTAGGGCTGGGCCCCGAAGGTGACCACATCCCTCCTGTTCACACTTCATCGTGGGTCTGGGAAGTGCAGTGTTTAGCTGCGTGGCTTGTGCCCAACCACACTTTCTACTTCTGTTTACTTGAGGAGGAGAGAACATGGTAAGACAGAGTTCCCTGGGGTCTTACAGGTTGGTAGGGGCCGAAGAAGAGAAGGGAAGGTTTTTCTTCCAGTCTGGCTGAAGAAGGAAGTGAAAATTTGCTCCCAAAGGGCTCTGCGCTGTGTCCTCTCAGTGGCCGTCTGCTCGTGGTGCCCAGAAGCCTGGAGACTCCAGGGCACCTGTCTCAGCATCTGCAGCGACACCCACACAAATCACAGCAAGGTCCCCTGCCTTGGCTGGGCGTGGTTAGACTGGAGAACAAACCTGGTGGTCAAGGTCATTCTTATTTTTGAACTTGAGCAGCTGGGGATGGAGGAAATGAAAGAAGTGGTTGTTCTGTGCACACCTTGTGCAGACGAGAAAGAGGTCTGGTCCAGCGGCCAAAACTGGGCTCCCCATGAAGCCTGCTCCGTGGGCGAGGTGACAGCACCCCGGGAGGGGAAGGCGTTTGACAATCAGACTCGGTTGGCACTGCTTGGGCTTGTTCAAGCCTGTGGATGATTAAAGGTAAACTAGGTAGTGAATTATGCAAGCAAGTCCTTGTTGAACTTGGGTAAGTTATTTCACCTACACTTACAATATGAGGGGTTTGGGTTATATTAGTGGTGCACAGAATCCTGTGTGTGGTGGACTCACCTGGCAGTACTTGTTGAAAATGCTGGCCCCACTCTAAGAGATCCTGGTAAAGCAACTCCAATTGGGGCCTAGGAATAATAATACCTAAAATCTATTGAGCACTTGACCCATGCTAGACACCATTCTAGAGAGTATTTTGTGGACTAACTCATTTTATCCTGCGATAATTCTGTGAAGTACATATGACTATTATCCGCATCTTACAGATATGCAACTTGTGGCACGCGGCAGCTAGGAGACTCCCCAGGTCTTGCAGACAGGGAGCCGCAGAGCTGAGACCCACCGCAGCATCCCTGGCTGCCAATCGTGCTCTTAGCTGTTTTCACAAGAGGCCCTCATAAACTACAAGCTGGCCTTTCTGCTACACACAAAAATAAACAGTTGCACTTAAGGAGTTTGCCCTTTAGTCAGGAAGCTAAGATAGACACCCAATCATAGCAAACACAAACAGAAGCTTCGAGAAAAGGATGGGCGATGTGCTCGGGGAGGAAAGTGGGTGGGAGGTAGGTGAGGGGATTTTAGTATTTCTACAGAAGGGGTGAAAGTGAGAGTCAGCAAGGAGACACTTAATGTTGCCCCAAGAGTGAAGAGCGTGGGGGGCATCTTGGAGCTTCCAGCCTGAGGGAGTGTCTTGAGCACAGAGTACCAGGAGCTTATGCGACAGGGCCTTCTCCAAGGAGCGGGTCCTTTGGTGTGGCCGGTGTGTGTAAGAGAGGGGAGGCGAGTCTGCGACAGGACTGTGAAGAGCAAGACAGAAAGGAGGCAGTCTGCATTCTGCAGGTGGCCGCAGGGGTGGCCGGTGGAGCAGAGCAGCGGCTGAGGCTGCATGGGAGACACAGGATGCTGCAGTCACCTCAGTAGTCCCTGGAGCAGAGGCAGCAGATGGGACACGGCTCAAAGGCAGGGTCCACAGGAAAGAGGTGGACTGCAGGTTAGAGCCAAGGAGACAGAGGTGTTGAAAGTGACTCAAGCTTTTTAGCATGGGAGAACTGGGTGGAAAGCAATATTCTTTCCCAGTGGAAGAACCCAGCAGAGAACTGGGGGGATGAGGAAGATGAATGGAGGAGATGCAAAGATGCCCTCAACTCGGGAGATAAGTCAGGGCTGGAGGAGCAGATCTGGGAGGTGTGGGGCGGTGCCAGGGGAGCACTCGTGGAACCCCGGGGTGGAGGAGCCTGCTCTGGAGAGTGTGACGTTCCTTACACCGAGGGTAGGCAGGGCGATGCATACAGCTGATAGCTTCATGTTAATTTTTTTTTCTGTAATGTTGCTTAATTTCATAACAATTACAATATACCTTTTAAAAAGGAGCTAGGTGGTTAAAACTCTACGTTTTTTAATCCAAGGAATAGATATGTATCACAGAAAGTGTTGTTGTTTTTTTAATCTATAAACAATTTCTACATTTACCGAGTGTCATGACATAGGGTTGGCACAGCGTAGTCGCTTTTGTAACAAGCATTTATTGAACATGTAGCAGACGTTCAGCACATTTTCTTCTTAGTTACTGCTCAGCCTCTAGATCTTTGAAAATTCTAACTCAGTTTCTCTCTTGCAAGGGGCTTGCAGGTCCCTGCTACAAGGGGTTGCTTCTCTAAAACTGGAAGATCATCTATTGCTCAGTTTCCCTGTGGGAAATCCCTTCAGGAAAGTGTCGGGATTTTTTCTCTCTGGTTCTCTGTATAAGCTTGTATTAGTCCATTTCTTTTGCTTATAACAGAATACCTGAAACTGAGTAATTTATAAAGAAATGAAATTTGTTTCCTACAGTTTTGGAGGCTGGGAAGTCCGAAGTCCAGGGAACACATCTAGTGAGGACCTTTTTCTGGGTTGGAACTCTGTACAGAGTCCTATGGCAACCAGTGTGTCGCATGGTGAGAAAATGGCATGAGCAGGAGACAGCTGACTTTCTCACTTGCTGTCCTTATAAAGCCATCAGAACCACGTGCATCACTCCATGAATGGATCAATGCATTCATGAGGGCACAGTCCTCACGATCTAATCACCTCTTAGAGGCTCTACCTTTTATATACCGTAATTGGTTTCCCTGCCCCCTTAACACTGTTACAATGGGGGTCAAGTTTCCAATACAGGAACTTCTCGGGGACACATGTGACCCATAGCAAAGCTCCTTGTTGTGAGGAGGTGGGATGAGATTGGGAAGAGAGTCTCCAGGACCTGCCATTTGGGATCCAGGGTTGAAGTGGCCTTGCCTGCTTTTTTTTTTTTTTTTTTTTGGCAAATCTTAGTCTCTTTAAAGAAACCTTTTATTTAAAAATAATTTTACATTTGCAGAAGCATTACAGAAGATAGTACAGTGGCTTCCTGTATAGTCTCCCCCCACCTTCTCTTGTTGTTATCATCTTATGTAACCATGGTATGTTTATTGAAACAATACTATTGTACTAGTTTCCTATGGCTGCTTTAACAAATTACCATGACCTTAGCGGCTTCAAACCACACAAATGTGTTATCTCACAGTTCTGGTAGTCAGAAGTCTGAGATGGGTCTCACTGGGCTCAAGTCGGGAGGTCAGCCGGGCTGTGTTCCTTCTGGAGGGTCTAGGGGTGGATCTGTTTTCCTGCTTCCCCCCGCTTCCAGAGGCTGCCTGTGTTCCTTGACTTGGGGCCTCCTTCCACTCTTTTTTAAAAAATAGACTTTATTTTTTAGAATAGTTTTAGGTTCACAGTAAAACTGAGGGGCAAATACAGAGAGTTTCCATATACTCTCTGCCCCCACATGTGCATAGACTCCCCACTGTCAGCATCCTGCACCATTGGGTGAACTTACATTGTCAATTGACACTTCATTAACAACCAAAGTCCATAGCTCACCTTAGGGTTCACTCTGTAGGTTTTGACAAATGTATAGTGACGTGTCCGCCATCACAGTATCATACACAATAGTTTCTCTGCCCTAAAAATACCCTGTGCTCCTCCTGTTCATCCCTCCCTCTTCTCTTACCTCTGGCAACTACTTATCTTTTTACTGTCTCCATTCTTTTGCCTTTTCCAGAATGTCATATGTTGGAATTATACAGTATGTAGCCTTTTCAGACTGGCTTCTTTCACTTGGTAATAGGCACTTAAAGTTTCTCTGTGTTTTTTCATGGTTTGATAGCTCATTTCTTTTTAACACTGAATATTTTCCATTGTATACAAGTGCCACATTTTTCTTACAGAAGTAATCAAGTTAATAGATGTACCACATTTATTTTTCCATTTGTCTGTTGATGGACATTTGGGCTGTTTCCACTTTCTGGCTATTATAAATAATTCTGCAACAAACACATGTACAAGTTTTTGTCTGGACATGTTCTCGTACCTAGGAGTAAAATTACTGGGTCATGTGATAATGTCATGTTTAACTCTTTGAGGAACTGTCAGACTGTTTTCCAAAGCAGCTGCACCATTTCACATTCCCACCAGAATGTGTATGGGTTCCAGTTTCTCCACAACTTTGTCAACACTTGTTATTATCTGACATCCTAATGGGTGTGAAGTTGTGGTTTTGATAAGAGTCTAGTAACCAGTAATGCTCTTTATAGCATTTTCTCTCTCTAGGGGAAGATCCAGACACATAATTATATTCAATTATCATGTCTTTATAGTGTCTTTTAATCTAGCTCTAATATTTTTAGATTCCTTTCCTTCGAAGTCCAACATTTATTGGCAAAAGCATTTTTGAAAATAATAAACTTCAAGCAGCATTTTTTAAGGGGGGGGACTGGCTGGTACCATTGGCAAAAGCATTTTTGAAAATAATAAACTTCAAGTAGCATTTTTTAAGGGGGGGACTGGCTGGTGCCATTGGCAAAAGCATTTTTGAAAATAATATACTTTCAAGTAGCATTTTGAATTCTCAATACAACCTATGTGGACAGCATCATTAGATCTTTCTCTGCTCACTTGTTCCCTTGGCACAAAGCAGACTGTCACTCCTTTTTTCCCCCTTCATATTCCAGAAGGAAAACAACATTTTACAAGTTTTTCTTTAATGTCCCTTGGGTGTCCTGCAAACTCTGACTCCCACCAAGGAGAAAGAAGGAGGTGCCTGGTGGACAGAACTGGAAGGCAAGGTCCCTGCTCACTTTAATGATCTAGCTGCCCAGAACCTGATCAGTCCTCTCAAACTCCCCACGCAGGGACAATTTGGCAGCCACAGACTCATCACTGTCCCTCGCCCCAGCAAAGCTGAGCAAGCCAGTGTTGTTCACTTGTGATTCCATTTTTAGGGGTGTTGCAGTAGGCACTAACTCCTGTCCCAGAGGCCGTCATGAGGTACAGTATAATCTTCCGTTAGCTACCACCCATCTGTGCATGAAGGGATGTATTTGCCTGAGCAATAATCTTCATCCTGTGAATGTTACACAAACACAATCCTCCAACCGGGAACAGATTTAGATGCTCAAAAATAGGCAGTTAAGTCACTTTTCCCACACAAATCCAAACGCCCGCTAGCATGTCTAGAACCAAGAGCTACAGTGGTTCCAACTAGAAGACTGCTCGTGCCATTTAGAATCAACGCGGCTTATAATCATGGCTGTTTCCTTTCTCTTTCCCTCCTCTCGCTGGAAGAATGAGCTGCCTTGCTCCCTGTCCTTCCACCTCTTCTCCTCGCCCTCTGCAGGTTGATCTTAAGCCTGTCGGAGGGAAGCACAGATGGCGAGGTGGAGACCTCCCTCTCGGTCACAACTGAATTCTTTCCCGCACATTTACACTGGCAGCCCGCTTTTTCCTGACACAACCCTGTCTCAGCTCCCACGAGAACTTATCTACTCATCAATCCTAAATATGGTTTGTCTTTCCTGTTTCCTGGCCTTTATTCATGCTGTTCCTTCCACCTGGAATTCCTCTGCCCATCAAAACCATAGCCTGTCTGCAAGGGCAAACTCCAATGCCCCTTCCTCCACGCAGCCTCCTCTGATCTCTCCTCCCCACAAGCACCCAGCACATAGTAGGTGCTTGAGCAATACTTGTTGAACAAGTGACTGGAGGAAGGATAGATCGAAACGTTCATTGCCTCTGTTGCTCTTAATGACACTCATTAGAGTCACAGAATTATTAGAGCACAAGGATCTGGGGGGATGTCCAATCCACAGGAGGTAAAGTTACTCTGTAGCGACAGCTGATGGCAGTCAGAGGTTGGGCTCAGCTAATTTGGACTTTCCATCTTCTCATCTGTCTGTGCTAGGAAGCTGGAGCCAGAAACACACTTCACAGGACTGCTTGGCCCCGACTCTTCTGTTGTATGCGGACAAGGATATAGTCTTGCTGATGCTGAGTTTGTTCAGGAACCAGAATTCTGATGTTTGTAAATATTCCTTAAAATGGAAGCATTAAGTGTAGAGGTTGTTTGTGTAAGTTCTTCCTGAAGCATGTTGACAGCCTGACTATAACAGGCCTATGGCAGAGGGCAAAACCAAGCTTCCAGTCCCAGCGAGACCCACCTTGCCCAATCAGTGCCACTGGCAGCAAGACCCACCTCCCGCCTCCCATTTTACTGTCCCCTACCCCCTGCCACCACACAGCTCTGGAGGGCTCAGAGAAGCCATGCTGGGTTATGCCACGATTGTGCTGAGTTTCTGTGGCTGGGGATAATTATATTGGGCACTTACAGCATTTACGTGAGTGTGTTCTCCAGAAATGATGCCCTCTGTCATGGGCCGAATTGTGTCCTCCCAAATCCAAATTCACATGATGAAGTCCTAACCCTCAGTACCTCTGAATGTGACTATATTTGGAGACTGGGTGTTTAAAGAGGTAATTAAGATGAGGTCATTAATGTGGGTCCTAGTCCAATACAACTCACGTCCTTAAAAGAAGAGGAAATTTAAACACAAAGATACACAGAGGAAAGATGATGTGAAAACACAGGGAGAAGGTGGCCACTTTCAAGGGGAAGGCCCCAGAAAACACCAACTCTGCCAACATCTTGATGTAGATCTTCCAGCCTCCAGAGCTGTGAGACAATACATTTCTGTTGTCACCCAGTCTGTGGTACTTTGTCATGGCAGCCCGAGCAGACTAACACCCCCTACTAGGTTTATTGTGGACAGTTACCTTCTCAACAACATGGAAAAGACAGTCATTCCATCTGCCATGCCTCTAGATCATTATCTGGATGCAAAGGAGGACACGGTGGCTGAGTTCGTTCCTTACGGAAAGGATGCAAAGGGGATCAAGGCCATTATAAGAAGGGACACCAGAGAGCTTGCTTCCTCTCTCTGCCATGTGAGGACGCAGTGTGAAGGCGTTGTCCATGAACAAGGAAACAGACTCTCACCAGACACTGAATCTGCCAGAGCCTTGATCTTGGACTTCTCAGCCTCCAGAAGGGTGAGGAAGAAATTTCTGTTGTTTAAGTCCCCAGTCTACAGGATTCTGTTACAGCAGCCCCAGATGACTGCCATCCCCCTCCGCCAAGCGAACTCTGTGTCCAGAATCAAGCCCTGGGATGCCTTAGCTTCCTCCCTGACGTCTAAGGTCCTGTCCCTCCTGCTAGAACCTGCTGTTCTTGGTGTCCCTCCACCTGGCGGGGCCTAGTGTTCCCAGCACAGCGGGCACTTGTCAGCAACGGTGAGAGAAGGCAGCTGAGCTACGTGCTTCCTCTTGCTCCTGAGCAGTCGGGGTCAGTGGAAGAGAACAGAATCTTCCCATGCGGCTGAAAGGCCCTGCTGACAAGGATGGTGACTCAGGCTCAGAGCAGTCCCAGTGTCTTAATGGCTCTGCCTGCTTCTTTGCATGTATCAGAGACCGTGGATATGTTGGAGAGGTTTTCTCAAGATCTCAGAAAGAGCACTGCTGGAAGCTCTCGGCACAGGACCTGCACTCACCAGAGGGTTCAGGGCTCTTAGGAGAGAGTAAGGACCTGGGGTACCCCAGGAGAGCTTCCGTGAATCAAAGGGTCACCTGGGAAGCAGCAGCAGAGAGAAAGAGCTTGGATGCTCCTGGCCTTTGCTTCCTACCAGCTCCATGACCCTTGTGTGTGGTAGTAACAGCAGCACGTATGGGCGACCCATTACAGGTCGGGCCCTGTGCTAAACATTTTACATATATGATGTCATCCAATTCTCATAACAACCCTGGGAGAGCGCTTCATTTGCAGAAGAGGACATTGAGGCTCTTGGGGACAGGGAGGCTGAGTTATTTGTCCCAGGTCATAGGTTTCATAAATAGCTGCGATTTGAGTCAAGGTTGTTTCTTTCTTGGTTCTCTCTCTCCCTTCCTCCCTCCCATCTCTTTATCTTTCTTTCTTTCTTTTTCTTCCTCCTCTCTTTCTTCCTCTCAACAAATATTTATAGCATCTGCATGTGTCAAGCACTATGTTAGCTGCTGGAGGTACAGTGGTGAACAAAACAGGCCCCCACTGACTCTAACCAATGCTCTGTCATCCTCTGAGCCATTGAAGCCTGTCCCCGTGTGGCCTCCACAGGTCTCCCCTTGGCTTTTAGATGCATTTGGAGGTAGGCATGTTAGACTGAGAAGCCTGAGGTACTGGGGTGCCTGGAAACACGTGTCTGAAGCTTGGAGAGAGATTTGGGAGCCAACCTTTACGAGTAAATGAGTTTGTCCAAAATGAGGTGTGCAGTGGGAGGACGGCCCAGGGTGGAATCGGGGATCTTGGGTCAGCCCGAGCATTCAGCCGCTCTTCAGCAACATCTGTGGTTTCTGCCAGTACACATAATTTCTCCCCCTTCTTTCTTTGAAATCATTTTCCTTTTTTGATACAAAGTGAAAAGTAAGACTCTCTCCTAGCTCCGACCCTAGCCACCCGGACTCCCCCAAAGCCAACCGCCTTCTACCAGGTCCTCCTATACCCTTCCAGATATTTTTCTTCCTCCCTCCCTCCCTCCCTCCCTCCCTCCCTCCCTCCCTCCCTCCCTCCCTCCCTCCCTCCCTCCCTCCCTCCCTCCCTTCCTTCCTTCCTTCCAATCTTTATTCCTTCTTTCAGCTGGCTGTTGCAGGGATGAACCCGGGACCTTGGTGTTACCAGCACCAAACTCTAACCAACGTAGCTGACCAGCCAGCCTCAGAGGTATTCTTTTCAGTTAAGTTTTTTGAAAAGCAAATTGTCAATTTATGTATCAGTTTAACTGCTGATACAATTGAGTTCAAGTCTCATAACACAAAAATGCCCCCCACTCTAGTTTTTGTGAGTTTTGCATAATTCTTAATGTACTATTGTAAGTACAGTTTTATATTATTTTCAACCGAGAGTGGGGTTGGTTGGTTGAAACAATATGTTCCTTTCCCCCCTGAGAACTACATCCATCCCTCATTATCCATGGTGGACTGATTCCAGGATTCCCCCCAACCACCCTGATCTCCCCGTACTAAAATCCAAGGATGCTCAAGTCCTTGATATAAAATTACACAGTATTTGCATATAACCTATGCACATCTTCCCATATACTTCAAATCATCTCTAGATTACTCATAATACCTAATGCAATGTAAATGCTGTATAAATAGTTGTTTTACTGTATTGTTTAGGGGAAAATGTCATGAAAAAGTCTGCCTACTCAGTAAGGATGTAATCATCATAGACTTAACTACATTTTTGATGTACAGTTGGTTGAACCCAGGGATGAGGAACCGCAGATACAGAGGGCTGGCTGTGCCCCTAAGTTCCTATACTGGCCTGAGGGACAGCCCTAGTCCAGGGCCCATTTGCGCAATGAGAGGACCCACATGTGGGAAAACCAGGGAGCAGCGTGGCGAATAGCTCTGCCATCTTCCTGAAGTTTGCAAGGATCGATGGCTCATGGGGATTCCTTTCCCAGGTAAGTGTCCTTTTTATGAGGGCAGCTTTCAACATTTAACAAAGTTGAAACACAGGAATGCTCTAACATCAGTGATCGCCATCTGAGAGAGCAGGGCATGATGTCACCCTGACAGAAGCACTGGCTCTGCTGTTTCCACTTCCGGGCCATCTCTTCCCAGGTCCTCCCTGCCAGCTTCACTATTCTCTGCCTCCCGGATCTTTCGCAGAACATTCTGCCACGAGGGCAAGAGCCAGTATGCCCGAGGTAGCACAGCTTTCAAGTTTTATTTTTTGGAATATGTGTATTTTCATGTGGTTCAGAAATTTTTTAGAAATATAAAAGGGCATAAAGTGAAAATCTTCACTCCCATCTCTGTCTCCATGCACCCAATTCACACTCCTCCCCCATGCACTCACAGCGACGCTTGCACTAGTTTCCAGCTCAAATATGTGCACGCCACGGAGCAAAGTCAACTCTGCTGGTTGGATCCCATCACTCCTTTCTGTGACTCTCCAAGTAGCTTTGCTGGCACCTTTGAAAGAGCCCTTTTTCTCGTGTTCCCTGTATTATAATTAGTTGTTCACTTGTATGTCTCCAGAGTGGGGGTCAGCAAACTTTATCAGCAAGGGGCCAGATAGTAAATATATAGGTTTTTGGGGGCAAGAGGCAGAATCAAGGATGTCGTGTAGGCATTTATATAACAAGAGAGAATAGATTTCCACAAATTTTTATTGATGAAATTCAAAATATTAATAATAATAATTGAGTATTATGTTCAGGTCTACTAATGAGAAAAAATGGAATTAACTTATAGACATTGAAATTTGAATTTCATATCATTTCACATCATAAAATATTCTTCTTTTGATACTATAAAAAAACCCCATTAAAATGTAAAATCTTGCTCAGCTCATGGTCTGTACAAAAACAGGGGGCAGCTGGGTTTGGTCTGCAAACCATGGTTTGCTGGCTCCTGCTCTGTAAGTAGCCCCGCTTATGGGGCAGGGGATACGTGCCAAGACTCTCAATGGATGCCTGAAACCATAGATAGTACCCAACCCTAAAGCTACTATGTTTTTTCCTGTACATTCATCCTTATGAGAAAGTTTAATTTATAAATTTAGGCACAGTGAGAGATTAACAACAACAACTCATAATAAAATAGAACAATTATAACAATATGCCAGCATCACTCCCCTTGAGCTTTGGGGCCATTATTAAGTGAAATAAGAGGGACTTGAACACAAGCACTGCAACACCTTGACAGTGATCTGATAACCGAGATGGCTACTTTAGTGACTAATGGTGGTAGTGTGCACAGTGTGGAGATGCTGGACAAAGGGATGATTCCTGGGCAGGACGGAGCGGGATGGCATGAGATTTCTTTGTGCTACTCAGAACAGATGCAATTGAAAACTTATAAATTGTCTCTTACTGGAACTTTCCATTTAACGTTTTTGAATCGCAGTTGACCACGGGTAACAGAAACTGTGGATAAGGTGGATGTGGTATGTAATACCCTTCCTGAAAGCAGGGCCTCTGACTTAACTATCTTAGCATCCCCTATGGCACCTTGCAAAGTCTAATAAATGTTTATTGAATGAATCAATTCATTCATCCACGACAGGGGGCTTTTCCAGCAAGTAACAAGGGCTCGCATTATTGAGGCTATTTCACCACAGACACCGAACTGAGAACTTCACATCTATTATCTCACTTAAGGTTCACTGCAGCCTGGAGCGGTGGCACTGTTCTTTACCCTGGACTACGGATGAAGAGACTGAGGGGCGAGGAGGCTGCTTGTCCGTCACCAGGAAGCTATTCTGCAGTAGGCCCTCAGTGGACACCTGAGTCGCCGGCCCCTGCTCTGCATCTGCCAACCATGCCCAGACTTTAGGGCTCTGCTTCAGATGGGAGTGGAGACCGCAAACTGAGAGCACCCCCTGGGGGCTGAGGACACACAGCATGGAGAGAGCTGTTCTGCAGAAGGGAGTGGTCATCCAAGCACAGGCAGATGGGTGAGGCCTCCCATCAGCAGCGCCTTCTGAAAGCTCTGGACTCTGCAGAGACTCCAGAACGAGCGTGGTTTCTAACACCCCCACATTTCAACAAGGGCAATAGAAACCCACTAGTTTTGACTGGCAACATTGAATCAGGCCAGTGTTCTCCGTCATGAAACAAGATTTTGTTTCCTAACACATCTAGACATGCATCTAGATGAATACAAAACACAATATTGGAGTTGTTAAAATGACCACGTAGAAGACTATTTAGTAATGTGGGAAGGTGGGTTCCCAATATGTCGCTAAATAGAAAAACAGGTTAGCAACAAGATGAACACACGATCCTGTTTCTGTAAGGAAGCATGCCTTCACATGCACAGAAGGAAAGAAAGGGGGTGCACACAAACCTAACAGTGTTTGTATCTGAGTGGTAAGATCATTTCCTTCTTTGTGCTTCTGTGTCTTTTCTTCAAAAAACCGATTAGTTTTGCAAAATATTAATTAAAAAAGAAAACTATTGCGAAGGGTTAAATGCTCTGAAATGACCATGCTATGACCTTAAACCACTGTGAACTAGGCATGTTTGCTCCAAGTGTGCACTTGGTGGTTATTTCAAATGTATAACATTCAGACCGAGCTTGATTTGAGCCTATTTTTTTTTCTTTTTGGGATGTGTATTCATTTGACGGTGTCAAATAGTTTAGTGAGAAAAACACACCTGTGGAGGCTAAATTTTGACTTTGAATTGCTTTGAATTCAAAGTGAATACATAATTGTAAATTCTGTAAGTAGTATTTTGTGTGTGTGTAGTTATAGATTTGGCTACCTCTTTTTACTCTGTTGGGAAAGTAGTTCCAAAATGTCCAAATGTTCACAATGTTCAGAGAGCATTGTGTACAAACTAAATTCAGCCGAGGAAGAGTCATACCTCTTGAATTGGTACCTCAAGGACTATCACCCAATAGATAATTTTCCCAATGCATTACAATTTGTCTTTTCTGAAGGGCATTTTGCTGCGTGTATTAAGATTCAATAAAGGACAGAATGAAATACTGTGTATGAAGTTCCAAGCTGATCTGAGTCAGGGTGTCACTGCTCTGGCGCACAACCAAAATAATAAGACACAGGGTGATATTAAGAGCCGGTGGGCAAAATACCTTCCACAGCCCCACATCAATGCTTGGGGTGGGAGCTTCTCAAATAATTTTGGCAACATAGTTTGATGTATGAGGCATTACTATTAAGTTACTGTTTTTTTAAAGCAAACACTTTAGATTCCTATATCTGAGTAAGTTTTTCCTTCAAAGTGGTTCTCATCAAATAAGTAAAACACTTTTCTCAAAAATGCTAGTATTTTCCAAATGTTTTTAAAACTCTTCTTTCATAATTATTCTCTGAGCCAGTTTATAAACCGTGTAATAAAATCAGTCTCTTTAGTTTATATTTATGCCAAATTTACAAATCAAAATGGCATTTACTTATCTGGAAATAAATGAAGTTATATTTCTATTCATGTATTATACTGACATAAAAAACAAACAGATAACACATTAAACATTGAAAAAAAATGAGAAAGAAAATGTTTTAGTAATCTCAGAATGGGGAAGGTTTTTCTATATATGACATGAAACATGTGAATTAGCCAGGGTTGTCCAAAGAAAGGGAACCAATCAGAGATTGATCAATCTGTCTGTCTGTCTGTCCAGATATCCAGGGAGACAGAGAGACAGAGATGGAGATTCACGTAGAGTTCAGATAGGGTTTCCATTTTGCAGTCTTGAGAATGCCTTCTTTGGAAAACTTCAGATTTGCTCTTGAATCTTTCCACTGATTGGATCAGGCCTGCCCATGTTTTGGAGGGTCATCTGCTTTACTCAAGGTCTACTGATTTAAATGCTAATTACATATTCCTGCTGGCCATTTGTATGCTCTCCTTTGAGAAATGTCTGTTCAGCTCCTTTGCCCACTTTTTATTTATTTATTTTTAAATTTATTTTATTTATTGAATCAAAATCGATTATACATATTTTGGGGGTTGAACATTGAGATATGTTGATTAAATCAATATTACTAGCATATATATTGTTACAAATCGTAATTATTCTTTATATCCCTTGTCCAACCTCTCTCCTTCCCCCATTCCCTTCCCCTCCCCCCTCTAATTGCCTTAGATTTCTTCTCTCCTTCTGAAAGAATAATGGTTACTCTGTTGACTTGTTGCCTAGATGATCTGTCCAATGCTGACATGTGATCAGGTCCCCCAATATTATCATAGAGAAGATGCTTCTCTGTCACTCTGAAATGGGTTTTGTGGAAAGAGATATCCTCTTTCCACAAAAAGAGTCACCTCTGCTGGTGACTCTTCTTGTGTGAATGCACTCCAGTGGTCGGCTGACCATCTGCGTGGTGGCTGTTACATCTAGCCACTTTTGCAGCACCCATGGTTATTGTGGTGTCTGTGGTGGGCCACCCACATGGAGGTGCTGTTTTTGGCATGCTCCTTGGCACTGGTGGTATGCCTGGTTGTGGGGTATGTTTGGTCCCCTTCTTCATGCCTCTGGTCCCTGGGCAGGCCCCAAGGAGCTGGCACCATGTGCCTGGTTGTGGGAGAGGGGTCCAGTCCCCTTCTCCATGTCCTGGGTCCCTGCACAGGCCCTGAGGTTCTGGCACGGTATGCCTGGTTGTGGGAGGAGGATCCAGTCCCCTTCTTCATACCTCGGGTACCCAGGTGGGCCCCAAGGTACTGGCATTTTGTGCCTGGTGTGGGAGGAGGGTCCAGTCCCCTTCTGCATGCCTCTGGGTCAGGTGGGCCCCGAGGTGCTGGCACGGTGTCCCTGGTTGTGGGAGAGAGGTCCAGTCCCCTTCTTCTTGCCTCGTGTCCCCAGGCACGCCCCAAGGTGCTGGCGTGGTGTGCCTGTTTGTGGGAGGGTGGTTCGGTCCCCTTCTCCATGCCCCGGGACTGTGGGTGGGCCCCAAGGCGCTGGCTTGGTGTGCCTGGTTGTGGGAGACAGGTCTAGTCCCCTTCTTCATGCCGTGGGTCTCCAGGTGGGCTCTAAAGCACTGGCACTGTGTGCCTGGTTGTGGGAGTGAGGACCATTCCCCTTCTCCTTGCCCCAGGTCCCTGGGTGGGCTCCGAGTTGCTGGCATGTTGTGCCTGGTTGTGGGAGAGAGGTCCAGTCCCCAACTCCATACCCCAGGTCCCTGGGTGGGCCCCAAGGCGCTGGCTCAGTGTGCCTGGTTGTGGGAGAGAGGTCCATTACCCTTCTCCTTGCCTCAGGTCCCTGGGCAGGCCCCAAAGTGCTGGCGTGGTGTGCCTGGACCAGAACTAATTTTTTGTCCTTTGCTCCTAACAGGGGGGAACTTCCTGTGGGAACCACTACTTGAGCTGTGTGGTTGTTTAAATTGTTGCTTTGCTGCTATTTCCCTAGGGAAGGCTTTTTGTGCAGCTCAGGATTTAATGGTTGACCTTATAGGTACTTCCGGCTCTCCAGAAACCTGGTGGATCTGTGTTCTGTAGAATCTCTGATCTGGGCCTGAGGTTTTTCATCAAATTGCACCCCATGCAGTTCTGCATTCCTGACTAGTCTCCTCTGAGTGGTCCTGTGCTGATTGGGGGGCAGATCAGCTGTCCTTGCTGTGCCCCAGTGTTCCCCTGGTGGGCACTTCTCCCTCACCACCCGTGCTGCAAACACTTCCCATGGGACGGGCCCTGCGCTGGTCCCTTGCAATGACTCACTGGCCTCTGAGTGGCTCCCTTTTTTCAGCTGTCCTGGCTCCTTGCTCCTGTGTGGGTCCACGTGAACCTTATTAGTGGTATTGCTGTCCTGGGGACCACCAAGGCCCTCTTCTCCCCTGCCGCCTCCAAATAACTCCATCTGAAGGGCACAGCTGCGGCTTCTTCCGGCTCCCACTCCATGCGCTCATCACCTCGAGCCTTAAAGCAGCCGCAGCCCAAAATGCTCAGAGCAGCTTTTTCTTTCTCTCATCATAGTTTCTCCTGCCTTCACGAACTCTGTAGGTCTCTCCTCCTCTTCCCCTGAGCTCCAGTGGCCCTGGCTTGGCTGATGTTACATTTTTATAGTTGTAAATTTGGTTGATTTGTGGGAGAGAGTGATGCTGTGGACTGTCTATTCCGCCATCTTGATTGGATCCTCTTTGCCCACTTTTTAAATTGTATTTGTTAGGGCCGGCCCATGGCTCACTTGGGAGAATGCGGTGCTGATAACACCAAGGCCATGGGTTCAGATCCTATATAGGGATGGCCAGTTAGCTCAATGGTTGAGCATGGTGCTGACAACACCAAGCCAAGGGTTAAGATCCCCTTACTGGTCATCTTTTAAAAATAAAAAATAAAATAAAAATAAATTGCATTATTTGTTTTTTTATTGTTAAGTTTGAGTTCCTTGTATATTCTGGATATTAATCCCTTGCTGGATGCATAGTTTGCAAATATTTTCTCCCATTCTATAGGTTGTCTTTCCACTCTGTTGATCATTTCATTTGTTGTACAGAAGCTTTTTAGTTTGATATAATCCCATTTGCTTATTTTTTCTTTCGTTGTCTCTGCTTTTGAGGTCTTATTCATAAAGTCTTTGCCCCATACTGCATCCTGGAGTGTTTTACCTATGTTTTCTTCAAGGAGTTTTAAAGCTTCAGGTCTTATATTTAAGTCTTTAATCCATTTTGAGTTGATTTTGGTACGTGGAGAGATGTATGGGTCCAGTTTCATTATTCTACACATGGATGTCCAGTTTTCTCAGCACTGTTTGCTGAGGGGGCTGTCCTTTCCCAAATGTATGTTCTTGGTGATTTTGTTGAAGATCAATTGGCTAAAAGTACATGGGTTGATTTCTAGGTTTGCTATTCTGTTCCATTGGTCCACGTGTCTGTTTTTATGCCAGTACCATGCTGTTTTGGTTACTATAGTTTTGTAATATAGTCTGAAGCCAGGAAGTTTAATGCCTCCAGCTGTTTTTCCCCCCTCAGGATTGCTTTGGCTATTTGAGTCTTTTGTTGTTCTATATAAATGTTAGGATTGTTTTTTCTATTTCTGTGAAGAATGTCATTGGTATTTTGATGGGAATCACATCAAATGTGTACATGGCTTTGGGTAGGTAGTATGGACATTTTCACTACATTGATTCTTCTAATGCAGGAACAAGGAAAGTCTTTCCATCTTTTGGTGTCCTCTTTAATTTCTTTCAGCAGTGATTTGTAGTTCTCATTGTAGAGATTTTTCACCTCCTTCATTAAGTTTATTCCTGGGTATTTCATTAATCATCAGGGAAATGCAAATCAAAGCCACTCTGAGATATCATCTCACCCCATTTAGACTGGCTATTACCAAAAAGACAGAATGACAAATGCTGGGGAGGATGTGGAGAAAGGGGAACCCTTCTGCATTGTTGGTGGGACTGCAAATTAGTCCAGCCATTATGGAGAACAGTATGGAGGTTCCTTAAACAACTACAGGTAGAACTACCACATGATCCAGCAATCCCTCTACTAGGAATATATCCAAGGAATGGAAGTCATCATGTTGAAGGGATACCTGCCCTCTCATGTTTATCACAGCTGTATTTACAATAGCTGGGCTATGGAACCAACCTAAATGTTCATCTATGAATGACTGGGTAAGAAAAATGTGGTATATATACACACAATGGAATGCTACCAGCCATAAAAAAGGATGAAGTTTTGCCATTCATAGATACATGGATGAGCCTGGGGAAAATTATGCTATGCAAAACAAACCAGGAGCAGAAAGAAACACCACATGTCCTCGCTCATAAGTGGGAACTGAATCCATAAATAAACTAATAAACAATAGAAAAAGAGAGAGAGGGAAATAATAATCACAATAATATGTTAAACTTTTAGAAGGAGAGAACAGAACTGTGGTTACTAGAAGTGGAAAGGCAGAAGGGAAAGGGAGAAGGAGGGGGTTAATGAGAAATTGGTTAATGCACACAAAAAATGATTATGTATTGTAATGATGAATAAGCTAACTATCCAGATTTTACCATCACACATTGCACACAACTATTGATAGTCAACTTTGTACCCCACATACAAAGTACATGTTTTATATATTTCTTCATATTGTAAATATGTACAATAAAAAAAGGGGAAAAAATGTTAATTACATCTAAAAAGTACCTCAAAGCAACATCTAGACTAGCATTTGACCAAACAACTGGTGACAGAGCCTAGCCAAGTCATCCCATAAAATTAACCATCACAACACAGGAGACGTAAAAGAAAAGACTGGCAAATCTGACTGCAGATATGAAAGTGGTACCAGCCCACCCACAGGCTTTCATCCTAGTGGCCTTGCTGTCAGTGCATCTGCTGGTCCAACCATCTCTGTCTTCTGAGTGGCTGTTTGAAAAGAACCATGAACTTTAAAAACTGCCACTTTTTTTCTAACAGTGTTTTTAAAGAAATATTCACATAAGAATGATTAGGTTGGAAATAAAACCTGAGCGATTCTTCAGGAGTGACATGAACATCTTGCTCCTTGGTTGTGTTTTTGTTTGGGGGAAATTATTTGAATGAGGAATTTCTATGAGCCCAGATGTTACTTTGTATTTGACATTAACTTTTCATTCCAACTTGAAACTGATTTTTTTCCTTACTAAAATAGGTTTAAATATATATATATATATATATATATATATATATATATATATATATATGTAGTGATTCCATTTAACTGAATTTTAAAAAGCTTTAAATGAGAAAAACCCTGCTTTATGTGGCTTTTCTTTATAATACAGAAGTATTTGCAAATTTCCACTGGGTGTTTATTGCTACTTATTATAAAAGAACTTAAAACAGCAAACCAGTACTGAACACAGTCATGCTCATCATACTGGTTTCTTTCTTTTCTTTCCTTTTATTTATTTTTTTTTCTGGAAATAAAGAATATTTTACTTGAGATTGAAAACTCAAAAGGGAAACACTTTTTTTAAACAAACATATGTAACTTTATTTATTCAAATAACAAATAAATAAACTGAATGACAGATGAATAACAAAATACTCTGTAGAAAGTAGGTCTTCAAATTTCACAAAAACTGGAAATGTAAAACTTATTAAAATTTACATATTTCAGTTTATAATCTCTACAATTATTTGACATAGCTTTCTAAAGACTTCCAGAAGCATGCAAATATTATGTTAATTTCAACAGAGGAAGATGAATAACTTTTCAAAGGCAAATTAATTTCTAAGCCAATCAACAAATCAACTTAATAAAAAGAAATCAAGAACAAATTAAATATCTAAGCATTAAAAAAATCAATTAAACAGAATATAAACACAAGGGCACTTCAAAAAGTTCGTAGAAAAATAGAATTGAAAGATAATGGAAATCTTTACATGAGCTTTTTTGTTTGTTTAAATTTTTCCTTTTCTTTTCTTAAAGACTAAGATTATAGGAAATATGTTCTCTGACCACAATAACAGAAGGAAATTTAGAAAATTCATGAACGTGTGGAAGTTAAACAACACTCTCCTAAATAATGGGTAAAAAGAAAAATCACAGAGAGATTAGAGAGTACTTTGAGATAAAGATCAATGTAAAACACGTCAAAATTTATAGAATGTAGGGTTCATGCAGTGCTTAGAGGAAAGTTTATATTTGTAAACACCTATACCAAGAATAAGAAAAACCTCAAATCAGTAATGTAAACTTCTACCTTAAGAAAATAGAAAAAGAGCAAACTAAACCAAAAGTAAATATAAGTAGGAAATAACAAAGATTACAACAGAAATATATGATATAGGGAATTAAAAAACAATACAGAAAATCAACAAAACCAAAAGTTGATTCTTTAAAAAGATTAACAAAATTTGCAAACCTTTATCTAGACTGACCAAGAAAAAAAGAGAGAAGACCAAAATTACTAAAATCAGAAATAAAGTAGAGTCATTATTATGTTGTCACCATAGCCTTTGTGGTGGTAAGATTTAGTTTCTTTCTCTTTCTCATTTGCATTTTTGTTCTACCAGTGGCTTTTGTTCTTTCTTGTGTATTTGTGGCAGTGATTATCATTCTTTGGGATTCCAGATGCAGGACTTCCTTGAGGATTTCTTGTAGAGCAGCTCATGTGGTGGTGAACTCCTGCAGTTTTTATCGGGAAAATACACTATTTTTCCCTTATTTCTGAAGGATAGCCTTGCTGGGTATAGTATTCTTGGCTGGCAGTTTTTTTTTCATTTAGTATTTTGAATATATCATCTCATTTTCTTCTGGTCTGTAGAGTTTCTGTTGAGAAGTCTGCTGTTATCCTGATAGGGTCTCCCTTATAGGTGACTTGACACTTTTCTCTTGCTTCTTTTAAAATTCTCTTTTTGTCTTTGAGCTTTGCCAGTTTGACTATAATATGTCTTAGAGAAGATCCTTTTGGGTTGAATCTGTTTGGGAATCTTTAGGCCTCCTGGGTCTAAAGGTCTGTGTCTCTCCATATACCTGGGAAGTTTTGGGTTACTATTTTGTAAAATAGGTTTTCCAAGCCTTTTCCTTTCTCCTCCCCATCTGGAACACCCATGATTCAAATGTTTGTGCGCTTAAGGTTGTCTCCTAGCCCTCTTAGTTTTTCTTCATGTTTTAAATTTTTTTTTCCTTTTTTTTTTGTCTGCCTGGATTATTTCAAAAAGACTACCTTCAAGATCAGAAATTCTTTCATCTGCTTGTGCTAGCCTGCTGCTGAAGCTCTTGGTTGTGTTTTTTATTTTGCTGAGTGAATCTTTCAGTTTCATGAGTTCTGCTACATTCTTTTTTAAGGTGTCAATCTCTTTCTAAATTTCCTCTTTCGTATCCTGGATTTTGTTCTCGTTTTATTATGTTGTTTCTGAGTCTTCTCCTATCTCAGTGAGTTTCCTTAAGATTGTTGCTTGGAATTCCTTTTCAGTCATTTCAAGGGTTCCTGCTCTGTAGGGGCTGGTATTTGAGAATTACTGTATTCTTTTGATGGTGTCATATTTTCTAGGGTTTTTGTATTTCTGGTATCTCTATGTTGATGTCTGGTCATCTGGTAGAGAAGGTGCTTCTTCTGTTACACTGGAGTGGGCTTTGAGGAGAGAGACATCCTCTTCTTCTTCTGGTCTCCACTGGTGACTCTCCTTGTATCATTTCAGTTGAGTGTCTGCTGGGCCTCCTGCATGGTAGCTGTGGCTGCTGCTGCGGTGTCGAGCCACTTTTTCAGCAGCTGTGGCTGTGGTGGTGGCAGTGGTGGGCCACCTGTGTGGAAGTCGTGTTTTCGGCATGTTCTCTTGCCTGCTTTGGGGTGGGGGGTACTGCCCTTTGCTCCTTGCCTAGGGCCCCAGGCAAGATTTCTTGCTGGCTTCTGGGAGGAGGGGGCTGTGGCCCTCGGCTTCTCGCCTAGGACTTCAGGTGTGCTGTCTTGCCTGCTTCTGTGAGAAGGGGGCTGAGGCCTTTGGCTCCTTGCCTAGGACCCCAGGTGTGCAGTCTTACCTGCTCCATATTGATTTCAATTCACAAAACTTCTGGGGGGTGGTTGGTATGGTTTATCTTTATGAGGTTGGTTTGCATAATAGGTCTGCTCTAAGAAGTTGGAACACTTACCATGAACCTAAGAATATGCTTATCTTTAAAAATTTCCAGCTTCTCATGACAATACTAGGAGGAAGCGGTTGGTGACTCAGTCGGTGACCTCACTGAGGTCACGCAGAACTGACTATCCCAGGCCTCAAATTTAAAAGACCATGACTCCAAGCTAGTGATAGTGGGTGATGGATTCTTCAAAAGAGCCTTCAATATAAAGCTTTTACAAGCATTAATCTCTAGGGGGAAAAAATCAGCAGTAGTTTGATTTTTTAAACTCGGTGGTGATTTATTATATGGTTGTCTTTCTTCCAGATAGGAATATTGAATGACTTAGTTCTATTCGTGAAGTATAATTTCCTCTTTTGGCTATTTAGTTTAACAAAGGAAGAATTCGATCGTGTTAGTAATGACTGGAAAAAATAGCAAAAACAGGTAAGAAAAAGTAGTATACAAATGCATCACAAACCTAGTGGAAAATAAAAATAGATTATAATTAATGCTGAGGACACTTCCTTGCTACGTGATGTCCAATTGCAGTGAAAGCTATGAATTTTAGGAGAGAAAAAGTTTTAACCTGCAGAGTTGAAAATCACATTGAAGGGCCACCCTAACTGCTAACTGATACTAAGGCTGTCAGCATGCCACAGAAGTAGGATCCCAAAAGGTGCTTAGTGAGTGTGCGTATGTGTGCATGTGTGTGTGTGTGTACACGTGTGTGACCTCCTGCCTTCCTCATCACCCAACACCACCCTCCTCTATTGGGAGAAGGCTGTGAAGCTCTGTCTCCTGGGCTGCAATGATATCAACAGACCCTGCCCCACCCTTCCTCTCTGTGCAGGCTTTTGAGCTGAACCCTACATAGGCTGGCCTGTGAGAGGGTTGGGGAGAGAATATCTCATCTGTGTCATTTTGATTTTTATAAAAGACTGTCTCTCTCTCTTTCTTCTCCCAGGGATAAAAAGGATTTTAACTGTCTTTCATCAGCTCTCAATCTATAATTATGTACAGACAGATCCTCTGAAATGCCCTCCTCTTGGTTTGCTTTAAGTACCAGCATTAGCAGGGATCTGGGTGTCCTTCACAAAGGCAGAACAAACTTGTCATATAAACCACTCTGAGAAGGCAGGGCAGAACTTACATTCAGAAAAGTCAATGAGAACAGAGTTGCTCTGAATGAAATGACAAAGAATGGAAATCATTAGGAACAGGAAATATTCATTCTTTTTGAGTCATACTAGTCAGGTGTGGCAGAGGGATCAGGGAAGTTGGGGGTCTCTGGCACCATCAATGCTCAAAGCATTATTTGGGTGGTTTGTGCACTCGGAATCAGGAAACCAGTTGTCTCTACATTTTCATTAAGGTCTGAAGAAAAAGCCACTTGAAGTTTTCACCAGTGGCAGTTTCCAGAAATTCTCGATTTGTATTCATGGGCTTCAACTCCAGACATTCTGATTCATTTGATGAGCTTTTTATCAATCACCACAGGGGGCTTTGATGTAGAAGGTGTCGAAAACATACTCTGCGGAACGTCACTGCACATGCACATGATCAGTCGGAGTGAGACCAAATCAGGGAGGCTTCTGTTCCTCCGTGGCCTCTTCTCTGGTTCCAGTCACCTGGGGACTGGCTCATGTTGAGATTAGGGATGCAGACTCTGGGCAGACAAATCTGGGAAGGCATTCCAGCTCTGCATAATGCACAGTGAAAGAAGCCGGTCTGAAGAGGCTTCATACTGTGTGGCTCTAAGCACATGACATGCTGGAAAAGACAAAACTGTGGAGATAGCCAGAAGATCAGTGGTCACCAGGGGTCCCAGGAGAGGGAGGAAGGGATGAATAGGTGAAGTGTAGAAGACTTTTAGGGTGGTGAAACTGTTCTTTATGGTACTGTAATGGTGGATACATGTCATTTTACATTTGTCAAAACCAGTAATGTCGATAATGGACTTTAGTTAATAATAATGTATCAGTATTAGCTCATGGATTGTACCACACTAATGCAAGATGTTAAAAACAGGGGAAACATTTTGCGAGGGGAGGAGGGATGAGAAGATATATGGGAGATCTGTAAGGACTACGATGGCAGCTCCTCAGTCATCCCAGATCCAGGAACCTGTTATCTTTCTGCCCTGCTAGCTACTGTGTGACTTGCATTCTCAAGGTCCGCTCATGGTCCAGGATGGCTGCTGGAGTACCAGCCATCTAAGTTCCAGGAGGCAGGAAGGAGCATCCCAGATGACCCAGTTTTCATTGGTTAACCTTTCCAGAAGTCTTACCCAGCACTTGCATTTAGGTCTCGTTAGTCACATGGCCCCACAGAGCTGCAAGGGAGGCTAGGAAGTGTAGTTTTTCTCTGGGTGTATTGCCACCCTAGTGATATTGGAGTTGTGTCACTAACAAAAAATAGCAGAACGGTTATTATGCAGCAACTGGCTGTCTACCATCATTCTTGAAACCTTGGCATTTGGCCTTTTAAAGGAGCCCTGCAATTTCTTGGTGACCTACTTAGTTTTCTCTAGCCCAGAGACCTTCCAAAAGGAATCCTGACTGGTGGGGAGGTGTGTCCCCACTCGACTGGCAGTGGACTGAGAAGGGATCCTGCCCACACTTTCCCCCTTCAAGTGAAGGCTCAGTAGGCTGCCTGCTGATATCACTTTTCTACCCTCACACTGGGGGAGGAATGGGCGGAACAATGACCACTGTAGTAATATCAGTGGTGGACGTGAAACACAGTGCCCCTCTTCCAACAAAGGAAGAGCTCACCTGTGTGTTGGCATCTGGGGCTGGGGCAGCAGGATGCATAGAACCCACTTGTCTCCTGCCCAGTAGGAAGCAGAGGAGCAAACACATGCACGACTAGCTCCAGGACAGGCAGCTGCCACGGGGCCCCAGTTCCTTAAGCCAGGCTGCAGAAATCCCAAACCCTCCTAGCACAGAGTTGGAACACACAGCAGAGCTGATGGGTTTCTGTCTGATGACACACTCAGTGATCTTCTGGGTGCAGCAGGTGCTGTTGACTACTGCACAGCACCAGAGGGCAGAGAAGCAGGCGAGGCTGTGACAAGGAAAGAAGAATGGACGGAAGTCACTGGGACAGCCAAGCCATGATGTGGGTGTTACATCCTTCCTCCTTTAGCTTGTTAGTGGAGCTATCACTATCTATAACTACCCACTAATAGCTCATCAGCTCTGGGGCTGGCAGGACCTCTGACGCAGCAGCCGTATGGCCTGGGGTGCACACTTGGGCGGTTTGCACATAGCTCCAGCCGTGCTCCTCGGCCCCACTCCCCTTGGCTGACCAGAGAGCTAGAAGCTCATTTGACTCTGTGAACCAGAGGCCAGAGAATTAAGGTTGAATATCTTTTTCTCTTTGTGTATGAAGAAAACACTTTGTTATAAAACCATCATACACCTGCTTGAATATAAATTTAGTTAACAGGGAAAGGGATAGAGTCTCTTAGAAGACCATTTCTGCCAAAGGCCAAGACTTGAAAACTGGCAGGAGACCAGAGGAAATCAGTAAGCAGACAAGTTTGTATTAGTAGATGTTTTGTGTTTATGCATGGGATGAGAGAAAGAAGCTTATGGTTATTTGGTTGAAAAGTGTTCATTGCAGAAAGTCATGGTTGCAGCGTTTCTTTTCAGTCATCCAAAATGTACTTAATGAATATTTACCTTGTGCCAGGCATTGTGGTGTTTTACCAACAAGTGAGGGACGATGAAAGTAGTTGGGGGTGGGATCATGTGACCACTAATGACCTGTCACTCTAGTTACCACTGAGATAGCCATCATAGTGGGCAGGATAACCAAATCTCACCGTATCCCACCTTCTCCAAAAGATCTTGTTATACTCCCCAAATCCTCTCCCCATTATAAATATACAGCACATATGCTTCTATGACATTTTATTTATATACAGAATCTTCTAGAAGCCTTTAAGGGCCCAGGGTTCAGCAACACTGAGCCGGGAGACTTGTGGGCTGTCTTACTTGCTGTGGGTATTTCTCTCTGGAGCTTACTGAGTGCCGGGTCTTTGTCCCTGAATGGTGTTTGTCTTTCAGAGGCAGTGAAGACGGATACAAATGACAATGGGCCGTAGTCTCAAAGTGGCACAAGTGGCATTCCATTTGAATTATTTAAAGAACTCTTTGTCATTATTGGAACACTTTGAAACATCCTGCAGAGAAGGAAAAAAGAAGACAGAATAGATGGAAATTTTGAAACGAATGAGAAGTGAACTGCAAGATCTCACAGTCTTAGCTGTGAAGTCAGCCACTGCACCCAAGATTTTCCTTAACAAAATTGTCTCCCTCTTTGTCACGCCAACTTGTCATTTTTATCATTTATTGTTTATCATAAACACAGGCTAGACAACACATTCTGTCTTTTCCCATTTATCACCCACAAAAAGCTGTATTTTATATTGGCTTTTTGGAGTTTAACGTGAGCATAACACCAATATAAAGTAATTCTCCAACTCAATTTTGGGATAAGAATACCATGTACCGTTGATGATTAAAACAAATGAACTTTTACAGTGTCATCTAGCTAATTTTTTAAAAAACACACAGACTTTATTTTTCAGAGCAGTTGTAGGTTCACAGCAAAACTGAGCAGAAAATGGAGTTCCCTTTCGCTATCTGCCCCCACACATGCACAACCTCCCCTGCTATCGATATCCCCCACTGGAGTGGCACATTTGCTACAGTGGATGAACATGTGATTATTACCCAGAGTCCATAGCTGACATGAAGGTTCACTTTTCGTGTGATACATTCTATGGATTTTGACCAATGTGTAATGACATGTATTCACCATTACAGTATCATACAGAATAATTTCCTACCTTGAAATATACCATCTTCACCTATTAATCTCTCCTGCCCACTTAATGCCTGGAAATCACTGATCGTTTTACTGTCTCCATAGTTTTTCCTTTTCCAAACATCATATAGTCGGAATCATGTAGTATGCAGCCTTTTCAGATTGACTTTTAGTAACATATGTTTGAGGTTTTTAAGGTTCCTCCATGTTTCTTTGTGGCTTGACAGTTCATTTCTTGTTATTGCTGAGTAGTACTCCATTATCTGTATGTACCACAGTTTCTTGATTTATTCACCTCCCTAAGGACATCTTGGCTATTCCAAGTTTTGGCAATTATGAATAAATCTGCTGTAAACTTCAGTGTGTAGGTTTTTGTGTGGATATAAATTTTCAGCTCATGTGGCTAAATATCAAGAAATACAATTGCTGGATCTTATGGTGAGAATATGTTTGCCAATCCATCTTTCAAAGTGGCTGTACCACTTTGCATTCTCACTGGCAAGGAATGAGATTTCCTGTTGCTTCACACCCTTGCCAGTATTTGTCAGGGTCTGGATTTTGGCTATTCTCATGGGTGTATAGTGGTATGTCATTGTTGTTTTAATTTGCATTTCCCTAATAATATATAATGTTGATCATCTTTTCATGTTTATTTGCCATTTGTATGTCTTTTTTGGTGAGGTGCCTGTTCAGGTCTTTTGCCCATTTTTTAATTGGGTTGTTTGTTTTCTTATGTTGAGTTTTAAGAGTTCTTAGTATATTTTGGATACCAGTCCCTTGTCAGGTATGTCTTTTGCAGATATTTTCTCCCAGTCTGTGGCTTGTCTTCTCATTCTCCTGACATTGTTTTTCATAGAGCAGAAGTTTTTAATTTTAATGAAGTTGGGCTTATCAACTATTTCTTTGGGGTCAAGCCTTTGGGGTTATATTTAAAAAGTCATTGCCATCACCAAGGTCAACTAGATTTTCTCCTATGTTATCTTCTAGAAGTTTTATAGTTTTGTATTTTACATTTCAGCCTATGATCCATTTTGATTACTTTTGTGAGGATGTGAGGTCTGTGTCTAGATTTATCTTTTTGCATGTGGGTGTCCAGTTCCACCAATTGTTGAAAAGACTCTTTGCTCTATTGTATTACCTTTGCTCCTTTGTCAAAGCTTAGCTGACTATATTTATGTGTGTGTATGTGGGTACTTCAAAAAGTTTGTGTAAAAATAGAATTAAAAGATAATATGAATCTTTCCACAAACTTCTTGAAGTGCCTTGTATTTCTGTGCACTCTGTTCTGTTCCACTGACCTTTTTGCCTAGTCTTTCTTCAACATCATGTTGTCTTGATTATTAGCTTTATAAGTCTTAAAGTTGGGTAGTGTGAATACTCCAACTTTGTTCTCTTCAATATTGTGTTGGCTATTGTTTTGCCTCTCATATGAACTTTAGAATCAGTTTCTTGATAGCCAAAAAATGACTTTCTGGGATTTTGATTGGTATTGCATTAAATTCTGTAGATCAAGTTGCGAAGAACTGACATCATGACAATATTGAGTTTTTCCTTCCATAAACATGGAACATCTTGCCATTTATTTAGTTTTTTTGTTAATTTTCTTCATCAGTTTTGTAGCTTTCCTCATGTAGATTTTGTACATATTTTAGTAGGTTTGTACCTAAGTATTTTGTTTTTCTGCGTGCTACTGTAGATGGTATTTTGTTTTTAATTTCAAACTCCTCTTGTTCATTGTTGATATGTAGAAAAGTGATTGACTTTTATATACTAACTTTATATCCTGCAACCTTGCTATAATTGCTTATTGATTCCAGCAGTTTTCTTTGTTGATTCTTTTGTATTTTCTACATTGACAACCATGCCATCTGTGAACAAATGCAGTTTATCCAGGGCTGTCTGCTGGAGTCTCTCCTGGGCTTCCTCCCAACATGATGGCTGGAGTTCAAGGGCTGGTAAGGGGAGAGAGAGAGAGAGAGAGAGAGAAGGAGGAGAAGGTAGAGGGGAATGAATGAGCCTGGTGCAAGTCATGTCCTCTGTATGACTGAGCCTCCCATGACCCATAGCATCACTCCTGCCATCAGAGCAGTCCCAAGTCCAAACGGGTTCAGAGGGAGGGGAGAACTTCTGGAGGAGCACATGAGACCATACATATTGCGTGGTCATTTTTGGACAATACAATCTGCCTCAGGAGATGTCAGTGAGGTAGGAGAAAACCCAGGAGAAAGAAAGCTAAGAGAAGACGTTGTTTCAAGGAGGAGGGAATGGTGAGCCAAGCGGAAGGATGCAGAGTGTAGGAATGCACACGCGTGCCCTCCGTGCAGCGTGCAGGGTGAGGGGGAGGCTGGGAGAGGAGGGATGTGAACATGGTGGGGACACGCGTGCTTGCTTGACTTGGTGAGAGAAAGAGAAAGCTTGCCAAGGAGAAAATCAATGAAAAGAGCACTGGCCAGATGCATCATCATCATCATCATCATCATCATCATCATCATCATCATCATCATCATCATAATAATAATACATTTTAAAAAATGAATCTGGTAGTTAATTTTTTTCCAGTGATTTGACCAGATAAGCAAGCGGAAAACAGAATCCTAGTAACAGCATGAGTTTCTTTGAAGTTTAACAAGAACATACAGCTTCAAGTGTATATTACATACGTTTCCATTTAACTTTGTTAAGTAAGCACTGAAAGCTTCTTCAGCTATGTTTTTCTGTCTTCTCCTCTCTACTGAAGAAATTCCAGGAGAGATTTGTCTTCTCTTTTAGTCTTATTGAGATATTTATTCGGGTAATAATGTAACCATTCACTCATATTTTCCCGACAACGTTGTGACCCAGTAGGAGTGAAAGATTGTGTGAGGAGACCAAAGTCCTTCCTGGTCACAGAGCACTAAAGAAAAGGCTCCCTGGGAATTGCTAGAGTCCTATCTCCTTCAGAAGAAGCAATGGAAAAAGGGGCTCCCAGATATAAAAGACACCTCACAAGAGGCCAGAATTTCTGTAGATTGACTCCAAACCATAGGGGCCATCATCACACAAATAGCATTCCCAAATTTCTACAATTTCATTATTAAAAATTCCAGAAGTTCAAGAGAATGAAAGGACAAGGCACAGACTGGGAGAAAATATTTGCAAAAACATAACTGATAAAGGACTGTTATCCATAATATACAAAGACTCTTAAAACTCAACAATAAGAAAACAACCAACCAGATTTTAAAATGAGGCAAAGACCTTAACAGACACCTCACCAAATAAGCATGTGGAAAGATGCCTCACATGACGTGTCATCAGGCAAATGTTAATTAAAACAGCGACGTGATCCCACTACACAGCTGTTAGAGTAGCTGAATTCTAAAACACTGACAACACCGAATGCTAGCAAGGATGTGGACCAGTGGGAACTCTCACTCATTGCTGGTGGGAATGTGAAATGGTACAGCCACTTTGGACAGACTGGCAGTTTCTTACAAAATTAAAGATACTCTTACCTTATGATCCAGCAATTATGCTCCTTGGTATTTACCCAAAGGGGTTGAAAACTTAGGTCCGTACACAAATCTACACAGGAGTGCATATAACAGCTTTATTTAAAATTGCCAAACTTGGAAGCAATCACAATGTCCTTCAGTAGGTGAATGGGTAAATAAAGTGTGCCACGTGCAGACAATGTAATATTATTCAGCACTGAAAAGAAATGAGCTGTCAAGCCATGAAAAGACATGGAGGAACTTAAATGCATATTACTAAATGAAAGAAGCCAATCTGAAGAGACTGCACACTGTATGATTCCAACTATATGACATTCGGGGAAAGACAAAACTAGAGAGACAGTAAAAAGATCAGTGGTTGCCTGGGGTTGGGGGAGGGGGAGGAAGGATAAGTAGGCAGAGCTCAGAGGATTTTTTGAGCAATGAAGATTCTCTGTATGATACTATCACGGTGGATACATGTCATAGACATTTGTCCAAAGCCACAGAATGTACAACACCAAGACTAAACCTTAACGTGGACTATGGGCTCTGGGTGATACTGATGTGTCAGTGTAGGCTCATCAGTTGTGACAAATGTACCACTCGGGTGGGGGATGTTGATAATGGGGGGGGCAGTAATGGGAACTCTCTGTACTTTCCTTTCAATTTTGCTGTGAACTTAGCACTGTCTAACAAAAATAAAATCTTTAAAAAATTTCAAAAATATAGAATTTTCGAAAGACCAGTGCAATGAATACCTGTATTTCCTCTACCAAGACTGCACGATTGCTAACTTTTTGCTATATATGCTTTATCTTCCTACATAGTCATACGTCTTTTGGTATAGAAATTAAGTTACAGACATCATGACACTTCTAAATATTTCTAATAAGAAGAACATTGTGATACATAACTATAAGGAAATTTGAAAAATTTCTCAGTGTGACCTAGTATCTAGTCCATGTTTAAATTCCTCCAGTTACTCCCCAAATTTCTCTTAGTTGTTCATTTTATTTATTTATTTATTTTTGAGCCCAGATCTAATGAAGTGTCTCCCATTATATCTGGTTATTATGGCTCTTTAGTCTTTTTAAATATGTAACAGTTGCCTTACATTTTTGTGTAACAGTAATTTTTGTTTTAAAAATCAATTGTGTTGAGGTATAATCTAAATATAATAAACTGCAGTCACTTTAAGTATACTGCTCATAAGCTTTGACAAATGTATATACCAATGTAAGTGTCACCCCAATCAAGGTATAGATTGCTATCACATTGGAAAGCCCATCTGTGCCCCTCACAGTCATACTCCCCTCTGCTCCTGTCCCAGGCAACCATTGATCTGCTTTCCACTGTCATATTGATTTTCTGAAGAGACTGGCCAGTTTGTCTTCTAGAATGTCTCACGTGTCTAATTTTTCCTTGTAGTGTCATTAACTTGATACTCTAGTTCTTGTGTTTCTGTGCCCTGGAAGTTAGGTGTAAAGGCTTGGTTAAATGCAGGTTAAACATGCATGGAAGAAACACTTCGTAAATGATACCAAATATTTCCCATTTCCTCTCACAATACCAGGCAGTGCCATTGTCAGGGATGCTCAGTTTGCTCCCTTGGTTGAGCTGCTGACCACCAGGGCTTTTCTCAGTTAGAGCTTATTGTTCCCTTGAAAGGGGCAGGTCAACCACTGGGTGGTACTTTGGTAATGAGCAAAGATCCTGTCTCCCAACAACCTCCCCTCCAGTGGTTGTAACTTTCTTTGATGGTTCTTGCCTGAATCAGTTATTTCACAGGATTGCAAAACGGTGGTTTCCTAGTTCTGTCATTTCTTTTGTCTTTACTACTGGCATTCTTTGGTAAAGAAGAGCTTCTTTCATGAACTGGGGAGGATCTGCAGATCCTAAAAACATCATAAATACTGATTTATTTCCCCTTAGTTACAATCAGAAAAAAATTTGAGCATCAATAAATAAAAAATAAATGAAGACAAACTGTAATCGAATGTGAAAAAACTCTTTATGATTTAATTTTATTTTTGGATGTGTAAAAAAAACATTGGAAATAGTTGAATGCAGAGTTCTGTGAATTGTACTAGTAACTATTTTTTCAGGCTGCCAGTATTTAAAGTCTTCATTTAAGGTGTAGGCCGAAGTCTGGCACGCACGCCCTTTAGTGGTGACCTGGGGGAAGAGGTGGATCTGGGTTGAATCCTGGCTCTGTCACTTACTTGCTGGGTGAATTTAGGAGAAATGTTTAACCTCCCTGAGCCTTAGTTCTTCCCTCTGAAGATAGCGTAGTGAAGAGAAGGAATCCAGGTACGCTTTGTGAAATGTCCCGCCCGGTGTGAGTGAGGGGTCAGCATCTCGGACCCTTTCACTTCCCTTGAAGAAGGCTCCGTTGAGAGCAGCTGCCTGAACTTTCAGAACCAGCATAGACTTGAGGCTGTGTCAACACTTCTAATCACGCCTGAGGAGGCAAAGTCACGATTCGCTGCTGGCTTATTATTCCTTCACTCATGTACCTGATGTATGTTGAGTAGAGTAGCACAAACTAGACTATAAAGAGGGAAGGGGCAAGCCCTCGACTGTCGCTGACTGTGGTCCTAACCCACCATTTGCCAAAGTGGTTTCTCTTATCCTGGGACACCAATGCTGATTCCCATCCAGCCTCTTCCCGAAATTCTGGAGCAGGGAAGGATGAGCAGTGGAGGGAGAGGAGGGGGGAGAGGGGTGGGCTCGAGTGGACGGAGGCCACTGGAAAGGCAGAGCCTCTGAGAGATTCGGGGAGCAAAAGGGGAGACTTGTTTGAGCACAAACTTCAGTAAACAGTTACTATGAATGAAAACACACTCACTGTAAGTGAAATATCAAACGAATGAACAAAGCCGGAAATGTGTGCAGTAAATGATGCAAATCCACGCAAGAGTTGATATGAACAAAACTGTTTCTGTGGCCAGTGAGCAGATGCCAGCCTGGTAGAGATGGGCTCTGAAAATGTCATCCTAAGAGGACACATGCCAAAGCGTCCACAGTTTTTCCTTAATTTCAGTGTCTGTTTTGATGAAAAATTTGCAACTTTTATACCACGACAGAGGAAATAACCTGATTTATATATCACAACTTATGTAACCAATTTAATGTATTTTCCAAAATTCAGGGATTTGATACCATTCTTTCTCTACATTTGGAATTGCAAGCTCATAAAATATATGTGCTCCTAGATGATATGAGGCAAGTACTGTTCCAAATAATTAGGGAGTTTCTTGATTTTTGAAATACACAGTATCATTCATTATAGAGGTTTAGTAAGTTATATGATTTCACAAAATCTGTTGTGATGCTGTGGCCTGATGGGATTTTTTTTAAAAGGCAATAACACCTAAAAAGGTTTGAAAATGGAATGAGGTCACTAGCATCTTGTAACAAAGAAAGGCATAAGGTAGATTTAGAGTGTTACATGAATTATTTTAGAAATTATCTCATTAGTATATTACAGGGATATTTATAATGCTATACAGTATAATTTACTCATACACCAGCCACCCTGACTCTGAAATCTTGTCCTCAAGACATTGACAGCCAAGCAATTAGTATAGCCACTTGGGCTGCTCAGAGGGCCATTTCAAGCATGGATAATTCCAGGTGTCTGCTCAATAACAATGGGCCCTGTGCCCTCAGCATGAACTCTTTTTTTAATGGGCTTGGTAGGGCTAAGGATCAATAACATGTAAAGTTACTACATTTTAAATGAGGCCATTAGAGCTAGAAACATTAGCCACGCAGGGGAAAGAAGTAGCCTCTGGCACCATCTTCAAGAAAAAACCCAAACCATATCAGAAGAGCTTCAAATTTTCAAAGTCCTCTTTTCCTGAGGTCTTATTGAGTCCCAAGGAAAAGCCAGTCACAGTTTGGATATGTCTCAAGAATAATGTCATCAACTTTGGGACACAGTAATGAGGAGGAGAGGGGTCCCTTCAAGGTGGCCTTCTGCTCAAAGGCGATCCAGAAATTCATTTTACAGTCTTTTTGTTGACATCAGTGAAATGCACAGCTGGTTGAAGGCTTTCATTTTCCTCTACTGGGTTATCACTTGACCCAAGAAACTCTACACCAAATTCTCAGGGACAGAGGAGGAACTCACAGCACAGGTATGTCTGCTTGTGCAGTGTGTGTGCGCATGTGTGCATGTGTGTACAAAAAGATGCATGTCCAAGAGGTCAACTGGCCCACTGGAGACATCAGCAGGAACGCGATGCTGTCTGCTGTATACTGTGAACCCATGTGCTCGGACAGTTCTAACGTGTTTCTCAATTTCTGGTTGAAAAGACTTTTTTCTTCCTTTAAGAATATAGGAGCGTCCAGATCTCTTCATTATATTAATATTTAAAAGTCACTAACTTAGGTGCTTTGAGAGTAGAAAGACCAGCCTGAGGTAGATCCTGCCCTCAAGGAGTTTACAGAGGAGTTACAATGGTTCTCAACCTTGTTACACATTGAAATCACCTGGGAAGCTTTATGAGTGCTGGTGCCAGTCTCACCCACAGAAATTCTGACCAGAATTAGTCCAGGATATGGCCTGGGAATTAAGACTTGAAAGCTTCCAAGTGATTCTGATGTGTATCCAAGATTGAGAACCATTGTGGTAAAGGAAAGAAAAAATCCTAAATCCACAAGCTAAATGGTAGCAACAATTTTTAGCCTCTAGGAGTGGTAATACTACTACATAAACAGTGGAAGTGTGGCATGTAAACCTCATGGAAGCATAACAAAATTTGAAGTTACTGTTCTCTTTTATATACATGCATATGTATATATGTATGTATGTGTACATATATATACATATATTACATAAGTAATATTCTTCTTTTAATAGATCCAGTGATATAGAAATAACCCCAGCAAAACACCTCCTCCCACAGTCAGTTGCTCAATGTGCAAATCTCCAGTCCCCTTTCTGTGCATTTGAAGCACATTTACATACACATCTACCCATAGATCTGCAAAAGTAAGATCAGGTTATCTAATTTGATTTTAAAAAATATTTAACAATTTTCACATCTCCCCTTTTTAGGAGCTATTTATTGGTATTGGCTGTTTGGTATGGGTATACCTGGTTTACCTAGCCACTTCCCAGTGGATGGACTTAGTTGTTCCTGGTTGCTCTTCTTTTAATTGATAGAAAAACTCTTTAGAGTAGTAACAAAACAACATAAATAAATAAGCACAATTAAGATTACAACTCAGAATCTTCTTAAGATTTAGTGAAGAACTTAGCCTCTGATTTCCATGAAAACCAGAAAACTTTTTTATTGACACGTAATAACTGTACACATTTATGGGGTTTGGAGTTATATTTCAGTGCATTATGTGTGATGATCAAATCAGGGTAATTAGCAAATCCATCACTGAAAAAATTTATAATTTCTTTGTGGTGAGAGCATTTGAATTCCTCTCTTCTAGCCGCTTGAGAACATTATTGTTAATTATAGACACCTAACACTACTATTGACCACTATAAGTTATTCTTCTTCTCTAGCTGTAATTTTATGGCTGTTAACCAACCTCTCCTGATCCCTTCCTCCCCTAGAACTATTCTAAACCTACGACTATTCTGACTTAATTAATTGCTCAGGCTTAAGGGCAAAAATTGGAAGAAATGTTCTGGAAGATAAGTATGGTTTCTACTGGAAACTATGAAAGGAATACAAGTGTGGACATTTTTGAGTAGGAGGGAAAGAATGAAGGGCAATTCATGAGACTGAAGAGAAAGGGAGCTAGCAAGCAGACACCGCAGCAGCACGTTCCAGGTTTCCTGTCTTACTTCATTTTGAGATGAGGATAGTGACGCATATACAAATCACTTGGGTGACTAAGCTGGAGGTGGGATGGAAGCACAACTCTCTCTCCACTGTCACTGGCATTATCAGCAAGTGGCATTTAAGTGGGAATCATATAAGGAGATGCAATTTCATGAAATCACCAGGGCTATTGTGTAAATGGCAACTGCTTCTGAAGACTCCTAGACCGGCAGTGAAAGCACCAGGTAGATTTTCCTGGCTGGAATGTGATTGTTTCAGCATTAGATTAGATGTTTCTTTCTTCTCGTGTGGTGTGGAAGGGTTTGATGGAAAATTTGATGCAATCAATGCTGGATTGCCTGGAGTGCACAGCAGACGTACACACACTGGGATTCAGGAGGTCAGGAAAGATACTCTCTGACGCTCGAGGCTGGTACTTTGGCCTGGTGCCCATTAGTTAGAGTTTAATATGATCATTTCTCAGGCTAATCATTTTGGATGTGCTTGTTCCAAAATGTAAGCTGCTTGGGGGTTAGTAATGGATTCATTTTGCTATTGTTTTATTTTCTTAAGAATTTTTTTTCTTAAGAAACAGATGAGAGTAATGAAAAGCATTCAGCATTCCTCTTTAGGCAGTTTGACTTCCCCGGTATTGTTTCTCTTCTGGTAAATAATTACATCATGACACTGAATGTTGCAGATCTATGGGGATATGTCTGGGGATAAACCCAATGCCCATCATCTGACATTCCAGACTGAGCAGGAGTTCCTGAGGCTTCTGCCCGGGCAGTGGATCTATTTGCCCGGGGCTGTGCTTGCATGAAGGGCTGTAGGCAAAACAGCAGATAAAAATCAGCTGGGAAATGCTGGATAATTAGTGTATTGCTAGGGCTAGGGCTCACAGACCCCTCCAGCCTGTTGTACAGACTGGGTCACAAACCTTTCACACGCAGGTCCACAAGCTACGTCATAGGAAAAGATCCTGGGAATTGTGGGTAAAAAAATTATTAGGCTTTATTCAGAGCTAGGAGCACCTGCCCTAGTGGCCTCCTGGAGTGTCCCGAGAAGCACTGGGTATCAGAGCTGTTAGTCCTTCATACTTAGGTCCATGACCCAGGACACCTGGGTGCCCACACACAATTACATTAGAGAGTAACCAGGGAACACCTGGGTGCACGTGGATTTTTACAGCAAATGCTCAGCTAGATTCTGAACATCTGAGGGGCCCTGACCCTCAGACCATTTTACTATATTTTCCCTACAATTAGCATTAAGAAGACATTTCAAACTCTCATTTTAGGCAAGTTTTAAGTTTCATCTTTTTAAAAACACTTCATTGGAAATAGTCAATAAAATCTTCCTCCCTTCTAGAAAACACACTAGGCAGTGGTGGTGAGGTCAAAAGGTGAGTAGGAGGGAGAGAAAGCAGAGAAGCAAAAGACCTGTGTGGGTAACTTGTAAATGGCTGCCTCATTCTGTCCCATGGGATCTGCTTAACTCTCATCCCTCTCCTGCTGGGTGATGCTCAGCACAGGGGTTGAGTGACAGCTTGATGACCATGGCCTCCCCATGTCGGCAGCTGGACGCTGACTAGTGAAGGGTTGGTGGTATAGAAAGTCCAGTCCTATTATCAAGGCCCCTTACCTTACCACTCACTGTTCATGGTATAAGGAGTTCATCAAGACCTGTGATTTCACTAAATCTGGGAATGAACTCAGTGTTGAGGGCTAAGTGATAAGAGGGCATATGAGTGGGCATCTGGCTAGTCTGCTAGCTGCCTAGTGGACTTTCCTTATCAATCCTGACTATTCTGAGATAGGCCAGTCTCAAAACAGGTACTCCCTGGCCCAGCAGTAGCCCAGCACCTACACAGTCACTGACCCCTTTGGCCCCCCTGGACCATGTGCTTTCCTAACATCACCTGGTAGGCAGAGCATGATCGTCTTGCTGGAAGTTCCCCAGCGTTTGGATCCACAGTGAAAGAGTGCACATGTTTAGAAAGTCCTGGTGGCAGGCAACAGGGTGAAGTCCAGAGAGGGGATCCTTCTTCCTGGTCAGCAGGCTGGTGCCCCTGAGGGAGGGCAGAGCGTCACATGGGGAGAGAGCTGGAGCCCAGTCTCAGGAGTGGGGAGTTAGGTCTCTGCGTGGACTGTAATCACTGTGAGGACAGGTGCTGTATGTGTCATACTGACAGACAGAGCCTCAGCACATAGCACCTTGTGGGTGCTGAGTAAGTATTTGCCAAACGAAGGAAGAGATTAGGGAGGGACAAGGAAACATTTGGGTCAACAAGATGAATAGGGAAAATGGAAAATATTCTCACGAAGGAAATTCTATAATGTGGTCCTGCTCAAAATTTCTATCTAAATATCCCTCCTAAGAGAATGGTGCAAGAAATGCTTAGTCCGGAGAGGTCTGGAGCAGAGCCTTGGGGACAATAAAGCACATTTAGTGACATGCAGCTGATGCTCCAGTTTCTGACATAGCTACCTTCTGTTTCTCTTGAGGTCCCTCTTGGACCAGCTCCTGCACTGCCTTTTAGGAATTTCTACTCACTGTGAGTTCCTTAAGCATGTTTGGCTCCTTCAAGGTCTAGACCTGGGGGGTGATAGCCCTGAGAGCTGTGTGGCTACAATGTCCCTCCACGGTCTTCTTTCCTGTTGGAGATTTTGGGATTGTCTCTTTTTTCCAGAGAGATGAAGCCCTATGCAATAGTCTGCTTTCTGCTGCTTATAAGAGTCTGCTGTTTTATACATTACCTGAAACTGGGTAATGTATAAAGAAAAGAGTTCTCACAGTTTTGGAGGCTGGGAAGTCCAGAGTTCAGGGCCATACCTGGTGAGGACCGCCTTCTTGGTGGGAACTCTACAGAGCCCTATTGCAAGCAGGGTATCACACAGCAAGTATGGCAAGAGCTCCTTCATGTGCTCTCCTTTTAAAGCCATCAGTCTATGCCCATGACAACCCATTAACTCACTACTTCATCAATGGGTCAATCCATTCATAAGGGCACAGTTCTCAAGATCCAACCACCTATTAAAGGCCCCCCCTCTTCAAATACAGTAATTGGATTCCCCACCCTCTTAACACTGTTACAGTGGGGATCAAGTTTCCACCACATGAACTTTTGGGGGACACATTCAACCCACAGCATCCTCCTACCCTGGAGGTGTGGCCTTTACCTGGGTCAGCACCAGGATGTCCATCATAACTGAGCACAGCATGAACAGCGAGAGTAACAGGGACATTCAAGGACAAAGCAGGGCTCATTCAGGGGAGGAAGTATGTGAAAACTGATGTTGGGAAGAAATTCTTAACAAGCTGTTTGATATCAAAGCAAGCTAACAAAAGTATGAAAGCTGCTCTGAAACTGTAAAATGAGAACATCCCCTGTTTGTGTGACTATATATGCATGTGCTTATCTGCACGTAGGGGATGAGCCAAATGATCTTTTCAGGTTTCGGAGACCCCACGATTCCACAAGCCCCTTCCAAAACATTACTGTGACCCAGCTTTCAACAAGCAATTTTCTATTTTTGTTTTACAGCTGAAAAATCTGGGCCGTGGCATGGTGGACCTTTCGCCCAGAGTTAAAACTGAAAGCCAGCCTTTGTCAGCTTTTTGCTCTCATCTGAGATTCCAAAATTGGTATGTTCTGGTTTCAGACTTATAATTAGCCCCCAGAAAATGATGACAGATCATCCTCCTTTTTCCCAGGAACCTGACACAAGTCCCTATAACAGCAGTCCATGACCCACTTTATTTTTCTCATGCTAGTGAGCTCTGGGCTGCTAGCAGGACAGACGCCGGGGGCTCTTGGCCCGGGCTCCTCTTCTGAAGATACAGTTTCCTGTAGGCGGTGCATTGCTCCATCTGGCTGAAGCCCACAGCCTCAGCTTCTTGGGGGTCACTGAACCTCAGATTGTGCCCCTGAATTCTGATGGAGCTCAGAAGTGACATTGCATGGACAGCTATGGCCACAAGCACCTTAGAGAACCTGTGTGTAGATGGGTCAATTTAGGGGCTCCTGAATATCTCTTCCCACGTCTTGGTACTGCCTCTCGTTTCAAAGCAGTTAAGACCATCTGATTGGCCCTGGACTTTTGGGGTGACCTTGGACTGGGAGATATCTCAAGTCCAAAAGCAGTCAAGGCCATTCTTTACTCACCCTGGTCCCAATTTGGGGAAATACTTCCCAGAAAACACACTGCACTCTATATACACACATACACACTCCACACACCCACACAAAACATACACTCACACACCACACACACTCACCACACACATTCACTCACCACACACACATTCCGCACACCACACACACACCATAAACCACACACACATTCACACACCGCACACACATTCATACACACTCACAACCACACACAACACACACATACTCCACAAACCACACACCCCCACACACACTCACAACACTCACACACCCCACACCACCTCCACATTCTAAATTTGTGTAAGGTCTTCCCAAAACCAGGGTGGTGCTGGGCTTCTGCTGGGCACCAGGGCTCTCCCAGGGGCTGGGGTATCTTTCTTTGGCCATGAGCAAGAGGACACCCTCACTGCTGGTTTCTGGGCAGACAGGAAAGGAGCGCATCTTAAAGACACGGTTTGATTACCACACCGATCATTAGGAAAGTTACACATCTTTGAAACACTGTGAATTTTATTTTCTTTGGCATCTTTTTCTTTTATTCACTTAATATTACATCAGGATACAGTATAACACAGGAGAAACCACATCCGGGGTTTGAATCCCAGCTCTGCCATTAATAAATTAGCTAACCTTGGACAAGTAGCTTAATTCCCCCGGAGCCCCATTTTTCTCATCTGTAAAATGGGAATAATTATATCAGTCTCAGGAGGTCACTGTGTAGAGCTAGCAGGATAGAGCAGCTGGTGTTTTGTCTGGCACGTGGCAGGTGCTTAGTAAATGGCAGTGTGGGGGCAACAATCAAGGCTGGTTCGTGAGTGTCCTCACAGCTGCTCTGCCTCTCCCAGCGGGACGGGCTGCACCTATTCTCAGCTTTCTGTCACCGGGGCCCCACTTGTCCACGTACTGGACAGCTGGTGAGTCCCAAGGGCTGAAAGATGCAGGTACGGCTTTCGGCCAGTTACCTCTCCATGAGCATTCTCTCAACAGGGAGAGATTTTCAGCCAGAACAAAAAGTGCCCATTCTCAGGGCAGTCGGTTTCTCTGGGAGCTCGTTCTTTCCCTGTGGGAACTCCCCTGGCTCTTTGCCTGCCCTGTCCCACTGGCCTTCCCTCTAAGGAAAAGGCAATGTTCTATTTCTTAACCTGGGTGGTGGTGACTCTGCTGTTGATATTCTAACATATGGGGGAACTTCAAAAAGTTCATGTAAAGATTTGTTTTATCTTTTAGTTCTATTTTCATGAACTTTTTGAAGTACACTCCTACAGATGATATATTTCACAATAAAAAAAAAGCTGTTAAGAAACAGAAGTACGAATGTAGAGACTGCCTGGCAGAGCTGTCAGAGGAGGCTGCTATGGGGTCCAGGTGGGGAGTGATGAGGGTCTGCATCTGGGCACTGGCAGAGCAGGTGGAGAAGCGAGGCCAGCTCACCAACCCCGCGGCTCTACAACTCAAGGGCTTTGACAATGGATGCTGCACTGAGTGAGCACCAGGGAACTCTCTAGAGCATCTAGTGACTCCCAGGTTTCCTCCAGAAGAATGGATGGTCCTGGCAGGTGTGGTGGCAGGGGAATGGGTTGGAAGGAACAATGCACTTTGTTTAGGGCAAATTGAGTTTGGGGTCCTTGTGGGAACATCCAAGCAGGGTATCCAGGAGTCAGTCAGTTGTAGGGGTGTAGCTCAGCAGTGCAGCCAGCTGCTGTGCAAAACTGTCCAGCTGCTAACGACTGCCCCAGCTGGTCACTTCCTCTTCTGCTTGACGGGAGGGGCCAGAAACTGCCCAAGCGCTGGCATTTTGCAGACTGAGTCACTGCATGGCCCTTCTCTTGTGGTTCATCTTTCTTCACCGAAGCACAGAGTTTAATGATTTTTTTCAGGCTCCTTTTCCCTCTGTTATAATGTGGAACTGCTCAGCCTGGTACTTAAGAAGCTCATTTCCCATTTACACCTTATTAGAAATCTCATTCCTTCACTATAAAATGGCAATGTAATAACTCCAGCTTCCCACGCTAATCGGAGGACAGAGGCCTCAGAAGCTGCAAGCAAATAGCAAAGGCAGAGAAAATGACAGGAAACATAACACTTATCTGAGGCCCCAGGCATGATTCACGGCTTCAGGGAGCTTCCTCTGCTCTCTGGAGACACATCTGGGATGCCTGGGGGAGGATCACCCAGAGCCTTTGAGAGGCTCCCATCACCTACTGGTCCTGTGCCCTGGATGTGGAGAAACAGAGGCCAAGGAGGTGATGTGCAGCTGAGATGACAGCACTGGACAGAGCTGGACTGGGGTGGGGGTGGGGGAAGGGAGCCACCTGGCACCTGATGTGAGGAGCCACTCAGCCTGCCCATGGCCCCGGTCACAGACTCAGGATGAAAACTCAGGTATCTTGATGCTGTGTTTTGTGTTCTTTTTTGCTATACCACACTTTGTGGATTATTTCAAGCTCATCTTTCACAACTTGGCTCAAAATTCCTCCTCCATGAGGCTGTCCTCGGTTCACCCAGCACCAGGGGCCTCTGCCTGCTCTCCTCCACTTCCTCTGCTGCCCCTTCCCTGGCACTTGGTTTCTACTTACCTTAAAGGATTGATCACATTAAAGCTTATGTGTCTGTCTCTTCTCCCACCTCCATCCCAGAATAGCCTTCATAGCACAGAGTTCGGTACATGTCAAGCACTTAATAAGTATTAGTTAAATGGCGAATGAATAAATGAGTGAGTGAATGAATGAAGGGCCTGTGGTTTGCCCCTCAGAATGCAGAGGCATGAGCTAGGAACAGTATGCTGGGGACAAAGCTCGGCACGGGGTCAAGTCACCAGATACTTCCTCTCTCCTGGCTCTTTCCTCCCTCTCCCAACATGCAGACCTCCCACCACTCTCCGGGACTGGAACCTTCTCAGAACTCGGCTCTAGGTGGGAAGGGGCTCTCCTGAATCTATCCATCTGGTGCAGGGCCTCAGCCACTCTCCCCTCTTCCTTCCATGAGCTGAATGCCCAGCTTCGGTTTCTGCCCACCTGGTGGGACACCCAGCTCTTCCACGGACCTACGTCATCTATTGCTGCATCCCGTACATCCTCTGCTTTGTTGCTTTTGAACCTTCTTTCACGTCTGCGTTGAGGTCTGCTTCCCCAGATGTTCCCTTCCTGAGTCTCTCCCTGTGGTCTTGATGATGAAGCAAATCCAGGGGTCAAAGCTTCACCAGGTCCTAAGAAATACAATCTGCTTGTTTGTGTTTTATTTTCTTTAAAAATTAGGGTGAAGCCGATCCCTCAGTATCCTGGAAAAGGTCATCAAAGACCATAATTAGTACCAAAGGCCCACAATTCAAAAAGCTGGGTGGAAACACTGGCCTTGCCCCCGTCTGTACCCATGGGTGCTGCAAGAAGAAGGTAGCCCTGCTCTGTCATCTTTGAGCACAAAGGGAGCGACACCCACTGCCAGAACACAATGACTCTGGCTCTCCCATTGAACACAGAAAATGAGAGAAAAATCATTAACCCACACGGCCATTCTTTACTAGCTTACTAACCTGATCTTATTTGAGAATGACAGAACTGAGCCCATGGAGAATGAAGTACGACGCTGGTCAGCTCCCACCCAGGAAGTTCCTTGATGATTATCTGAAACACTCAAGCATGTCTGCACATCCCCAAGTGCTCACTATGAATCAGCTTTCCACACAGACCCCTGTAAAACCCTTTGGCAAACCTGGGAGAAGCGAAGATGGTCTTTGAGACATAAGCTCACCATTTCTCCAGGCTGCTGGCTTCCTGATTAAAGCCTACCTTTCCTTACACCAATTCTTGACTCTCAGTTATTGGCTATTGAGAGATGAGCAGATGGACCTTTGGGATCTCGTAACAGCAATACCGGGACATCGTAGGAAAGTCCCCCACCCCCACGGGCATGCTTGCCCGCAGGCAGGCAGGCAGGGCAGGGCAGGGCAGGGCAGCCTCTGTCCCCGTTCTCCAAGAAGTCTGCCCGAACCTAGATCACACTCACGGCCTTGGTGACAAGTTGAGCTGGGGTCTGCGGTCTGGGGACAGCCTATGCTGTCCCGGAAGTCTCGTTAAGACGGTAGAATTGATGTCGGGGACTGATCCATCCCATTCACCTTGCCTTCCTAGGTTCCTAAGTTGATTAGGCAGCAACCCTCCTAAGAATTAAGGTATGCCCCAGTCCCACACTCTCCTCCCCTTAAGCAAATCAAAGAAGCCTCCTTTGTGTAGGGAAAATGCCAAGGATCAGAGGGAAGCTGGCTTTGAGATCATCCTTGCATGTGACAGCTCAGACCTGCAGGGGCAGGTTTACTCTGGATATTACACATGTAGCTTCTGATTCTGTACTTCTCTTTAGACACATTGTTTTGGAGGAAAAGCAAAGACCAGGGTCAGTAGATAAAAGCATCCCTTGAGAGAATAATGGTGACTCAGTAGACTAGAAGATGAGGGTGTAACAGTTACAATGTAATCAAAGCCAGGGAGGGTGGAAGGCATTTGGCTTGAATCAGAGTCTGGGTTGGGGATGGGTCACAGTTGCAGAGGCATTTCTGGGGCACTGGAAAAGACTGCTCATCCTGTGGGTGGCCAGGGGTGGGCAGGGACCAATGGACAGGCAGGGAGTGGGCACCAAGCCATTGCTAACAGATTATTCAGAGGTCAGCCACTCCTGCTCGGGAATCCTCCAGACCAGCTTCTATTCTTCCCCCTCCCTTGTTTCTCATCCACCTTGCCCCAGCCCAGTGAGTCCCTCCAAGCATCCACCTGCACGTCAGTGAGAAGGAGACCCACGCTGACCACATTGCTGCCTGTCTGCAGCTGCCCACAGTCCCAGTGCAGCACAGCCCTCAAGGCTGACTGTTTCCATGGACACTTTCCCATGATGAGTGGTACTTTTCCTCTGAATCCCATTGGCTTTCATGCAGGCGACCAACACAGATGTTTGAAGCACACACAGCACACCTGGCCTTACAATCAGCCTTTACCTGTTCCACTAGTTTATCTCCTGTCTTCCTTTCCAGAACGTGAGCAGGTGCTCTGTCATCTAACTCCATCGTGCTTAGTAGGAGAATGCCACGCAGACGATAGATCAGAGTCTGTTGGCCCTGGTCTAATCCTCATGCTCTTGGGACCCGGATACTCTCGGGGATGTAAGTGAGACAGGAGAGGGTGTGGTTCAGTCTTTTAAAGTTCCTTTGACTATATACTGCAGTGGTTTGAGGAGGGGTCAATGGGGCACTGGCCATTCCCTGAGAAAAAAACAGTTGCTCCAGCTCCTTCATTCCCCGAGCAATGAGGGAGAGATGGCAGCTGAGGATGGCTCCCAGGTTTGTAGCTTGGAAGACTGGCAGAGGAGCAGGTATTGGTGGGGAAGACTCTTGTTTAGCTTTGGACAGATGGAGTTTAAGGGGGTGAAAAGACATCATGGAGAAATGCCCAGGAAGCAGCAGGATCTACAAGTCTGCAGCTTGGGACAATCTGAATTAGTGACAGTGATTGGGAGTCCCCTGCGTTAAGTTTCTAGGTTTTTAGAAATGATGAAGTGAATCATCACATCAGCACGGCAGCAGTAAGCAGGGCTCCAGTGTGGGGGACAGAGGATGGGTAGGGCAATCTGTGACTTCCTCCTGATGGCAAGTCGGGAGCTGCCCTCTGAGGAATGGAGCTCTAGCCTCGGCTTTGCTACTTGACCGAGTCACCTAACCTCACAACCTATGAAATGTATGTGAGAGCAAATCATAAACTATAAACTGCAAATACAAGGGATCGTTATCATTATTGACTTTGAACTTTTACAGTTCCACTTAACACCAAGCGTCCTATAGGTGGGTAATAAATATTAAATGTAAAAACTGTAATGATGTGAAAACGTACTTATGAAGGAGTGTGACTCACCGCATTCTTCCGCTCCTGTCCCCCGTCACCCTTCTGCAGGTGAGGCACGGCCACGCTTCTTAGGGATGCTCGGTCAAAAATCACTGACACTGAAAATTCAGAAAAACAAAGCTGACTCATTGTTGGCAGACTCACTGCTTCGAGCTCTTGTCTAGGGAAAAACTACTCATGCAGCAATTATTTTCAAGATGGGGAAGAAAAAAAAGGAAATGAATAATTAGCAGGAATTGAAGAGATGCAAATTTCCCTTTACTCAAAGCTGGTGGATCAAGATGCCCTTTACCAAGAGGATGTTCATCCTACTCAATTTGCTTTATTTCTGAGTAAAGGAAGGAGAAGATGTTGGGAAACAGGAAAAAATAAAGAGGTGAACAAGAGATAAGAGGGAAAAAAAGAAAAGCTTGTTCTATAGGAAAGGCAAGTCACAGGTATTTCATCAGAAAAATAAAATTGTAAGAAATTACTGTGATTAAACATCTTATAAATTGTGAGGAATGGGTGATGACGGATTCCTGATCCTTTATGGGCATCTCAGTGCCACTGGGCAGTGTGCCTGTGCTGTGCTTCAGGGTGAACCCAGCGGCCTGCATCCCAGATGTATGGCTTTTCTCCCTCTGGCTTTGTCTCCACACATTTCTCCCAAGCTGAGTGAAGGATCATTTAGCACGTACCTGCAATCTAATCACATGAGCCCCTTATCTTTAGCTAAGAGCCCGTAAGTGAAAAAGAGTTCCCTTTTACTGACTCACCCTAGACCAGGCAGTGTGCAGGGCCCTTTCCATGTGCACTGGCGGCGTCCCACTCCAGCCCACATGGGGCTTACCCCACAATGGAGGGTAGCACCCTCCAGACTGCCAGAGCACCCTGCAAGGAGCTTATTTGTGGGGACTCTGGGGAAAGTGCTCCCTAGAGGTAGGAGGGCTGCTACTCATGTTTGGAGCCTCTGGGAAGCTGTCCTGACTTAGGGGGTGCCCAGTACCCTAAGACAGAGTGCCCTATGCTCCCTCTCGGCACCCACCATGTTGGGTTATAACCATCCCCTGCCAGCCTATGAGCTCTGACAGGCCAGGGTCTTTCCTTATTTTTCTCACCATTGTATCCCCAGGGCAGAGCACAGTGCCTAGTAAAAGGCAGGCACTGAACATGCATTGATTGGGGGAGTGGGTGGGGTGGGCAGTCTAAGAACTACAGGGATCGATCACTTTTGTCATCCTCCTGCCTATCCTGAACTTGGCCTAAGGAGGGGAGGGCACAAGACACAGCCAGAGGGAATGAAAGAATTGCTTGCCCACAATCTGAGGGCGGCTTCAACAGGCTCCACGGGAGTCAGCGGCTTCCGCAGCCAAGGGATCGGATGGCAGCCATGTCCTTGGCAGCTTTGTGTCTTTGGGCTTCTCCCAAGGCTTCAGTTTTGCGGGTCCTGGAGGCTTTGGGTGAGAATCAATGGCCTTGTCTTCCCACCCCACCAAAGCACAGGGAGGAAATGACAAGCGGCAGGCCATAGTTGGGGCACTGCTCATGAGGACATGGGGTCCCTGCTGGGTATGACCAGCAGCTGGAAAAGAATTTGGTGGAGAGAGAAGGCCCACACTGGCCAATAGGGATGAGGCAGGGGAATGCTGAGAGTTGTTGTTTGGGGGAGGTTAAAATAATGTCCAGTAAGCATGGCCTGGGAAAACACAGGTCAAGCATAATCATCTCTAATCTGTGAAACCACCTTGCAAGGTAGATACTCTTTATGGCCCTCAATTTGCTGATGGGGACATGGAAGCTGAGCGAGGTTGTTTGTCCTGGGTCACAAGGCTGGGAGCCCGGGAGCCTGGCTGCCTCCCAGTGATGGAGGCAACGACACCGGCCCGAGGATCCATCCTGGAAAAGGAGCTCCAGCCTCACCGAGTCCATGGAATTTGTTCTGCCACAGTGGATGCTCCTGCATTGCCCTGAAATTGCATCCTTTGGGCAAAGTGTTGATCAGAGGAGAGAGTTTTGTAGCCAGGAAGGCAAGACCGAGCATCCATCTCACGCTCCAGGGAAGATCTGTGCCAGGTGCCTCCTGCACACAGAGTGAGGGAGACAAAGGAATGATCAAGTAATGAGCATAGATTTAGGTATTGCAAACAGAAGCAATAAAATAGATGCTTGGGTGGGTTAGCAGGAGGCATAGAGGCAAAAATCCAATTTAAGAGATTGTGCCAAATGGAATAAATCCAAAGTAATTGGATTGCTGAGCATTAACCACCATGAAAGGAAACCATAACATATCTTGGTTTAAAAAAATTATATGAAGGATGAACACAAGCTGACTTACTGTTTGGGGAAATAATAATTATTTTTCCAGAGAGGGCTGTAGTCAAGGACTGTGCTTTCAGTGCACTGCATTCAATAAATATTTACTGAGCGTCCTTAGGTCTTGTGTGTTCTGTTCTGACGCTCCTGAGCCATCAGCGTGCTGTGCATGAAAGCACACACCAAGTCAGTGGGGTTGAGAAGGACGGTAGACAAGACATGGCTCATGAGAAGACATGGACTTAGGAGGCATGACCCCATTGTCTCTCTGGGACAATGTCACAGAGTGGTCTTTCATGTCCCCAGAAGAGCCCTGGGCTGGATAGAGGAAAGCTGAAGTCACTGCAAGAGAATCCCAAACCCCATGGCTCATGCTTGACAATAGTCAAACAGAAACCCACTTTGCAGATCTGCTTAAAAACCTCATTGTGTTCCACTTACAAGGTTATGTTCTGGGTTGACTGAGATTTTGTAATTCACAGTTTTCAGTCATTAATCTGCAGCATCCAGAACAGCCTCACCCCAGCTGTGAAATAGAGACCAAACTTTCAGAGGCAGGGGCCAGAAAGGCCAGCTCAGAAGGGAGATCAGAACAGCTCCCACGTCGAGGGCTGTGCACACACCGCCTCATGCAGGACTAGAGATATCTCGGTCTGACAGATAAGACAGATGAGGCTCAGAGAGGGTAAGTAAATTTCCCAAGGCCACACAGCCAAGGATTAGAAGATCTGGGATATAAGTGCTTGACCACTCTGCTGTCTGGCCTCTCCCAAGCAGGGAGGCTTCAAAGCTAGATAATTAGGGGAACAATTCAGGGAAACAGCTATGGGTTTGTGCTAGTAAAAACCATATTCAATTCTGGAGTTTTTTCTCTTTTGTTTTTCCAGAGAAGGAAATGATACAGACATTACCACAATTTCCAGGGCTCAGACTGTGTCCGCTGGACAAAATGAAGGCACCAGTAAAAATGCGGGTCAGTATCACTGATAGAGAATGTCCAGATGTATGACAAGCCAGTAACACCAACTTAAAAGTGGCAGTGTCTAAATGATGATTTGCATAAGAAGTACAGATGACATGATGTAGAGATAGTGATTTTTATTTGTCTCCTAAAAAAATCGCTATTCCAGAGGAAAAAACTCCCATGCCCAGTGGCCCTGATAGGAGGCATAAAGTTGACAAAGAGTCGGTTTAATCAATATGCATCGGCAACTCTGGGTCCTGCTGAGAGGAGCAGCCTTCACCCGCCACTGCAGTCAACAGCCAGGTTAAACATTCTGCTCTCCCACTACTGCATCTCCCTGGCATCCAGAAAGATCCAGCACAAAAAAGGGTTCTGGTGCGTTTTTGAGGATGGCCAGATAGGGAAAGGAGTATCTCTTACGTGCTCCCCTCCTTCCCCCCAACATCTTTGTATCACTCTTCCTGGGGTTGTCACCACGGAATGCATGCATGCATTCATTCATTCATCCAGTCCCCCATCTATTCATTACTCATCATTTGTGCAGTGTTTAGTCTGTCAGATGCCATGTTGAGCCCAGTGTTATAAAAATGAATAAACACAGCCCCTGATCTCAAGCTGCTAACTGTCTAGAAGGGATCTGTTAAAAAATGAAGAAATGCAGGGGAGCTGGGCAGGGTCCCTAGGAGGGCTTTTTCAGGGAGGATGGCCTTCAGCTGGATCTGAAAGGGAGAATGGGAGTTTCCCAGGTGGAGGGCAGGGAGCAGCCAGTGCAAACTGCAGAGATGAGAAATGACAGGTCACTGGCTAGTCCAACTGTCCTTCCAACGACTACCTGCTCCCAGGTGGCCCCACTGCTGGTCAAGCTTAAATCCACCACGGGATTATTCTTACTGAAACCTGGTTACCACCATGTCGCTCTTCTGCTCTGATCCTCTCCTGGTTTAGGGTAAAATCCCCAGTGTCTTGATTGGTGCCCAAGGCACTCTGCAACCTGATGCTCGCTTACTGCTGGGCAGATTTTTGCCACTCCCCTTCAGGAAGCTTCTCCTTAACGGGTGCAGGTGCCTGAAAACTCTCAGCAAGCAGGACCACAGGCACCATAAAGGTGGGAGGTGGCAGAGTGGATGACAGGAGGATGTATGTGACAGCAGACTGCTGGCTCACTCTCTGTGTGAGGCCTTGTAGGGCTGTCCCAGAGCCTGTTCTAGGTTGGTCCTGCCTCCAGGCCTTTGTCCAGGCTGGACTTCTCACCTGACATGCCCTCCTCTCCTATCCATTTCCTGTTCTTTCTTCCACACTGATCTCCCATGGAGACTTCCTGAAATAGTTCAGAAAACAAAAACTCTCCTCCTGCCTTACCAAAGAACAAATTTGTCTGGATTCATCTTCCTTTTCCAAACCAGCTCTTCCTTGTAATTTCCAGTCTCCAGGGATGTTCCTGCTGTTCTTCCAGTCACTGAGATCTAAAAGCACACATCCCCTCTGTCATGCCACTGTCCTCACACCCCATGTACGCAAAGCATAGAACTGCAGACTACAGCCGTTGGAAGGAACTTGGGATATCATCTAACCTACCTGCCCACACACCAGGAATCTCATTTATAATAGCTCTGATCAATCATCTTCCAGATTATTTTTCATTCTCCTCTAAATGCTTATAAATTCTTCTTTATATTTAATAAAAATCTGCCCTCCTGGAGCCCTCCTGGTCCTCCTCTCTTAGCCCCACTGAATGGGTATTACCCCTCTTCTAAATGTTTGCCATCACCTCCTTGCTTAAACATCCCTTACATATTTTGTAGGTGATGTTCCCATGACTGTCACCAACCTGGTTACCTCCTTTAATTTGTCACAGTCCTTCCTAAAGGGTAAATGGGAATTCAATTAAATTGTGCTTTAAAAATATTCCTTGGGTCTAGTATGAGAAAAGCAGAGTGTCAAGGGAATTTCAAGTGTGAATTCGGGAGTGAAAGTGCCTGTGGTCAGATCCTGCCTCTGCTGCTTACTGGTTGTACAACTCTGGCCTTCAGTTTTCTCATTCAAGGTCATGGATGATAACAGCACTTACCACGAGTGCTGCTGTGAGGCCCAGATGAGTCAGTGAGGTAAAAGCACTGAGAACAGTGCAATACCCACTGGTATTGCTCTTTTTCTTTTTGCTTAAAAATATGCAGCATTTGGATAATTATTGAAACTGAGTGATACATGTAGGAGGATGACTCAAAAAGTTTGTGGAAAAATAGAATTAAAACATAATAAAAATCTTTCCATGAACTTTTTGAAGACCCCTCATATGTGGATTTATTAAATGTTCTTTTTTACTTTACATACATTTGAAATTTTCTATAGTAAAATAAAATTTTAAATGTCATATTAATTAGGGCAGATATGCATATTTAATATCTGGGGATATCACCACACCTGGGGATACGAGAGTAAATGAGACAGCTGCTGGCATTACTAAGCTCTCGGTAAATAGGAGAGATATACATACAACCAACAGTCTCAGTGCAGCATAGAAATGAGATGCACCCAAGCTATTGAGTTAGCTCAGCAGAGGGTGTGATTGATGTTACGGGGGGTGGTGCAGGAGGGGTATATGTGTCTCTTATTCCAGACGCTACGCCCTTAAGGAGTGCAGTAGCTCATTTAATAGCCCGAACTCACATGTACACACCTGGAAAGCCCAGTTCGTGGTTTTTCACCTGCAGCAGCTAATTTCCTGGGTTCTGGAGTCAGAGTGTCTGGGTTCAAATACATGACTTAGGGTGACTGACTGAACCTCTTTGAGTCTCCGATTCCTTATCTGTGTTGGTGCCCACAACAGCACCTACCTGTTGGTCGTGAGGTTAAGATGCGGTGATGCATGCAAAGCATTTGCACCATGCTGGGCAGGTTGTCAAGAACTCACGTGTTGGCTGCCTCTTCTCCCACGATACCTTCTGCTCCGACTCATGAATTATTATCACAGATAACTCTCTTCCATCCTGGAGTTTGTGCCCAATCATCACATCTCTTTAATCCCCGCCCCCAACAAGCACATCCTTGTAGGTCTTTCAGTGGGAAATAGCAGGGCTGAGTTCAACATTTTCCATGCCTTCCACAACCATGTTCTCTTGGGGAGGCACTGAGTGATGGGGAGCACTGGGGCTGGAGGAGATGACGGGACAAAAGACAGTGTGAAAAGGGAAATAAAAAATTCACATTTCTTGGAAAAGAAAAGGCAAAATCAAACCACAATTCTAAGATGGTGGAATAGACGGTCCCCAGTGTCATTCTCTCCCACAAATCCACCAATTAACAACCATTAAAAAGCAACAACAGCCAAGCTGGGGCCGCTAGAGCTCAGCAGAAGAAGAGGAGAGACCTACGGAAGTAACAAAGGCAGGAGAAGCCACGATGAGAGAAAGAAAAGATTACTCCCACCGTTTCAATCCCTGGCCACTTTAAGGCTGGAGCTGCTGAGTACGTGGAGCAGGAGCTGGCAAAAGCTACAGCTGTGACCTTTGTGTGAAGTTGCTCGGAGGTGGCAGTGGAGAAGAGGGACTTGGCAGCCCCCAGGCCAGCAAGACCATTAATAGGGTTCCCGTGGACCCACACAGGAGTGAGGAACCACAACAACTGAAAAAAGGAGCCACTCAGAGGCCAGTAAGTCATCGCAATGGACCAGCGCATGGCCTGTCCCATGGGAAGTGTTTGGAGCATGGGCGCTGGGGGAGTCGGGCCACTGGGGAAACACAGAGGCACAGCAAGGACAGCTGATCTGCACTGTGGACTACTCAGTGGAGACTGGTCAGGAATATACAACTGCAGGAGGTGCAGTTTGCTGAAAAGACTCAGGCCCAGACCAGAGTTTCCACACAACCCAGGTGCACCAGACCTCACCGGACCCACAAGTGCTTACAAGGTCAACAATTAAAACCTGAGCTGCACAAAAAGCCTTCCCCAGGGAATCAGTAGCAAAGCAGCAATTTAGCTCAACCACAGGCCTCAAGTGCTGGTCCTCACAGGAAGTTTTCCCATTTTAGAAGTAAGCAAAGGACAGCAAATTAGTTCCAGTGCAGAGTTTAAGTGGTGGGAATAGTGAATAGTCCAACACAGAAGTGAAAGATAAAACAAAATACCCACAGACCAGAGACAAAGTTTGATATTAACTAGTAAAGGTCACACATCACCAAAGAACACCTATAACACCTAGAAGGAGACTGGAAGCCCCCTGGGTGGGAGGGCCAGGGGCCTCAGTCATGCCCCCAACACCTGCAACCAGCCCAGTGAAGACCACTGAGCCACTGCAGGAAGCGCCCTGGGCTCCTAGCAGGGCTGGTGGGGAGAGCTGAGGACCTCAGCCTCACCTCCCTGACACCCACAACCAGCCCAGTGATGACCACCAAGCTGCTGCCAGAAGCACCCCAGGCTCCTGAGCCAGGGTGGTGGGGGGCCGAGGGCTTCAGCCACACCCCCTTGACATCTGCATCCAGCCCAGCAACTACCAGGCCACTGCTGAAAGGCCCCTGGTCTCTCCTGCAGGAATGAAGGGGGTGCCATGGGCCTCAACCAGGCCCCCCTTTCCTCCTCCCACCCTATTTCTTTCCCCCTTCATTTCTCCCCTTCTGCTCTGCAACATCTTAGAATGTAAAAAAGTAATAATATTAATAAATCAACAAACTTAGGGGGGGAAAAGGCAAAATCAAGCCTTTGTTAATATTTAAGATGGAGAGATTTAGGAAACTACCGTTCCCTCTAGGGAAAGGGAAGACAAAGGCGCCAGGCTCCCTTTCTATTGGTTTGGGCCCATGTCCCACTTTTTTGAGACTACAGTGCCACCTGGTGGCTGTACTCACAGGTCGTTCACCTTGCTTGTGGCCCAGGTGATCAGTGTCCTCTTATTAACAAAAATTAGTCCATACTTTCAAAACTAAATAACTATCTAATTTAATTCCTCTATAGTAAGCCATTAACACTGGAAAGAATATGTTCATTCCTGTCCTAATAAGACTTTTATCTGGGGCAAATCATTCTTTTCTGGGAGGAAACATGTTTTGAAATTCCATTTCTGCAACATAAATGCAACACATCTGGTAGTCCTCGGTATTGCATGGAAGTGTCTGTTTCTCTATTATAAAAAGTCATTTTCCAGGGTGATACCTGCACAGGTCGCCCGCTCACCCTCTCTTCATCCCCACTGCAGACACACCGTGAAGGTGTCCCCCTCAGACACACTAACCTTGCTGCTGGCTCAGGGCCCTCACTGGAATGCTCTTCCCCTTCCTACCTGGCTCCTCAGAGTCACTTGCAACCGATCTAAGCGGCCCCTTCATACCGGGCTCTTTCAATTATAAAGTCATCACAGCACATTCCACCTCCTTTATAACACTACATCCATGAGAAAATATCTTTGTCTACTTGTTTATCATCTGTGTCTCCCAACTACAATGTGCACATCATTTACATTCCACATTTACATTCGGTCTTATTCTCTGCTTTACTGGCAGCATACAGTGTCTGGGCCATGGGAGCACTCAGTACCTATTTGTTGAATGAATCAATTAATTTCATCTTTAAAAACTGGGCTCCTCTGCCAGCTCAGCAGCTGGCCTGGCCTTGTGCTGGCCCAGCGACGAGGGAATGAGAGGAATGACACAGATGAGTGCGGCCTTCTTTAAACTGTTATTTTGCTGGCAGCGGTGAGATTGTTGAACATATAGCATGTCTCCGACGAGCTCACTAACTTCATCGATTGGCTCATTGGGCAGATCTCCAAGGAGGCTGGGTCTTGCTGCCATTGGGAAGAGATTCACATCGGTCTCCAATAACCTTTTGCAAGTTAATCTGCCATTACTGGTCCTTCCTCGTTTCTAATACAGTGTGTGAGTGTGAGTGTGAGTGAGAGCGTGTGTGTGTGTGAGAGAGTGTGTTGTGTGTGTTGTGTGTGTGAGTGTTGTGTGTGAGTGTATGTGTGTGTCTGTGAGTGCGTGTGTGTGTGAGCGTGTGTGAGTGCATGTGTGTGTGAGCGTGTGTGTGTGAGCGCATGTGAGTACGTGTGTGTGAGTGCGTGTGTGCGTGTGTGTGTGTTGTGTGTGAGTGCACGCGCATGTGTGAGAGTGTTCTCTGTGTGTGTGAGTGTGTGTGAGAGAGTGTTGTGTGTGTGTGTGAGCGCGTGTGAGTGTGTGTGAGTGTGTGCGAGTGTGCAAGTGTGTGTGAGTGCGTGTTTGTGTGAGTGTTGTGTGTGTGTGTTAGAGTGTTGTGTGTGTGTGAGTTGTGTGTGTGTGTGTGTGACCGTGTGTGTGTCTGTGAGTGCGTGTGTGTGAGTGTGTGTGAGTGCGTGCGTGTGTGAGTGTGTGAGTGCGTGTGTGAGTGCATGCGTGCGTGCGTGCGTGCGTGCGTGTGTGTGAGAGAATGAGCCCAGGAAGGATATTTTGATAAGGACACTTCCCAGGAATTATACAGCTTTGGAGACTAAAAGTGCCCAAAGGAAGGTGGGGGGCAGAGGACAAACGCCTCACTATAGGCTTATGCCCTTCTCACATAGAACTTTTAAATAAGGAACAAGGAGCCATTTAGTTAGTACAGCGACTGCCAGCAGATGTCGCCCGTGCACAAGGCATGCAGTGCCGGGACCCACGGGTGAACCTGGGGAAGGGGACGCGCGGTGGCCGGAAGCGGCTGGTCCCAGCGCTGAGGGGTGAGCAGATGATCTCTTCGGGGTCATTCATGTCCTGGCACGTGCTGGAGGAAATTAGCGCGTCTAGTCCGCTCGCTTCCCGGCCCCAACCTTCTAGTTAGCTTCGTTAGCACGTTTTATTTTATTTGGGGGATGTGCGTGTCATTTGTTTTCTTGGGAATGGCGGCACCCCCTTCCGGGAGGGCGACGGGCACGCAGCGCCGGAGCCGCCGGCTTTCCCCAGACAAACCGCGCGGGCCTCGCGGCGCGTCGGTGCCCCTGGCGGGGTGCCCTGGACCTCCCGGGCTAGACTGTCCTCTCCCTCCCTGTAACCGCTGCTGTCTGGGGACTCGGACGCGCCTCTGCAGAGGCAGGTGGCCTTGCCTCCCGCCCCTGTGTCGTCCTCCTTGAAGAATCCCTGCCGCCTCACCTAGAAGTTGCAGTCTGTCGGGACTGCGCGGAAGGTTGCCGAGGGCAAGGCTTTGCTCCTGGCCTGGTGGGCCTCCAGACCCCCATGGCTGACAACTCTGCCCTGCCTTTGGTTGTTTATGATACGTGCAGTCACTCACTGATCAGATGTGCCAGGGAGACTTAGGTGTGGGTGCTGGTGGACACAGCCTGATGGAGCCTCCTCAAGGCAGTGGAGGGAGGGCACGCCTGCACCCCCAAGCCTAACCCCAACACCCCCTCTTCAAGGCTCCCATAACCTCCCCGCACTCAACCCCCATGTCTGTCCTGGCTTCCCTCTCAGCCCCGAGCTGGCTCCATTTCCACGTGCAAGGTGAGCCCATAGCCACCTGTGCCACCCGCAGACCTCTGTGGAGAGCAGACAAGAGGACCACGCAGGCAGCTCTCTGGGGCTGGGGTTTCCTGGCCCCTGACTCTTTTGCCAGGTCCTGGGAGATCAGATCTCCCTTTCCACGGATGAACTGCACGTGGGTGGGTGGCGATTAATGACGTTCTCCCTCAGAGCCAGTGGCCACAGTGTGCCCTTGTTCGGTGCAGTGCTGCCTCACTGCAGGCATTAGGCCATGTCAGGTTTCCAGGCTAAGCTTCCAACCCTGCCAGCCACTGCTGTCTGTGGCATGGGTGGGAGCAGGCCTGAGAAGAAACAGCCCCCTCTCCCTCGTAAATAATGGACCCAGGGGAAACGTTTCCTAAGGGGCCTCAATTCTGGCTCCCTTCCTGAGCCTGGGTTTCTAGCTTAAAGTGTTTCTGGGGTTAACTGTAAACAAGACAAAACAGGTTTTAATTACACACTGTGGACACAACTCTTAAAGGCAGAGCAATGGACGTTTAATACACCACTCCAACGTAGAATTATCCATATTTAACAGTGGAGCAGATTCCTTATGCGTCTGTGTAGAGCACGTAGCATTAGCCTGCCAGAAAGTTCTTTCCCAACTCAGTCTACTTTAAAGTGGCCACTGAGGGGCAGTGACGCTGAGGGCCCAGATGCCTGCAGAGAGGAGTGGCAGAGTTACTGCTGCCTTTGTGAACGCACGTTGCTGCTGGACGTCCTAGCAGACGTGCTCATTCTCAACTCAGCTTTCCTCAGCTCTTCCTCTTGTGCCCATTCTGACCCTGTCCCCACCCCAATCCACAAATCCAATCATAGAGATGGATTGAGGGGTCTTTGAGGAGTTTTCATCCCAAGTGAAGTGAATGCAGACATCTTCTGGAAGAGAGCAGTTTGCAGAGACAGCATGTGTATTCCTGACTTCACTGACAATATGTGTCCTTTTTCAGTGTCATTCAGTTCATGTTTCTCCATCTTTCTCACGAAGAAATCCTGAAAGACCTTGAAAATGCTTAGGTTAAAAAAGGGGGGGTGTGGTCTGCAGGAAGATATGGCATTTGTAACCCCACTTCTCCACTTCCTGCCGGTGGACATGGATGGGTTGAATTTTCTACACTCTTTGAGTCTGGGTTCTCTCATCTGGAATATGGAGGTAATGGCCCCTCTGCTGTGGGGATTGTGCAGAATATGGGCAAAGTGGCTCGCAGACAGAAACACTCATCAAATGACAACTCCCTCCTTTTCCCTGGACTGGGAAAGTGCAGCAGCAGGTTCGAGTTCAAGTTCTGCCTTGCCAGCTGTGAGCGGAGCAACTGGCCTCACCTCTCTGGCCTTGGTTTCCCATCCGCACCCGAGTCTAAGGTGTCATTGTCCCATGCTTCTGGGGTTTATTTTGTCTACGTGTCCTGCCGATTTTGCCTTCAGAAAAGGACCTGCAGTGAGCTTGCACGGCTTGCTCTCCTGATTACCCCTGTGGCTGGGCCATCACTTGTCACTCGTCATCCGTCCTCGTGTTTGTCAAAGATAAATGGCAGCGAAGGCAGAGGATGGTGTACAGCGTGCAGAAAACTGGCCCGCAGTGATTGCTTCCAAGTCCCAACACACCCCCGTGCCCTGTGACCTTCGGGCTCTCTGTCGGGGCCCTGGTGTAGGGTGACAGGCACACCGGGGCCAGAGCAGGAGATGCACATTTCCCCCGCCCCGCCCCGTGTCAGTTCCTTCTCTGTGGCGTTTGAGTTCATTCTCTTTCAAAAAGAAAAAGGAAGCAAAATAGTCGAGTAGCCAAGTGGCGCTCTGACTTCTTTCTGAAGTTTGTTAACATTTTCAAAATTTCCCTAAATCTTTATCTTCTTCACTTTTGTTAGGAAGGAAGCTGGAAAATGTTCCCCAGGAACTCTCTCCCTTGTAATTTTCTGCAGGATAAAACTGCAAGATATATTAGATGTAAGCTGGTTTTGGCTAAATGGCAGTGCCCTAATAAACTGTACCCAACCACGCAGATGAAACAGACTCGGGGCACTTTCAGCTTGAACGGAAACCTTCACATGTGGCTCCTTTGCCCCTTCTGGCCTACAGTCTTGGTTTCCTTCCTTCGCTCTCCCCACCCTGTTGGCCCTGATTGTTTATCAGTAGTGTTTTGAGTTAATCAATAAGCACAGAAATAGTAAAGTTATTGGAGAGGAAAAAGTCTACACTGCCATCTCTGTTCAACAGTACCAGTCTTGGTTCTTAAAGTGAATCTGCTTTTGTGAAGAGCTAGAGCTATTCCAGGGTGAAGACGTTCGAGCAGAAAGCAGAAATAGTCAAAATGATTATTATGGGCAGATGTCTTCAAACTGTCCTCAGTTTTCTGTCCTTCATCTAAAAGGCATTTTCTTTTTCCTGATGTTTTAGGTAGATTCAGAGACACATTAAAAGCAAAGTTTGTTTTTTAAAAATAAAATGCTAAGTAGACTAACAGAAGTAACTTCAAAAACAAGTTGTATTTTTGTTTTTTAAAAACTTTAATGTGACTATTAAAACATGTTACATCACAGTGTGGTTTTAAATTAACTAGGTTTAAATTTACTTTTTATTTCTATACAAGTTGCTTTCATTAGAAATTAACTTTTCTTCCTTTAGGCCCTAAATGAAGCCTTTTTCTCTACATAGCCGACCCACCCCCCACCCCCCAGTCCTATACGGACTGGTTCATTTGCAGGTGACTTAGTTTTTAAATACGGACTTTAGTGAACACACTACAGAAATTATATATGCGGGTATTTCAAAAAGTTCGTGGAAAGGTAGAATTAAAAGATAACACAAATCATTCCACAAACCTTTTGAAGTCTCCTTGTATGACTCTTGTCCAGTGAGACTTTGGAGGAAACAGAAAATATCCAACCCCAAGTGAAAGGTGCTCTTAGAATTCATTAAAAGTTGTTAATAAAATTCATATTAACCTCAGATATCTCTCCTAACCAGTCTCTTCCCAATCTCTCTTATTCTGCAAGATTCTTGTAAATTTGGAATTCTACCGTGGCAAACCCAGAGGGAGCGGCCATCTCAAAATCCAGTGTGAAACCTGCAATATGAGAGGAAATTGCTGGTGGAGAGGGGTAGTTTACATTGAACACCTCACAGAGGGGAGCGGCAGGGGCCACTCAATTCCACGGGTCCTGAGTGGTGCCCGCGGTGGACTCCAAGTAGAGCAGGACCTGGGGGCAGAGTGACCCACAGACAGGAGCAGCCTCAGCGGGCATCCTACGTGGGGTGGTGGCCAATGACCCCTTTGAAGGAGTGGACCAGGTAGGCTGTGTCCTGTCAGGCTTGACATGCTGGTGAGGAAGCACGGCTTTGTTCTTGGCAGGTGTGTGTGTGCTGTTTTGATGGGTGGTGTGGATATTTCTGGTGGTAGTTCTGCTGATGGAGTTGTAGAATTGGAACGCTATAGTGACCTTGGCTCTGATGGTCTCCATGTTTAGAATTTGAGTTCTTACATGGATGAGATTCAGAGAAAATGCTTTTTCTGAAATAAGAAATGTGTTATGACAAAATCTTCAACTCACAATTACTATAACAGAACATCAAAAATGAATTTGCCCAAAGTTATAGCCCAGGAGGCTGGGATATAAATCCATGTTTTCTGGCCCCAAAGGTCAAGCTCTTACGCTGGCCACATCTCATGGGTACCCTTACAGCTTACCTCATGTAACATTTCTCAGGTTATTCATTCAAGCCAATTGTTTCTGGAAAGACATGGAAATAGTCTGTGGAAGAACAGGATGGGGGAGAGAGTTGTAGGTGTGTGTGGTTTGCCTCTTGCACACGTTCTTGCTGTCCATCAGATGCAGACAGCGGCAGCATCCTCGACCTGCTGCAAGAGTTTGGCCATGTGAGCACGCATTTGTGACTCTTGCTCCCTCTTCAGAGCTGCTGCAGGACCCCTGACTCATTCAGGCGGACAAGCAAATGGTTGTGGGACAAAGCCATCCCCTGAATCTGTTGGATCAGCCCCAGTGGAGGCAAAGATTTCACATTTTGGTGCCAAGTCAGCTGGGACTTTCATCTGTGCTCCAAGACATTTGACATTTGCAAAAATTCAGAAATCAATTGGAATGGAGCCAGCTCTGTCCAGCAGGTTTTTAATAGCCCTGGAGCTGACTAACCATATTTGCACAGCCTTTCAATAAACAGCTTCAACAACAACTAGGGTGGGAAAGAAAGCATACACCCATCCAATCAGGACAAACCCGAAGCGTTGATTCACCACCTCCCTCTCCCGGGCCCCCACTTTTGAAACAAATTTAGAGTATTACGCCAGGGTAGTTGATCATTGCCAACCTCTCATGTCACCAGGTCCTGACTGTGTTTTGCTGGAATAGTGGTGCATTGCCTCCGTCAGCTGAAATAACTTTTCCAAGATTTCCTGTGGCCTGGGATATAAATAGCTGAATCCTGGGGAAAGGCAGCAATGAAAAGAATGCCTGGTTAAGCCCAGGTATTGCAGGCAGCTCTTCCTGATCAGTCACTTGTCGGCTTATCGGGAAGGTGCTGCTTCCTTAAACCGCAGCAGGAACAGTCGGGTCCCCCAGAGCCCTGCAGACAGACTGCATTCCTGCCGGGGAGCCTTGCTGGTTGGGGAGGCTTCCGAGTCTTCATTAGGCCTCCTGTCTTGGACTCTGTCCTGCTTGTGGGAAAAGGCAAGAACCATAGGAGCTATTTCAGAGGGACCCTGTCTTATCAGGCTACACCCTTGGGTGGGCTGCTCTGCAGCCTTTAAAAAACATTTTTGGTCCTTACCCATCGTGATGAAGTAATGACTGCTTGGTGACAGGCAGACATGGATTTTCCCCTCTCCATTGTTTCAAAATTTGGTGTTTCGACACAAATTAACTGGCTAATTGTGCAACACCCTCCTCCCACCCTCACTTCCACCTGCTTTAATGATTAATAAAACCTGATTAACCTCGCCTCTCCATTTCCTCTTTCAGGCACTTTTGTCTCCTGTCTGACGACACTGTCACCCTGGTGGTTGGGACTGAGGACAATCTCAAAGATTCACATAGCACCTTCCAAATAATGGCAATAGATACAGTAAAGGGGCAAGAGTGTGGTTGTTGTAGACAGACAGACAGGAGTTCATTTACTCATTCAACAAACCTTCACTGAGGGGCTGCTGAATGCCAGGCACTGGGCTGCCTCGGTGTCAGCTGTGCCACCACCCGAATGCAACCGCGAGGTGAGTTCGAGCCAGTATCTGAAGCCCCCGAGCCACAGCTGCCTCACCTGTAACAAGGTAGACAAGGTCACCTCCAGGTTTCCTTGAGGATTAAATGGGTAATGTCACAGGACCGGTACTCGGCAATGCTCAAGGATTTTGTTTTTCTTTCTCCCTATGGGCCCAACACAAGGGGGGCAGTTTTGGAGTATCACGTGCATTTATGAAACCTCCATTTGTTAGGCAAATGGACCCCGTGGAGACGCAGGCACTCTCTGTACTTATCAGTGTGTAAAAAGCAAGGCCTCTAACCCCGCTCCATATCTTTGAAAGGTTTACTTTACCTGGGCAAACACTAGGTATCAAAGAAACAAATAAGAGAAACACAAAAGTTCAGCTATTCCAGGTGGAAGTTAATTAGACTTAACTAAAGTCATCAAACGGCGTCTCGATTGTCAAGTTTTAGGATAACTCGGTGGGAGTAGTCTTGGATTAGGAACCAGGAGGCCTGGTTTTGACCCCGGCCAGGGTCACTGCTTACTTGCGGAAGCGTGTGACTTTGGACTTAACCTCTCTGGCTCAGGCAAACATCCCTTTATCTAAACAAGGCGGGGTTAGGCGCTGGAGGGTCTAGGAGCCGTCCCTCCTTCCCGCCTCCGTCTTCTCCCTTTCCTGCTTCCAAAGCATTCCCTGAGCACCTCCTGTGTGTCAGGCCCTGTAAGGGACACTGAGGAAACCGAGACCAGTAAGAGGTGACAGTGTCATGTTGGAACTCACAGGGGGGTGGGGAAGATGGGGGAAACAGGAGTCATCGTTTCTATCCTGGTTGTGGCAAATGAAGCAGCCACAGTGACATAGATGTCCTGTGACCTCAAACCAGGAATCATCGTTAGTGTTTTTCTTATTGCCTTCAGCTCTGTTCTAGAAAGACAGACAAGGAGAAGGAGAGAGACGCCAAAAAGGGCTTTGTGGGCAGGTGAACCATCACGATACAGTAAGAAGTTAGGAACGAAAAACGTGACGCATATTCGCATCCTGGCAAGCAAGCAGCCACCTGAGAAGAACACAGGTGCCCGGAGAGGCCGTCACACCTCCTGCGGACACGTGGTCGCCATTATCTGACTACCTTGTCATCTGGCTTTCTGGTACTAAGTGATGTTTTTTAAAATATGTCTCAGATGACTTCTTAGTCTCCTACTGCAAGACACAGCATCACTCACTGCCTGAGTTTAAATTTAGACAATAGCCTCATTCTTTTTTTTATTGTGGTAAAATACACATAACATGAAATTCGCCGTCTTAACCATTTCTAAAAATGTAAGCTCATCCACACTGTTGTGCAGCTGTCACCCACCATCCATCTCCAGAACTTTCCATCTTTCCAAACTGAAACTCTGTCCCCGTTATACCCTAGCTCCCCAGTCCCTTCTCCCCAGCCCCTGGTAGCCAGTGTTCTACTTTCTGTCTCTATGAATCCGATTACTCTGGGGACCTCATGTGAGTGGAGTCATGTGGTAATTGTCATGCACTGACACTAGCCTTATTCTTTCTGCCGTGGGTGGGGGGAGAGCTGGGTAAACCTGTGACACAGTTTTCCACCCAGACAAAGCCTCCATGGGGAAGGAATCATTCTGCGTGGTGGTCACTGCTCCTGCATTATCCTGACAGTATAAGCCCAAGAGTCAACCTCAGGGAGTGTGGCTGTGTTACCATGGTGATTCTGCAGGGCAGGGGCGCCACCTTTGTGGTCCATGGAAAGAAAAGGATTGTGGATACCTTTGGAGCCAGCAGAGCCTTTCCTTCATCACCAGGCCTCTAGAGGGGCCCCTTCTCGTCGGCAAACCCACCCTGCCCTCTCTAAGCCTTGCAGGTGGATCTTCTCTTGGCCCGGCACCCATTCACCCCTGCTTGCCCGGCCAATGCCTCCTCCCCCAGTAAGTCCTGGCTTAATTGTTGCTGCCTGCCATAGGGCACATCCTACGAGATTTCGTGCTACCCGAGAAGTACCTCTATGGAATTGTCCCTTCCCCCGTCAGTCTCCCCCGGCTGTCCTCCTTTAGGGCAGCAGCCACTTCTTCACTGTGCATCTCCTGAGCCTGGCAATGGTGGACCCCTGCCTTAGACCAGGCCCCCTAGAGGCAGATTCTGAAACGGGGATCCTTGTCTCATGACTGATGGATGGAGAGCACTCGAGTGGAATCGCAAGGAGGTGAGGCAGGGGAAAAGCTAAGCAAAAATGTGGCTTCCGTTGAAGTGTAACCTCAGCCTGACCCCCGCCCCCCCCAGAGTCCTGGAACATAATCACACCACAAAGTCGTCCCACTGTGTGTAAGGGGGCCAGGCTTCTGTGTCTGTACGAGTCAGTCATCGGGTGCTACCTCGCAGGCATTTCCAGGTGACATGGGCTGTTCCGCAGAGGGCAGACCTTTGGAGAAGAATGTGGAGCCAGCACTCACCCCGCTGGGGATGGGTGGGGAACCGAGAGAGTCTGCCATGGCACTGGGGACGTGTTTGTTGAACTTGTCAATAATATGGTGAAAACAAAATCAGCTGCCATTTAGCAAATGTGCACTATGTGCCAGGCGTTATGTTCTGTCTTTGGCTTGCACATTTTCATTCTGCCTCTGCAGCAACCCTATGAGGTAGGCGCCAAAGGTATGAATGAAGAAATTGGAGTCCAGCAAAGTCAAGTGTCCTGTCCCTTTGCCTTTCTCCCGGGTGATATGCATGCACATTAAAGTTTGAGAAGCTCCGGACCAGACAAAGGACATTAACACTTTTCTCTCTCTCTCTCTCTCTCTCTAACCTTAAACAATTTTTGTTTGTGTTATTTCCTTTCACCAGCTTACTTTTGTGAGATTTGGGCCTGTACTATCTGCAAAGTTATTTAACTGTTCAAAACGTTTAAACAACACTTTGCTCAAATTGCCACCTTCTCCCAAGTAGCCTTGACCTTCTCTTTAGCAACACTCTCTGCTTTAATACCAAAGGTGTCAAATAGCTGCAGGTTGATTTCCCCTTTGGTCTCAGCAAACAGAGTCCTTGACAGTGGTGGACTTGAGGTCGAGGAGAGAACAGCCCTTACATTCCTGGACCACTCCTCTATTGCCTTACTTCGGCCCATGCAAATGTCCATGTCAACACTTCCTCGCTGCTTTATCTTTCATAGGTCCTAGGCCACAGCAGTATTTGTCCAAATTAGAGTCCGTTTACTTTGCAAACCTCACTCAAGCTTTCCTGGACACTAAGCAGCTGCTCCCCTGACGTCCCCACCAGAGCCCTTGTTTGCATTGTATGTTGTCCGCAAACAGACCGCCTTGAACAAGCCACTTGGGAGCGCTTGGTGGCCTGGGACAGAGCAGCAGGCACATGGAAGACTCTGCTAGCTGTTCCTCAACAGACGGCTACCTTGCTTCATCATTTCAGAAGAACATATCGAGAAATAAAGCATCCGTACAAAATTGTACAAAAGGTCCAGTGGAGTGGGAAGAAAAATGACATACCCTCTGTGCGGTAGCCACTCGGCCCTTGCTCTGCCAGACCTTCCTCTTTCTCAGTAGGACAAAGTTTAGCAGAGTGGTTACTGACACCGGTGCAGCAGAAGACTGCCTGCATTTGTAGCCTGGTTTCCCTGCAAGTGGCTTAACCTCTTTGCAGCTCAGCTTCCCCACCTGTAAAATGGGGATAAGAATCTTGCTGGGAGGTTATTAAAGCTAATAAATATAGGGTACTTAGAACAAGGTCTAGCACACAATAAACTCTCACTAAATATTAGCATTTACTTGTTCTTCTGCTGGCTGAAAGCACTGACTTGGGAGATTGTGGGTGGTGTGTTATTTCCAGTGTAAGGATCCTTCCAGACAGGAACAGACACAGCAGAGCATTCGTCTGGAAGAGGAAGCCACAGCTCCTGACCCCAGACCCAAGGCTGCCTGGCTGCCCCCGGCACTGGCGCTGCTCCCACTTCTGCAGCATTGTCCCTGTGGACTATCCTTCCGCCCTTTCCCTCCGCTTCCTGGGAACTGACGCAGTCAGAGAGTATTTGCCTATATATCCCACTATCCTTACATTTGTGTAGCTCTTCGGGGTTTACAGTGGGTTTCCTCATACATTATTTTGTTCCATTTTGCAAGTACCAGACAGATTGAAGTGCTAAACTAGGTGTCCTTGGGCCCTCCTTGGTCGACTTCCAGGGGTACTGCCATCTGAACATCCAGCTATGCATCTACAGACACGTAGCTTTAATCAGCAGCAAAGCGAAGGGAAATTCATTGAATAAGGCCCTTCCTGGGCTTGCATTGCCTGCAGGGTGGAGCCGAATCCTGCAGACTCCTCCCTAGGCAGGCCCAGCCATCGCCTTTCCCTTGGCCCCGAAAGTCTCTTACGAACTGCCACACCTGCTAAGAGGAGTGCCCTGCAAAGTCCTGACTTAGCAACGGGGGCCAGACAAGGAAGGTGATTTCAAAACATCCCCAGTGGTTCTTCTTTGGCAAGGAATGGGAGACGAGAGACCTGACAGTGAGCAATAGGCTTGTCACGCCCAGTCCCCAAGCCCAGCCCTAGACATTCTGGTGCCTAGCAGTGTCATTTCCTGGCAAGGGTGAAGAGAGGGTCAGTCTCTACCTGCCGCTCCTGATTCAATCAGCTTTTGACCCATAGAGCAAACACATGTCCAGCCTCTCCAGTGACACAGAGTGTCCTCCCTGACTCACCCTGGCTCAGACCTGGTCTGGTGGTATCAGCATCCTCTGTGAGCCTCCCATTTCATGTGATGGCTTCCATTTAGTAGGTATTTATAGACACAGCCAATCCCTTGAGGTATTATTCTCATAAGATGCAGAAGAAATGGCCCAGCCCACCCACCTCTCTAGTTCTCCCAGGCTCAGGAATCAGCAGCGCTTTCTCTTCCTGACCTCGCTCTTCACTTTCTTTACCCCTGTTGTGAACAGCAGGGGTCACTGTGTAGCCACAAAGCACCCTCACCAGGCTCTGGTACCAGTTGCCCCAGGTCCTCTGCTCTCTGGTGGATTCTTTACCTGCAGAGGGTTGGTGCCAGGCTGTATCACTTCCCTAAGTATAATTCCACCCACCTCTCGGCTGGACCAGAGCACATGAATGAAACTGCTGTGTAACAGCACCGTCCTCACAAAGTCAGGGCAGCATGTTAAGCAATATTTTTTCTGATTGAAATGATCAGTGGTTATTTCTTTGATGCTGAAATGACAATAAACATATTGATTTGTGCCAAATCACTGAATGATACAGCCACCAACTCTTAATATTCTGCATTTCCTCAATTAGTTTGAAAATTGGCCTGTTTTCCCCAAATAAGCTTAGAATATACAATTTTAATTGCATGTATAGGTACCAAAAGGAAAACATTGTGTTAAAACAAAGTATCTCGTGAGTCTATTCTTTGAAAGCTAGATTTAGTGAGGAAAAACATGAGAAAACAATATTTAGCAGTCTTGTTTCTAGTTCTTACATTAGCCTCACATGGAATAGAAGAAATTTTGGTATCAATAACAATTAAATTTTGGTACCAACAACAAAACAAAAAGTTTAAAAAAAAAAAGCTGTACCCTTAAAAGATAATTGATATACCCGGCATGTACAAAAAAGAAGTTAGTAGAAATGAAATAAAATAAACAATATGTGGGAAAGGGCTTTGCAGACTACGAACTGCCGTACTAAGGCTAGGAGAGTGGAGTGGTATTTGAAACAATGATACTTTCTAAGATAAATAGCCCTGAAAATTCAGCTCTCTGCTGGTTTCCCGGCTATTAGTCAGAATCGGGAATGGGCCTTGGCCATTCCCTGCGGCCCTTACCACCTCTGCCCACCAGGAGGCCTCACTCTTTTCTGCTGGGGTTCTCTTTGCTGGATCCCTTCCCCTCCCCGTGACCTGCAGATTCCCCCACACTCCCCCGTTATTCTCCCCACAATAGGGTTTCCCTTCCTTGTTCCCCACCTAGTCTGTGATCTGGCCATTAACTCTTTGGGGAGAAACAGATGAAAAAAAACAAAACCCACCAAGCCCACCGTTTTGGACTGTGGCCGTGTGTGCGAGACCCATTACCTAGCACATACTGTGGAGCTCAAGTAAACCGGGACCTCCAAAGAAATGTGATCAAGGCTACAAGCAGCAGTACAGCACATTGAGAATCCACTGCTGATGGCTTTGGATAATTTAAAAATCACGTGCAACGGCCTCAGCCATCAGCTCTGACAGCACTTTTTTCTTTTTTGCATTTGTTTTTATTCTTTAGCTCTCTTTTCCCTTTATCATGGCACAAAGGAGTACTTGGCAGTAAATCATGCCTTTCAAAAAATTTTAAATATATTTAATACATATTTTCATTTTGTGTATTTTACATAATATATACAAGGGTACTTCAAAAAGCTCGTGGAATGATTCATATTATCTTTTAATTCTGTCATATACAATATTTATTTTATATATATCAACTCAATGTTCATACTAACTGTAAGTTTTATATTGTTGGACCCATTTTCAGATAAGAAAACTAAGTTTCACATAAATAATAAATGACATTAAAAACCATGAGGTGTGGGAGTGAATATTATGTACAATAAGAAATTAAAAATTTTAAAGAGCTAATGATTATCTTAAACACCTCAAAAGTAAGGAAAATAACATAACGTTTAAATTAATCAACCACCTCACATATCTCTATTACTTTTTTCCAACAATAAAAAAAATTGTGGCAGAATATACATAACATAAAATTAACTATTTTAACCATGTTTAAGTGTGCAGTTCTGTGGCATAAAATCCATTCACACTGTTGTGCAGCCCCCACCACACCCGTCTTCAGAAGTTTCTCGTTGTCCCAGCCTGAAACTCTGCACCCTCTAAACAACAACGCCCCAGTTCCTCGCAGCTGCCACTCTGCTTTCCGTCTCTATGAATTTGACCGTGCTGGGTACCTCATCATCATAGAGCATTTGTTCTTTTGTGACTGCCTTATTTCACCTACTGTAATGTCTTCGAGGTTCATTATGTAGCATGTGCCAAAATGTCCTTCCCTTTTAAGACTGAATAATATTCCACTGTGTGCTTGTTCATCCATTCATCTACTGTGGATACTGGATTGCTTCCATCTTTCAGAAGGTGGAAAAATAAATAATGCTGCTATGAATATGGGTGTACAAATATCTGAGTCCCTGCTCTTACTTCTTTTGGGTATACCCCAAAGTGGAATTTCTGGATCTTATGGTAATTTTTAGTTTAATTTTTTTGATGAATTGTCATACTGTTTTCCACTGTGGCTGCACCATTTTACATTCCCACCAGTAATGCATAAGTGTTGTGGGAATTTTTCCATGTCCTCACCAACCCTTGTTATTTTCTGTTCGTTTTGTTTTCTACCCATACTAATGGGTGTGAAGTGCTTCCTACATTTTTTTACTTTCTACTTTTTGATCTCCCTTTCATATGTCAATCCCTTTGCAATATCATTTTCTGTAGAAAGACAATTTGGTATGTCCTCTGGCATAGTCGTTCAAATTCATAAAATATGTGACTTCACACAGACAGGTTCACTGCTTATAATACCGCTACAGACTTGTATCCTACAAACTGAGAAATCCTGATAAACACTTGATTCTCATCAAAAAAGAAAAATAATTATGATGCATTCAATTCATAGTCATTGCATTATTGAGTATATTTCTGAGAGGTCAGAACTTCTGTTTGACTCTGCGTCATTGGGAACTGATTTTTCCACTGAAAATTTTACATGGCAAACGGTTAGAAGAATGTTCTGCTTGTGCCTTGATGCTGGGAGCACCGTGCAGTGGGCAGTGAGCACATTCCTGGAAGCCATCCTTACAGCAGGACAGCTAGAGATATCTGTACACAGAAGTGACTGCAAACCACACAGATACATCTCACTGACCCAAATTAAATGTTTCCCTCCTCAACTTCCCCTTAGCAGGTTCCCCCCAAATGCCTGTGCCCATTCCAGTGCCACCCAGCTCTAGCAGCAATGTGGGGGGTCTTTCCCTTATAGGTCGATGGGAGTTCTTTACATACTGTGGACACGAGTCCTCTGCTTGTTGTATGTGTTACAGACACTGTCTTGTCCCCGGCGGCTTGCCTTTTCACTCTCTTAATTCCATTTGTGATGAAAAAGTTAAATTTCTCTATTTTCATTATGGTTAGTGATTTTGATGTCCTGTTTAAGAAAAGTCTTTCCTACCTTGAGCCCAGGAAGATATTTTCCTGTTTTTTTCTGGATACTATTTTTTCACCTTTCACATTTAAGTTATCAATCCATCTGAAACTGATTTTTGTGTATGGTGTGAAATGGGGACCAAGATGTATTCTTTTTTAAAAAGTATGGAAAACCAATTGCCCTAACACTGATTATGGAGACCACCCTTTCCCCCTCTCCTCTGCACTGGAATTTTAGTCATAAATCCAGTGTCTGTGTATGTGTGGGTTTATTTCTGGATTATTTATTCTGTTCCATTGGCTATCCTTGCATAAGTACCACATTGCTTTAATTACTGTATGTTTATAATGTCTTGATTTCCCGTAGTATAAAAACTTAAATTTTGTTCTTCTTTAAGAATGTCTTATCTATTTTTGGGCCTTTGGAAGCAGATTATCAATTTCTAAAAAAATAAATAAATTGTTGACCTTTTGATCTGGATTATATAGAAACTATAGTTCGGTTTGGAAAGTAAGTCACTTAACTAAGTCTACATTCCTCTTCTGAAAAAAAATAAGACAAAAATACTCACTGCGGAATCGTGTGCATTACGTGAGCTAATAAATGCATTTGCTGACTGAAAACAGCACTATAGGAATGGTGGATTTTTATTATAAAATGAGAAGGCACACATGCAAGGACTGGGGCAAAATCTGCCTCCAGTGAGTTTTTAAAGGAGCAACTCTGGAATCTGGTTGCTCTCGGATGCTTTCACCAGAGTTGTCGGGCTCGTTAGAAGTCGGCTGGCTTCTGATCAGGATTGAGATTCAGGCAGGAGGGAAGAAGGGGCCGTGAGATTTTTCTGCATCCGTGTTCCTATGACATCTGCAGGGGTCACCCATTCCTCCTGATGATAGTCTATGTGTTTCTCTTCTCACGTCTTTTGCTCTGTAGACTGCAACCTGAGGAGAGAATCACCTTATGGTTCATTTTCCAAACATGCCCCCTGTGTCAGGCCCAGATCTGGGTATATCTGCCTTTCTACTGGTTCTGTACGGAGTGGAGACCTGGGGAGGAGATGACCAGATATCGCCAATGGGGAAAAGGCATCAGGACAGTCCCCTCACTGTTTTTTACCATCTCTTGTTTGTTCTCTGGAGCACGTTCTGAGTTAAGCTAAGGCCATTTGTGTAACTAGGGCATGAATGGGAGACAATCTTCTTTCGCTCTGAGTCAGGCTGTTTAGAAAATGCAGCGGCCCCACACCTCCTCTCTCCACACTCCCAGCCTCACGCCTAGTCAGAGGCTTTCACTAGAATCCCCTGAACAAATAATACCTTTTGCCAAAGAGGCATCCTCAGGCTGAAACAAAGAGAAGTCATTTCCTTTTCACAAGTCATTCTCTCTCCTGGTCCAGGTCTTTGGAGAGCTGTCGTGGAGCCTCTGGGAGGGAGACCCGCATCTGCAAGGTGGCCAGCGCAGGAGGACCAGCAGAGCGGGTAACATCATCTAGAGGGGCCACCGTGCACTCTCCCGAGTGCTGAGTGAGCCCCCAGAAAACTTCTCAGGCCTCTGGGCCCCTCAGACCTTCTGCCCATGCCAACACTCCAAGAGGAAGCCCAGGAGCGGGAATTAACACTGACTTGAGAAAAGCAGCAAGCTGGTGACTCACCAGAAGGATGCTAACAGGCACCTGGGGAGTGGCCTTAGTGTCTGCTACAGAGTCTGTCCCCTCAAGAGGCAGGGCAGAGATGGCTTGGTGAGGAGTGCTGCCTCCTTCACAAGTCCCTGACTGCAATGAAGTGTGGCATTTGCCAGGATGGCTGAAGGGACGGAATAGGACCAGGGGTGTCTTTCTTTATCCCAGCACAGGGAGTGTGACGGAGACCCGGGCAGGTGAAACCCCTGAGGACATCCCCAGACACCCTTCTTGCTCCTGGGGGTGGGGGACATGCTGAAGCCTGACCCTGGAACATTCAGATTCCTTGCCCTTCTATCAGCCCCCTCCCCCGTCAGAGCAGCCAACCTGCAGCTGAGAGGAACCAGATGTCACTAGCCAAAGCCCCTGCACCCCCCTGCCCAGCACTTGGCTGGAAGGCCTCTCTTGAAAGGCCCGGGTACCTTGTGGTGGGGGTGGGGAGGAAGGAGGAGAGTGGGAAAAAATTAGACAAAGGAAGACCACCATAAAACCAGCGGCATGTCTGTAATCAGGACAGCCCTTTGTTTAGAGCGGGTTTAAACAAGTTGTGATCCTTTGGAAGGGGAGGCCATAAACCCAAGGGAAAATAAAACTGTTTACAGCAAGGGAGACCCAGGTGTTGTGTGCTGGTGTGGCCGGGATCAGATGGGGAGTCGTGTGGCCGAGTGGCCTGGCCTGTGCTCAGGGAACTGACTCCCTCCTGGTGCTGGGCGGCTCCAGACACGGCAGACTGGAACACAGACGAGGGGCAGGCGTGCCCCTGCCCTCACATTCCAGCCAGGGGAGACAGGAGGGCAGGGTGCCAGGCTTTATGAGGTTGGGAAGTCAATGCCCGAGGCTGGGAGATCTTACCGTCAGCTTTTCTGCTCCTCTGCAAATTCCTCTGTAATGGACTTGAGCAGGTTACACTAATAAGAGGGTTTGAGGACAGTTGATTCTCAAAGAAATTCCTCTGAGACCCGACTTACTCAGGCTAGGAAGGTGTAAGGAGAGGAGTTTTCCTGAGGGAACAACATTCCTCAGGGGAGCTTCATGCAGGCTTGGGTGGTGAGGAGGAAGGTGGGTGTTGTGAAAGTAAGGCCCAAGGTGGTTATAGCTGAAATGTCCAAAAGACCTCAGCCCCGAGAGGCGCTCTGCACACTTCCACCTCGTTCTGACCTCTGCTCTGTTTAACAGAGCTGAATGCGTAAACACCCTAGAGTCATTCATTAATTCACCAAATGCAATGGGCACCTAATATAGGCCAGACAACCAGCACAGAGGCTACAGAGACAGGACACAGTCTCTGTCCTAACAGTAGGGCGATGTGGGGATGACTAGCAATAATATTTTCAGGACATGTAAACACATATCTATATACTTGCATTTTTTAAGTGATTACCCCAAGAATACAATGTGTCCACATGATGTGATACCTTTGGAGAAAGGCAGCACCAAATAAAGCTAATACGATTCTTGGAAGTATGCTGTGCTGATGTCATCACAGTGTTATCTGTTGTCTGTGCTCAGCGGGAAAGGTTGCCAGACTTTTCTGCAGAAAGTCACACTAAGGTCACATCCTTACTAATACGGAAAATGAGTAATCAGAGGCACATGGAAGATGTATCAGGTCCCTTTTCCCCTAAAACATTTGCATGGCTCTTTAGCCTGCAATATTTGTCAAAGTGGGGCAACTGCGTGGGGACTTCCTAAAGGCAAAAGTCCAGTGAAAATGTCTCTTCTGACATTCATGTATTCAATTCTTAGCTCAGCCTCACCAGTTAAAGAGATGAGCTTTGCTCTGTAAACCCAATAAACTTTCTTCATTAGGTGAACAGGTAAGGGAATAAGCAAAGATGCCTGTTCTGTCTTTAAAATGCCTTTATTTTCTGTAATTGGATTTCAGACATACTCTAGTCCAAGCCAGGCCACATGGGTGACTTTCCTAGGGCTGTTTGCTTATTTGTAAAATTAGCTCATTTATGACCTCTGAGTTCCCGCTTCACTAACAGCAAAGCAATACAAGTAAGATTCTAAGGAGCAGAGTGGCCTGATCAATTGCACTGTAGGAGTCTCACCCCACTCACTCTTGTGCCCGGTGAGCACTGGGTTACATGCACCATTTAGGTGGTCCTGGTGTAACAGGTCCCGGTCTCGGTCTCGGTCTCTTTCAGTGCCTGATGCAAACAGCTCTATTGTCCTGAAGCTCAGCCCGGCCCTTCCTGATCACTGTGAGGTCCAAAGGTGGCCGCCGCATACTCCCTCCTGGCTGGATCTGCTGCCTTTGCTCAGATGGTTCCCATGTGTCACTCAGGGGTGCTTGTCCTTCGACCACGACGCTGAGCCACAGCAGCGGTGGCTCTCAGATAGACAGCGACGAAGAGGATGCAACCATCGGGGGTGGGGGGAGGTGGTGGCAGCTCGCGCAGCTCAGGAGATCTTAAGAGAAGGGAGTAAGTACACGGAGATCGTGCCACTCTGTCCTGAAAAGCCAGCATTTTGTGACAGGAGAAAACACACCGTTCAGGAATAGGGCGTGAGCTTTGAAACCAGAGTTGAATCCCATCTCTGCAACTTAGCACCTGGACGAATTACTTAGCGTCTCTAGTCTCCGTTTTCTCACCTGTAAGGTGAGGAGGATAGTGCCCCTCACGCAGGACCTTGCTAGGAGGATTACATGGGAGGATGTAGCTAGAGCTCCTGGGATTATGGCTGGCCTCCTTCCTTCCTGCCTTCCTTCCTCCTTTTTTCCCTCCTTTTCTTTCTTTCAGTGGAGCAAAATTTAGTATCACACTCCACAAATTCTGAAAGATGAAAAGTTATCATGTGAGAAGTACTAAATCCAGTAGAGGAGCCCTTCTTGTTTGTTTATGAAGCATTTCAAATACCTTCATCGATGGAATGCAATTTCACTGTCCCTTATATCCTGACTGGAATTGGCTTGGGACTTCCAGTTCATTCATACCACAAGGCAAATGAACATAGAAGCAGATAGTTTCAAAAGCACAAAGGATATGGGGGGAACATAGTGGAGGATTGCCCTGACTCCCTCGGGGTAGGGTTTGGGAGAAAGGGGTTCGTGGTTAGGTAAGTCTTCTGGAAAAAGTGGTGCCTTTTACAGAAAATAAATCTCTAAACTTTCAAGATATGTCAACTACATATCCACAAAGGTATTTTAGGAATAATTAGTGGTGAATTCAGTAGGAGTAAGGCTTTGTTCTGTATAAGTTCTCTTGACATTTATTGGGTGTCTACTTGTGAAACTGCACAGATATGGAGATTCAATACATAAAAATGAATAGGAAATGATCCCATCTTCCAAGGAGCTTGAATTCTAAGTTAGTAAAAAACTGACTATAACCAAAGTAGCTGACACTATGCTGGAAGTACATAATTCCGTGGCTGTCCATTTACAAAGCTCCTGGTTTTGGGGCCACTGACATTATTCTAAGTCTGTGTGCCTTTCCTTACCCTACATGTAGAGCATTGGGACTATACAATGTACTCTTTGTTGGGCAGGAACAACATGTCTCTTTGTGAAGCACTTTGCGATGGTGCTTGTCAGAGAAACAAGGCACTCTTAGAGAATAGATTGTGGAGTGGGTTCAGAGCAGCACTTTCAGGGAGAACTTTAGATGGTCTTAAGGAGATTCAAGATCCAGAGGGTCAGACTGAACACTTTTTCCCCATGTCTGCACAGGGATTTCTTTTCTTGAGCCTCCTTTGAAGGTCCCAGCCGGGCGGTGCCTGGGAGATGGGCTGCAGAGGAAAGAGAGAAGTGAAGAAACCCAGCATTGAGTGAGCATCTACTGCAAGCCAGGCAGGAGCCCACTGAACGGCGACATGGACTCTGGAGACCCATCGGGGAGCTGGGGCTTGGAGAAGCCTGTCCCCGAGACCCAGCGAGCCCAGAGCTTGGCCCGGCTCCACCTGCAGCGCTGCCCCCTGCACACTCGTGCTTCCCGGGCCAGGGCACCTCCTACTCCTCGCTGTGAGTGCTTGGTGGGTGCCGTGCCTGGGATGGGAAACGAGAAAACAGCTGGCAAATGACGGGTGAATATCAGTCATTCTTTTTCTTTATGGCACATGATGCAAACTTCAGTTTTATACTCAAACAAGAACATATTGTGGAGTAGAATGTAACAAGTATGTGGACGTTAAGAATAAAACATGGTCTCCAGAGACGCTTTGAGTTTGCCTCTGTCCATCCCAGGCTGGACCTTTCCCTGCACCCAAAGCACCTCTGACATCCCAGCTCTCTGGGATCTCTGAGTCGGAGCCACCAGCCCATCAATTCAGGGTGCCTTAGACATTGCAGGACGTACACAGGTCAGCAGTGATCAAACGTGGAGCGTGCTGAGTGCTGTGATAAGCATCAGAAATGCAACAGGAGTCAGAGGCTGAGAGGTCTGCAGGGCTGGATAGAAAGACAGCGCCTCATCGGGGAAGCAGGTATGGATGGCACAGAGGAAGGGTGACATTCTGAGGACCCAGGTCCTGGGGGTGGCCCGTGCCTTGTGCAGAGTGTGGACGGCAAGAGGCTGGACTGGGGAGGGCCGCTGGGGGAGGAGATGAAGCCACGAAAGGCCAGATTGGGAGGCGGGGCACGGAGTTGGGATTTCACGAGGGAGGCAAGGGGAGCCAGGACCCTCCATAGGAGGGTTGGGAGCAAGAACTTGGGAACACACAGTAGGTGTGTGATCATGGATGTTACATGGCCTCCCTGTGCATTAGTTTCCTCATTTGTGCATCAGTACCTAAGTGGCAGGTGTGTTGAGAGGCCGGTGAGGGCTCAGCACTCTATGGTTAGTAACACCCCATAGTTCTGGAAGCAGGTGGCAGGCACAGGACAGAGACCCAAGGGAGGAAAGCAGCTGGGCATTTACAAACTTCTTTTTTTATTTAGCCTAAATTCAATGACATGCCACTTGCTCGCTGCATGTTAGCTGCTAAGCCATGTGTAAGTGGAAACTGTCCACTCTGCTGGTGGCTTCCACCAGTGTGTGATCTGAGGAGTGGCAGCGGAGACTGAGGGGACAGAATGCACTGGGCTGAGTGCTATTTCCCAGCTCCTGTCACTCTGGTCTGGCTGGCACAGTGGCCGCAGTCTAGTGCTCCAGTCTTTGAAGTGCTTCACAGTAACTTTTCTGAGTCCGCTTTTCTGAAAATTCGTAATATGCACGTTCCAGCTGCCGTAACATCAGCAGCTGTTTTGTTTTGTTTTAAAGGAAAATGAATACAAAGAAAAAGAAAAGAAGACGTGTGCTTTGGGCTCCCTGGAAATCAAGCTACAGTCTCCTAGGGTTCTGTCTCCAAAGACGCTGGAGCCATGGAGGGACCTTTACTAGAAGAGTCATTTCTTCTCACTTTGGGTTCTCAATGCAACCTTCTAAGGAGAAACAGACGGAGAGAGAAAAAGACAGAGGAACAGAGCAGACGCTATACAGGCCCTCGGGGTTGGGAAAGAGACGCTTAGACCCTTCGCCCTGTTGCAGGGTTTGTCCCCCTGACCTCCTCACAGGGGACTGGGGTGCAGAGCCAGGAGCAATAGGGGCTGAAGGAGTGAGAATAAAGAGAGGGAGGAGGGGGCACCTATGGAAAGGGAGGAAAAAGGGAGAGCAGGGTGTGGGGAAAATAGAATAACTTAGACTCCCTCCACATTTCTTATAAACAAACTGTGTGTGGGTGGAGTTAGTGAGCATGTGCACCCATGTGTCTCTTTAGTTAATCACTACTGTGTGTTCTTGAGTTTGTGAAGCAGGCTGGGGACAGAGAGCTCGCGTCTAAAAATAGAGCATGTTTACTCTGCTGGCAGCTGCTTGGTTTTATTTTTTCTTTGGACTTTGCCAGTAGCAGTTGAGTTTTTGAGTTTCTCTGTGGACTGCAAAGCTCATAGTGTTGTGCGTGCTGAATAAAGACTGTTCCTACTTCAACCAAGGCTCTGAGGACCGTTTTGCTCATAGACCTGCGTGTGAAGGGTTTGTGAATGGCACGAGGGGTCCGTGAGCACCAGACCCAGCTCTAGCTTGACTGGGGAACTGGAGGTGGGAGTGCAGTAGGAGGCAGAGAGAGAAAGAAAGTGCAGTTTCTAGCAGATAAAAACAAAACTGAGGTTTTTTGGCATCTCTTTATTCTCAAGCCAAGTTTGACCTACTTAGCCTCATCTGCTATCTGCTTTGGTATCTAAATAAGGTTCCTAAACAACTGAGCTATCTAGTTATTTAAAGATCTATCTCCCAATGGGAAGATGCGAAATGATCTTCTCATTCTTTACGCCCTAGCACACCGACAGTGCCTGGTCACTCCTGTATTTGGCACATGTGTCTCCGTGTGGGGGCCGGGAACCGTGCTAGGCCCCAGACGCAGTGCTGGGCAGCCAGAGAGCCTCCGCTCTCCACCCCAGGGGCAGTACACAGGCGTCCTGCTCTTCTGTCCAGCCTCCTCTTGCATAGAGCTATTACCGCTTACTTGCCTGGCTTGAATTATCGAGAGGCTGGAATATTCCTGAACAGAGAGAACAGTGTGATGACCACGTGTACCCATCTCCAGCTTCCACAGTTCTCAGTTTATGGCCTAGTGTGTTTCATCTCCTCTTGTGCTCCCACCTAGATTATTTTGAAGCAAATCCTAGGTAGCTCTTTATTTATAAATATTTCAGTAAGCATTTTTAAATGACAAAGACTTTATAAAATGTAACTACAGCATTATCTCACCTAAAAAGTTAGCTGTACTCCCTCAATATCACTCGAATATCCAGTCAATGTTCACATTTCTCTGCCTATTAATTTTTTTACAGTTTTCTCATTTGAGGTGGGATCCATATGAGGTCCATGCACTGACATATGTCTCTTGATTATCCTTTTAATTAACTAATAATAAATCCTAGAGATTCCTCCATATTAGTACACAGAGATCTTTCTCATTCATTGGCACACGTGCATTGCATAAAAGTGCCATAATTTATTCATCCAGTCCCCTATTGATGGGCATTTGGATTATTTTCAGTTTTTTTGCTATTACAAATATGTATGGTCATATTTTCATACTTTGGCCAGTGTGCCTTTGGGATAGATTTGTAGAAGGGAAATTGCTGTGTCAAAGGGTAAATGCATGTATAATTTTTCTACACATTGCCCAATTCCTCTTGCACTGTAAGTATATGAGAGGCCTGTTTTCTCACAGCTTTACCAACATCGTGTGTTGTCAAACGATGGCATTTTTGCTAAGCAGCTAGTAGAGAAACTGTATCAAAGAGAAATCTTACTTGGGATTTCTCTGGACATGAGCGAGGCTGGGGGCCTTTTCGTGTGGTTAAGATTTACTTGTCATTCTTTTCTTGTGAATCATGTTCCAAGTTCTCACCCATTTTCCCACAGGTTGTAAAACCCACTGATCTGTGTGCAAAATGTCTTTCCTACATTGCCTTGTTTTTTTACTTTGTAATGAGGCTTTATGCCACGTAAAATGTATTTTGTTGTTGTTTAATATAAGCAAATTTATCAATCCCTCATTACCTCTGGTTTTCAAACATAGTTAGCGACATTTCCCCTGTTTCTAGTTTATGGATTGAGATGCCCCCTTTATAGTACACTAAATTCTTTATGCAGTTGGGTCTATTTCTGGATTTTCTGTTCTAGTCCATTGGCTGTCTATTCTTAGGCCAATATTAAACTGTTTTAGTTATAGAAGCTTCATAATACAACGCATGGTAAGGCAGGATTTCCCTAGTTCTTGATTGTGTACAAATCGTATTTTTTAAGTTTTCAGAAGGACTTACCCTATTGTGATATATGGACTTTGTTTGGATCCTCATTTGAACAAAAGAAATTATTTAAAAAAAAAAAACAAAAAACCCTGTATCAAGGCCAAATAAATGCACATAATGACTACTTAAGAAAACTAAAGAATTGTCATTTTTTTGTGTTTGATAATGGTGCTGAGTTGGGGTGTGTGTGTGTGTGTGTGTGTGTGTGTGTGTGTGTGTGTGTGTTTAGTCTTTATCCTAGAGAGACACACAGGGAAGTGGCCATAGATTAAGTCACGATTTACATTTACTTCCACGTAATCCTGGTAGGGGTAAGGAGGACGATATAAGTGAAACAAGATTGGTGATAAATTGATAATTACTGGATCTAAGTAATGGGTACCTGGGGCTCATTTTACCATTCTATGTACTTTTATGTATGTTTAAAATTTCCCATAATAAAAAGCTTTAAAAAGAGAAAGAGGATTCAAGCTCTAAAGGCTCTAATAGAGCAATATAGGACTCTTCTTATCAGATTTAGCAAGGAGTGGATGCTTTGCATAAGGAAATTTGCAGTCAGACAATGGTACCGTGGAAAGGACATACTTTCAGTGGTTGGAGGTTCGACTTGGCTCAGGACCCGGGGCACTTGCCAGTCATTTTCTCCATTAAACATTTGCCTGTAACTGAACTGTATCCTTTAATGGGACTTAAAGGTCCAATATAGGTGTGCCCAGGTTTATACACCATATGAGTTCCCAAAAAGTTGGGCTTCAATTTTATATTTTGTAACTGTTGGCCTAGCATGTTGCTCAGTATGTTTCTGGTGGTCCTTGAAATTTCTTGTGTTTCAAACGGACAAAATAAATAAGACGTCATAAATGCCACTTTTATGGAGCTTCTCTTCTATTTAAGCAATGTATTTTTTAGAAATAAAGAAACATTATAGATCACACACAGTAGATCCCTTAATTTGTTGTTGTTGTTTTTTCACACTTCAACATTCAGGAAGGTGAATTTGTTCAGTGTTTAAAGCCGCCACTCAGTCCTGCAGCTTGATACCCTCTGTGGATTTCGTAGTCTGAGAACTGGGAGGCTGACGTGTTTGCTCATCAGGAGTTAGCACTTTCCCAGTCCTTTTCAAAACCTGAGAGTTTGTGGGAGACAAAAAAAAAAAAAAAATACTGGTGAAACTGGGTCGTAGGGGTTAGCGAAGGAGAGAAACAAATATATACCCTTAGATTCCATTTAAATTCAGTAAAGGACAATGTATTGTTAAACATTAATAGATATAACTATTTTGAAAAACAGCTCTGCATTGACTAAAGATAAAGATACAGATGTACATATATCTTGAAATTCTCTTCGGAGAAACGTGCACAGTTGGACACAGGTACAAAAGAGTGTGCGAACAAGATTGTTCACGACAGCCAAATACTTACTGGAAACAATAGAAATGTTCATTGGCAGCTAAATGGGTACTTCCATTGTTGAACACTGATGTACTGAATAATCATACAGAAACAAAGATGAATAATCCACGGCTACATCCAGGAACGTGGATAAATCTTACAAAAGTAATGGTGGTGAAAAAGGCAAGACAAACAAGAATACATACATATTATCTATAAACTATGTTGTTAAAGAATGTGTGCACACGTTAAAATAGAGAAAACTAGAACAGGAATAAAAAAATAAATAAAAACATGTTAGACTCTGCGGTCAACTATTAAGGATATGGTCATCATAGAAGCCAGGATGGTAGTTGTCATAGCGGGGAGGGGGAACTAAGTGAGAAGAGACACAGAGACATCTGGGGTCTGGAAATGTCCTACTTATTGGCCTGGTTGGTGAATGCACGGGTAAAACAAGACAATTATTTATTAAGCAGAATATTTGTTTCTATGCACTTCTCTGGATATGTTTTACACTTCTCAATTTAAAAGATTAAAATAAAAAAGTTAATAAATGGGCTTTTACAAGTTTATGGAAAACATATTTTCCTTTGCATTGTCTATAAGTGAAAATAAGTCTTTTGTAAAACAGCCACTGTGGACATGATTGTAAAGTCACTAAACTGCTGAATCATTTATCTCATACTTACGTAAAGGACATTGGATAAATTAGACAGATAAGAGAAGTAAAATATCTAAATGTGTTCCCAGCAGAGCTTTTCACTGAATTACCAGTTAGCAAATACACATCTGTGCGTCCAGGTTAAATAATTATTTGTAGAGAGGGGAAACATAAAATGGAGAAAATAGTAGTTCACAAGGGGAGATTGTGATGGTTTAAAAAAAAAATCAAAGTATGATGCTCTTTTTTTCCATAAATATTTTATTCTAAATGAATACAATGTCTTTTTTACACTCTGGTGTGTGTATGTAGGGCAAGAGGGGACTCGTTAGAGTAACGAGGGGCAATGACATCACTGTTGTTGCAAGTGCAGCTTCTGGAGGCCTTTGTGGATTTGCCCTGCTCTAGGGAGCTGGGGGCCCTTTCAAGAACAGATTACCCCAGCTATCAGCCAGTTAAAAACTCATTTAGGATGGATTTCTAGATTTTACATTTATTATTACTGTACATAGCCTCCGCATGCTGGCTCATTACAAAAGAGCTGTGTGTCGCGTACATGGTGCAGGGTTTGAGAAATGAGAGCGAGCTGCAGAAATACAACAAACAATTTCACATATTATCAGCATAAGTAACAGAATGACTCTGAGGAAACAGCAGCAAGGACAGAAGTACCTAGAGTTTATTGCATGCCTATTGCTGTGCTGGTTGCTTTTACGTGTAATCTTCTACCATTCTACCTGCAGGACCTCCTGCAAAGTATGTATAAACCCCAAAGGATGGACTGTGCTACCTCATTTTATAGATGAGGAAACTGGGATTCAGGGTGGTAATGAAACCTGCCCAATGTAAGTGGCAGAACCAGGGGGAAAGTGTGAATTGCAATAAAAAAATGTAAATTGTGATAATAGACAAGATGTCAAGAAAATGTAGATGCTTCAATTAATATACTTATTAGAATTATGTTAGAATATTTTAGCTTACATAAATAGATATTCGAAATGTAATCTGTTGTGGTCTACTTGATTTAAAGACATGTTATATAGTTAAGATAATCAAGATTATGTGGTACTGGTGGATGGATAAACATCTAGATCAAAGGAGCAAAATAGAGAACCTAAAAATAGACCCATACAAATGTGCTCAACTCAGTTTCGAAAAAGGCGCAAAGGCAATTCAATGAAGGAAGGATCCCCTTTTCAAAAAGTGGTGCTAGAGCAATCTGACATCACAGGTGGAAAAGAAAAAAAAAAAAAGAAAAAAGAACCTGCACCTGATTTTTACAGCTTGCACAGAAATTAACTTCAAATGGATCGTGCACTTACATGTAAACGGTGAAACTATGAAATTTTTAGGATTACTAAAATAAGAAAAGTGACAACAGCAAATGCTGGTGAGGATAGACGCAGAGAAGCTGGCTCTCTCATGCACTGCTGGTGACAAGGGAAAATAATGCCACCACTCTGGAACACATTGTGACAGTTTCTTAGGAAACTCAACATGCAGTTACTATGTGACCCTGCAATTGCCCTCCTGGACATTTACTCCAGAGTAATGAAGACTTATGGTCACACAAAAACTGGTACATGGAAGTTTACAGCAGCTTTATTCATAATAGAAAAAACTGCAACCAATGCAAATGTCCTTCTGTGGGTGAATGTGTAAAACTGTGGTACGTCCATACCACGGAATACGACTCAGTAACAAAAAGGAATAAACTACTGACGCACACAGCAACCTGATGAGTCTCCAGAGAATTCTGCTGAGTGAAAAAAGCCAGTTCCAAAAGGCTGTATTTTATAGGATTCCATTCATGTAGCATTCTTAAAATGACCAAATTATAGAAACAGAGAATGGACAGTTGCTGCCAGGAGTTCAGCAGGGGGTGTGGCTGTAAAGGGCCTTCTCCTTTGGTAAATGACTTATCTTGCCTGTTTGCCATTTTCCTGGCCTTGCTGATTTCTACGAGTCATTCTTTGAACATCATGTGTCTTCGATCAAAGGTTCATTTAAGGCTTTGCCTTAGAAAGCCTGATGAGCAGTTTGAGGAAAATCCCTACTGTCGTCCAAAGGTTCAAGTCAGCCCATGGTCTTCAAAATTAAGGTCTAGAGCAATGAGCAATGTTTACACTGTTTTCATGTCTTTCTAATGCAGGAGTTCTGAGATTTTCTGGTCTTAGGACTTCTTTATACTCCTAAAAGTTATTGAGGACCCTAAAGAGCTTTTGTTTTTTGGGCTACATCTACCCATATTCACTGTATTAGAAACAGAAATGAAGGATTTAAGCATATTGATTTATTAATTCACTTAAAAATAACAGTAACAAATCTTTTATATGTGAACACATATTTTATCAAGAATAATTGTATTTTTCAAAACAAAACATTTCTTGAAAAGAGTAGCATTGCTTTTCATTTTTGTAAATCTCTTTAATGTCTTGCTTTCTGGTTTGTAAATCTCTTTAACGGCTGGGTTCTTATGTCTGCTTCAATCTGTTGTAATATGTTGTTGGGACTGAAGTATATAAGAAACCTAGCGTCACAAAGACATGTAGTTGGAAAAGGGAGAACTTTGGGGACCCCTTGAAAGTACCTTGGGCCCCACTTTGAGAACTACTGGTCTAGTGGATTTCCTCAGTTTTAGTTTTTCTTTCCTCAAGGTTGCAGAAGACACACAAAGATGAAACTTTTTGTTCAATTCTTTGGAAGACTTAGTCTTTGTTAAAAATTTAGGAAACAGTCAAGTGAAAATAGGATAATGAAGGAAAACAGCCTCCCGAAGGCTTTGTGGGGGAGGGGGTGATGTCTGTTTTTTCTTGAAAAGAAGACTCGAGGACAAGGTCTGTTTGCACTCAGAGGCTCCAGCATTTGGCAGGACCAAACAATGCTCCAAAACCAGCCCGGGCCGCCCGGGATGCCCAGGTGATCCCGTCCTGGGAAAACGGGGCGTTGTAAGCAGCTGTGTAAAAGCAGCGTCTATCGGAGCTTTCCTTTTAACGAGATTAGTCTTGCTTTCCCCCTCCTCTTTATTTCACTGTCTGCGGGCCACCTCTTGGCTCTCATGGTAATGTGATTAGCTGGCCTGTGGCCCACACCGAGACCACTGTCACAAAGATCTCTGCTTACTTGAGTGCACCTCTCTCCTGAATGCAACATCTTGTGTTTATAGTCACAGGGGGTATTGTTAACTCTCCCATCCAAATAGAATGGGATATTTACGACACCCTCCCACCTCCCCCAGCCCCATAAAAGTTGATTCAGGGAGACATTTAGGGAAGAAATAGACAGAAGACAGATGTGTTGCCTTCCCCAGATGCTGAGAGGCCTCAATTGTTCTGCTTATGTAATGACTTTTTATGACTCCTTGCAAATGCCGCTTTTGACTTTTAAAAAGGTGCCAAAGTCAAATATAGGTAGTTACTGAGAACATTTAAGTAATCTCACCGGACACTCCAGCTGGCTCAAAATCTTCAATCAGAGGATAGAATAAGCATACACCCCTTTCCCATTTCATGGATATGACTGTGGCTTCCTTGTATTTATATCTAAGACTGTGCATGAACCTACAAAAAGCAGTACTGTCTTATTTGACAACGAATGTCTTTCCATAAAGCCTTAATGGTTCAATAATTGTTTAAAGGCAATTTATATAATTAGAGCAAGAAGAAAATGAAATTAAAGGAGAATGTGGACCCCCACTTCTTTTCTTTTAATACATCCAGTTATCTCTGAAGGAAAAATGTGATTTTAGTGATTTAGGTTAAGTTGAACAGGAAAATGTTAAGGATAGTGAGTTTCCGGCCCATGTGCTCTATTTTTACCGGCTTTTGGCTGTGCTGCTCTCCCTTTAGAGAGGGTCTGCTCAGACCTTCGCTCACTGGATTCGATCCCAACACCCTGCACTTCACAGGAGGGACGTGCAGGAGAGTGCTGGGCGCGCCACAGACTAGCTCGCGCTACATTTCTCTCCTCCAGAGCCTGGAGCTGAGAAACAGATCCACGATTGATAGAAAAATGGCGAGAGAGGACAAAGTATGGGAGCAGATGCTTCCCAAGCACAGAAATCTCTCCCCACCTACAAGGCCCAGTTCAAATGTCTTCTCACCTCTGAACGGTAAAGGTAAATGTTTAACAACCAGTTCTTTGGGGGGAAAATAAGCCCTAATTTGCAGTGTTTGCCATTCCTGTGGTGTCAACAGTCCTACTATGGCTGATTTCAAGCCACCCCTGTGAGGTTGCTGAGGCTGGCGCTGGGAAGAGAAGCGCCTGGTGGGCTCCGGCCCGCAGTGCCCTGGCTCCAGCACCTGCGTGGGCTTCTACTTCTCTCTGCTTAAATCACAAGTTGGATGCCCACGTGCTTGTCTCTCCCGGAGACTATAAGCATGATCAAGGCAAAGAGAGCGTCCTGTAGTCCTTGCGTTGTCTATAGAGCCAGACACAGTGTCCCAAAATAGAAAGTCCCCCATAATGGTCACCTGGTGGCATCACTACACTATTTTTATTATTGCAGTTGTTGTTATTGTTACTTAACATTACTGAATTAAAATTTACTCTTATGACAGCTTCACTTGTGTTACTTGATTTGGTGATGACAAACATTGACTGCATTAGAGAGAATTAACATATAAGTTGAAAGAATACAAGAGTCAGTATCAGAATTGGGTTCATTCAATGTGTAGAAACTGGGAAAGGCTGCTTATCTTCTCATCCCAGCTCCTCCTGCTCTCTCCAGTCTGCAGAGTTCTTCCTCCCTCCCCGACGCCCCTCCTCCCCCCACACTGTCCCCCTCCACTCTTTATTACTTACATGTATACACAAATATTTGCAAATAATTCCCAATCATCAAGGTGATAAAATTCTTCGCTATCTCACCTACAATTACCAATGTCATCCTGTTACAAAAACAAATCTTGTGTGTGTTTCTCTTATCAAGGAGTTAGGGGAATCTAAATATCTTCTCAAATCAAATCTCATAACCCTCCTGGCCTCGAAGTCCCAGAACACCAGACTAATGTGACAGAAAGAGGGTCAGCAGGACCACATTTGTTTCAGGCCCCTGCCAGCCCAGGAAAGTTCTCAGCAGACTGCACGGGAGGTGCCTCCAAGGCTCATCAGACTGCAGAGGGGACAGTATGGTGAACCTCATCAGGCTGCAGAGGGGACAGTATGGTGAACCGGAAGCCTGGAGACTTGGGTTCTCATTTCAGCTCAACCACAAAACTAGAGGCAAATCCTTTCCCATTCAACATTTCGAAAACGTCCACATTCATATTTATTTATATATCACCTGGGAATAACAACACATTTTTCTATAGTTTTATTTGCTAAGTTCAGGTATATGAGGTCGTACTGTAAAACACAAAGTATGGTATATGCTCACATATATACACAGGGCATGAGAGCCTTTTATATTAGATATTGTAAACACACTCATAAGAAGAATTATTTTTCTTTGGACTTCATACCAGTGATGTAATGGCTGATACAGACCTATAGGTATTTTACCATATTGATCCAAACATGTAAAACACTTATCATTAGCATAAAAAATATTTATTAAATGTTAAATTTCCATTTTTTGTGTGCACTGGGCCCAGTGGTCGGGGTGATTATTTATTTGTCTTTGAAAATAGGGAGAAGTCATGAGACCAGGAATCATAATCATATATGGTTAAACCTATTACTCATGTCCTAGGAAATGCTCTCAATTCTATATCCTGTAGATATCTAATATCTCCTCCTATTTCTAGATTGGGCAAAAGTTACAGAAATTTCCACTTTCTATTAAAGTGTTTTCCTGTGCTTTTATTAATTTAGGCTATTGTTGTTATAATACATAACTTTATCCTCAGAGATGCAATTTGGCCAAAACATAGATGGGAATATTTAAATACGGATTTTATTTCAACCTCTTTAGTCACTTGTCTGTGAGTACTTGGGGCATACATTCAGAGGATTGTTCAACACTTAACTTTGGGTTAAGTGTTATTTAGTTGATAACTTGTTGAATGAAGGATATTCTAGATTCATAGCTAGTCTCTCCAGAATGTTTCTAATAGACCCATTATTTTAATCAGGACCGTATTCTGGGAAAAGGTTATGGTAAGGGGTCACCTCTCATCCTCCTCATCCAATAGCTTTAGACGGGACCTTGGAATCCTAGTGTTTAAAATAAACATACCAACTGTGGTCCAACACTAGACACCTGGGCTGGTCCTGGGAGAAATTGGAGCAAGGACTGAGAAACAGCATGTTTCAGATAAAGCATGTTCACGCGCCTTGTCTTACTGGGCTCACAGCCTACCCAGAAACGGAGGAGAAGTGACTGCTGTGTTAGGAGACCCGTCAAACACACCTGAGGCAGAGACGGAGCAGACCCCAGGTGGATGACTCAGTGAGCCGCTGGGAGTGTGGCAAACTGCAAAACCAGGCACTGTCAGTCCACTGCTCCCTGCACCCTAGTCATGGGAGTCAAACTGAGAGCTAGGTTTACTACAAACAAGGGGGCATTTAAAACTCATTAATTAAGCCCAACAAGAAATGCTTCCTCCTTCAAAAACCAAAATGCATTTTGTGTCAAAAGACTTGTTTGTTAAAGCAGTTATGTCAATACAGCATCTTAAATTTTAAATAACACTTAACCCAAAATAGAAAACAATCCTCTGAAGGTATACCCAAAATACAGACAAATGACCAAAGTGGTTGAAATAAGATTCTTTTTTTAAATATTCTCATCTATATTTTGGCCAGATGTCATCTCTGAGGATAAAGTTATATATTATAGCAACAATAGCCTATTGTTAGGCATGAAGTAAAGCGTCCATTTGAATGTGCATAAAATGCTATTAGTATTGAAATTATTCAAACTGTGGTTGACAGTTCTGTTTCAGTCAATGCCCTCTCTACATTCTCACTTCTCCAGGTCCCTTTTGGAAACCAGATTGTTGGCTCTCAAAGTGCCATTTTCTCTGACTTCAAGAAAGGAAACGATGAGTCTGCCTACTTTTTTCAGGCTTCTTAGGTCGAAAAGAATTGGTTGTTTGTTTGTTGCTGTTATTCAACCTATTCTTAAATAACTTCCATGAATAGAAGGTGTTTATTTAGATATATTTTCCCCGTATCATATCACAAAAATTTCACTGTTCAAAACTCCAGGATGCATTCCAAATGAATAATTTTGCTAAAAAAACTTTTTCTCCCAAGGAGATCACAGCAGAGAGTTCTTCTGAGAAGAGAACGGTTTCAGAGTCTATGATATCTCCTTACTGGAGTAGCACGCGGTAGGACGCGCAAGCTGGGGAAGGTCTGGAATAGTCCCATCTGCAACCAGGGCCAGGAGACAGCACCTGCTCAACTCCAGGACCCCCATTTGTTTCAACAAAAGAGTGGAGGAGGAAGATTGAGGAAATGTTTTTGTCTTGTTATATTTTTAAACAATTGAAAGAGATTAAGACCAGTTATCATTAAGAAGGAGATATGAAAAAGAAAACCTAAAAATTCCACACTTGACCAATAAAAGGACTAATGCAGTTACTCACACGGAAAAAAAACATTGGATAAAGCCTTACAAAATGTACAACTCATGTGTTCGTGTCCTTGGAATTGTCCTTTGATACTAGAATGTGAATTTTGTGATCTGACTATAATTAAAGTTTTTGGTTACGTTTTTAAGGGAGACAAAATGAAACACTTCTAAAACTAACATCTTGTTTCTTGGGACGTGACCTGGGGCAGATTTTTATGGCTGTACTAGGCTTGTAGTCACTGGCTGGCACTCTCTGCCTAATTCCCAAATTGCTCCTAGAACTTGCTCTTTATGGCGGGGTAGAGCTTCTGGTGCTGCCAGAAGTGCAGACCTGCCCCGGCCCATCTTGGCTGCAGACAGACTGCACAGCCATAGTGCAGCCCCAGGGGGGCACAGGGCTGGGGACTGTGACAAGGGCGGGCTGATGCTGAGGGGGTTGAACCCAGGCTTAGGTGCTGTCCACATCATAAGCTGAGGGAAGCTAGAGTGGGAAAAACAAGGAACAACTAGCCTTTTTTAACCCATGGCTGCCTTCACTGCCACACACTCTATGGTATGCTGGGGCCAGCTAGTATGGACTCATAAGAATCTTCAGGAATCTTCCAAGCCAGTTAGTAAACATGGCTATTATTAATGATTAAATTACATAAAGTTCCAATTAAATACATTATAAAAAACAAAGGTAATAATACTCAAACCTCATTACTTCCTAATTTGTTTTTTACCACATTTTACTATTGTCTATGTTCTTGAAGTTATTAGGCTGCCATAGCTGTGTGTGGGGACACTATATAGTGATGTACTACATGCATCTTTTCCCAACTCCACCTGATGTCGTGTCAGTAGATAGAAATCAGAGAAATCAGCAAACACTCCAAATCAGGGCTGGATTATTTTGTCAATTGCCTAGACTTAACAAAGTGATGAAGAAACTGTAAATAATGCAAATTATTAAGTGCGTCATGTGTCTAGCTGTTAAATTGTGAATACCTTAAAAATCGAAAATGCATTCTTTCAGATTTTGAAAGCACCATCTGATTTAGCAAAAGATTCATTCACATTGTTAAATGACTGAAGTTTGGACATAGTTGTTTCACTTTTGTCATACTCAAACAAAAATGACAACATTTATGTTGGAACTACACTTGCTCATCAATTGCTACTGTAGTTTGGCTATGGATACAAGAGTTCAACAAAAATCATCTGAAAGCATTCTGTGAGAACTGACTGGCTACATGGGACTTACAATCAAGAATATTATATGCTTTTTATTTGAGAATTGTGTCACACATCTGTATCAGTAAAATTTATATTAAAAAATATTTATTATGTTAAACACACATACACATTTTTACCCCTCAGAGCTGGTTGCTAAATATCTACTAGCACACCACTGTATACACGGCATACCAGCACACCACTGCATGTACTGCATACTAGCGCACCACTGCATGTACTGCATACCAGCACACCACTGCATGCACTGCATACCAGCACACCACTGCATGCACTGCATACCAGCACACCACTGCATGCACTGCATACCAGCACACCACTGCATGTACTGCATACCAGCACACCACTGCATGTACTGCATACCAGCACACCACTGCATGTACTGCATACCAGCACACCACTGCATGCACTGCATACCAGCACACCACTGCATGTACTGCATACCAGCACACCACTGCATGTACTGCATACCAGCACACCACTGCATGCACTGCATACCAGCACACCACTGCATGTACTGCATACCAGCACACCACTGCATGCACTGCATACCAGCACACCACTGCATGCACTGCATACCAGTGCACCACTACATACACTGCTGCAATGCAATTCCAGACTCATAGGACAAGTGGCTTGTAAAACTTTTTTGACAGCATCCCACTTTGACAAGCCAGAAACCTGTGGCCTACCTACCTTGATCAGCTTTCATATGGTATAGAAAAAGAGATCCTCACTACATCTGGCTGAATTGTGTACATTTTTGATTTAATGGTAGAGGCATGGATGGTTCATGAACCCCAGTGCATTTCTGTGTTAAAGTGTAGTCACTGTGTAGTTTAGGCACCTAATCAAACAACCTGCAACATCTAAGCAGTGAAGATGCAATCGTAAAGCATGACCAGCTGGGGACAGCACTGATAACCAAGTGTTCCTCCTCCAAAGTGCAGGAGTCCCAACTACGTGCATATGTTGGCCACACAACCCAGCCTTGCAGGGCAGCCAGGCTTCTGGGGAGGAACTGAAATCAGACTCTCAGTAACTTCTAGTCCTGTGCTAATTTTAGTGTGTGAATAATAAATTGTACTAACTCCTAATGACTCACTTCTTAGGCCAAAGATAATTAGGCATTAGTCATCTATAAAAATGAAAATGTCTCGAAATGTCTGTCATTCACACATGAGACGTGAAGGAGGGACCTGCGTGTTTGCATCCTGCTGGGCAGGAGGTCCTGAGGAATTTCGCCACATTGCTGACTCATGGCATGGAAATGCTCCCTTCCTGGCTCAGACTTCGCTAAGGCCATTTCCAGTCACCACCAAGTTTTACTTAGACTTTGGAGTTAATGCCATCCTTGTGCTAAATAAACCCCTTGCTGGTGGTGACTGGCAGTAAGCCTGGCACATGGGTGGAAGCATCAGTTCCTTCAGGGCCTGTGTTCCTGCCAGGGCTGAGTCAATCACAGAACTCCTGCAATCAGCTCTGGGCAGGCCTCCCTCCTGCTGTACTTCTCCAGGCCAGGAAGGGCTTCCCTGCCACCGGCGCGGCAGAGGCCCCACTCTGTCCCAGATGGGTGGCGCTTGGGCAGGCAGCCATATATCACTCTACACGAGGGCCAAGCGGCTGGCTGTCTCTGATTTGGAAATTCTGGGTCTGCTTCATCATGTGCTTTAAAGAGCTTATCTTTCTGTTTATTTGTTTCTCCCGATAGCAACGGCACTGGCATAGGGACAGAGCCCGCACCCGGAACTGACCCGGCACCTCCTCAGCCTGGGTTTAGAGTTGATTTGGGGGTTAAAGGTTACGCTTTCTGAGCGAGGTAGTAAAACATTAATGATGAGTAAAGTTCTTTCTCTCTTGCTCCGTAAGTTAACTGGGTGATCCCGTTTGCTCTATAAAGTGAACTGTATTTGCTAAGGGTGATCTGAAATCGGCAGCACAAGTGACCCCCTGACTTCCTCCTGCTGCGGGCTCTGTGCTGGGGGCGTTACAGCTGGAAATGGCTTGTCAAGCTCCAGGCCCATCTTAGTCCAGTCCCCCCAGTGGGACAAACAGGGCATATCTTGGGAAACCGCTGAATTACTAAAATGAGAGGAGCTCGTGGACTTCCCAGAGCCTGGAGCGCATCAGCAAATGTGCTTTCTAAGGTGTGTGCACCAATTCGCAGCGCAGTGCAGCAAAAGGGAAAGCTGGGGACTCTGGCTTGCACCGTCGAAGTCTCTGATTCGATTCTGACTCCCAGGTGTCCTGGGACCATGCGCCATGGCGCGCCTCTAGAATGTGACGCGTTTATTCCTTCATCTCCGTCTTCCTCGGGCTTAGCGCAGCTCCTGGCACGGAGTAGCCCGCAGGACACATTTGCTGGACAAACAGATCATCTGAACTGCCCTGCACTGTGGCTTGTGGCCCCCGTGCCACTTCCCGTGTCACTGGGGAGACGTGGGTGTTCGGTGGCTCACATGAAACCATGAGCCAGCAAGATAAGCCAGCAGAGCCGAGAGTAAAATGTGGGCCAGGCCAGCACGTCTGGCAGGCAGGCAGCGGCCCAGAGGCCCTGGTGGGCCCAGGGCTGGGACTGGACAGGCAAAGATCAGGTTGTCACCAGGACGAGGCTGGACTGGCATGGAGGAGCAGAAACACATTCCACATTGTCCTAAGGATGCGGGAAAAACTAGATTAAAAAACTGAACTGAATTCTGTCTTAGCCAACTTCAAGGGCATGTCCAAAGCCATTTGTAGCAGAGTGTCTCCCTGAACCGGGTTTGGGACTGTTCCTTGGTGCCTGAAAACATCGACACCATGCTGAGGCTCTTATGGTTTCACTGTCTGAGGTCTTGAGGCTGAGCCTTATTAAACACAGCCCAGTCAAGGCCTGTTCTCCCAACACTGGCCAGGCTGCTGAGAAGTGTCCCAAATCCGTGGAAGCACCCAGTGGATTCTGAGCACTCTCTAGACACAGTGAGAAAAACCCAAATAAGTTGTCACATTTTGGGAAAGTCTTTTTTATAATGAGTGCTGTGCAGGAAGCTGTCTGCTGAAGTTTGTATGCAAAAAGGGCATCCGCACATCACCAGTCATTGCGGTTCCAGCTGTTTATAACAATCCTGTACCTCAGGGGACATGAGAGCTTGGAGCACAGGGGATCCGTGCTCAGAATCTGTGCTGCTCGGGCAGCAGCTGCTTTGCTTTGTAATCCACACCCTGCAAGTCTGTCCCTGTGTCTGTGAGACACGCTCTCCGTGGTCTCATGGAACTTGCTTGTGGTGTTGCTGTTTGCAATGTGATAAAAGACTCACGCGAAATGCCTCACGCTTCTGGGAGAGGCAACACAAATCACTGAAGCATACAAATTGATATTCCACTGCCTCAGGGAATCATTTCTGACGAATTAGGGTTATCCTGGACATGGAGGGTGTGGCCGCATAGCATTTGGCAGCATCAGAGAGCAATCAGACTAATTTCTTATTATGTTCTAACAATACAGAAATCTAAACCACATAATTGAGACAAATAAATTTTTCTGGATCATGATTACCCAATTTGGCCGTTTACTTTAATCAAATCGCAAAATAATGATCAAATTTGGATTTGATTATGTGTCTATAAAGATAACCAAGAGAGGAATGTAACTGTCAGTCAAAGTCTTTTCAGGCAATAGCTAGCATTTCAACATGCCAATTACATTTTTATCAGGTAGTTAAGTTAATTACCTGTGGTAAACGTGTTAGTGGGACAAGTATGGATTGCTGTAAACATTTGCTGACCACTTTAAAATGCTGCCTGACCATATGGGAAGAATCAAGGGTACAACAGCATGCAGATGTATTTACACCTGCTAACGTCAAATAAAATCCAATAGAGCATTCACGTTGAAACCCGTGTCTTTCTCCCACCACAAGATGGCTCTGTGTGGTTTCTTCTAGGAGCAAGATGGGCTCCAGGGCAAATCGTGTGTGTGAGGCAGTGCAAGCCCTGGGCAATGCTGTCATCCAAACTGGACAGCCGGTCTGAAGCAGCGACTTCAGCCTCCCTTCCTCGCTGAGTGAGACCCTCTCCTTTCTACCCCCTCCCCCAAGCACCCAGTGTCCTTGGCTTCCCGCACCCTTGGCAGGGACTTGGCTGGCTTTGTTCACTGCCGTCTTCCCAGGGCTGACAGCAATGCCTGCAACTGTGCTGGGATCTCTGCGTCTGCTTCATCACGGGCAGGTGGAGGACACAGCAGCCATGGGTGTCATTGGAAAACCACATGCGGGATCAGTGTCAATTCCCGGATGCATCAGCCTCCATTTGGGGGTTGAGAATATAGGAAAAACAAAACAAAACAAACAAAAAACAACAAGGTGTTTTTCCTATATTCTTACTCAGCAACAATCAACACAGAAGACTTCTGTGATCAAATGTATGGGGATTTCTCCCCACCAGCAAGCAAACAATCAATTTGCAGCAAACACCAACTGGGTATCCCCAAGTACTTTTTTTTTTTTTTTTTAAATAAATAGAACTACCCTTGCCCTAGTTGACTGATGATACTTAAATTTATTCATTCTTTTTTTTTAAATAAAATAAAATTTTTTTATTTCAAAATATTTTAACATTTACTCATACATATTTGTGGGGGTACAGCTAGCTGTTTCAATACGTGCATATACTGCATAATGATTCACTTGAGGTAGATAGCACAGTTTTGTACCTGTTAGTCCACCATTTCTCCTCCTCCACCCCCTGCCCTTCCCCTCCTTGGCCTTTGGTAACCATTATTCTGCTTCTACTTCTATGAGAACCACTTTTTTTTTTTTTTAAGATTCCATATATGTGTGAGATCATGTGGTATTTGTATTTCTGTGCCTGACTTACTTCACTTTAACATGATAGTTTCCAGTTCCATCCATGTTGCTGCAAATGATAGGATTTCATTTCTTTTTGTAGCTGAATGGTGTTCCACTGTGTATGTATGCCATGGTTTTTTTTGCCCATTCATCCATTGATGAACATTTAGGTTGATTCCATCTTTTGACTATTGTGGATAGTGTTGTGATGAGCATGGGTGTGCAGTTGTCTTTTTGATATGTTGATTTCACTTCCTTTGGGAATATTCCTAGTCGTAGGATAGCTGGGCCTGTAGGGTAGATCTATTTTTAGTTCTCTGAGGAAACTCCATACTGTTTTCTACAATGGCTGTAACAATTTACACTCCCACCAGCAATGGAGGAGTTCCCTTTTCTGTGCATCCTCATCAGTGTTTGTTATTTTCTGTCTTGTTGATGACAACCTTTCTAACTAGAGTGAGATATCTCATTGTGGTTTTAATTTGCATTGCCCTGATGACTAGTGATATTGAGCATTTTTTCATGCTCCTGTTGGCCATTCGTATGTCTTCTTTTGAGAAGTGGCTGTTCAGGTCCTTCCCATTTTTTGATTTGTTTTTTTGTTATTGTTGTTTTTGTTTTTTCGTTTTGGGTTTTTTTGCTGTTGAGTTGTTTGAGTTCTTTATATGTTCTGGATATTAAACCCCTGTCTGATGTATAGTTTGCAAACACTTTCTCCTATTCTGTAGATTCTCTCTTCACACTGTTGACAGTGTCCCTTGCTGTACTGAAGCTTTTTAGTTTGATGTAGTCCCATTTATGTATTTTTGCTTTAGTTGCCTGTGTCTTTGTAGTCTCCCTCAAAAAAGTGCTGCCCACTCCCATTTCACATAGTTTCCCCTATGTTTTCTTCTAGTAGTTTCATAGTTTCAGGTCTTAAATTTAGGTCTTTGATCCATTTTGAGTTGATTTTTGTGTATGGTGAGAGGGTTCTAGTTTCAACCTTCTGCATGTGGATATCCAGTTTTCCCAGAATCATTTGTTGAAGAGGCTATCCCTTCCCCAGTGTATGTTTTCGGCACCTTTGTCAAAAATCAGTTGGCTGTAAGTGTGTGGGTTTATTTCAGTTCTCTTTATTTTATTCCATTGATCAATTTGTCTGTTTTTATGCCAGTACCATGCTGTTTTGGTTACTATAGCTTTACAGTATATTTTGAATTCAGGAAGTGTAGTGTCTCCAACTTTGTTCTTTTTGTTAAATACTTCTTTAGCTATACAGGATCTTTTGTGGTTCCATGCAAATTGTAAGTTCTTTTTTTCTATTTCTGTGAAGAATGTCATTGGTATTTTGATAGGGATTGAATTAATGTGTAGATTGCTTTGGGTAATATGGACATTTTGATGATGTTATTTCTTCCAACCCATGAACGTGGGATATCTTTCCATTTATTTGTGTCATCTTCAAATTTTCTCACCTATGTCTTATAGTTTTCATTCTAGAGGTCTTTTACCAACTTGGTTAAATTTACCCTATATATTTCATTTTTTAGTAGCTGTTGTGAATGTGATTACTTTCTTGATTTCTTTTTCAGCAATTTCGCTATTGGCATATGGAAGGCTATTGATTTTTATGCGTTGATTTTGTATCTTGCCACTATACTGAACTCATTCATTAGTTTTAGTGATTTTTTGGTAGAGTCTTTAGGGTTTTTTATGTATAGGATCATGTCATCTGCAAATAGGGATCGTTTGACTTCCCCCTTTCCAATCTGAATGCCCTTTATTGCTTTCTCTTGCCTAATAGCAGTGGCTAGAACTTCCAATACTGTACTGAATAAAAATGGGGAAAGTGGGAACCCTTGTCTTGTTTCAGATCTTAGAGAAAAAGCCTCCAATTCTTGTCCATTTAGTATGATATTGGCTGTGGATTTGTCATATATGGCCTTTATTGTGGTGGGGTACATTCCTTCTATACCTAATTTGTTGAGTGTTATCATGAAGCAGTGTTGGATTTTATCAAATGCTTTTTCTGCATCTATTGATAAGATCACATGGTTTTTTACCTTTATTCTGTTGATGTGGTGTGTCACATTTATAGATTTGCATATGTTGAACCATCCTTGCATCCCTGGGATGAGTCCCACTTGATCATGGTGAATGGCTGAATTCTGTTTGCTAGTATTTTGTTGAGGATCTTTGTGTCTGTGCTCATTAGGGATATTGGTCTGTAGTTTTCTTTTTTATTGTTGTGTCTTTTCCCAGTTTTGGTAGGAGAGTAATGCTTGCCTCATAGAATGAGTTTGGAAGTATTCTCTCCTCTTCAATTTTTTGGAAGAGTTTGAGAAGAGTTGGTATTAGTTCTTCTTTAAATGTTCAGTAGAATTTGGCAGTGAAGCCATCTGGTCTTGGGGTTTTCTTTGTTGGAAGATTTTTTGTTCACTTCTATTCTGACACTATCTACATGAAAATAGTGTCCGATTCCAGAAGTTAAGGGCTCAGTCCCCTAGACTTCCCCCACTTCAGATGACAGTTGAAAGTCCAGGCCTTTGGAACTTCTGACCAACAAGCTATAAATCAGGGTTCCCACAACCCCCTCCTTAGGTTCTATTAATTTGCTAGAGTGGCTCGCAAAACTCAGGGAAACACTTACTTACATTTACCAGTTTATTATAAAAGACATTACAAAGGATACAGTTGAAGAGATACATAGGGTGAGATATAGGGATAGGGGATTGGAGCTTCCATGTCCTCCCCCGGCATGCCACCCTCCAGGAACCTCCATGGGGAAGGAAGCTCTGGAAGCTCTCCTGACCCAGTCCTTTGGGGTTTTTATGAAGGTTTCCTTACTTAGGCATGATTGACTAAATCACTGGCCATTGATGATCAGTTTAACCCTCAACCCTCTCCCCGCCCTGAAGGTTGTGAGGAGGGTCGGAAAGTCTCAACCCTCTAATCCTGCCTTGGCCTTTCCAGTGACCAGACCCGCATCCTGAAGCTCCCTAAGGTCATCCAGACAACAGTCAACTCATTAGCATTCTTCTCACACTGGAGATCCTAAGGATTTTAGGAGTAGTATTCTAGGAGAAAGGATAAAGACCAAATATGCAAGGATACTTCAAAAAGTTCGTGGAAAAATAGAATTGAAAGATAATACAAATCATTCCATGAACCTTTTGAAGCACACTTGTATATTTTGCAATATACATGTTCTGAAATGCTCTCCCCCCCCCCCCATGGAATGGTGGTCAAGCTTAATATAATTTTAATATATGACTTTTTCCCTTTGGCTCTCTATATTAAGATAATCCCTTTCTGAACTCCCCAAACCTGTGTAATTCAAAACTTGCTTTCAGTTAGGAACAAATTAGCCTCCTTTACATTCCTTCACCTACCATTCCTAGGCAGTACCAGCTGCTATCAGTTCTGTTTTTTTTTTTTTTTAAGGAACTCTGTGGATTTATCTCACTCTCTCCAAAGTGTTTTCTTTTTCTACCAGCCAAAAGCCACCAAAATAGTTTCACTGCATTTGACATTCTGAGTGCTTAACATGTATTGACTTATTTAATTCTCCCTGTGGCATTTTGACTCTGCTGAGTTAGTTACCATCCAACTTTCTGCTTCCCAGCACCCCAAATTTTGTTGCTACAATCTTCTCTTATTATTTGGTCTTTCTGGGATAATAGGCTTTTTTTGAAAAAATGTCCTTCCTGTCATTTTGTTGGGGTTTCAGAAGGAAACAGAAGTGAATGCTCACATTCCACCTGCCATCTTTCATAAGACCAAAGTGGGCTTTTGCATGTGGTGTCTCATTTACTCATCATAATAACCCTGTACTCTTATCATTCTCATTTTTCAGATGAGGAAACTGAGGTACAGAATAGTTGAATAAGTTGCCCAAGTCCACACAGTCTGGAAGTGGGGTGGAGCTAGAATCCAATTCCGGGCAGTCTGACTCTGGCATTTATCACGTATTTTCTAAAAGAGGGGAAATGCTAGAAATTGAGAAACTAATCAAAAGTCTGTTTAAGAAGCAGTTAGCACCCTAGGTACACTGCACAGGTACATGTATACACACACACATATGCATGCATTCTACCAATCACCTCCTATTCATCCTGTTAGTGAGGGTGATTCCTGCCCTAAACTGTATTAGATGGCTAAATACACAGCACCCAACACTGGACTGATGAGATGACAACAGTCTATTAGTGACATATGCTCACAGTCTGCCACACACCATGCAGGGTCACACAGGGGTTACACGTGTGAGCAGAGTGAACCATAGGGGTTGTGGGAGACAGGCTTTGTAGTAACAAGAGGGCAGGGTGCCCCCTGGTTCCCTTAGGTGGATGTTATTAGTTTGTCTGAACAATTCCATGGGCCGGCAAGGAGGTGAAACCTGTTAGGTTGAGGTCCAGGTAGAGTGCAGCTAGTCTGGCTGAGAGGGGAACTAGCCAGGTGGGGAGACTTTCCTGCTTGGTGGGGGCACATCTAGCCAGAGCAGGGGAACCCATGGTAAGTCCCGTAGGGCCTTTTAGATGCTAAGACATGAAGCACATACGGCACATGAAGTTTTAGGTCTTACAATGCACGCACACACACACACGCGCGCACACACACACACACACACACACACACACTTCTCACTGTGAGTAATTTCCCCTTTCCTCTTCCCAGCAGAATCCAGAAGTTATACCCAATGAAGAGTGTAAAGCAGAGGGTCTGTGGGTTGTAGGGCTCTGCTACACTTGAGGGTAGGGGACTAATGAACAAGTCAACTCCCAGTCTCTTCTTCCACAAAACTTCTGGGATTCTAGCAGCTGGAAGCACATCTGCAGAAACCTGGGGAATATGGCCAGCCCAAGAGGAAAGCCCTAAAAACAAGGAAATTGCCCAGTTCTCGAACACCACCCATGTGTACAGGGCTTCAGTTGGTTTTCAATTAAATATGAGAAGGCAGCCAAAGACCACCACAAAGCTGAGAAGCTCTCTGATGTAAGACAGGGAGCAACACAAAGAGAAGAGAGCAAAGAGGAGGAAACAAAGGCTGTTTTGGGTCTTACAGTACACACATACACACACACACACACACACACACAGGCAGTGAAAATTTCAAAATTACTATTATCAATATCCTCAAACAGATAAAAGATGCCACGTGCGTCAAACAAGGACAGGATGCCATAAAAAACAGCTAGAAAGGAAATTGAAAATTTAAAACATAATAGAAATTTGAAAACACAAAAATATGAGAGCACATTTTAAAAACTCAGTCGAAGGTTTAGAAGATAAAGCTGGGAAATCTCTAGAAAATAGAACAAAAAGGAAAATAATTGAAAAATAGAAGTGAAAAGATGAGAATATTAGAGGATTGGAAGGCATCGCCCAAGAAGTAATCCAAGAACACTTCCTGGGACAGCAGGGCGTGGGTTTCCAGCCCACGAGAGCCCACTTTGTGCAAAGCCCAGTGGAGAATACGCCATGACAAGGCATGTCGCCACATGACATTGTGAAATTTCAGAACACTAAGGAGAGGGCAAAGATCCTAAAAGTTTCCAGAGCCCTTGAGGAAAAACAGAGTTAACAGAGGCATATATAAAGGATCAAGAATCAAAAGGTCCTCAGACTTTTCAGCACAGCGCTGGAAGCTAGGAGACAGGGACGTAGTGCCCTCCACACAGTGAGGATGAAGCATTTCACACGTGGAGGTCTGTACTCAGCCATGCAGTCCATTAAGTATGAGGGTACACAAAAGACATTTCTACATGTACAATGTCCCCAAAATTTTGCTCCCTGTGTGCTTTTTTTTTTCAGGAAGCTACAGAGTTCTCCACCAAGAAGAGAAAGACTTGGGATCCAGGGAACAAGAGAGGGGCAAAGGGAACCCCGTGGAAGTAGCAGGTTCTGGGAGCTGCCAGTCCAGACTGGGCCAGGTCAGAAGTGCTCTGGAAGACATTTCTCCAAGAAGGTAAAACTGATGGAATACCTGATGTGTTTGAGCATATTGAGCGGAGATTCAGATAAGTTGAATTAGTGATAATTACCTAAGATACAAAAGAGCATATAAACAAAAAAACAGGCAATTTTTAACTCTGGGGAAAAAAAAAAGATTTTGCAAGAAGGAAAGAGAAATCACAGTTCACCACATAGGTCAGCTGTAATGGCACTGATGTAATCACGTGAATATAAATATTGAAGATTGGTCTAACTAAAATTATGGCCAAATTTTGGCAGTTTAATGTGGTTATCACAAAAGTAGACTCTGAAAATAGACTGCCCATGTTCAAATCTGTATCCTCTGCTCAATAGCTGTGTGACGGGGACACTCACTTAACCCCTCTGTGCCTCAATTTCCTTATCTGTACAATGGGGATCATAACAGAACCTATTCCATAGGGTTTGGGGGAGTGCGAAGTGAATTAATACATGTAGAATGCTTAAAGTGGTGCCTGGCATGTAACTAGCTCTATATAAGGGAAACCTAGTATTGTTATTGTACAACCCTATCAGGAAAATAGTGGGAGAAGGGGGATCTGGGGGTGTGGGTGTGCTGGGGGCAGTGGTTAATCTTCATATTCCATAGAAGGAAATCAATAAAAAATGCCTAAAACTGAAAAATCAGGAAACAGTGCTATAGGAATGTTATTTAGGAACATACAAAAAAAAAAAAAAACTAAGATGAATGTAAAATGGTTGCTTCTGGAGAACAAGAAATTGGAGGGACTCCAGTGGGGGAAGCAAGGGCATGTTGTTTTTCATAACAAGTCTTCTAAAATGATTTGACTTATAAAATGACTTGAGTTCCCCAGAAGGAGCCACTGAGATGGGGATTTGTGTGCAAGTTTCTCAGAGGAAACCTGTTAGGGAGGCAGCGCAGCTCAGGTGGGACCTGACTCCTCCAGGCAAGGTTGCCGGCTTTGCTGCTCCCTGCAGTGCCTCTAGCTAAGGACCAGGCCTTGGAGACTCTCAGCTCCTGCCCACAGGTGGCCGGGCTCCTGCAGCCCCAGTGCACATCTCTGGGGCTAGTCAGGAGGCTGGGATAGGACTCAAATGTAAAAGGATCTGAGAGGACCTGAGCAGTGACCTCTAAATACCTACAGGTCTTAAAAATATAGTTCAATACTCTCCAGCTTGCATCTCCAGCCAGACTCTTCCAGACTCGTACATTAAATGAAATGGGCAATAAACCCAACTTGTCCAACTGCAGGGGACTCCTGGGGGCTGGGGCCAGAGGCTGCTGATCTACAGAGGGTGCTGAGGTACACCTCTCCAGGAACATTTGCTTTCTTTTCCAGGTACCCAAATACCTATGTACCTTCAAGCTTGAAGTAGAGGAACCATTGTAGGGTGAAGTTCTTTCCTGAGCCCCTGAAGTCATTCTATGCAGACAGCCACTCCTTAATGTTATGAGTGGGCTACACCCAAGAAATTTATCCTAATTATTTATCACCACATCTCACACACTTTCTTTAAGTAAAAACAATAGTGCTTAAGTAAACTGAATTGAGTATAATTATAATATTAGAAGATTACTTTTTTTTCAAATATGAATATAAATATAACCAGTAACAAATGATTCTTTGTTGTTCAAAATAACTTTAAAAGAGAAAAATCGGTTCTTTAATTTTCTCCAGCAGACACTGCCCTGAATTTCTCCCAGATTTACACACTTTCATTTATTAAGCAAAATAAACTAAATAGAAGTTTGATAAAAAGCTTATGTGTAACAACCTTAGTTGAAGCTTTCACAAAGTCTTCCTTGACCAGCCCTGCTGTAAGCAAGTGGCAATCTCCTGCTCTGACACTTGGCTGCTGTTTGAATGTTCGTCCCCTCCAAAGCTCACGTGGAAGTTTGATCCCCAATGTGGCAGTGTCGAGAGGTGAGGCCTTTGGGAGGGTGACTGGATCATGCAGGCTCTGCCCTCACTGACAGACAAATCCATTCATGCGTTAATGGGTAATGAATGAGTGGGTCATCATGGGAGGGGCACTGGTGGCTTTACGAGGGAGCAGGTGGGCATGTTGACACATACTCAGCTCCCCACACACTTGCTTTTGCCCCCTGCCATGTGATGCCCTGTGCCACCTTGGGACCCTGGAGAGTCCCCAGCAGGGAGAAGTTCCTCACTAGACGTGCCTCTCGATCTTGGACTTCTCAGCCTCCAAAACTGTAAAAAATAGATGTCTTTTCTTTATAAATTACCCAGTTTCAGATATTCTAAGTGACGGAAAATGGACTAATTCATGTTTTTAACACATTTTACCATTAAAATGTCACTGGCCACAGTTTCTCAGCACCTTTACCAGACAGTGAGCAGCTTGAAGGCTCTGTGGTACATCCTCCTGAGTGTCATCTTGGGGCTGACACAGAATGTCACACAGAATTCACAGTAAACATCTGAAAGAAACAACTTCATCTGTTATATGCAGATTCACCCCCATTATCACTGATACCGTAAAGTTTTTCTGTGCAGTCACTGTGGGAGGAAAGCAACCTGTAAGAAATCCACCTGTTTATGTATAAGAATTATTGTCACAAACTCTCCCACTGGAGAATAGGCTCCCTTCTAGGTGGCAGTGTGCCTCTCCTGGTACGTCACCCTCTGGGAAGCTGGAGGGGGCCACTAAGCTGGAGATAAGCCATGTTGGGAACAGTCACTAGCTCCAGAACTTCAAACTGTGACAATAAGAACGACTGAAAGATCTAAAATTCCAAACCAGGTTGCTGGCTGCACTTCGTCTCAGCTGTCCTAAGTGCTGCTTTTGAAAATTCCTTTTCTACTCGCCTCAGGAGCAGGGATCTTTAACCTGGGGACCGAAGTCCATGATGCTGTGATCCCGTGTGCAAGACCTTTTGCTGACACACGTGGGAATTTTCTGGGGAGAGGACCCTGGGGATTGATGGCCCTGTGGTAGCGATGTACAGTGAGTGTGACAAAGGAAGAGCTTTGGTGTGTGATGGAGTGTTTTTTTTTTTTTTTTCTTTCTACATTTGCTAAAAGAAATAACCATGTAATTCAGTTTTTTTAACTCTGTCTCCATTGGGGACAAGAATGACAGAAGACCCAGAAAATGGAAAAGCCCAATAGAACCATTTCATTCCACTCCAACTGCAAACAGGGGAAGGCGTCTTCCCTTTCTAGCGTCCTTTCTCCCTCTGCAAGGGGCAGGGCAGGGCATAGAGTCAGCAACTGTCCCCGCATCTGCTCAAATTTCTATTTTTAGAAGACAAACATTTGAGACCAGCTATTTTCTGTCCTCTGTAGGTGAGTGAATACTAACAGAGGTCCTTTTGAGACTTTGGGGCAAGTTTGTACCATCACATAAATTCAGACAGTGGTTTTCCAGGATATATCTTGCAAGTTCTCAAACGGGCCCCAGATGTCCCAAGGAGCACAGAGTTCTCCCCTTCCCATTCTCTCCCGCACAAGCCTCCAGCTGAAGAGAGATGGTTCCTGCCTCTGAAGCTGGCTGCAGCGACCAGCAGGAAAGGATTAGGCCAGGAGCGCCTGTACTCTTGTTCTCTCCTCTCATCTTGCACCGCCAGTCAGATCAGCACAGAGGCTGGGGATCCCTTGAACATGGGCTTTGGAGCAAGACAAACCCAATGGTGTGAAAGCTCCAAGAGGGAGAGAACCTTCCTTCAGTTCACAAGCTGCCCCCTCTGGGGCTGGAGGCCGACAGGCCCCTGGTGGTCCAGGCTGGGAGTCTGGGCTTCCCTATCCCCTCAAGGAGGGCTGATTTGAAAAAAAACATTCTTATCATATCATTTTTCTCTCCCCAAGGGAAACCTGGAGATGTCTTGTGTCTGCAGAATTTATGATGAGCGTGGGGCCTCGATGCCCGCCCTGCCTCCCCCGTGGGTCCCTCCAGCCCCAGCCCATCTCCTTCCTGTTGCCTGGGACCATGGTCTCTAGGACCGCTTCTGCCCCTGCCCCTCTTGCACCCACACTCACACTCTGGGCTGGCATGAGAGGGAGGGTGGCTTGTGGCACGGAGGCAGGGCTTAGTGGGTGTGGAGTCTGTCTTCTCTGGTCACCTCCAAGGTACTCACCCCTCCCCCCACCCTAACCCCGTGGGAGCAGGAGGCGGCTCCCGAGGGGCAGAGTGAGGGGCTGGGCTCCCACAGGCACCACATGTGGCCCTCTCCAAGGATTGGAGGTCAGGCTACACTTAGCCTCTGCTGCCTGAGCCACCAAGTCTCCACTGAAAATTTCGGGCCCCTTTTCAAATGTCCTTGTTCTTAAGAGTGCTTAGGACAGCTGAGACGAAGTGCAGCCAGCAACTTGGTTTGGAATTTTAGATCTTTCAGTTGTTCTTATGGTCACAATTTGATGTGAGTCACTTTGGGCCCGGCCATCATCCCTTCTCAGCTTCTTGTTCCTGGGGGTAAGGGTCAAGCCACGGCAGGCCCCACTCCAGGCCCTCCCCAGATCCCTTCCCCTACTGCTGTGAGGGGAGGGAGGGCAGGGCAGAAATGGACTCCTTCAAGGTCCCCAGGGTGGGTCCTCTCCCAGCCCCACATCCTTCGTCCCCTAGACCAGCTCCCTGGGCGGGGCCCTGGACTCACAGGACGTGTGCTGGTGCTCAGGGACCTCACTCCCCCTAGTCATCATTTCGGTCCAGTCACTAACCTGTTCTATGACACTTGCCACCTCAAGATGCTCTCCTCTCATGCCTCGTGGGGTTTTCCATCATCCTTCCTAGATATTGCATTGAAAATATTATGTAAACTTTTTGAGCTTGTACTAGTCAATAAATGCTTTATTAAAAAAAAAAAGGATACTTTAAGGTAAAACACATAAATACAGTTGGCTGACTTCATCTGTCCTTTTGTCTACCGTCCCCTCTCCCCCATCAATTAACCCAATCATTTAGCAGCTATTTATGAAGGGCTATGTAGCAGGTCCTGCTTGGCACTTTTCAACAGTTGGATTACAGAATTTATCTTTGCCAATTTTTGATCAGGAAGAAGGACTTGGTGGTGGCCACAGTTAAGAGAAGTACTTAGTATAGATACTGGCTAAAAACTGACCTAATATGATTAAGAAAAAAAAGGGAGGAGTGGTATTTCAAATCCAATTCATAAAGATACAGGGAATCTGTGAAGCATGTGAGAGAAATTTTTAAAATAAATAAAAACATCATCCACATGCTAGAAAGCAATAATTAAATGTTTTGTTCAAGCCAAAAATTAATGTTTTGTATGCAGTGTTGTCTGGACCAATAAATGCTTGGCCATAGAAACTTCCACTGTTACTTCTGCTTCTTCATAGCAGTGGTGGGAAATTGATTGATTCAGTCAAGAACTATTTAATGAGTGAGACACGTGTAAGCTACTCTATGGAGTCTGCATGCTGCCAGGGAAGGTTAATTAAACAAACAACTGCAGTAATGTGCATTACATGCAGTGACGATAGAAGTGAAGAGAATTTGGGGGTATGAAGCCAGACCAGCTGCCGACTGGAGCAGGTCTAGCAAGCTTTCTGGATGTATATAATATATATTCACATATATTATATATATTTTTTAGACATATATTTATATATATTTTAGACATATATATTTATATATATATTTTAGACATATATATTTATATATATATTTTAGACATATATTTTAGATATATATATTATATATTATATATGTGTATATATATATATATATATATATATTTTTTTTTTTTTTGCGGCTGGCTGGTACAAGGATCTGAGCCCTTGACCTTGGTGTTACAACACTGTACTCTAACAAACTGAGCTAACCAGCTGGCCCCTCTTTGAAGATATTGACCTCTAGACTGTCACCTGATGGGTGAAAAGACTTTTGTGAGTAGGGGGGGGGACATCAAGGGCAAGAAGGAGCAAGTGATACAAACCCAGGGACAGTGCATGGGCAGGTCTGAAGGCAAATAAAAGATGGGCAAGTGTGAGTAATGACAGAAGCTCAGCTCTGCATGTGTGGACACAGAGAGGAAGTGGTGAGAAATGGGGCCAGAAGAGAATGCGGTTCCTCTGGGTCTTGCAAGTTTACAAGAAAGGAGTTGGGACTTTATGCTAAGGGCTGTGGGAAGCCACTAAAATCCTTAGTATTTGGGAAGGATCCTTTAGCAGTGATGTGGAGAAAGGATTGAAGGGGATGCACCTGGAGACTGGGTATGACCATGGCAGACAGCACTGAGATGGTGGCAGTGGCAGTAAAGAGACATGGGTGGTTTCTACCCCTTAAGTAAGCAGAGATGGGGCAAAGGCTCCCTAAGGGTGCCCACTCACTTCTGCCAGAGGCATCTCTGGTGGCTCAGGGAAAAGAGCTGTCAGAGGAGATTAGCAAACACAAAAATCTCCTATGTGCTGTGGATGGAAACTCTGCACATTCAAGTACCTGAGCCTGTGGGTAATCAGAGAGCAATTAAGCCTCGCTCACTCGATGGAATCTGGCTCCTGCAGATGAAAATGGATTTGAAGTGGGTGGGAGTGATTAAGCACAGGCCTGTGTGGCATCCTGGTAGAGCAATTACTGCTGCAGGAGATGTGATGATCTGACCAAGTGAGCGCACGGCTAATTAGAGAAGCCGGGTTGAATAGAGTGACAAGCTGGTAAGCAAGAAGGACAAATGATACAGTGTCTAAATATTGTCCATTGGATGATTCCAGACAAGCAAAGGTCTAAGTGAAGTCCTGGGGGAACATTCAAAAAACTGAGATGCTGACAGAGCATGAAAACTCTGCTGACGAGTATGGCTGGGAGCGAGGACAGACACAGATGTCAGGGTGGAGACCTGTTCTAACTGGCGATTAGACAATTAGCACCTCCTTGAGGCCTCCTGAGAGACTGAGGTGGAGAGAGAATGTGGCCGAGGGGGGAGACTCTCACTTGCTCCATCCAGAGGCAAAGCAGAAGAAACTTCTCTAACCATTGTCTTCCAGCTCACTTTGGGCTGACCTTGGCCAGCCTAATGGTGCTCAGCCATTCATTCACTTTTTTGTCTGGCCGGTATTTGGAAACCTATTGTTAGTAACAGTTTGCAGACACATGGCATTTGGTGATGACACACATGCTCCCACAGATTATGGTGCAGTGGCGGTGAGGAGAGCTGACGCTCACTGGGCAGCTCCCCGCAGCCATGCATCGTGCCATGTGCTTTCCATGTGTTTTCTTGTTTAATCCTCACAACCCGTGAGGTAGGTCCTATTATTCTCAGTTGATTGATGAGGTAGGGAGAGGTTAACTTGCCAAGATCTCCTGGGATGCTTGTAACAACTCTGTGAGAACTGTAGGGCCAGGTGTCCTCTATTTTGTAGACGATGCGATGCAGGTTGGGAAAAGTTGCCCAAAGTCATAGTTAAGTAGTTAGTGGCAATGGGGGCTCATTCCAAAGGTCTTTCTACGACACCATGTTGCCTATAAAAGAAGAAACAGAGCATGCGGTTCTGCTTCTGTAAGTTACAGGTGTGTTTGGGGGATGATGTCTTGGTTCCTTGCCTGACCCACAGGGACAGTGCTCCTCCTTAACCATCTTGGCTATGCTGGATCAATCAGGAGAAGTTAACATTGGAGGATACAAGTACAATTGGGATAAGAGGAACCACACATTGAAGGTTTGGCAGGACACTCCACATACGAGATATTTTCTCCAGTTATCGCCATAACTACACTCACTCGTCACACTATGCGTCTGAAGTTTGGTTAGGAAGAAACTTGTAAAGTGGATGGATCTGGTAAAATGGACGGATTTGGGGTCAGAGCCCCACCCCTCTGCTGCCCGAACTCCTTTTGTTCAAATGCTCTCTCCTTCATGTGAGTTCAGAGCCACCAGGTCTAGAGTTATTTTGTGGAGTGAAGAGCTTTGAGTCTGTGTACTAGTTATGTTGCATAATAAATTACCCCCAAACATAGTAGCTTAAACCAAAACACACACTTATTATCTCACCGTTTCTGTGGGTCAGGCATCTGGGCACAGCGTAACCGAGTTCTGCTCTTCAGGGTCTCTCCCTGGCTGCAATGAAGCAGTTAGGCAGGATTAGGATCTCATCTGAAGGTTAGACTGGGACAGGAGCTACTTCTAAGCTCACATAGTTATTGGCAGGATTCGATTCCTCAAGGGCTGCTGGCTGAAGGCCTCAGTTTCTAGTCAGCTGTTGGCCAGAGGACACCTCAGTTCTTCGCCATGTAGACTCCTCCAACATGGTAGCTTGTTTCATCAAAGTGGGCAAGCCAAGAAGGTCAAGAAGGCAAAGAAGAGAGCCTGCAAGCAAGAGGTAAGTCCCACCCATCTTTAATCTAATCACAAAGACAGGATACTCTCTCTTGATGACTTACTATATGCTGGGCCCTGTGTTAAGCACCGTATAGGAATTAATTATCCCATATAATTCTCACGACAACCATGTGGCATAAATATCCTTACCTTCATTGTACAGAAAACACAAACTTCACAGGGATTAAATAAATGGCTCAAGGTCAAATAGTAAATGGTAGAGCTAGGATTCGAAGTCAGCTCTGCCAAACTCCACAGCCATGCTTCTAAGCACCATCATTACTGAACTGCCATTTTACCAGAGCACTCATACGTCCTCTACCTGTCCACCTTCTTTCTGGTTCCATGCTCATCCCCTTGAGTCCAGACCTACTCTGCTGCTGATAATGTCCTCTTAGTGTGCCTTTCTACTCCAGGACCCCCCCTTCTGATCCTACTACATGCCTCTTTTTCTTAGAACTATATTTATCCTGTCAAGCTCTGGATCAAAAATTTATCACCATCGCCCTCTTTCTCATCACGGAATCACAGAATGTTAGAGCCAGAAGGGATCTTGGCCTTACACGTTATGCAACTTTTTTTCTGAAGTCAATACTCCCTAAATTACCGGGAAATGGTGGTGAGAGGGGAGGCTAACCTGGCTTTCCATATTCTACACTCATAATAAAATCACAGCAACTCAGATGGTGTAGAAAGCCCAAGGCTTGATGGATCACCTGGGGAGAACTGGAAAGATCTGGAGCAGCTTTGGGAAGAATAGCCCCTGAGCAGAATTCCCCCTGCATGGTTGGGGTGTGGCTAAGTAGATCCCTGAGCACGCCTTTTCTGATGGAATCCCAGCCGACCACGGGATCTAGAGGACCAGGGATTTCCTGGGGTGTAACTGAAGATGGGGATGTAAAATAGACAGTAATGTAACCAATGCAGGGTGTGAGAGAAGGGAAGAAGCCATGGGTTCAGCCTGCTGGGGGACGGTGGCACCAGTCACTGAGACAAGGAGACCCTGGGGGCGGGGGGAGGAGGGCAGCTTTGAATATGCTGAGTTGCAGGGTCTGAAGGTCTAAGATTGGGAATAGAGGCAGTTAGATGAAACAAGTATGGCAAAAAATTGATGATTGTTGAAGCTGGATGATAGGTCCAAAGGGGTTCTTGGTACTATTTGCTCTATTTTTGTGTATGCTTAAAATTTCTATGGTAATGAATGTGTGAACAGGCAGAAGAAGAGCACAGACTAGTCTTCCAGTTATCTTAGTTGTGAAGGGAAGGAGTGCATTCAGGTGATGAACAGGGGAATCACAGGGGCATGAAAGGGAGTTTGTCATTTTAAAAGATGAGAGAAAGAGGCTGGAGCATGTTTATTGGCTGAAGGGAAATACCAGCAAAGAGGGTGTAGCAGTTAGCTAGCCACACACTTGCTGCATAACAAGGCTCCCCATGGCTCAGTGGGTCACAATCATTTACTGCCATGGCTGTGTGGCTTGGCTGGCATGAGCTGATGACAGCTGATCTAGCTGTGCTCAGTGAGGACAGCTCCGTTTTGCTCCTCACACCTCTCTTCTTCCTGGGATAGACTAATCCAGAAATGTCATCCTTGTGACCATGGCAGATGCATGAAGAACAACACGTTTCTTGAGACCTAGGTTTAAATCATGCACACTGTCACCCCCAACTCATAGGCCAATGCAAGTCACACAGCTGGTCTTAGAGTCAAGAGGACAGAAAAGATCTCCAGCCTCCTTCACAGGAGGAACAAAGTCATACCACAAAGGGTGGCTAGTAAATGAAATGTATCAGCTAAAACAGGCACACCATGTTAAACTTTGGCCTTGACCTTTGTGATCCAAAGTCTTATCCCCTCAAGGCTGAAGCTGTTTGGGCCTGGGGAAGAGCTTAAACTTCAGATAGCCCAAAGATTTTCTTTCAGGTGTCAACAGCCACAGAGATTTAAAAAATCAGATTATGTAAGGGCTGAGCTACTTGGGTAAAGCCGAAGCCCTTGGAAAACCACAGTCATAGGTGCAGAAATCCAGTCTTATAGAAGAAGCTGACCTGCAGAGAAAAGAGTGGGGAGACAGGAAGAGGGGAGCAGAGCCTGGGACTGTGAGATTTGAAGCCTGAAGGAAGGGGAAGAAGACGGGTTTGGAGGAGGGGAAGGGTGAGAGGGACAAGGTACACACACACACACACACACACACTCACGCACACACGCACGCACCTAGGACTTGAATGAAGGAATCTAAGAGATGCCTGGGGAGCACATGAGGAGCCAGGCTAAGGACAGTAGATCCCAACAGTGACAGACTGAGAAACGGACCATCTGCAGACAACTCTCCCACCCCAAGGCCTCTCTACACTTGTCTCAGTGAGATCCCCTTGCATTCTTACAATATATCCCTTTTCATTAGTTTGAGTGGGGTTATGTTTCTTGCACGTGAAACATTTCTTGATGCAGATATTCATGAAAATCCTTTAAGATTTCACACAATGGATTCATGGTTATGTTCATTTCAACTAACAAACAATAAATAAGGTTTGCCCCTCATGTACACAAGTCACCTTGCTACTGAGGATTTGAAAAAAATATTATCCAGTCCCTACCCTTATGCAGATGAAATCAAGATTGGGAAGATAAGAAATTATATGCCCGAATAGTTAAAAATAGCCCAACACATTTGAGGACTGTCTACTCAGTGCTACAGAAAGAAAGGGCCACAAAAGTTCACAGGCAGAAAATGTGGATGGGGCAGCCATCAGGTGAGATTTATCTAGAGGAATTAGGACTTGATCTGGGCCTGAAATTGTGCCGAGTGTAGGAAGGGGCCTGAGCCCAGGGCCCGTTTCCCACCTGAGCACTGTTACTTGAATTGCAGAAATAATAGCTCAGAAGAACAAAAATGCTTTGCAAAAACCAGTATTGCAAACTTAAACCTATAAAGTCTCAGGTGTTCTAGGGAGCTGCTGGAGGCCACATGCAGGAGAGATTAAAGGCAGGTAAGATTAAAGGCAGGAAAACCTGTCACGGGCTGTACAGGTGTCAAGGCCCAGAGTAAAGAAGAGCCTGACAGGTGGGGAGAGAGGAGAATGGACAAGACAGGTACAGAAGCCACCTAGGTAAGGGCAGAGAAAAGAGCAGGTGATACTGTCAATGGTTTTCAACCCTAAATCAGGGTCTCATTTTGCTGGGGTGGTTGGGGATCCAGGCATCATCATTTCCAAAAGCTCTTGGGTGACTCTAATGTGTAGCCAGGGTGGACAACAACTGTTCCAAGTTTTCATGGCTGGAGACAGAATTATACCACTATTGACAGGGAGAAAGAAGGAAAAAGGAAGTGTAGACATACAGAAATGAGGAGTGTTTGACCTACAAATAATGCTGAGTTTGAGGTGACTGCTTAACCTTCAAGTGGAAAAAAAAAACAACCCACTTGTTATTTAGAAATGTGGGACACTGGAAAAACACATTGGGGAGTAAACTGCAGAGGAAAAAAAGGTAAATCCATGGATCAGTTCATGGAGAAAAATGAGAGAGAAGAAAAAGACCAACATTTGTTGAGTGTATAGCATGGCCTGGATCCTATTAGCTGCTTTACACGGTGAGTTGCTGGGAGAACTGAAGGTTGGTGGCAACTGTGCCTGGCACAGGTGGTAGAACATAATAAATAGAACCATTGGTTAATATAATTTCGTTTAATTCTAAAAAATGACTCTAACAGGTGGGTATTAACAGTCCAAGTTTAAAGGTAAGAAAAGAGATTCAAAGAACTTTATTCAAAGTCTCACAGTAAATTAACAGTTAGAATCCAAAGTCAGGTGACTGAGGCTGAAAGCCAGTGCTCTTCCACTATAATACTCTCCCACTACAGTATAACCCCACAGAGGACTGAGCAAAAACACGTGGGTACTAAGGTAAGCAGGTGGAAGAAGTGGCCAAGGAGACAGGAGAAGTTAGGATGCAGCAGGAAAGCCATGGGTGCACGGTGTGGGGTCAGGAGGCCAAGAGAGAGGAGGAGCTCAGAGATTCACCATGCCACGAGGCATGGGAAGCAGAAAGCCAGAACCAGCACAACGGAAACACTCCAGGCTTCTGGATTTGTAGGAGGGATGTGTACGGACTTCTTCCTTGGAGAGAGGCGGAAGCAGCAAATGAGGAAAGCGCAGGAAAGTAGTAGGTCAGACACCGTCTCACAGTCCTGTTCTCATGAGACCCCTACGAGGCAGGCATTGTCATCTTTCCTACGTTCAAGAGGAGTCTGAGGCTCAGGACCCTTCCGCTCTAGCTTGTTTTTAAAACTGCACTTCTGTGCAGGGACCTGTTTATTGGATTCAGACAGGGGCTCACTTAATGATCTGGAATGATGGAGGATGTGAAAAACGTGTCTGGGGGAACATCAGACAGTCCCTCCCGTCACTGTTATCTTCATTCAAGGACTTACTGTGGACATGTGGTCCTCTAAACCAAGCTACCCTTGTTGATCCAAGCCTCTCAGCAGTGCTTCTCCAATTTTAATATACATCAAATCACCTAGAGATCTGACTCAAGTAGGTCTAAGTTTCCAATTTAATGACGGTGCAAAGACCACTTTGCGCACCAAGGCCCTACGCAGTGGTTCCCAAACTTTTCTACACATTGGAATGAGCTGGGGAGTTTCCAAAAATACTGATGCCGTTTCCCACCCTCAGAAATTCTGATTTAATTGGTCCAGGTTTGCTCTGGGCTTTGGAAGTTTGAAATGATCTCCACGTGATTCCAGCGAGCAGACTAGTTTAGGAACCACTGTCCTGGGGCTTGCAGCAGCAGGAGGTAAAGAACATTCAAAGAAATGAATCCATAAGGAGGACGAACCGAGAACGTGCTACGAACAGGCTAGCTTGAATTACGTAAGGCCAGTACTTCCTAGAGAGTGGTGGCGGACGGGACGGGAAACAAGACACGTTTAAGCAGTGTCCCGAACACAACAAGACATATCTAAGCAGTGCCCCGAAGACTTGTGCTGTCTGATGGGAAGAGACGCCTTTAGTGGAGGACGCGGAAGCGCAGGTAGCCGCAGAGCCTCCCGGCGCATGCGCGGCCTCCTGGCGCATGCGCGCCCTCGGCGCCCGCGCTCCAGGCTCGTCTCATCGGATCCGCGCTCCCGGAAGTGCGTGGGGCTCGCGCTTAGGGTGCGCCCGGAGCTGTTAGCCGCGCGCGCCAGTTCGCTGCACGTGGGTAGGCACGTGGCTGCGCACCGGGTCCGGGGCGCGGAGGTCAGGGCGCCGTGGAGCCGCCGGCCTCGGTCGCCGAGGCGGTGTCGTCCCTGACCATCGCCGACGCGTTCATCACGGCCGGCGAGAGCCCAGCTTCTCCGCTCCCCGCGCTCCCTAGGAGGTTCATCTGCTCATTCCCTGACTGCAGCGCCGGTTACAACAAGGCCTGGAAGCTAGAGGCGCACCTGTGCAAGCACACCGGGGAGGTAACGAGGCCGCGGCCGGGGGGGCGTGGCCGCCAGCCCTGGGGCTACGGGCGCGGCGGGCCCAGGGCAGCCACTGCTGTCGTGCCCAGCGTGTGAGGCGTGTCCAGCTCCGGCACGCTGGACTTAGGGAAGGAGCCAGGAAGTGGACAAGGAGTTCTAGGACCTTCGTTCTGGAACGTGATATCCTTGCCACGGGCTCAGGGCTTACTAAGCACCCCTTCCCCTTCTTGGCTCTTGAGTCTCGGCCAGTCAGGCACCTCGCATAATCGGTGAATTCGCGGGTTTGACCACCCTGCACCACCAAACACCTGCCCTAAAGCCCGGCCTCCGGGAGCTGGTGCAGAGGACAAATTCCGTGTATCGGCGTCGTGCGAGCAGCAGGCCTTCGTTCTTTCATAACTCAGGACCAGAGAGAGCAGGGAACAAAACGGGCCAGGCTTCTGTTGCCACGGCGCTGATGTTTTCACTAGCAGGCCGACCAAGGGATAGGCAGGAGTGAGATGCAGTAAAGAGAGGGCTGCTGGAGGGTGGTCAGCAAAGGCCCCTCTCTTGTGAGCTGACTGAGAAGGAAGGATCCAGCCAGCAGGCGCTTAGTCGGGCAGAGAGAACTGCAGAGGGAGCTGTAGTCCCGGGGTAAGGCAGGCCGGTGTAATTAGGTGGGGAATCCTACAAAATGAGATACGAGAAGTTGGCTGGGCTGGCGTCTGAGTTCTGTTTTGAGGGTAATGGAAGCCTTTGGAGGATGTCAGAGAATGTGATGTGATGTGGCAACCCATGTTACAGGGGAGGAAAGCCAGGCTCCTGGAGGCCTAGGAATTGGCCCAATTTCCAGTTTTTGGCAGAGCCAGGCCTCACACTGCCTTCATTTCTGCCGTCCCTGCCTTTGTTCCTTGCACCTACCCTAACTTATGGGCCGCCACCTCCTGGCATCCTCCTGGTCTCTATTCTTCTTCCCCCTTTAGCACTGGAAGAGCGCTGCTTCCTCCTTGGGATCTCTCCTCCTCATTGGCCCTTTTCACTCGCTGGCTCCTCTTCTGCCCGGTGCGTTATCCACCTGCCCAGCTCTCTCTGCAGTCTTACCCAGCCACTGGCTTCACTCATAACATCCTTTATACCCTGCCTTCCTGTCTCTTGCGCCCATTCGATCCCCCAGATTCAAAACTCTATACCAGTATGTCCAAATTAGAGACTGCCTTTCCTTTTAGACCTGTGTGCTGTATTTTGGCTATTGGCACTACCAGTTTCCTTCATACAGGTTGGAAAACTTGGAGTCATCTTTATTGTCCCAAATCTCACATGATTAATTTGGCAAATATTTATGGAGCCTACTCTATGACTGGAGCTGTGCAGGGTTCTGCCCCTAGTAATACAGCTCACCTGTGTCTTCCTGTCCACATGCTCTGTGACTGCTGCTCATTCTGTGCTCTTGGTACTCCCCCTCCTAGACATCATGGTGGTATGCGTTCCACAGTAATATATGCAAAACTGGTTATTTGGGGGACGTATTTTGGCTTTTTTCCTATAGGTCTAGAGAGGAGTCTCCCCTCCCAACTCCTGGGTCCCCAGTGATGGTTGCAATTAGGACTGTGAGCTGTTTTCTTTGTTTCGCTCTGGCACCTGTGAGCTTTTTTAGGTGTGACACATTTTCCCCTAGCTGTGCCTGGCATTCTCTTAGCATAGACACTGGGCTTGTCCAGGATGAGACAGAACCTGTTTGTTCCTCTGCCTTAGGCTTTCTTTAAAGGGGTTCAATCATGCTGTGGTGATCTGTGCAGACAGGCCATGCTAACAGCAAAGTAATCTTTAAGAGGGGGTTGCTATTGAAGCCTGGTGGCCAGGTTAGGAGCAGGTTAACAATGCTGTGCCGTTACTGTGAAGGCTGCCTGCCTATTTCGGATGCCACTCAGAGAACAAAAATCTGCTGCAATGATTTTGTGAGAAGTTGTAGCACTATGTTGTGTAACTTCATGAAGGAAAGCTGTGTCTTGCCGTGGTATACCTGGTACTCTACACACTTATTGAGTGGAAACCATCTCTGGAGAGGGAGTCAGTGGCTTTGCTTACTATACATTTTAGGCTTTTAAATAATACCAGAGTTACTAACTAACTAGTGCAGGATTGACATGTTTTTTCCTTTCTTCCTGCTAGAGACCATTTGTTTGTGACTATGAAGGGTGTGGCAAGGCCTTCGTCAGGGACTACCATCTCAGTCGTCATGCCCTAATTCATACTGGAGAAAAGTCATTTGTGTAAGTAGAGAACTATTTTTAGGCCTTGCCTTTGACGTGGGTCACTCTTGAGTTTGCATCCTCTCATCTCCCTTTAAAATAATATAGTAAATAAGAAATTAAGCTTGGAAAACATACAGTTTGAGCTACCCGGAAAGTGGTTTCCTGGAAAATTCTTGGCTCAGCATTGTCGGGGTCTCTATTAAACAGCCCAGTCTTTATACAACAAAAATCTGCTGCAGTAACTTTGTGAGAAGGCTGCTGTGATAAGAGATACAAGCGTGGAGGAGTAGAGCTTCTAATAGTTTATCTTGTATTTCTTAGAATTAAGCCTTCGCACCTCTACCATACAAAGTTTTAATTTTATTCTTCTACAAGTTGCTGATTATTTCTGAAAGTGTGGAGATAATGCTTTCCTATCAGCTACTTTAAAGGAGAATGGATCTCAAATTTAGGGTCCATTGGAATCACCTGAAGAGCTTATTAAAGCACAGACTGCTGAATCCACCCAGAGCTTCTGATTCAGTAGGTGTGGGGTGGGGCCTGAGAATCTGCATTTCTAGCAAGTTCTCAGGTGATGCTGCTACTTGGACTTCCACACTAACCAAAGTGTTCCACAAAAACATTTACTTTTCATTGAAAATAATTGTAATAGATGTGCGGAACTATATGCAGTAGACCATATCAGGAAGTAGCTGTATAGCAGTTTTTTCAGATGTTAAAATTTAATATCATAATCTTGTTCCATGAGACAATTCTTTAGGCAGTTAGGTTTTCTAATGACCTGAGTTGGATTTCTTTTAGATTTAAGATGATAATGTAAAGTATCTCATGTTTCACTAAGGTCCAAGTAGTCTGAGGAAGGTGAATTTCTGACACAGGACTGACTTCACTGTCATATTCTACATGCAGAGCCACCTCCGTGGTGGCAGCCGAGTCAGTCAGGCCCATCTCATCAGTGTGCTTGGCAGCAGGAAGGGCTCAGGGTACTCAGCCAGCAGGCGCCTTTATTTCACTCCCTGTGAGGCAGAGTGCAGCATGTTGTCAACATCAGTGACCCAGCGTGCAGCTGAACTTATTTCAAAATATAGTTTAACTGGACCAGCCAAGAAGTCTGCAAAATAGTGCTGGGATATAGTCTTGTCCGGGAAGTTTCACTCTTGGAAATTTACAAATATATTATGCCTGCAGAAAATGTATGTCCAAGGCTATATGCAATACTTAATAGTTGCAAAATGTTGGAGTCAACCCAAATGCTCATCAGCAGGGACAGGTTAAAGTATATCAACACAGTCAAATACTTTACAGCTAGAAAAATGAATGCAGATGTTGTCTGTGAAACCATGAGAAAACTGCCAGGGCGTATTAATCGAAAAACCAAGGTGCAGCAGATTCCTCTATAGAGGGCTGCCTTTTTGTGTGTAAAAAAGCAGGGGAGGAAGGTTGGGTGGGAAAGAAGAAGCTGTATTTGTATTTGTTCCTATTTGTATAAAGAAATCCTAAAAGTTACCTTACAAAACTAAAAATGCTGGCATCTGTCTTGGGAGCAGTGGGGCAGCACAGGCTGGATGGGGCAGGAACGGGGGGAAACACTGCAGTCGTGTCCCTTGTTATGCATCTTGATTTTGGAACTAAGTGACTGTACACTATTATAGAAATCTTATAGAAGAAATTGGGCTGCTGACCGAGGCACGGGATGAAACAGAAAGGTGGAGGTTATTCCCGCTGGGACAACTGGCCAGTGATCTCTTCCAGCTTGCGCTGTCTAGCCCAGTTCTCTCTCTCCAGCTCTGAATCCCCATATCCGGCTGCTTGCTGGACTGTGCTACTTGACTGTCTCTGTGGCTTCTTAAATTCCACATGGCCAAAATTCCTCACAGTCCAAACTGAGCTCATCTTTCTCTTTGAGCTCCTCCTCCCCCATTCTCTTCTGGGTTGTCTGTCTGTCCAGTGACCCACAGCAAAGATAAGGAAGCTCCCTGGACTCCTCATCTTTCTCTCCCATCCCTTGCAATGAACAGGTCAGCGGGCCCTGTCACTTACTCCTCAGGACCCTCCCCTACTGCAGCCGGCACTATCTTATCTCAGGCCCTTACTCCTCACTTGAATGATTGAAGTTTTTTCTCTGTCTGCAGACTGACCCTCTCCCATGTAACCCTCTGAGTTGCTTCCCTTCTTAAGACTGGGTAGTGGTTTTAAGCACTGCTTGCATAATGAAGTCCAAGTTCTTAGTGTGTCATACAGATGTGTGATTGGGTCCTTTTCTGCCTATCTTGCTTAAATCTCAGACATGAAATTGTGGTCCAGCTATATGCTTAACTAACCAACACTCCCACCCCCAAGTTTGCCAGGGTCTTTCATGCCCCTGCACCTGCTCTTTGGTTCCTACCAGGACTCTTCCTGGCCCTGTCCCCCTGCCCCACACTTTTGTCGAGTTAGATGCCTATGTCAGATTTAGAGGCAAGAATGACGGGAAACAAAGCATGAGAGAGAGAAGCTCAGAGAAGACAGGCTCTTTTTCTCCTGTGTGACTAAAATGCTGAAATGCCAAGGTGGAGGGTCTGGGGCTGATCTGTAGTCATTGGGGACCATCTCTTTGCCATCCTCATCTTAGGGCTTCAAACTCATGGTCCAAGATGCCTGTTGGAGCCCCAGCTGTAGCATGAGCATTCCAGCCGGCAAAAAGGAAGAAGGGGCAAGAGAAGTGTGCCCCCTTTTTAGAGATTCTTTGTGGGAGTTGAGTAGGATGGGCCGGACTTTGCCACATGACCACTCCTAATTTCCAGGGAGGCTGGAGACATCTCTTCCTGTTGGCCACCTGCCCAGCTGACACTCGGCATTTGTCCCTGCAGTCAGGGGGGCTTCTCATGGTCTCTGCCTCAGCACCTCTCCCATGTGGGCCTCAGTGCTGTACCTCTCTCACTGTCACTGTGACTGCTGGTTTCTGTCTTTTCTCCACCTGGCCCTGGGGATAGTACAGTGCCTGACAGAAGTTTTGTTCAGTGTTATTAATGAATGATAGCTAAGATCAAGGCTTGGAAAGGAAATCCTGTTTCATCCTCAGGCTTATGAAGATTCATCACAAAAAGCACAGTTTTTTTTTGAAAAGCTTCACAAAGGATTTAGATCATTCGCTAGGATGCCAAGATAGGGAACTAGAAAGGCATAGTGATGTGCTAGAGGGCGTAATGATTTTTGGTTCTGTTGTATCTGTTTTACCTTTAAAGATAAGCTGAAATCAGTTTTTTTGAGGTCTTTCTGGAAATGTCATTTATAGTGACATTTCAAGCAAAATTAAGGTTATTAGATTGTAAACTGAGAATAATTTAAGATAAGCCTGATTTAAACCTGAGCAGGGTTTAGGCTTTTGGGACTAGTGTTTTTCACCTTCCCTTCTGCCCAGAGTACAAAGAATGTCTGATGTAGTGTGCTTAATTTCAGAAGCCTAACATGAAAAAGCATGTTGTTACATGATAGTCACATCAAAGCTGAGAGGCCTACATGGTATGGCTTAACACTTTGGAATTTGCTGAAGACTATTTTATGTTATTCTTTGGAATAATTAGCTTTTATAAAGTAGGAGAATACACACTTCCCTTGATTAATATTTTGGTTTATACACTTTTTAACAGTTGTGCAGCTACTGGCTGTGATCAAAAATTCAACACAAAATCAAACTTGAAGAAACATTTTGAACGTAAACATGAAAATCAGCAAAAACAATATGTAGTAAGTATAATGATTTTATATGCTTAAATTTTCTGAATATTTTTATGTTTAACACCTATGTTTCTAAAGTTTCATCAACCAAATGTTGTCTGTCAAATATCTGAATTTAGCCTGACACTGGCAGTCATAATCATAAAGGTTTTACTTTGGAAGCAAACATTATTGTGCAAATTAAAGTATATTATCAGGAGATTATCCCAACTGAAACATTCTTGCTTTTTCAAATGTCATTATTCTTTAAAGCTTCTTGACATAAAGTAGCATTTTATAGTAACTGTGTAAAAGTAGCGATTATGTAATCTTCAAAATTTACCTTGAGAGGATTGTTATGAATTGTTGATTCTTTGATTTTTCTCAAGACTAATAAACCTATACTAAACAGTGCAGTTTTGAAGGCTGTAAGGAGACCTTTAAGAAACATCAGCAGCTGAAAATTCATCAGTGCCAGCATAACAGTGAACCACTGTTCAAGTAGGTACTTCATGTCTCTGAAAATCTCTTAAATTCTAGGTATAATCTTGAAATGCGGAGGTTGGGAACAAGTGTTCTGAAGTAGTTTCCTAATCAATGTTTTTCTGTTAATGTGTACTGTGTATGCCCATTTTTATGTCAGAGCATTTTAAAAGCTTAATTTTGGTGTTTCTCTAAAAGAAATATTTAATGTGTTTTAAAATAATTTGTGAGATTATTACAATCATGGTTAAGCTTGGAGGGAAGGCTAAGAAATATCTTAACTATTCAAATAGAGCTTGTTCAATCATATGAGATGTCATTATGAAGACACTAATTATTCTTTCTCTATAGAACAAAACAAGAGTACTTGGGCTTAGCCTACAGTTAGAGAGGGTTTCCTAAGAAACATGAAAGGGTGCTGGACTTGTTGGAATAGCCCCAGGGAGGGCACTGAGGGATCTGCCACCTCTGCTTAAAGAGTGCCTGTGGCAGCCTCTGTGCAACTATGGCTGGCCAGGGCCTCAGAGTTGCCGCAGCGACAGTGCCTGCCCTTGCTTGCAGGTCTGCGGCTTGTTCTTGTGCTGCTGATGGCTTCAGCACAGAAATGGCACCTGCTTTTTATTGCTCACCTGAGGCTGGTGCATCTGCTGCTGTTTTCTTATCACACATCCTGTGCAGCATCAGCAGAAAAGCTAGATACAAATGGTTCAGAATGGCTTAGGTGGTTGCCTAAGCCAAGTCAGATAACCTCTTGAAGTACCTCTTTGTAGCCATGAAAGCACAGTACATTTTTAGAGGTATAAAGATGAAAACGGTGCTTAAATTGGTCACATAAGCAAAAGAAGTAATGTAACTTTATTCTCAGAGACAGTTTGTTTTGCCCCAAGATTGGTCAAATGACTTAAATTTCACCTGTTATTAGGTCTACATTTTAAATCTTGTTTTGTATGACTGGTTTGATTGTGGGGAGAGGCAAGACTTGGTGAGAGAAATAGGGCAGAGTGCTACTTTCCCTAAGGAGAGTTCCTGGTGAAGGTGGATTGGCTAATACTACATCTGTTATAACCCAGGTGCACCCAGGAGGGATGTGGGAAGCACTTTGCGTCACCCAGCCATCTGAAGCGACATGGGAAGGTCCATGAGGGTATGTATGGACAGCTCTGCGTGTGCTCACCCTGAGTGACATGACCAAAGCACACTCAGTGCTTTCCGGTCTATTCCGTGGTCATGCTGAGAAGATAGGAACTATATAGGCCAGGGGAACACCATGCTGCTCACTCAGGCTTTACGGTCTTGTCCAAAGAGGCACCACCTATGTCTGTTCTTCCACTGGTGTTCACACTTAATGTGTATTATTCACAGCAAACCCCTGCTCACACTTTGCATGTAAGAGCTTGTCAGTGCTCCAGCCCAGGCATTGTGTCTTTATCTTGTTTTTAACCTCTTCTGTTTACTGCCTGTGCTGTTCCCTTCCTTGTCAGCCATTCACACGGCTTGGATAACTGTTTGGCATTTTTGGAGCCATCAGATTGTCACTTTTTTTTTTTTTTTAAAGGACTTCCTTACATTAACTAGTTGAATCTATTATCTGTTTCCATGACGGATTTTTGATATCTGTATTCCAATTTCCCAGGCCCTAGAATTTATGGGTATTTTGTTTTTTTTCTTTTAAACAGGAGATTAGTAGCTGAGTGAGAGGCAGTCTCATTCTTTTAAGTTTCTAGTGGGTGAAACTCAGCCTGGCTGTTATATTGATGATTAGCTCAATTCTAGTGCTTTGCACAATTTCCAGTTTTGTTCAGTGTTTTTCTCTGGGTTCTTCGAGGTTATTTACTTCCTTAGGTGTGTCCAGCTTCTTTTTTACAATATGAAACTTAAAAGATGGCAAGACTAGAGGAAGCCGGGGCTGGGGGTGGCACTGTAACTTACTGAGATTTAGTGTTGGTGGTCTGCAAGACAAAGGACTGTTGCTGAGGAAAAAAGAGGCAAGCATAGAGCAGGCAGGGGAAGGGGAACATGAGACATAGAGTGGGGAATTAAAATAGCCCAGAGTCCATACACAGAAGCCCCAACTTCCTGAGAGCAGCAGGCGAGGGAAAGGCATCCTTCTGTGAGGCCTGCTAAGGTAAAACCCTGGTAAGAAGCACCTTGCTAGGCAATTGTCAGATTTTACTGTAACATAAACCTTTCTTAGTTTTAACTTCCACCTCTTGAGACTAACACAGCAGAATACTCTTGTGAGGTAGTAGAAAAATGACATAGGCATGGAAGTTCTTTTTGGTTGTTTGGTGTTCACACTGAGTACTCACAATATTCACAGTAGACAATATACCAATCTTTTTTTTTTTTTAATAGGCTATATATGTCAAAAGGGATGTTCCTTTGTGGCAAAAACATGGACAGAACTTCTGAAACATGTGAGAGAAACCCATAAAGGTAAGACAGGCATGAATGTCATGGTAGAAATATTTGCTTCTACAGAACTGACTTAGTGCTTTTAGAGAGTGAAACATTAAATATGTGTTCTAAAGTAAAAGGATTTCTGTATTATGTTTTGTGAAGTGCTGGGTCCCTCGGCTGTTTGACAGATGAGCAGAGCTAGGCCAGGTGTCAGAGCGACCGCTGCCGTGCATGCTGAGTGTGTTTAAAAGCTTCCGTGAGTCTTCAGTAAGGACTCTCAGGAGGCACTAGTGTTCTGTGGGACAGTTTGGGAACCAGTGCCTTACGGATTGGAGGACATGAAAAGGAGTGAAACTGGTTTATTTCATTTTCTCTGCCTACCCACAGCCACCATGCTAAGAACTCCTGCTCCTTGGGACGTGACCAGAGTGACTTTATGTAAGAACTTAGGACAACTGAGACAAACTTTCTAGCAGTAAAAACTGGGGTTAGAGTTTCCTTGGAAATTTCTGATATGTGTGTAGTCATAAAGTTTTAGGTACTGAGTAAGTTACTTACATATTCAGTATTAATTTTTTCGATATGGTAATATCTGGGGAAATTGGTTAATTTGTTTCTTTACTCCACTAGAGGAAATAACATGTGAAGTATGCCGGAAAACATTTAAACGCAAAGATTACCTTAAGCAACATATGAAAACTCATGCCCTAGAAAGGGATGTGTGTCGATGTCCAAGAGAAGGCTGTGGTAGAACCTACACAACTGTGTTTAACCTCCAGAGCCATATTCTCTCTTTTCATGAGGAAAAGCGCCCATTTGTGTGTGAACATGCTGGCTGTGGCAAAACATTTGCAATGAAAGTAAGTGCTCACCCTCACATGCAGTCCTTTAGGCTGCAGCTTTCACACTGGGAGCCCTGGATTTCACACTGGGATCCAGGGCCTGCAGATGGGGAAGGCTGGGAGAGCAGGGCTCCAGACACACCTTGCACTCTCGCTCAGCTGGGCAGTGCTTAACTAAAGTCTTCAGAACGCCAGGTTTGCCAAGGCCAGTGCTTTTCTGAGTGTGGCCCTGGACCAGGAGCATCAGTACCACCTGGGACTTGTTAGAATGCACATTCACAGGTCCCAATCTAGACCTGCTGAGTCAGAAACTCTGAGGCGTGGGACCCAGGAATCTGTTTTAACAAACCCTCCAGGGGATTTGTATGTGTGCTAAATGCAAGAACCAGTGGCTCTGGTATCATACACTTACTGTTCCTAAGAGTATGCTGGTACTTTGGGTGTCCTTTTAGGCCATCATCACCTAGGGATGAAGGGAAACAGACAAGGAGATGAGGGACCATAGAACTTTGAGGATCTAGTCCAGGTCTCGGGATGACTCAAATAGGTAGGAACATGCCACTCCATGGAGGGCCTTGCGCAGTTCTGCAGGCCCTCACTCTGGTTGGTGGTCATATAGGTGCTTACCGTGAATTATAATTGAAACAGAAGACAGAAGTGAGGTTCACTCAGCGTGGGTCCAGACCATTAGAAAACAGACAGCTGTGCTAATGGTGGTCAGCAGTATTGTCAAGATTAGCAGGACACTGGCCAGATTTCCCATCAGTATTTAGGAACACTGTTTAGATATTCCATTTTAAAAAAAGCTCCTTTAGACTGGCCAGCTGCCACCCCCCCCCCCCCCCCCCCCCCAAAAATAAAACCAAAAACCTCCTTCAGCTTGGAATAGTTCATTTAGAGCTGGTTTTCCCTTCTTACTTATGAAAGAACTAAGAAGCCATAGGTGGTTGGGATTATATAAATTCTGAACCTGATTCCTTGGAAAAGAGTGATTTAAGTCCAGGATTTGAGAAAGAATTCTTTCCTTAGTTCTGATGGGGGAGTCCTTTTAGGTAGGGTCAAATCCCTCAGTGGCACATAACAGAAAGAAGGCTGATGGTTTATTTAAATAACTTGTGGAGTTCATATTAATAGACACCAAATGTGGATGTTTTTAAAATAAAACTTTTCTTTTTCCTTCATTGTAGCAAAGTCTCACGAGGCATGCTGTTGTGCATGATCCTGACAAGAAGAAAATGAAGCTCAAAGTAAGTTGAAACTGCTTAGGCAAGCTGTTAGATTTAAAACAAAAATTGCTTAAAGCCAAGTACAGTCTTATTGGAATATTTTCAACTATTTTACTGAGTGAGTCTGCACTACATTGAAGACTTGAATTTCTTATAATGGAGTGTTGTATACTATACCTTTTGGAGCAAACAACTATGTATTATAAAATTAATTCAGATAATTTTGATTTTGAATTCTAATTGTCTATCTTCCTTATGCCCAAAGGTAAAACCATCTCGTGAAAAAAGGAGTTTGGCCTCTCGTCTCAGCGGATATATCCCTCCTAAAAGGAAACAAGAGCAAAGCTTATCTTTGCCTCAAAACGGAGAGTCACTGAACTGTAAGGAAGACAGCGTGCTCTCTACAGTCGCAATACTTACCCTCAACTAAACACCACATTGCTTTGTTTAAAGGACTGCAGGCCAGTGAGCTTAGTTATTTTCTCTCAGAGGCTGATTCTTCTTTATTAAAATCATTGATGTAGAATATTTGATTCCTTATCATCAGCTCCGTTTTCCTTATTCACAGTGTCTCTTTTCTTGGTCTTTTGAGTTTCTCTATGTGCATTCTCTTCCTTGTTGCTCAAATGATGAAGCACACACACTAAAGCTTTTCCTCCTTTAATAGCCTGTGGCCTGGATGAGAAGGTAGCTATTCCAGACATAGTCTGGAGGATTTGATTAAATAGCTCCTCCTAAAAAAGGAAAACAGCCAAAGATTAGTATAAAATCAGTGTCTTTGATGCTTTCCAGCATTAATGGTCTAACAGTCATAAAAACAAGCATTCTTGAATTGCTGCAACTTGAGTAGCTAATCAGTTCATATATGTCTGGTTAAGTTGATTGAAATCTGTACTCCACGTAACTGAATTAACATACTGAAGGCTTGATAGTCTTACTTTTCCATTCTGTGACAGCTCTAAGGGGCTATATTTGGTCCCAGACTACCCTCTCCCAAAAACAGGTACAGAGCACTGAGTTTGGACAGTGGCAAAGTACCTCCTTATACCAAAAATGTTAGCCCAGTGCAGTTCCCAACATTCACTCTAACACTCACTAACACAGAATAACTTGGGTGATTAAAAAAACATAGACCTGGGCTGCAGAAATTCTGAATCAGTTGAGCTGGGAACTAGCTAGGCCTAAGTGACTCTAACGTGGAGCTAGGTTCAAGACCACTGTATTTAGTGGATGACAAAGTTATCTACCTTTTAAAAGCAAATTAGATATTCCATAAACTTATCCTGAAATTGTCAACTGATACCCACTTTCTGGAAGAGAGTTTGACTGTATGAGACTTCTCATGAGCACTTATGAAGAGGAAACGAGATGAATCTTACTTCTTGTTCAAGGACAGATATTCTATAACTTATAAAACAATAGTATAAACCTTTTATATGATAAAATGTTTTCATATGGCAAAATATGCTGTAATAGAAAATGTACATACAGTTTACTTGCATTTTGGAAAACAAATTGGAAAGCTTTCATCACTGGGTTGTATAATTACCAGTCACTTTTCTTTGCCTTTAAATTTTCCAGATTCTCTACAGTTGTATTTTTAGATCAGAAAACAAAGAACTCAAGCAGTAACTCATACCTGCTTTTACTTACCATTTTATTTTCTGGCTCGTCTACCTTTTTCCCTTTCTTTATAGTAATTTTAACTTGGTATTTTTTCTTAATCCACTGCTGAATCTGTTTACTCTTTGTGTCCAAATCATGTTGTCCAATATTTGAAGAAAAAGTTACCTCCTTTATCACAGTTGGTCCTAGTTTGAAACAGTGAGATTTGGTGCCAGGACTATTTACTAGTCTCCTTGAAACCTGAACTTTCCCACATACACATCATAAAACCTTAGTTCGCCACCTCACGGTCCTCTCATCTGATTCAATTTCACAGACCAGTAAATGCTTTTTTTAAATGGAGGAGATAAACATACAGGTGCCAATTTTTTACTTGCCAATTAAGGGTATTTACAATCTGAATGCTTCCCTTTATTGTCACCGTCATTTGATGAAAGAACGCTAGTAGAATGGTTGTTTAAAAGGATCAAGTTTAGCTCTGTGATAAACTTGGTTTCCTTATTTCCTCCTGGCGTGGGCCCATGCTGGGGAGCACTCTTCTCATGCCGCTCCCTCTGGTGCTCTCCTTGCTGCTGTGGGACCACACAGACTGCATCGGACAGGAAGCTCCCTACATCCTGTGCTCGCTCACTCTGTGTCCACAAGTCCTGCCTACTAGCACATTATTTTACAGGGAAGAAACAGGCTACTCAAAGGTGTTGGGACAACTGAGAGTTTTCAGATGGAAAAAAGTGAGATCTCCCCAGGTGGATTAATGGTCTAAAGGTGAAAAATACTTTAAAACAAACAGAAGGAAACGCGATGACTCAGGATAAGGGAAGGATTCCATTAAGCAAAGACTGATAATTTTCCTATGTCAAATTTATAATGCTACTAGGTAATAAAAAAGGCGTTTCTTAAGTGAAAAATCTGAATGGGATAAAGTTCTTGCATCAGATAGAACAGGGAACACAATAACTCAGGAAGAAAAATAAACCATCTAAGTAGAAAAATAAGGGACTATGGTGAAATATAAATGGAAACAAGATACAGTTTCTCACCATTAGCATGACAAAAATTGGAGTCTGACAGAACCAAGTGTGAGTGAGGGTGTTCAGAAAGGAATTTCATATGCTGCATGGGCTGGCCAGTTAACTCAGTTGGTTAGAGCGTGGTGCTGAGAACACCTTGGTCCAGGGTTCGATTCTTGTACCAACTAGCTGCCAAAAAACCCCCAAAATTTCATACATTGCTAATGAGAGCATTTTGACTCATTTCAGCACAAGAGTTCATAATAATGAAAAACTGGGAATGAGCCCTCTGTCCATGGAAATGGATTAAGAAATGTATGATATATTCTTATGATGAAATGTCATATGGTAATTAAATTAGCTACAGCTACTACATAAACATGGATAGATCTTGAAAACAATATGCCATTTATATTGTTTTACACCTACAAAATAATCCTATGTGCTGTTTATGAATGTATCTGTATGTAATTGGAGTTTAACAACGTGGATCAACAAACTAAATCCATGAGTGAGCAGAGATTCTGCTGGGGAGGGAAGATGGGACAGGAGAGGGGAGAGTAGGGGACTTCAACTTTTCTGTAATGTTTTATTTTGTTTAAAATAAAGTATGACAATGTTGACACTTGTTCATTTTTGATGATGAGTAAAAGGTGTTCGGTTTTTTTTCTGTATGTTTTTTAATTTCAAAAATAAAAATTGTTTTTACAGGAGTTCTTTTATTAACACCTCCTTGTTTCCTGAAAGCTCCTACCAGTTGGTCCTAGTTCTCTATCAGAACACAGTTATGCCTTTATCACATTAGCCCTTCAACTTCTCCAAACTTCTCCAGTCTGTTCAACTTTTTAAAAAATGTGACACAGTTTGATGTCCTTATCTCCCCTGGTTAGTCTCCTCTGAGTATTTTTTTGTTTTCCTATCAACATCGTTGTTGTTAAATGTGACATTACAAAACAGCCACAGAACGTGAAGCTCTCAAGGCACACAACCTCACGGCGGCAGCACTGGGGCCAGTCTGTGACTCCTGTCCCAGTGCACTCCCCACTGAGCAGTCTTTCATTATGATCAGCACTTTTTAGGAACCATGAAAAACATCTTCACTTAATATCCAACTCATGGCTTGTGTGAGGCTTAAATGACAAGTACCTCGTAAGGCGATTGGCCAAATATGTAAATGAGTCAGTACCAATACTGTGACAAAATGCTGTGGCATGATGCTCTATGAATCATTTCAGGGTTTAAAAGGCGCTTCTGTATAATTAACTAAACACCTCTACTTTAGAGATGAAGAAAGAAAAAAAAGGCGGTTAAGTGAGTGACCCGGATAGCACAAGGAACTTGAACACATCTCTTTCGAATCTCATTTCACGACGTGCATCATTCCTCCGCTTGCCACTGCATCAGGAGACAAAGCTACAGGACACAGGGCACAAGCGTGTCCACCGTTCTGGAGTGTTCACTTTGACACAGGGTTAAAGGAAGAGACAATGGACACAGGGTATCAAGGGGAAAAAAAGAATGGAAACAACTGAAGGATGAAGGAGAAAAAGACATTGAGAATGGTGATGAAGCCATGAGTTTTCCAGTTTCTTCTTTCCCCACTGTCACATGCACCTTGGCAACGCCACAATGTAAACTGCTGATTTGTAGTCCTAAAGGATTCAGGGAGCAAACAGCAAAATACCTACCTGCTTTCACACTTGCCTTTCCCCTCTCTCCTAGCCTTAAGCGTTCTTGGTAGATCTGGGCTCCGGTCATGAGCTGGTATTCCGGAGGCTCTGCGCTGGCGTTCCTTTGGACCAGTCTCAAGTTGCGCTCGTCCATGAGTCTAATGACATCTGCTCGGTGCATGTTTCCCAAATCATTGCCCTTCTCATCAAGTACATGAATAATTCGCTCATGAATTTTTCTTCCGATGTTACTAAAATCTGTTTCATTCTCTTTTTTCTTCCTTCTTTCATCCTGGGGATCGTCAGCAGTACTAAAAGCTTTTGCATGAATTAGGTAGGACAGTCTTGGGGCAGAAGCAATAAGGGACAACTGTGCTGGTGCTGTCTTTTGCACCATGTGCTTACCAAAGCATCTTCCTACACAATTACTTTTAGTCTTTATGGTCTGTAGTGTTAAACTCTTTAGAAAAAGAGCAGCCATCCTAAGAAAAAAGAGAGAAAAGTTCATTAAGATTCAATCATACTCCCGTGGTCTGATATTGTGGTGCATGGCAGGGCATGTGTGAGGCTGTGGAGACTATGTCATCTGTGAATGTTATGGAAATGCTATTCTTGACTACCAGATCCATGCATAGAAAATTTACAACAATAAGGTGGACTGTGGGTGCCCCTGGCCAGACTAATTGGTATTGTCCCCAGCACACATGATTATTAGAATAAACCAGATTTTCACATTGATTTGGTTTTTCATTTTCGTCTTCCATACACATAATCTCATTTGACCATATTTCCCATGGATTGTGTAGTGCCAACTCCAAAAGTAAATATCCTGAGGATTTATTTATAAGAATGCAGTATATAAAAAGCCTGGTGATTCATAAATGCCAATTCATAAGCTTTTAATATAATTAACAATTGTCAATATATCTGATGGTATACAAAAGATAAGAACACTATTATGGGAAAGGAGACTCCCCAGGAAGGAAGCTGACCCACTGGAAGAACTGAGACTGTAAGAAAGGAAATGTCCTGACATAAATCAAAGTGCCGGCCTCTTAAACCCTAAAGATCACTCGCAAGGCAGGCATTACTACCAAGTGTCAACTGAGCATAAGGCATGGATGGTGACACTGGCTTTACTTCATGGTTATAAGACTGAATGTGAAGCATTCATAAATGGCACTTTGATTTTTTAATTGCTTCTCTACCATAATAAGTGTCTCTCTCCTTCCTTTCGCTTGTTTGGTGAACCAGACATGCAGGCCGAAAGAGTGTTGAGAGGATCCAGTCATCTCATCTAGGGTATGCTCTGAAATACTGAGAACCAAAAACTCAGAGAGGTGTGACTTGTCAAAGAGGAAAGAGGTGAGAAGAATGGTCCCTGTGTCACCTGCATGAGAATCACCTGGAGTGTTCACAACTGGAAATTCCATCTGGTCCCTGGCTTTGATCCCACTGGGTTGTGTAATCCACTGATCCTACCCCTGTCATGATGCTTCACCCCTCATGTGGATGAGTGATACGAAATAAATATATGATAAATTGAACAGAAAGTGGTGAATGTGCATATTCTCACTTCCCTCCTTCCCCAGCTTGATGATATCCAACACCCAAATTCATAGCTGTAGCTCCAACCTCTCCCCTGACGTTCCAAACTGGTAGTTAACTGCCTACCCAGCATCTCCACTTAGATATGTAATAGTTGCCATAAAGCTAACATGTCCAAAACTCGGTTCTTGATCTTCTACCCCAAACTTGCTCCTCCCTCAGCCTTTTCTCTCATACAATAGCAACACATCCTTCTGGCTGATCATGTCAAAATATCAAAGTTATCCTTGACTCTCTTTTCTCTCATCAATCCACCAGCAAAAACTACTCTTCAACCTGTGAAATATATCCAGGATCCAACTGCTTCTCACCTTCTCCACTACTAGCACCCTGCTCCAAAACCACCATCTCCTCCCACCTGGATGACAGAAACGCCCTTCTGACTAGTTTCCCTGTTTCTGCCCTTGCCCCCTAGGATTTATCACTGCCAGGGCACAGAGTGAGCCTTTTAAATGGATAAGTCAGACCATGTCCTCTGCTCCCTCCTCTGCTTGCAACCCTCCAAGGGCTCCCATCTCACTCCGAGTGAAAGCCAAGCCCACCCAATGGCCTACATGCCCTCTGAAACCCAGCCCACATTAACCACGTACTCCCTCTGGCTCACTCTGTTCCAACCTCTCGGGCCTTTGCTGTTCCTTATAAACACTGAAAACACCCCTCCTCTTGGCCCCTGCACCCAGAAATTCCCTTTCCCTGCAGCACTCTTCCCTCAGCTGCATGGTTCATCTATTTTGGGTCTCTGCTCAAATGTTACCCACTCAGTGAGGCCTTCCCTGACCCCTCTACAAATAGCACACCCCAACACTTTCAAATCCAATGCCTTGCCTTTTTGAAAACTTCAGTGCTTGACACATTATATATTTATATATATTTATGTGCATATATGTTCATAGTCTTTCCTCACTGGAATGTAAGCTTCATGAAGAAGACAGGATTTGTCCATTTTGTTCCCTGCTGCATTCCCCAACACTAAAGACTAGAGCCCGGCTCAATATGTATATGTTGAATGAATGTATGGGCCACAGGAAACAGCCAAGGAGGGAGGGCAGTGCCTGCTGGCATGTGACCTCTAGGCCTTCAGACATGTCACTCCTACCTGTACACACAAACGCTGGTAAACTGTGCTGCTCTTCACATCTCTGGCTGGCATTTCTTGTCTTCATCTTTTTTTTTTTAATAGCTGGCCAGTGACAGGGATTGAATCCTGGACCTTGGTGTTATCAACACCTTGCTCTAACCAACTGAGCTAACCAGCCAGCCCCTCTAGTTGGTGTTTCAAATGTCCACTGGTCTACATGAGGGTCTGTGGCTGGATGTTTCATCCACAGTGAGCGAGATGAGTAAGTTCACAGTCATTACCTAGTTGGGTACTCCAGCTGTAGATGTCGTAAAGGCTCTAAGAAGGGAGTAAACTGGATTTTAAATAGCTAAGACATTTAATTGTTTAACAAAAAAAGTCAGATCTGTGTTGGTGGAATAAGCCCCCAAACCAAAAGAAGCAGAAAAATCTAAAGAGATCAAAAACCAACTTTTTTTCATTTATCATCAGAGAACTAGCAGCAGCATCAAGTCCCAAATGTCACTAGGTATTCTCTGCATATCAAAGTGCTAGATGCTAGTGGACTATAAGGAACTTATAAACCCCAGTAAACTTCACGCCTAGAATCACAGTGTTAAAGAAAAAAACAAAAAGAAAAATAGTAAAAAAAGTAAACAAAAGGAATAAAAGAAAATAATTAATTAATTAATTAATTAAGAAAAAAACCAAAATCACAGTGGTGTTTCTTCCCAAAGTCTATGTAAAGTTATGTTACTAAATATATGAGGGTACTTTAAAAAGTTCGTGGAAAGATTTGTATTAACTTTTAATTCTATTTTTTCATGAACTTTTTGAAGTATCCTTGTATATAAATTTTTAAAATAGTATGTACCTTTTCCCCCTAGGATTTATAAATTAAAGCTAATGTGCCCTGTTTAAGAAATTTTCAACATAGAAAACATTACTTTAAAATGTAGAAGTGTTTTCAAACAAGGAAGCAAATAAAAAAACTAGGAAAAAGGAAGAAATTTATGAAAACCATGGTTATATGAGGTTGCAGACAAAAGTGATTATTCCCCCATTCTTAATTATTGTTATTTCTCAAAATGTTTTCTGAGAAGGAAGTATTATTTGTACACATAAAATATTTTATTTTTTACAAAAAAATTTTATTTATTTACAAAATAAAGACTATTTCAGGGCTGGAAGGTTAGCTCAGTTGGTTAGAGCAGAATGCTGAGAAGACCAAGGTCCAGGGTTTGATACCTCCACCTGACAGCTGCCAAAAATCCCACAAAAAAATAAAAAGCAACAAAGCAAAACAAAACAAACACAAAGACTATTTCAGAAAAACGATATAGAATTTTCTTAAAAGCTTTAAAAACACTTTCTAAGAAGAGAAAAAGAGAAAGGGAAAAGAATAGAAAAATACTGGAACTATGTGGTTTTCTTTTAAAGTCCTTTTTAGTTATTCAAATTTAATTTTAAATTTAAAAAACCTTTAAACTTTCTTAACTTATAGAGTAGAAAAAGCAGTTCACTGCAATTAAGCTTTAATACTAGCTAAATTTTGGCTTTAGATCAGCAAAGTTGAAAATACACACGTTTCTTCAAAATAGGCCCTTACAGATAAAAATAAAAAGGTTAGAAAAAACCTGTAATGTTAAATGTGAATTACAAATATCAACACAAATTCATAATTTAAAACTTTTTACTGGGAAGAATTTCAGCCTTGTACAGAAAGAACAGTACAGCGAACAGCACACAGCCACACTTGCTCCATGTGCCTCCACCTTGCCCCTCTACCCATGAACTATTTCAGAGTAAATCCTATGTCATCAGTAAATACTTCAGTATGAACCTCTAACAGGTACTCTTTGATCTTTTTAATCATCAAAATAACATTACCCAATTAATAATCATACCTTTATATCATCAAATGTCCAGTTTTCCAATTCCCCTGATAGTATTACAATTTTGTTTGTTTACATTTCATTTCCAGTTTGGCAGCATGAAGAGACTCCCACTGGTCAAATTTGGTACAGTTTAAACATTAAGAAATAATGACTAATTCCTTTCAACACACTGAATATGCAAAAATCTATGAGAACAAGAATTTGCCACAACTGCACATGACGAGTACCTTGACTCCTTACTTTGAAAATCGGCAAAAGAAAAAAAAAAGAAGAAAGAAAATTGAAAAATTGGTAATTAAATAGAACTGAGTACTTATTCTACTTTTTATGGAAGAAATGTAATTGTCCCATTTGATGAGGAAAAGCTCTTCTTTAGAGAATAACAGCTAATAAATGGAAGAAAAAAGTAAAAGTTATTAGAAAATCAGCATTTTACCAAATGAAATCACTGATTCAGGCAAGAATGAACATAGAAGGCTGATGCCAGAAAAACTCCAAGAAAAGGAATGAGCACTAACTTTCCTAGTACGATGTAAGAAAACATCCATTTCATTACTCCTGATGCATACAGTATAATTTTAATGTTTAATCTACATATTTCATAAGAAATTAGAATGACTTAAATATTAAGCCATAAAGTGGGAAATTGTGAAATAAATGTGTCTATGTGCTGTGTATTTTAGGTAAGCTAAGGGTTGTGCTCTTTATATTTTCATATCCGTCTTTAGTTGTCTAAAGTGAACAATATTCTTTGGAGGAGTATTTTCCCCAACGTCATGAAAATGTTTAAACATACAGAAAAGCTGAAAGACTTTATAGGGAACAACCCCATACCTATCACCCAGAGTCTACAATTAACATGTTGCTATCCTTGTTCTGTGGATTGAATGTCCCAGTAAAACCCACTGTTAAGAAGGTGGGAAATCTGATTGCGGTATTTACTTATAGTATTAGTCCTTTTCTGCTACTGATAACAAAATACATGGGACTGGGTGACTTATAAGAAAACGAAACTTATTGCTTACAGTTTCTGAGGCTGGGAAGTCAAAAGTCCAGGGAACACAGCTGGTAAGGGTCTTCTTCAGTGGTAGCTTTACAGCAATGCAGAGGTCTCACATGGCAGAAAATGGCAGAGAAAGAGAAACTCTCACATGCTCTCCTTTTAAAGCCCTCAGAATCACACCCCTGATGACGATTAATCCACTAACTAAAGCATGGTCCTACAATCTAATCACCTCTTCAAGGCCCCACCTTTCAATTATCATAATAGGATTTCCCACCCTGAACAGATACAGTGGCGATAAAGCTTCTAACATATGAACATTGGGGGACATAATTCAATCAAACCACAGCATTCTGCCCCCAGCTCCTAAAGTTCATATCCTTCTCACAGGTAAATACATTCATTCCATCCCCAAAGACTTAACTTGTTTAAACTCAAAAGTCAAAGGTTCAAATTCCCATCTGTGAAATCAAAACAAGTTATCTACTTCCAAGATACAATGGTGGGACAAGCATAAGGTACATATTCCCACTAAAAACAGGAGAAATAGGCCAAAATAAAGGCGTAACAACTCCCAAACAAGTTCAAAACCCGGTAGGAAAGATATTGGATCTCAAAGCTGGCAAATCATGTACCTTGACTCTATGTTCAATGTCCTCTGCACAGTGGTACAGGGGTTGGGTCTCCAAGTCCTTAGGCAGCTCCATTCCTGTGACTTTCCTGGTCTCAGGTGATGCTTTAGCTCTTGCAGGCTGGCGTTGCACACTGGTAGCCCCACAAGTCTGGGGTCTCCATGGCAGTCCCGCTCCCACAGCTCTACTAGGCACGGTCTTGGTGGGGTTTTTCTGCTGCAAATCTGACCCCACATTTCCTCTTGGAATTGCTCTAGCAAAGGCTCTATGTAGTGAATCTGCCCCTGCAACTGATCTCTTCCTGGACCCCCACACTTTTCCATACATCCTTTGAAATCGAGGTGGAGGCTCCCAAGCCTTCACAGCTCTTGCATTCTGCGAGCCTGTAGACCTAACACCATGTGGACACTGCCAAGAAATTACAAGACTTCTGGCTTGTATTTTCCAAAGCTGCAGGTCCAGCCACACTTGGGGCCAATTTAGCCATGGCTGGAGCAGCTCAAAGCAGTTGGGGTACTGGTGTGGGGAGCAGCATCCCAGGGTGGCCCTGGGCAGTGAGTCTGTGGGGGGTGCCTTGGGTCCGTTCCCCAAGACCATTCTGTCTCCTTAGGCCTCTGGGCCTGTAATGGAAAACACAGCCTCCAAGATCTCTGACAAACCTCCAAGGTCTCTTTCCCCTTCTCTTGATAATCCCTTTCTTTTATACTAATCTCCTTAACAAACAGTCACTGGGCTACACCAATGAATTGTTCTCCTGAAGATGCTTGCTGCTTCTCTACCACATGGCCAGACTGCAAATTTTCCAAATCTCTATGCTCTGCTTTCCTTTTAAGTTCAGGCTATATGTCATGCCTTTGCAGCCATAACTCAGCATAGGCTGTTGCAAGTACCTGAGTGCTTTGCTGCTGAGAAATTTCTTTTGCCAAATACTCTGGGTCAGCACCTTTAAGTTTCACACTGCATAAAGCTTTTGGGCATGAACAGAATGCAGCCAAGTTCCTTGCTAGTTCAGAGCAAGGGTGATCTTTGCTCCCAATAAACTCCTCTTTATTTCTGAGACCTCCTTAGAATGGTCTTTATAGTCCATATGTCCATAAGCATTCTGGTCACCACCATTTAACCAGTATCTAAAATGTTCCAAACTTTCCCTGGTGTTCTTGTCTTCTAAACTCCCACCAGCAGCTAGGCTTTTTCTAGCCTGCTCCTTCAAATTCTTCCAGTCTTTGCCCATTATCCAGTTCCAAAGCCACTTCCACACTTTCAAGTATTTACTATAAGCAATGCCCCACTCCTGGTAGCAATTTTCTGTATTAGTCTGTTTCTGTTTGTTTATTGTTTTTGTGGCTAGCCAATTATGGTATTTAAAAGGCAGGGACTTTACGAGGTGATTGGATCCTGAGGACTGTGTCCTAGTGAACAGATTAACCGATTCATGGATTAATCAGTTAATGGTTTAATGTGTTATCAGGGAGTGGTACTGATGGCTTTATAAGGTGAGCAAGTGAGCTCATTAACTCTCCCTCATGCCATTCTCACCACGTGAAACCCTGGTCACCATGGGACCCTGTGGAGGGTTTCCACTCAGAAGAAGGCCCTTACTATATAAGTCCCCTGGACTGTGGACTTCCCAGCCTCCAGAAGTCTAAGAAATAAATTTCATTTATTTAAAAATTACCCAGATTCAGGTATTCTGTTCAAAGTGATGAAAAATGGACTAATACACACTGCTTCATCTATCCATCGATTTATTCCTCTTTCCTCTCATTTATGTTTTGATACATTTCTACATTAACTTGCAGACATCAGCACACTTCATCCTCAAATACTTCAGCTTGCATACCATTAACTAGAATTCAATATCTGCTTGTAATTCTTTTTTTTTCTTTTGAGGCAAAATTTACAATGAGGTAGATGTACGAGTGTTAAGCACATCACTTGATTGATTAGTTTTGACAAGTTCACCTTGTAACGAAAACTCCTATCAACATGCAGAACATTACCATCATCCCAGAAAGTTCCCTTATCCCTCTTCCAAGTCAATTTCCATCTCTACCCAGAGGCAACCATGGTTCTGATTTTTTTCCATCATAGTCTGTTCTAAGACATATAAATGGAACAGTATGAGTACAGTATGTACTCATTGCTGTGAGGCATAAAACAGTATGTACTCTTTTGTTGTAAGGCATCTCAGCATGTTTTCAAGATTCATTCATGTTGTTGTATGTCATTAGTTTGTTCCTTTTTATTTCTGAGAACTGCCCCCGCATGTGAACATACAGAAGTTTTAAAATCTAATTTCCTCCTAGTTTTTGACTACTATAAATAAAGCTGCCATGAATATTCTTGTACAAAAAAAAGTGACTAAATGTATACTGCTCCAAATGACAGCTGCATTCCCCTTATGATACGTTATTTTACATTCTTCATGAGGTACTTATAATGTATTTGTAATGTAACTACCTGGAACATAATTTAAATATGTGGTTCAGGGGCTGGCCAATTTGCTCAGTTGGTTAGAGCTTGGTGTTGGTAACACCAAGGTCATGGGTTCAGATCCCAGCACTGGCCAGCTGCCAAAAATAAATAAATAAAATATAGATACATTTATAGAATAGATATAATCATGAGGGGTGAGAGGCTGTGGAGTCCCCTCCTGTAAGAAGTTCAAGTGCTTGCATGCATTCTGACACCATGTGGACTGAAGAGATGAAAATAACTTCCATTATTTGTTCACTCACTGCTCTTCTTTCCATATAGTTCATATTTACAAGCACATACTGATATCTATTCATTCCAAGGAGGTTGTATCAAAGTTACATAGATTCTAATGAACTAAATATTTGTGAAATTAATTTTGCCAGTTCCTATGACTCTAAGAATTCTCTCTCACGCCTTCCAAAGGAGTTTCACAAAGTCCTTGCTTCTGCACGCAAACTGTCCCGTTGGCCCCATTTTAGCCTGGGGTTGTGCAGCCTTAACCCTAGAAGACTGTACTATGGTTATCAAGCCTTCACAATGCCCTCCGCTGGCTCTGGTTTTGCTCTCCCTTCTTAAGGAGTACAAAGTATACTCTCCATAATGAGGCTGAGCTCTTTAAGTGCTACAACTGCAATTAGAACATTAGAAAAACCCAACATATATCTTTGGCCAATTACTTAACCATATTTCTTTAGCGACAGAATTGAAATAACTTAATAACCATCCAGAAAATGTTTTTTAAAAAGCTTTTAAACCCAGAGCTAAAGTTACTCGGCATTAAAAGTTAGACTTATTCCTGTATGTTAATCTTCTAAATGCTCCTGTCCTCTTCCAGAACTCCCCATTTCAGTGACTCTCCCTCACTTTCATAGCCAACCCACAACCAAGTCTCATCAATTTTATTTCCTGAATCCCACGCAAATCCATCCACTTCTCTCCACATCCACTGCCACTACCCATGTTCAAGGCATCGTCCATCTCGTTTGGATTCCTGCCAGTCTCCTAACTGGGCTCTTACACCATGCCTGAACCCTGCAACCAGTTCTCCCCACTGCACTGCTGTCACCACACCCAGTGCCTCTCCACCTTAAAAGTGCCCCAAGATTCAAGACCTGCACCTTCACCAGGCCGAAAGACTCCAGCCTCTCCTTTCTGCCTGAACCACACTGGCTGTTCTTTCTCTTGGTTGAGGAAATGCCAGATCAGCGTCTCTTACTCTTAGGTTTCTCTTCTGATTACCTCCCAAACTAAGCCAGACCCACCCATCCCAAATTTGTTTGTTGAGCTCAACATTAAACTCTGCTGCAGTCCAGTTAATCTACAGCGCTTATCATAATCATGACTTTGTGACTATCTTATTACTATCGTTCCCTCTCACTAGACCGTAGGCTCTATGAAGCAGGGAACAAATCTGATTTATTCATTACTGCATGGCACAATAAATAAATGGCAGTTGATTTCCCAGATTCTGCTCTTCAGTCTCTGTACTCTCCTTAGACCGAAGCCTTTTATAAGACGTACTTGAAACTGTGTCTTCTCGGGAAGAAAACTTATTTTACTTTGTTCTGCAGTCTTATGCCACGGAGCCTACTAAATGACAATTAAGGAAAAAAGAAAACCCACAGTCACATCGCGACCTTCCGCACTAAGGGTTGTCCCAGGGCCGCAGGCAACAAGCAAGTTTGGCCAGCCCTTCTGCGCAGGCGCAAGGGCCCCTCGCTCTCTGGCTCTACCGGAGCTTGCTCAGGCACTAGGGCCGCGAAGCGCTCCTGGGCGGAGCTGATCCGGTCACGTGCAGCAGCGTTGGCCACGCCCACCGCCAGAAGGCTACGCGCCTCAAGGGACGTAGGGACGAACTGCGTGCGTGCGTGCGGGCGTGAGCGCGTACATAGGCCGAAACGGCAGGGTGGGGCAGGACTTGGAGGAGGCTGTAGGAGTGGTGCCGGCGTTAGGTCCTGCGACACTGGGAAGCTCGGGTAGCGGCCTGAGCCCGAAGACGGCTATACAGCACGGCCCAACCCCCGACCCCGTGGCAGGGCCTGCGAGGCCTCGTCGCCCTCCGCCCGGCAAGACGGGGTGGCCCTGACCTTCTAGGGACGCGGCCGAGCGCAGTGCCGCTTCCTCCGCAGGGAGTGTCCCCTAAGACCACGTCCTCCCGCCGCAGATCTCCTCACCGCTCCGCTCACCTTTACTATCACCTGTGCCGGGGTTGGCGATTGGTACCAGGTGTGGCAGGAGGAGCCAGTAAACGGACTACGCGGCAAGACCTCGTCACTTTCCGTAGTGGGCGGGGCTTGGGCCCGCGTCTTTTAAAGGAGATGACGTGGGGACGAGCGCTTTTCCGCTGGTGGGATAAATTCCTCCGACAAAAATGCTGAAGGCGTGGGGGGTGGGGGGGTAATGCGGGGAAGTTACTTCTCACCCGGCTCCTGCCGCTGCGTAGGGGGAGTGAAGACTAGAACGTCGAGTTTCTGCAGTAATCAGGGCATCCCTGCCACCAGTTACGTCACGTTAACACCTGTCTCGGTGTGGCTACATCTCCCACTAGGGTTTATAGAGAGCTTTCGCAAGTGTATTTTTTATTTAATAAAATAGTCAATCTAATAAAACATTTCGTAAACGTCTTTTATAATCATTGGGAGTTAGAGAGCCCCGTCCCTGACTGACAGGTGAGCAAACACTGTAGCACGCGCTTCTAACAGGTCCTTGATGTGACGAAGGGGAAGCGGACCCGGAGCCAGAGTAGAGCCAGCTCTAAACCCCGGCGCCGGCGGCTGGGGCCTCCCCCAGGGCCCGCCGTGGGAGTCGGTGTTACCTGCCCCTCACCCTCTCTTCCTCGGTAGGAACTTTCTCAGCGGAAGAGCGAGACTCTACAATCGAGTCTTAGTGAAGCCACCTAATGTGGCGATAGTTTCATTCCTTGTATGAAGGGAAACTATAACCTTTATTGGCTATTTGTAGCCCACTGGGACACGTCATCTTATTTAATTCTCCTTAGACAACTCCTGGAACCAGATATTGCCTTTGTATTAGAAATGAAGAAACTAGTTCAGCCTTCAGTAGCTCCTTGAAAGCAGACGGAGTCTGTTTCCTCACCAAATCCACAGCATCTGGCACCTCAGGCACTCACAATTTCTTAAAATAGTGAGATGAGCCCTGAAACAACTCGTGTGTGACCCGGAGTCCAGCTTTGCACGTTGGCCATTTCCAAGTTAAACAGGAAGAATTAAAGATTCGCTTTATTCTACCCAAATTATTTCTTAATACCAAGATATAGGTTTGTTTGATGCAGGTAGGGGGATAGAGTAAGTAGGACAATACCTTGGGGAACGTTAGGTGCTCAACGGTTGCGTGTGCACACATTTATTGTAGCACTGACCTATGTGCCAGACATGGCTCTAAACACTTAACTTATAGCCAATTACTTAATCTTCAGGACAACCTTATAATATTCTACATTTTACAGATGAGGGAATTGAAGCATAAAGAAACTAAGTAATATGCCCAAGGTCACACAACTAGTGGCAGAATGAAGAATTAAAACCAAAACAGCCAAGGTAGGCAGCCTGGCGCTGGAGTTGGCGCTCTTAACCCTAAATGTTCCTTACGCTGCTAGACTGAAGTAGTGAGTGAAGTCGTGGAGTTGCAAGTCTGAGAATACTAAATGAAGTGAAGTATGTAAAAGTAATTGAAGCATTTAATAACCAAACTTAAGGTGTTTAAGGACTTAAAATTTGTTAAGACTTTAATTGGAGTAAATTCATACCAAGCAGTCACTGATAACCGAAGTTACCTGCCATCATCTCTTTTGTAACCCCTCTTTGCAGGCATATGTCCAGAGTAGGTGATTTGGAAAGCTATCTAGATTGCCACGTCAGATATCTGAACACCCGAAAGGTGGTGCTTTAGCATTCCTGGGAGGAGACAAGGAGGAAAAGGATGTGCATTACACACATGCCTTCAGATGGAGAGAAGCCATTTTTTCCATCTTTTCCCTTAAACTCTGATTTGACCTCCAGCTGAAATGGGACTTGGCAGCTTTTAAAGAGTCATCGAGATCCTTGAGCTCGGCTCAGTAGGGGCAGATTTTGAAGACCCTTGAATAAAGACAGTAAAGCAGGCAACTGGCTCCTCCAGGCCTTCTTGCATTTATGGCCTCTACTCATTAGGGTACAATTTTTGGTGTGGGGAAAAAAATATTCCTATGTCACCAATCTTCTGTAAACTCTCTGATCCATTATGGGCATAGAAGAGAACTCTCAGACATGTATAGAGCTTTCCCAATTGTTATCGTTTTTACCCATGATTTACTAAAATAGAAGTGTTAACTCACCCAAATCCTGACACTAAAATTTCTACAGTTTTCACCACATAGTAATTTAATTTCCACGTTAACTTTCACGGTAGGTCTATGAATTTTCTCACTCAGTGCATAAATTGGTGTTTTGCTCTGGTGAAGGATTAATGGAAATACTCTGTTCCTCCCTTGCCTGTTAGCTTTCCAAGTCCCCTCACTTTCCCCTGATGCAGAAGGAAACTTTGGAGGTGAGGAGGCGTGTGAGACTCAGTTGCTTAGCCCAGGGTCATTGATGTACAATATATCTGTTCCGCAAAGGGATTATTCTATGGGTGATTGTTTTAAAAAGTTATTAACACTAGGCTGTGTCTTTGTCTTAACTGACTGTAACAATTAATTTAAAAGGCTAATCTTACACAAATCAAAATCGTAGGTTTATTTTGAAGTTATGTAGGTGCTGCAAAGTCCATGTGGGTTCAAATATTCAGCATATTCTTCAACAAATAGTTGTTCATTGATTATAGTTAATTTATATACCCCCTCGTAAAATTATAAACTCTTATTAGGGCGGTTTTGCTGCAATAAGGCAATTGAAGTCTGTTATATGTGAGATCCTGTCTAGTCCCAACCAAATCTAGCTGAGAGCAGTTGTCTTAAGTGGCAGCAAGTGTCATTACAATGCTAGTTTCATAGCTGAAAGGATCTGTGCTCTCTCCTCAGTTTATGTTTACAGACTCGTAAAAAGGGACACAGGAAGAAAGGTGTGCAAGAGGCTGCATATCAGGTAACTCATTCAGAACTTCCTGAAGAGATACTCTCAGCCCAATAATACCATGAGTCCATTACCATAAACTATTAAAACTGGAAGTCTTCTTATGGTATCTCTATGATTTATCCTCAGGCAGGATTGTGATTAATCCATTCCAAACATGTAAACATCCGTGTACTTCAAAAACAAAACACAAAAACTTCAGGCAAGGGAGATTTAGCTCCTCATTTCTATATTTTATAAGACTTGAGAATCTCTTCCTTTATGTAATCCAAATCCAACATGTTGCTGCTTAGGCTGGTTACCCAGTAGAGCTGGAGAACATCTGGTGACCACATCTGTGTTATAACCCTTCATGTGCTCTCAAACTATTATTAGATTCAGAATAAATTTCTTTGCTATGTGTAAGATTTCACATAACATTAGACTCCACAGTAATCATTTCTCTTGTCAGAAAATGACTGTGGGTGTGAATGAGCGTGATATATTATCATAAACTCTTTTAAAAAGATTTTATGTCTACTAAGTAAAAGAGTATTTGTATGTGGAAGTTCCATTTATCTTCTGTGAAAAGTCTCTTGTGCAACTGAATGAAGCAGAAAACAGTTTCAAAAGTTTTATTTGGAAAAACAACAGAGCCGTGTGCTTCCGTTTCAAAGGTATTATGTAATATTTTACATTTTACAGATGAGGGAACTGAAGCGCTGCTTGGTGTGATTCGGTTAACTCTCTTCATTTTGAAACAATGAAAATAATTTCCGTTACCATCGTGGGTTGTCATGCAGAACAATAAAGAGCTGGAACATGAAACCTTACAAAATGTACAGTGTTTACTGCTGTGTAAATCAAAGCCAAACAGGACCAAGTTATTAGTTAGCATTTATATTTAAAATACAACCCAATACTACTTTTAAACACCCACATGAAATCTTCTAGTTTCAAGGCCATTTAAGGAAAGCTGGACTGATGGCAAATATAACATTAGTGGTAAAACAAATTTGTACTCTCATCGTTTCCCATCTTTGAGGAAAATAGAATTAAAAGCAAATTATTTCATGTTGGAAAGTTCCTAGCTGTGGAGTTTTACATGTTTACTGTACAGGGAAGACTTGCACTGTACCTTGGAGTCATTGTTTTGCTGCTTTTCCCTGCCCCGAAAGTCGCTACATTCTGCTGCACAGATTTTAAAGGCTGCTTTGTTGGCAGCCTAGGACACATCCGTGACCTTACCAAAGTGGAAGTGAAAGCTTTCAGTTTTTCTTCTTTATTTATTTAGTTTTCTTTGCAACAGTAAATCTACTAATTTTACAGTCAGTTGAACAGCAATGGATTAATTTGTGTAAAGTCTGTATTCACAAAGAAAACCTGAACTTCAGTGGCTTGAATGCCTGAAACTGCAGTGTGATATTTGAAGGGTAGACACTCTTACAACTTGCTCTAGCAGGATGCAGGCAGGCCACTGTCACCTGCTTCTCAGCACAGGTGCTGACCCCTCGGTCGACTCGGGGCCTCCTGCCGGGGTAGCAGGAAGCCTGGGCCTTTGTGTGCTTCAGAGAACGCTTTTCCAATGACTGGGCTAGTTTTCTCCAGCAGCCACAGGAAGCAAAAGAAAGAAGAGGTTAAAGGCCACCACGAGGGTCAGAATGGGTTAAATTTAGTTAACATCAGAGGTTATAGCTTTTAACAGAGCTTCAAGAAAACTTATTTGAAGATGCAATTTGTTTCTTCTTTGTCAACTGTTATTTTTTTTTTCTTTTTACCCTATTGATAGTGACAGCTTAACAAAGTTTTTATATGCTAGAGGTTTTCATCCTTTAGAATATAAAGAACTGTGTTCCTAAAAAGAGATGCAGGTGGAGGACTTTAGAAAGCTTCTATGATTTTCAAATTGGGAGCTTTAAAATAGGCTCCCTGCTTGGCTAAATCAAAAATATTCTGTGAAGGATGTTGAAAAAATCCTCATTAGAAATGGAAGAACACTTCAGTAGTCAGAGGCAGAGGCTCAAACTTCTAGAATATTCTTTGTGTGTATTTTTCTCTCAGCCATCCTATTGTACTTTTCCCAGTTGTTATCCAAAATCACCAAAGAGGCCTTCTCTTAAGTTTCCATGGGTGTATTTCTTTAAATTTAGAGCGTAATACTGGCAGAAATAGTTGTTATTGTATTTTTATGTAAGCAAAAAAGATGGCCATAGATTTCTATATATATCCTTTATGGTCTCTTATAATTCTGCTACTCTGCATTTTCTGTTCAAGGACTGGACTGTTATGGAAATTGGTCTTTCAAAAGAGAGTCATGTAAACTCTAGCCTTTGAATTGGAAATGTATGATTACCTAGGTCTAATGCTGAGTATCCTGCATCATAGTAAGGCCTCATGTATTATTTAGCTGCATTTCTCTGACAAACGAGGCTTGACTGTTCGAATGAGTAAATTCATTTAGCTGAGGTTTTGGAATTCTGAACTTGGGTTTCTGAAGCCTTGCTTTCTACACAGTGGTCAGCAAGGTAAGCTACACATTTAAGTGCTGCACATCTAAGAACTACAGTATGCATTGGAAATGTGTTTGTTTCAAATATGGTGAGGAGTCATTTGATTATTATTTGGGAAATAAGATGTTTTGTAGAAGGGAATTTTCCAGATAAGCTTACCTCTCAAAAAAACACAAAACTTCTTTATTCTTGCCATTTTATATCAAGTACTTTATATAATATATTACAAATTTTATTACTTTTTGAAATATGCTATAATGATTTTTTTAAATAATGATTTGATACCTGGGGATATCATTATGACTGTACATAATTATATGGTGGTATATAGTACAGCCACACTTGTATTAAATGCCAATACACTACATGCCCAAACTCTCACGGTTTCTGAATTTGTAATTCTACTTTTTATAGATTTTCCTACTCTTCTCTTGCCATTCTAATGTCAGCTACCCCTTTTTGTGGCTGTGTTTGCCTACCTAGCTTTAATAGTTCTCTCTTCTGAAGTTCTGTTCAAAGTGAAATTCAGTCTCACCGGCCTGATGCAGGTGTGGCCTAAGGGATCTCCTAGCTCTGCATCCCACCTTATTCTGCATTAGCCCCACACAGCTGTCAGGGTAACCTGGTTTTACTAAAGCTTCATTCATACCATTTCCTTGCAAAAAAACAAACAGAAAAACTTTTGGTGTCCTGCCTGCTGAATTGGAATGTGATTTTTCGCCCTAGCTTTGATCGATCTCCGCAACATATCTCCAGCCTGTTGTATTAAACAAGTGGTAAATAAGTCAGTCAGTGTGCTTGCTCTGCCTGGACCCCTTTCTCAGGGTCTGCTCCTGCACCCATGATGAAAGGGGCACCGACATCCAAATGTCCTGTCTCCGATCCCCCTCTCTGGCCATAGCTGATTGGACCTGACCTGTAAGAAACTTAATCCACAGATTGTGATAACTTGTGAATTTGAACTGGGAGATTAGTTGGGTGTCAAAGGGTACTTGTGGCAGAGATACTAATTGAATATCCGTTCTCCTCTTTCGCAGATTTTAGGGGGCCTGTGGCTGTCCAGGATACAGACAGTATGTTCAGCCTCCTTTACAGAAATGTGTGGCCAGATGACCAATTTCTGGCCAATGAATAGCAGGATAACCGTAAGTCCTGGGACCATCCTATTTTATGCCTGTTATCCTGATATAATTATTAATAGCATCTCTTTTACTCTCACAAAGGTTCCAGTTTAGATAGCATGTTATATGGTCACCCTCAGTAAGCAGCTATGGCATGTGCAACTTCCAGGAAGTTCTCTTAAAAGGAGAGAATGCTGTCCTCCCCTTCCTCCTTTCTGCTAGGTGGAATGTTGACCCGCTGGTGAGTGTTAGTGTCATCCTAGAGCACGAGGGGTCATGGAGCAGGGGAATGGAAGGAGACTGAGCCCCAACACTGTGGCACACCAGGCTGGCCGAAGTTCAGCACCCTTTGGTTTGCTTGAATGTGAGGAGAGATAGGCTTTTACATTGCAGTTGAACCCGCTCCTAACCAACACTGTACTTGAACTAAAAAGTCTTGTAAAGTTTCTTTCACGATATGATAGAAGCCAGTGCCACGTGCACACTGGGGTTCTGTAAGCGGCTTAGTCTGTCTGCAGAGAGAGGGGGGAGAATGACATAGACATGAAGAGAGAACCACGCAGAAAGGCAAGAGACAGTGGGGCCCCATGTGAGGTGGGGAAGGAGCCTTCATTTCTAACTTTGTAATTCCAGGCCGATGGGGTCCACACTGGTCTCCATTCCCTGTCTTTAGATAACACCTAGGTGGATTTTTTTTACAGCAACTTTCTGTTCCTGGCAACCACACGTCTTTATAGCTTTAACTCTCTTCACCCAACACAGCTGAGCAGCCAAATGATGACTTGCTGTCCCCTAACAATGTATTGTACTCTGCTGCCCCTGTGCCCGCTCATGCCCTACCTTCTTCCCAGAATACAGAGTCTTTCAGCCCTTGCCCAACTACCACTGAGATAGGAGGTGCTCAGTCTCCAGGGGGTTGGGTTTCAGGCCTCTCTCCTGGGTCTCAAATCACTCCCCTAGATCTCAAGCCCTTCCTCTGAGTCCTCAGCTGTGTGGCCTGCAGCACCCATTTTTGGCACCAGCATGTGGAAATTGAGACCTCAGCGGGCAGATTTATGTAATCTCAGTAGCCGAGCATGTTCAGTAAAAAGGAGCTTATCCCTTGAATGACCTTTCACTTGAGGTGCTGGAGAGCACCAAATATATTTGAATATATTTGGCACACGAGGTGGAATTTGACCAATGAGCATGCTCTAAAAGAGACCAACTGAGCACCTGCAAGACTATGTTACATAACTGGGAACCACCCCCTTAGTTGAATATTTATTAAATAGCATGAATATGTATTAGACAGCAAAACTATAATGGTAGAATACCAGCAGAAGGCAGGGTTCTTGCCCACTTCTCCTGGGGCCAACCCACACTTCGCTGGTGAGGTGTGTATGCTTTACTTCTGTGTTAAGCTCACTTCTAATGTGCAGCGGCTCACACTTTTGAGCCAGCCTACACTTTGTACTAAACTCTAAGTGTGTATTTCTCACTTTTGCATTAAATTTGGTGCAGGCCCTGCTCAGTCTCTGGAGCTAAGCCACACTTTTCTCTGTGAAGTCTGCTTCTTACTTTGCTATGTTAAACCTGCTTTCACTTTCTACTCAGACTTCGCTCTTGAGTTCTTTCCCATGGTGAAGTCAAGAACCTGCTAGAGGACAGGGTAGGTTGAGGCTGGCCATCGGGCCTCCCCAGACCCTCTCCTCCAGTATCCACCTATCTATGAAGCCTTCCCTTAGCCCAGCTGGATGCATTTCTATCTTCTTTGGACCTCTGTCATTTTGTGTATGCCTTTCCTGTGGCATTTACTTTTCTCTGTCTCCTAACATAGTTGCTTGTATATGTGGTAGATCCTGCCCTGGACATTGTCAGCTCCTTGAAGGCAGGGACTGCACCTTTACCAGTTCTTGTGTCATCTACAGCAGCCAGCCTACTGGCCTGCATGTCTTTAGCGTATACAAAGTATTTGTTGAATAGTCGTGGGCTGTAGAACATACAACAAAGCCTTTTCAAGTGGTTCCTGAAATAAGAGAGAGCGGGCTGTCTTTGAGTAAACGGCCTTTGTGCAAACCTCTGTGTCTTTTAGAGGCTTCATCTTCCTTCTCTGGCTTTGACTTGAGGGTACTTAATAAGAAACCACCATGGGGCCGAGCCCGTGGCGCACTCGGTAGCGTGCTGCGCTAGGAGCGTGGCGACGCTCCCGCCGCGGGTTCGGATCCTATATAGGAATGACTGGTGCACTCACTGGCTGAGTGCCAGTCACGGGAAAAAAAAAAAAATTATCTCTCTGGGCCGAGCCCGTGGCGCACTTGGTAGAGTGCTGCGCTGGCAGCGCGGTGAGAAACCACTAAGTATTTTACTACAGTTTTAGGAGGAAACTTTCTAAATCGCCCCCAGAGGCTCTGCTGAGAAAGGGATCTTTTATTGAAACAAACTTCTGTGCTAGGTATCATGCTATGACTGTAGTAATAATACACAATGACTGAATTAGAAGCCCAGAAATCTAAACAATTTATGAAAAAGTCACAGAGAAAGCCTGCATCTCAAAAAGGATTAGCAATGAGGTCTTTGGATTTCCTTGCATTAATTACTACATTATGGACTCTATAATCTGCAACCTACATTCAATATAATCATAACAGTAATTGTCAAGAGGGCTGTTAAATGACCACATATGTGTCACATTGGGCTGACCTTGCTACACCCAAATCAGAAAGATCAGATGTGGTTCATAATGCAGTGGAAAATTCAGTCTAACTGCTTCTTTCATTTCCTGTACATGATAGACAGGTTTTAGGACTGACCCAGACAAACGTTTTAGTGGTAAGGCTCATAGTCAAAAACAGACACTTTTATAAAAGGGATCTATGTGTACTTACAAGTGCAACTTTTAATTATTACTAGTAGAGCACGCAACTGAATGATGTGGGCTAGTGGGGAAAAAGTTCATGTGCCTTGCATCACGATGCCTCATTCATAGGCCATAATTGATAGCCATTGGCATTCATCGTACTGCCTTTTACACGGAACCATCGTGTCGTGACACACCAGTGTGCAGAAGTCATTTGTGTTCATGATAGTTTAAGTCATAAAAATTGCCACTGATTTTACTTATATTATGGTTTTGTTGTTTACAAATATCCATTCTGAAGTTATTCTGTTTATAGTTGGCCTCTAGACCACTTGCATCTTGGATGCAAAGACAGAACTGCTGAGTTACAGGTAGCATCACAGGAGCTGCGTCTTACCCAACACTGGGCTAGGCCAGGCCTTCGCCTCCTCCCTGGACACCCTGAGGCTCACGCATGAGTTTTGTTGCAGGTTGGGGGGGGCTGCCCCCAGAGGGTGAGCACTGCTTTCCCAGGCAAAGGCAATGGTGTGGATGAAAGGACAAAACAGGGGCTGAGAAACCCATTTATACTCTTATGTAACAAATCTAAAGAATGAAAAACAGAACAGCAAATTCTAAGTATGTGGAGAGGTCTGAAGAGCCACGTGGCATTCTGCTGGTTGCCAATGTGGCACGGAGGACAGACCTGGAGCCAGGGGATATAGGTCCAGGCTGCAACTCGTTGGCTGCTGTGTGTTTTCCACAGTGAGTTTATATCCCATGGGATTGAGAGTGCTCAGATTTTATACTTTGGCCTGAGCAATTAAGAAAAATAGCAGAATTTTCATGACATTTATATTTAAAATATGTCATAACTTTAAAGTATTTTGGTTACTGCTGATAGAATATTATGTAAAATGAACATTAAAACACAGCTAAATTTTTGCATTAGGATGTACATGAACCAGTTTTAGTGAGAGATATTTTATAAATTCAGCCTATGTGTAATAGAATTTCTTTTATAAATTAACTTGCATAAACAGTAAAGCTTATTATCTCACAAGAATACAGATTATTTGTTTTTTACCAACAATTGTCTAAAACATTCTCATGAGAGGGGCTGGACTGGAGCTGACACTTTATACTCAAATTACTCCCAAGCAAGGTGCTTGAGTGTCTGAAGTGCTCTGTGGAAGCTAGGTCTGGAAATCAGTCCGGTAGATTCCACTAGAATTTCTACTCTTTCATTAGACACTCTAGTGGACATCTTATCTTCCTAGTCTAAGGGTTTTCATCATGGTGGTACTATTGAATAATTCTTATATGCCCAGAGATATGGTACTGAATGGGAATCAGACTTCTGAGAAAAGGAATTAAATGGTTTGATGAATTCTGTCCCTAATTCCATGACAAATGACACACGGGTTTCCTCAGGGGGGCAGCACACACAGCCATAGGAACACTGCAAATAGGAAATCTGTGCAGGAGAGGAACTGCCAGCAGAAAGGATGAGTCATTTAGCACCACCATTAGGAAAAGGCCCCAGGACAGAGGCCTCGAGGGGTTAATACACCAAGAAGTAACTCTCTGAGACCTGCAGCCTCCTGTTAGTGGCATCCTGGCCCAGCCCCCTGGGGTGCTCTAGGTGCTAGCAGTGGATACTTGGTGCTGCATTCCCGGGCTTCAGTGCCTCCTTGGAAACAATGCTGTAACTTAGCCACAGACCTCCTCTGACCCACCACTGTGGGAGCTGGAGGACCTGGATTTATTTTCCACCTCCATGTTTTACCTGCTCAAAGTTCTTGCAGAAGTAATCTTGACTCTCGGGACCCCTGTTTCTTCATCTGTAAAATTAGATAATAGTGTCACAGAAGTGCAAGTGTCAAATAAAAAAAGATTTTGGAAACTATAAAACAATACACAATGTAAGATATTATTCATCTCCTGATCCCAGGTCTCCTTAAAATATTTATTCTGAGTGCTTCTGGCTTCTGAGCATAAACTAAAGAGGAGATGCACTAAGTCAACCTGTGCTACTTGAAATATGGTCCACAGACCAGCAGCATCAGCATCCTTGGGAAGCTTGTCAGAAATGCAAATTCATGGCCCCGTTCTTGGACCTACTGATTTGGAAACTGTGAACATGGAGCCCAACAATCTTATTTCAACAAGCTCTCCAGGTGACTTTGATGCAAGTTAAAGTTTGAGAAGCACACATGTGTACAGTTTGTAAATATTTACGGACTGTCTCCAGAAGGGGCCAGTCGCTGTGTTGGGAGGACAAGACACTGTTGCTGTCCTCAGGAGAGTATAATCTTCCTAATGAACTCCTTTTCGTTCTTCAAGATTCTGCTCAAATGCAACTAGAGCACCCCACTGCCTGCAGAATGTTGTCTAGACTCCTTATAGCACAACTCCAGTGCCCACCTACACTTCCAGCTCGGCACCAAACCGTTCCTCCCACCAGACTGCTCTTCCCAAGCGTCTGCTCTGGCCTTCGTGCTTTCGTGTCCACTAGTCTCTGTGCTGGCGAGCCACCCTCCTGACCTTCTGCATTCATCCAACACTCAGCTCAGGTGGAACCTTCCCACCCTACGTATGGAAGTCACTTCTTGTTCCCTCAGCATTTTGCTTTTTTTTTTTGAGCAGCTGGCCAGTAAGGGGATCCAAAGCCCTGACCTTGGTGTTGTCACCGCCATGCTCTAGCCACCTGAGCTAACCGGCCAGCCTCCCTCAGCATTTTGTCTGTGCCAATACTCCCTGCCGCTCAGGTTGGGTGGTAAGACGTTTTATGGCTGGGTTTTTTCCTAAACTAAACTAGAGCTCAGTACTTTAGTAGAGGCTCTTGAAAGTCCACTGGTGGAAGGCAGGAATGAAGTAAGAGAGAGAGAGAACGAGGGACGGAGGGTGGGCAGGACCTCATAAAGTGTAGCGGTGTGCCAACATCTGCCATCTTTTCTGCCAGGCATCACCCCTATATATCGGTTGAGGTGCAAACAGATGAGTTTGTCTTTTGGGTGGAGGGGACTTTTCAAGCATGACTATTGAAATGATCTGAAAATGTTAATTAAACTCAGGAAATATTTATTTCACACCTACTATGAGCAAGGCACTGTGTTAGATGCGGTGAACAAGACCCCTCCTGGCCCTCAGGCAAATCCTAACCTGGCAGGGAGAAAGATGCAGGCCCAAGTTCCTGCCAGGCGTGGCGACCACTACTTTCTGAAGGTGGTCAGACTCCAAAGAAACCCAGCGCAACAGATGGGCTGGGGCAAGGAGAAGAGGGCACCAGGACTTGGATGGTGAGGACAAGCCCAAAGAGGGGCCGTTCTGAGTCCAGGTAGCAAAGGGTTTCCACCCGGCCTTCCTTAGAAGAGAAGTGAGGAATATCACTGTCACTGCAGGTCACTGTATAAAAGTATATTAAAGCAGAATGTGCAATAAACAGTATGAAGGTCTCGGTCTATCGTGCAGATTCAGTCATGTTCAGTCTGCCTTCCACTGTCCGGTAAAGGTGAGGGTTAAGATGCCTGCCGAGTAGTGGTCATAATGGATATGTGAAAGTGGTGTTCCAGCTCTGATGCAATCATCCGCCCGGAATCTGGGGCACAGAGTGAAGAGAACGAGGCAAATGACACTCCCCTCAGAATATCGCCTCAAGAAAGCTCAGCGTGGACAGTATGCTGTCGACAACGCCTACTTGCACTGCCAAGCAGCTGCTGTCTCTGCTGCTGTCCCCCGGGAAAGTGGACAAACTCAAGAGGGTCTGCCCCGGGCATCCTACGGGGTGGACATTGTGAGCAGACCTCCTGGACTGCGGAGCTCCCCTAGACCGGCCTCCCTTGGCATGCGTCCCAGCAGAGGCTGCCGGACCAAGCACCCTGACTGTGCCGTTTGTCAGCTGTTACCTTAGGCAGATTGTTGAACGTCTCTGTGTTTTTCTACTTGTCTGCAAAATGAGGACAGTAATTTCAATATACAGCTGGAATATCTCATAAATATTAGATACAACATTACTATTATTATATGATAAAGTACATATAATATAATTGTTATATGATAAAATATTACATGAAATGCTGTAAGGTGAGCAGGTTCAGGGTTTTTTAAACTGGAGATGATGGAACTGCTACAAGAGAACCATTGACATTGAGTCTGACCATAAGAAATCCTTCAGCAGGACCACGGCTGAGGCCGGAATGGACGAGGCTGACAGATAGGTGACGTTTATGTCTGATGGTCGCTGAAGTCGCCTCCCCACAAAGGGCTTTCCTCTCTGGTATCGTGATACTGTCTTCCCACCAGTAAGTTGCCTCCACCGTATTCTCTTTTCTCTGTGCTCTCCACCCAGGGGAGCTCTCAGGTCAGCATGGAGTCAGGGGGTGGGGGAAGGAAGGGGGATGCTTTTTTGATGGGATGGTCATTTGGAACTCTTCCAATTACATTCTTAAGGCATTGCTGACTTCCTAAATATAGGGCGATGACACAGTCCTCTGCTAAGGCCCACAGTCCTTCCAGCAGTTCTCAGCTGTGAGCCGTGACATGCCAGTGCTGCTGGAGACCTCGCTCAATGATCTTTGAACTTTTGGGCACTGTCTTTTGTTTGGAGGTGGGAGTGGGGAGCTGGGGAGGAGGAGGCGTGGAATGTGGAAGAAACGCTGCGGAGGAGGGTGGAGATGGGGCCAGGGTGATTAGACAGAATTATGCTCCAGAAGCACCGAGGCTTGTTCGAAATATTGATTCTTCTGTGGAGCTCAGCCCAGCCTTTGTTGTGCTTTCAGGGGGGCTATTTATACACTTTGGTGTTGTTTCAAAGTTGCCTCCTATGACACTCCAGCTTTGTTGAAGTAGAGTTTAAAAAAGAAAGTAGTAATTATTAGCGCACCCCCAGATGGGGAGATCGGAATGAATGCACACAGAAGCTTTCCCACAAGCATTTTCCTCCCACCGCTTCAGGGGAATCTGGAATCCTCTTCATGTCTAGCTAGAGCAAGGTTCTTAGAATAAATTAAATAAAGACTTCTGTGCTCTTGAAATCCATGCATATCTTGGGTTTTCAGGACCATATTCCGACTTTTGCACTGTGAAGCTTTTATCCCTCATCCTTCACACAGATCTGGGGTGGGTTTGGGGAGGGGCCCCAGGGGAGGGGAGAAAGTAGAGACTGAAATGTTTGATTTAAAGGCAATCTTTTCTTCTCATGTTCCTGAATTCTCTGTCTCCCTGCCCATTCCTACCTTGGCAGTTGATTTGTCAGAAGGCTGGTGGCAGTGTCAGAAGCCTGGCGATTTAATACCAAATTCTCAGGACGTGCCCATCCTCTCTACCTGCAACTGAGCCTGAGCGAGAACACCCTAAGTACCAGCCTAAGAATCGCCCACTGGACTTTAGCCCTGATCAGCCCTCAGAGACATGAGCAGTGATGAAATGATTGTTTTAAGCCACCAAGTTATGGGGCAGTTTACTACATAGTAGTAAATAACCAAAACATAATCCACTAGACTAATATTAAGGAGATGGAAATCATACTCTTTTGCAGAGCAAAAAAGTAGTGTTTATGAAAATCTAGCAAGGTATTTATATCCTTTGAAGCAAAAATCGGACTCTTATAATATTATCCTAAGATTATTTAACAAACAAAAAACCATATGCAAGAAAAGTGTTCATTGTAACATTATTTTTTTAAAAAACTTACAAATAATTTAATGGAGCAAAAATTAATTACAACTTTACTAAATTGTGATACATTAATACTAGGGAATGTTAATCTGCTTTTAAAAATGATACAATAGAATCCCTCTTGTGCAACTCAAGTAAAACAGTGATTTAAAAATACATACTTATTTTAAATATTTACTTTTACTTAAAGAATGCACGGTTACATTTATTTGCCTACCTTTTGAAACACAGTTACATTTATTTGCCAAGCCTTTTTTTGAGTCTGCTGCCTCAACTTCCACATTGTCTTGTGTGTAAGCACATCTAACCACGGCTGTGGTGTGAGAAATCAAAGATACCTGAGAAGCAATATGAATGCAGAATCTTCTAGATTCCTCTCCCCTAGTTTTTGCAGTTATATCACTATATCTATTTTGGTAGCATATTTTTTAATGACTCACTTTTATTGAGATTTGCAACTTAGTTTTTATGGTTCTTTTTGCACCCACATTTTAATGGTTCATGTAATATTTCATTAAATTGTGCAATTATAATATCAACTATGACTAGCAAAAATAGACCTGGAGACAAACATCACTGACTTTTGGTGAGAAGACAATCCAACGGGTGAGAGCAGAAGTGTGTAGGTGACCACCAGGGTACAGATCCAGTCCTGAGGGTTTCTCACACTGGGGAGGGACATCAGAGAGTACACTCAGCAGAGGCCACCGAGACCGGCAGGGACCGTGCATGGCTGGCTAAGTGGAGAGTGGTAAAGAGGCCTCCTGCTCTGAACATGACACCACATACACTGTAGATGCTCTGTGTTTTAACGTTAAGTGAAGAAATACAAAATGCACATATGTGACAATAGAAAGAAGTAAAAAGTGAAGCCATGTGGTGATGGTGAATATCAACAACCCAGTTCCAATAACTGACCAAGTAAGGACTGTTTCTGATGGCAACGCAAACAAATGCTCAGACCTGAAGTGATCCCTCGTCTACGTTAAATCATTTTATGGTCAAGGACGTAGAGGACTTTAGGGTGGGGCTGAGGAAGAACTTTGCTCACCATGCCAGTAAGAAACTTATAAAAAAATAAATCATGAAGGTCGTGGAAATTACTTCCTTAGTGACCGTGGGGTTTATTTATGTAAGTATGTCTGTAGGCCAGGGAACAAGCTAAGTGAGTTTTTTCCAGTTTTCTTTATTTGCAAAATGGTAATGATTCAGTATCCCCTAAACAAAATTTCTATGTCTTTCTGACATCTAATTGCATAACTTATTAATCACATGAATTATTATTGTACCTTTTTGATAATTTTTTCACTTTTCGATAGAGAAGAGAAATTAGTGGAGTCTAAATTATCTGTGCAATAGAGTAAGAAAATTTATATCATGAAAATTTCATCATGGAATTTGTAGTTTGGCTTTGAAAGGTATTATTATGTTTCATATCAATTTCCTTAATATTTGGCTACATTATGACCATTAAACCACACAATGTAAATAAAATTCATTCCACACTCAATTCGTGAGCACCCATTATCTTTCAGATACTGTTTGAGCAGCTGGGTGGACAATGTGGAAGGATGTCATGGGCCCTGCCTTCAAGGGACTTGCAGAATCGAATGACTTTGTCCTGGCCTTGGTTGCCGAGCAGCGTCAGAGTTCAGCCATTCGCCGCTCGTCTCATGGGTGAGCGAACTGAAGCGTGCGAGAGTGAGCCCTGCCTTAATGTCACGCCAGCTCGCATCTGCCATTTCACTGTAGTTTCCGACTTACATTAGTAAGGAAAATTAGTTAGCAAAACAGTGTGGAGTTGATTCCAACTATATGACATTCTGGAAAAGGCAAAACTGTGGAGACAGGAAAAGGACCAGTGGTTGCCAGGGGTTGGGGGAAGACAGGGATGAATGGGCAGAGCACAGGGGATTTTTACAGCAGTAAAACGAATCTGTAGGACTCAGTAATGGTGATACGTACATTTGTCAAAACCCATAAAATGCATAACAACAAGAGCGAAACCTAATGTAAGCTATGGATGTTTGATGATAATAACGTGTCAATGTAGGTTTGTGGATTGTAACAAATGTACGACTCTGCAGGATGTTGATAGTGGGGGAGGCTGGGGGGGGAGGTCAGGGGTCGGGGGGACTCGCTGTACCTTCTGCTCAGTTTTGCTGTGAATTTAAAACTGCCCTAAAAAGCAAACTATACTTTAAAAAAGCGATGTGGAATTCAATTATAATTAACCACCTTAATCTATTTTAATGATTGTTTGAAATCTGTGTTTGTTATTTACATTGGCGCATATATGTGTTACATATGATGTTCTCAAAATAATCAACAAAAGAGTAAATGTTTCAGAAAAGAAGATAAGATGGTTGGATTTAGAAGGAAGGTAATCCTACTCCATGGAATTATGTAGGTCTGAATTCAGTTTACATACCCACCCGCCACCACCGAGGGGACGGGAGCAGTCTGTCTGGATACAGAGAGTTCATCACCCCGAGTGTGACAGAAGCTCCCAGGAGAAGGAAAGTGGGCCAGGATTCTCGTCTTCCAGTTTGTTTTCCTGAGAGGAGTAACAGCAAAGAAGAACAGAGATGGATGAGATTCCATTCTTTTTCTTTTTTCTTTAGTTGAATGGATCACCTCTAAAGATGCTTTGGAGGTTGCTGTGGATTGATGCCCCCACAAAACTCGGTCCCCACTGTGAAAGAGTTAAGAGGGTGGGCAATCCTATCATGATAATTGAAAGGTGGGGCCTTGAAGAAGTGATTCGATTCTAGGACCATGCTCTAGTGGGTGGATTAAAAATGGTGGTCAGGGGTGTGGTTCTCAGGGCTTTAAAGGAGAGCACATGAGAGGTCAGTCTCTCTCTGCTCTGCCATTTCTGCCATGTAAGACCCCTGGGTCCCTGTTGCCACCACCATGGCTATGACCAGATGTGTTCCCTGGACTGTGGACTTCTCAGCCTCTGAAACTGTAAGCAATAAATTTCATTTTCTTCAGTTGTGTGTATTTTGTTATAAGCAACAGAAACGGACTAATACAGAGGTAGAACTTCCTCCAAAATAGTTATATTTTATCCTTAAAAACACAACCATTCCCTTAAATACATGGGGATTCCCATTTCTTTTTTCAGTGAGCATGTCCTGTATGCCAGTGTGAATGTGCAGGCCACGGTCTATGCAGGACGGCCCAGGCAACTCCAGGGGCCTCCACCCTGCCTGGATGGTCTGGGACTCATCTGGGATGGTCTCCCTCAGGAGGTCTCTGGGTCCATTGGCATCACTTGGGAACTCACTGGAAATTCAGGCTCTCAGGCTCTACCGCAGAAGCTGCAGAAGCAGAACCTGCATTAAAGGGTGAGCAGGTCCGCTGAAAACTCATCTGGGAGGTCAGTCCAGACTTGGGGACTGCTGCTCACTGGGAGCAAAGCAGAGGCCTTTGGGCAGGGACTGGAGCACCTGAGCACCCGGTGTCCCTATAGCAACCCCAGCCCCTGTGTATGGCCACACCACGGGTGGGGGAGATCCTGGATTTCAACATTGGATTGTTTTTGGAAATAATATACTCCTTCTCAAGTGGCTTTGTGGGCACAAAATGCAAGAGCTGAAATAATCCTATCCCTAAGGGAGACACTGAGATTATTGGGCTGGAAGGAACTTTTGATCTTATCTGAAGAAGGCTTTTCTGTGTAAATTGCTACTACTGGTAATATCTCCTCCTTGTTAAGTTTCCCCTGCCCTGTTTCTGCAACTTAGTGTGCTGTAATGCACCGTGATTTATGGTTGCTGTCCTCAAAAGCCACTTGAAAACAAGAAGTCCTCTTAACCTGTACACACAGCTAGAATCCTCCCCCAATAACAGCTTGTGATCATAACTCTTATTTAGTGCTTGCCAATCATCTCACAGCTAGAAGTAATGGAAGTGGACTTAAATCCAAGTCTGTCTGACCCAAGAGCCTGAGCTTTTAACCATTCTGCTGTAATGCTATCATTTATGTGTGTCTGGCATTGTGCTAGGTGGTTTCCATGTTATTTCTTGTTCTTACCATGGCCCTGAAAGATATTGTCGTATCCCCTTTTTCCAGATGAGGAATCAGGGCTCAGAGAGGTTAAATAGCTTGCCTGATGTCACACAGCTAACAAGTGGTTGGGTCAGATTTCTAAACTCACCTCTATCAGACTCCCAAGGCACGCCCTTCCCACTACCCCACACTGCCCTTCTGGCACAGGCAGTGTCTGTGTGGAGGCAAGAACTGGCCTGAAACATGCAGGAAGTGAAGTCACTTTGGAGACAGAGACAGGATATTAGAGCTGGAGGGACTGATTCAATTAAGGGTTTTCCAGTATGGGGGTCCCTGGACAACTAGTTGGCTTGAGTGGACTGTGATGTCCCCCTGGATCTGGGAGGTGATGTGTGTCCCCCTAGACCTGAAGATAGTTCATGACCTCTGGATTTGTGTATAGATGAAGAAACTGAGGCCCAGACAGGGGACATGACTTGCCCATGGTCGCAGACCTGTTGGTAAGGGACTCAAACTCTTAGACTCTCTTCTTTCCTCAGCAAAATACGTCGCCATCTCCTTCAGAGCACGGAAACCTGGCTTTGACTGTTCACTTTTCTTCCAAATCTGGTGTTTAAGGCCCACATTCTTGATGACTTTGGCATCTGATACACCACCGCCCGGGCTTCTGAACCAGAGGCAGGCACAGACTCCTTGGGTCTCTGCATTTCTGCTGCTTCATCCTTCCCTGAAACAAAGAGAGCCTGTGGTTTTGTTCAAATGGGGAAGGTGGCCGGGTTAAAAGGAATTACCCAGATCCAGAAGCATGCTTGCTTATGAGTCAGAACATCATATTCTATGATAACAAGCCTTAGAAATGTATTTTACAAGCAGTATTTGCTCCCAGTATGTACTGCTTCCCTACCAGGAGGCCAGCCTTGGATCCTCCAGTGAAAACACCTGGGGAGAGTACAGCCGCCAAGACATGTGGCAGGCCCTGGTCTAGTAGGTCGGGGACACAGAGGAGGAAATGGGGTGCTGCCTGGGGAGGGCCTGTTCCTCCTGGAACATAGACCCATGAGGTCTGGTAAAGCTCATTGAACCAAATCTCCCAAATGCCCTCTGGGTGCTGGGTGACTGCCCATGACTGGCATCAGTTGGGCATTTTTATATTTAAATAGTCAAAGCCTGAAATTTGTAGAAGGGACTTGTCCCAGGTGATTCACTGGGGATCCTAGCCAAAGTCTTTTGCTTTCATCCTCAAAGGCCTATGATGACAGACACGGCCAGGCCCAGACACAGCCTACCGAAGGTGTAAAGACAGCCAAGTACATGCAGCTGGAAGCTGAAATTCCACTTGTCCACAGGGCTCATGCCATAGGCAACCCTCTGACGGGTTTGTACAGAAACTCAGCATTGAAAGATGCAGGCTTCATTGGTACAAACACCAGACATTCTGACTGGAAAACAGAGAACATTACCTGAGTAATTTTTGTAGAGACAGTTCCATCTAAGATTAGTAAAGTACTGTCTCTCACTGGAACTACTGAAAAGCATTGTATCTGATTCTATTGTTTCCTGCCTAACCCTCCTTCTAATCTGTTCTTCATCTGGCAGCTAGAATGCTCTTTTATTATTATTATTATTATTATTATTATCATTATTATTTTGGGGTAGAATAAACATCCCATAAAATTTACCACTTTGACCATTTCAAGTGAGCAGTTCAGTGGCATTAAGCCCACATTGCTGTGCAGGCATCACCGCCACCACCTCGGGAGCACCTCTCGTCTTCCCAAATGGACACTCTGTGCCCATTAAACAACAGCTCCCCATCCTCCTCCCAGCCCCCGGCCACCACCTTTCTACTTTCCATCTCTATGAGTCCAACTGCTCTAGACACTTCACACAGGTGGAATCGTACAATATTTGCCCTTTTGTAACTGGCTTATTTCACTCAGCATGATGTCCTCAGGATTCATCCAGTCATAGCATGTGACAGGTTTTCCTTCCTTTTTAAGGCTGAGCAATACTCCACATTTTCTTGTGTTTTCTTAAATTAAGGATCTCAAGTGGGTTTATTGTGATTCTAGAAGTGGGTAACACGTTATTACATAAAATAGAAAAAGTGTTTCCTATTCCACATTTTCTTTATTCATTCATCTGTTGATAGGCACTGGGTCATTTTAGAATGTTCTTTCAAAAACTGCTCATGTAATCATATCCCTGCAGGTGGGATAAGGCGCAAATCTTTAACAAGCTGGCAAGGCCATGCCCCTTTGCAGGATCATCTCACCACCCTCCCTCCCTCCCTGGGGCTTTGCCCCCAGGCTCCTGGAGTCTTCTCATTCCCCAGCACTCTTCACCTGGCTGGCTCACCCCGCAGGTCTGGTCTAAGTCCAGGTCCCATCCAGGTCAGGAGAGCAGGTTCCTCTCTCAGGGCTCCCTTGTGTTTCCTCCCAGCACAGCTCACACCTGTCATTACACATCTGGTTCTGTGTGTGGCACCTGCTTCTGCCACCAGACTCCAAGTCTAGTGTTTAGTTCACCCCTGTAGTCCAGCTCTTAACAGAATGCCTGACCGACAGCAGGCGCTCAGCAGATCCTCATGTGGGCAGGAATGGAGAATGTTAGAAGGCGCACAGGCTGGGCTGGGTCAGACTTGGACCTCAGCTCGGATGACTGTAAGCAAGGCTGCGGGCTTTTCTGAGCTTTAGTGTCCGCATCTGCATCAAGAGCCAATTATATCAATTGTGTAGATTAATTGGGAGAATTTACAGAATAAAGCACCGGCACAGTGCCTAGCACACAGCAGGTGCTCAGCAACGTCACTGCCCTCCTTTTCTCTTACCCTAAATCCACTCCGAAGGGGATTATAGATCATAAACATCCCTAATTATACTGGCTCACAGGTAAGGTGGCATTTTCCTTGGAGAGAAGATTGGTGGAAAGGTTCTGGGGCCCTGGGCACCTTCAAAGGTCCAGACACCCTCTTTGCAAGACCTGAACACGCTGCCTTGTCTGCATCCGCAATACCACCTGACCTCATCCTCAGCCATAGACCCTGAGGTTAGCGGGGGACGGGGGAGCACAGGTTGGGGACAGGGGTGCAATCCTCCCTGGAATGTGGTTAACTTGGCTGTTGAACTACTCTCACCAGGAGGAAAGCTCAATATTATTGTGTAGAATCACCCGTGGTTTGGGAAGCCCTTTTCTCTTCTCTGCTGTCATTGGCAGGCTGACCTGGGGGATGAGCGTGCCCTGTCAGTGCTATTGGACATTACTAGAGCAAACATTAGTACAAGTGCACACGCAACTGCAGAGCAATTGCTCCGATTGGAAACACTGGGGTGGAGCCTTGCCAGTGTTCACTAGGTGAGAGAGAAACCGTGAACTTTCAGATCCAGGGCTGACGAAAGAAAGCCCATTATGTGGGCACCTCCCTGGGGACTTCCTCTTCAATTACCAGCTGGGTCAGTTTCCTTCTATGCAAATCATTTTGAGCATTTATCCCACTTTCATTAACATAGTGTCTCCTGGGCCATCCCCCTAGCCTCTCTCCTCTGAAACATTTCTCCGGCAAGAAAATCTCCAAAGGGGAGGGGCAGTCCTGCGTCTTTACTAAGGAGGGAAGGTCTTTATTCATGTCTCCTCTGCCTGCTATACGTTACTGTATGCAAGAGTCGCATCCAAATGCTTTATTTTTTCAATAAAGAATGAAATAAAGCTGATATTAATTGATCCTGGATTCAGAAGCCCCAGAATATCAAGGGAATTCTGAATTCTTCCTGTGTGACATGCTCATAAGACTGTGCTTGTTACCTGTGAGACAGGCCAGATAAGAGGTAGAACAGAAGAACACACTGTGCAGGGACGTGCTCATCTCCAGACACTGATTACCCAGGACCGGTCTCCTCTGGATGGAGAAGGGACTCTACAGGAGGGGTGAGAGGTTCCTGCCACAGCACCCACGCTCCTGGGAGAGCGCTTCTTGTTTCTCTGCCACCCCCACAGCCCTGTGCTATTGCTGCCCCTTCTCCTAAATGGCACATCTTCACGGTGTGTCACTTGATGTGCATGCACACGCAGGACCACTCTGGGATTCTGCACATGGTACTTGTCAGCCTGTCTCTAAATCCATTTTTTCTTTGTACTGATACAGTCCAAACACTCAGATGGGAGGCATAGGAGAAAGCTCAATAAATGTTTGCAAACCTGAATTAATTTCATGCTTTGGGATGGGAGGTTGGGATTTTCTGGCCTTCAAAGAACCTTTTGCTTCTTAAGTGATAAAAGCTAGAGTATGAAACCCTATACAAGCTATAGTCTCAGCTAGACATCCATCCACACACACGAACTTGTGCACACATGCATTTAAAAGAAAAGGACTTCACACTGATCCACCATAATGTTAAAGGAGATTATCTCTGAGGTGGTTGTAATTATAATTGGTTTTTAGTTTAAAAAAATTTTTTTTTCAAAGAGTCTATAGGAGCCGATATTACTTTTGTAATCAAAAAAGAAATAAACATTTTATCTCCTCTATAAAAATACCCTGGAAACTGGTTAATTCTTAGGTAGTCATTAGGCAGTATTTTCAGAGGCATAATTAATAACGCCTGCTTAGAGCAAGGAGCTGGAAAAATACAACATGACATTGGGGTGACAGGGAAGAAGGGAGGCCATCGTTGCACAGGATGATATCACCTCCCAAAAGGCCCCACCTGCCAACATGGCTGCATTGGGGATTAAGTTTCTAACACATGAATTTGGGGGGATACACTCAGGCCACAGCAGATATTATCAGTCCAGTTCTAGCCAGGAAAGTGGAAATGCCTCTAACTATTAAAACAGAGGGAAATCAATAGAGGACATGGGTTTCACAGGTGAAAGAAGAGCTGAGAGGACGACAGGAGACCGTGAAGCCACTGAGAAATTAGCACTAGCAGGAAGCCACCACTTCCTCTAGGCTGCAGGGACCAAGTGAGTGGACAGTGTGCAGCCCTGCAGAAGCAGGAGGCTTTGTGGGCTTTCTGGTGGATGTAAGCAGTCAAGGAGCCATGGAGGGCAGGGAGGGGCGTCCTGGCTTCTCCCTGCCTCCCTCTAGTCTTCCACCAGGGCCTCCCATGCCAAACTGGCTGGCAGCAGCTGACCTGCTGTGATGCCCAGTGGATCCTGTTCTATGAGCCAAAGTAGGAATTAAAGAAAAGAAAGAAGAGGGATGCCTCCTTCCCTCCCCGGCCCCACCCCAGCCCACCCCACCCGAAACAATGCTGGTAACTTGGGGTATTTGGTAGGAGGTCGGGGGCTGCCTCAGCACTGAAATCGAAGTCACGGGTGAAAAGAAGGCTAATTTGCTAGCTGGAGTATACTGAGTAGGAGAAAATAAAACCACCCAGACCCTACAACCCAGAGATAACCTCAGATATTCTGCTTCATAATTTTTAATCTCTGAGTATTCTTCTAGAACATTATAAAAGGCTTGTAACAGTCTGCCTAATGGTTCTTTAAAAATTTAATTGTAAATCATAAGACATGCTCTAAAAGCACAGAGTAAAAATATGGTCACACCTCTTCTATAGTTTTTTCTTTTCTTTTTTTCCTCTTTTTTTTTTTTTTTTTTTGATTAATTGCTGGAGCACCCCAGGCCCTTTGAGCAGAAAATCCAACTTGTCGCTTTCAAGATTCCCTGCCACCTTTCACCGAGTTGTACAAGAACAACTGATCCTTCCTCAGTCCCAAGAGGACTCAGATGAGCTAATGAAACTGGAGTCCCAGTGCTCAGCACTGCAGTTCCTCCTGACTGCCACATGGTGGCACTGTTGAAGAGTAGTCCAGTACACTCCAGTGGACATCCTGGGATGTCCTTCCCAGTCCAGCCGCTTGTAGTTTACATTTCCATACGCAGTCACTGCTGTCTAAGCCACAGCCACTGGGCAAGTCTTGTGGTGTCCTGAGGCATTTTCAAGATCGGCCATATTCTGTTCTGAAATCAATTCCACTACCAATTCTTTGGCCCCTATTAAGAAGTTGAGACATGAGACTCAAATCCCCTTCCTTTAGGATAACTTTATTTCAAAGTCTTGTTAACATCCTTACAACTAGATATGAGCCCCTCTTTTGTACCTGATAGACTTTGTAATTTCAGATTTAAGGAGGCAGTGATTAGAGAGAGTGTTGACCCATGCAGAAAACCCTGTGCTTCCTCCCCAGCCAACAGCTCAGCAAATTAAGGAATATGTCAAAAACAAAATGTTTTATGTCATCCTTTCTTCAAGAAAATGAGTGTCTCCTTGCCCTATGTTTATAGGAGACCACTGACACAATTCTTTGCAGACTGAAGATCTGCTTTATGTGATTTTCATTACCTGTCCTGAAAGTTCTTTCTAAATAAAAATCTCATCCTCTAAGCACCTCATGACTTAATTGTTGTCCTATAGCTGGACTTTAGGTTGCTGCCATATTTAAGAAATTATAATAAATAATTGTGACTTCTGCTTTAAAGGTGTAAATTGTCATATGTTTATTTCCACTCCTCCCAATACTCTATTAAAATAAATAACAAAAATACTAAAAATGATCCTTAAGAATGAATGCCTGCCCTTTGCTCTGAGGGAGTCCTTCTTCCTATTTTTCAAGGCTTTTTTCTACATGAACATTCTTAAAAAGATAGACTGAAACGAAGCACAGTTGGTGCCTCCCCTGCAAGATTCGTGGAAAAGTGAGAGACCCTGGAGAATTATATACCTGCATATAAAAAATGTTCAATAAATGGAATTGCTCTTGTTATTATCTACTGACATATTGTGTGTATTTGGGTCTGTCCCTGGGCTTTCTATTCTCTTTTATTCTTTTATCAGCACCACTTTTTCTTTTTTGGTGGCTCGCTGGTACGGGGCAGGGATGCAAAAGCACCACTTTGATGTAACTAATCTTATATCATATAAGAAAAATTATTGTCAATTTTTAAAAATTACTTTGATATAAATGCTGAACAGTTGGCTAATTTAAATAAAGTTGTATATAGCATAATTGTTTTAGTATTTGGTCAAGGCAGAAACATTGGCTCACATGGAAGTCACCCCCACCCCCCACCCCCAGCTTCCACTTGTGCTTCAAACACATAACGGTAATAGATAAAGTATCTTTTAGAAGCATTTGAAAGACACAATCTTCTCAAAAACAAGATAAACATATCTGCGAACCAGAACCAAGACAAGACAGAAATATGAAGGTGCTATGATATAAAACCACAGGTCTACTAGGCTCTGGATCCAGAAACAGGCGAAACTGGCCATAGCACCAGTGCAGGGGCAGCGTTCACCTTGTCTCTGTAAATTGCATCCCTCGAAGGACAGCTCCCATGGGGTCAGGGACTCAAAAGTGCCTCACAAGAGGTGGGGATCTGGAACTGTTTTATTAATAAAACAGCCTGTAAAAACAGCATGGAAAGGCTGAGAATGCCGACCAGGACTGTGTTGGTATAGAGCTGCCTGTGTGCGGGAATGAATATTCATCATTTGTGTGCCGATTAGTACTTTGGCCACCTTTTCTCCACATTGTGGTAATTTTCTGTATTGAGTCTTGTCTTCCCAAAGCAGAAGCCAGAAAACATGCATTCCAGGAATTCCCTGAAGCTCCTGGCGTGTGACCTCGTCTCCTCAATCAGATGCGTCCCTGTGAGACTTGGACGTGGTAGTGAGCAAGGTGTTATAGACTGAATTGTGCCCCTCCAAAATTCATATGTTGCAGCCCTAACACCCAAGTGACTGCATTTACAGATAGGGCCTTTACGGAGGCAATTAAGGTTAAATGAAGTTATAAGGATGGGGCCCTGTGTGGTTTGAATGTCTCCTCCAAAATTCATGCTGAAGCTTAATCCCCAATATGAAGTGTTGAGTTAGGAGGCAATTGGATTGTGAGGGCTCTGCCCTCATGAATGGATTAACCCATTCATGGGTTAATAGGTTAATGGGTTAATGGATTAATGGGTTATCAAGGGAGTGGAACTGGTGGCTGGCTTTATACAAAGAGAAAGGGAGACCTGAGCTAGCACATTAGCATGCTCTTGCCCTCCTGCCATGTGATGCCCTGTGCCTCCTCAGGACTCTGCAGAGAGTCCCACCAGTAAGAAACCCTCACCAGATGCACCCCCTTGACCTCAGACTTCCCAGCCTCCAAACTGTAAGAAATAAATTCCATTTCTTTATAAATTACTCAGTTTCAGGTATTCTAACTGACAGAGAACAGACTAAAACAGACAGGCCCTAATCCAAAAGGACTGGTGTCCTTATAAGAAGAAGAAAAGACACCAGGAATGTGCACACATAGAGGAAAGGTGGGAAGTTTCTACTTGTAAGCCAAGGAGTGAGGTCTACTGCTATGGTCTGAATGTGTCCCCCAAAATGCATACATTGAAACTTAATCACCAGTGTAATAGTATCAAGATATGGGGCCTTTAGGAGGTGATTAAGTCATGAGGGCAACGTCCTCATGGATGGGATTAGGGCCCTGATATGGGTTGAATTGTGTTCCCCAAAGGTTCATGTTATTAGTCCCCACTATGACAGTATTAAGAGGGTGGGAAATCCTATTATGGTAATTGAAAGGTAGAGCCTTGAAGAGGTGGTTATATTGTGAGGACTGTGTCCTCAGGAATGGACTGATCTGTTCATGGAGTAATGGGCTTGGTTCTGATGGCTTTAAAGGAAGAGCAACTGAGAAGCTTAGCTCTCTCTTGCTCAGCCATTCTAGCCAGGTGATACCCTGCATTGCTGCAAAGGATCACCACCCACCAACAAGGCCTTCACTAGATGTGATCTTTGGGCTGTGGACTTCCCAGCTTCCAAAACTGTAAGCAATAAGTATTGTTTCTTTATAAATTACCCAGTTTCAGATATTTCTGTTATAAGCATCAGAAACGGACTAATACAGTCCTTATAAAGGGCTTGAGGGAGTAGGTTTGCCCTTTGCTGCTCTTCTGCCATGTGAGGACACAGGCTTCACCCTCTCTGGAAGACTCAGCAATATGGCACCATCTTGGAAGCATGGAGACCAGGCCCTCACCAGACAGTGAAACTGCTGGCACCTTGATCTTGAACTTCCCATCCTCCAAGAGAAATAAACTTCTATTGTGGATAAATTACTGAGTTTGTGGTATTTTGTTATAGTAGCACAAACAGACTGAGACACCTACCAGATCTGGTGGCACCTTGATCTTGGACGTTCTGTTTCCAGAACTGAAAGAAATAAATTTCTGTTGTTTAAGCCACACAGTCTGTGTCACACGCTGGCAGAGGCATCTATTTCTTTGTGAGTTGACAGTGGTAGAGGTTCTAGTACCTGGTCCTAAATATCAGCAGTGAACAGGTGGCAGTGGTGTTCTGCTAACACAGCCCCTGTGATGTCACTGGGCTCTGTTCCTTGTTGCATAGCTCCAGAGCGTGGATTTCTAGTCCTACCTGAGACCCTCGAGTTATCTAACATCCTTTAATAAACTCCTTTTCTGTTTAAACACCACTGCTGTTTGCAACTAATAACCCTAATCAATATAGTAATTTTCTGGACAAGATAGTATAGCAGAAAACTTGAATACAGTGACATAAACATGAAAAAAGATAGTGTCATGCTCCTGGCGGTTTTCACTTGGGCAGTCCAGGACAGGAAGGATGGTTTTATGCCAACCTCGGGCTCATTTCTCATCCTGCTCTGCTATACTTAGTTTCTAGCTTGTGTCCCTGTGGCCATAGGGTAAATCTTGTACATCAAGAGTCAGTAGACTTTTCCTGAAGGGGCCAGAGAGTGTTGTGTGGACCACAGGTGTTTGGTATAGCAACTGAATTCTGCCATTGTGGCACAAAAGCAGCCCAGGTATATGCGTACAAATGGGCATAGCTGTATCGCAAGGAAACTTTTATTTACTCAGACAGGCAGCTGGTGGAATGTGGCCCACAGGCCACAGTGTGCCGATCCCCTGTTCCGTATCCATGCTCGAGGAGGAAGTAGGAAAGGCAGGAGTCGGTGGTGCATGGCTTCAGTTTAAGGCTCATTGACCAGAGCTATGTCATTTATGACTGCCCCTGGCTGCAAAGGCAGTTGGAAGACCGAGCATCTATCAGCATGTGCAGTCTTCAGAGCAGAGCCTCCCAAGCATTTTCATGCCATGTTATGCATAGAAAATAGTAATATTTGTGTAGTGTATAGGGGTGCATGGTCAGTGCTGCTTGCAGCCAAACCCAGTGGCCAGGTGGCAATGGCTGGCCCAAGTCCCACCTGGCTGCCTCTAGGGTGGAAGGGATCAATTTCTCAGTCATACCTGTAACCCACGTGCACACTGATTGGGAAGCTGTGGCCTGGAGTAACACAGGCAAGGAAGACAGCTGCAGGACAGAGAGGTTCCCCCACGAGTGCACAGACTCAGGGGCTGTATCTTTAACACCCTTGTGGAATGAAAACTCCCAGCCACAATAGAAAACCTGGCTTTAATCAAATACCTATTCTAAACTTTGATTGTGAAACTTTTCATAAATAGAGCATTCTTAACATATTTTTTAACATTGTGTGACACTCTTATTCTGGTGCTTACCAGGAAGTGGGAGTTGACACTTCAAATTGTGGTTTCTCCACCAAAAATAAGGACTACTTTTTGCATCCTGTGAGTAGCTGTGACATGGTGACAAGACACCCCAGCACTGGCCAAAACCACAAAGCTCCATATTTTTGGATCCGAGTGGATATTTTAAAAATAACTCCAAACCTTTAAAACCTTCCCTGTGCCCAGACCCAGCTCTTGTTTTCCCCAGGCCCTCTGGGTCCTCTCAGCCTTTGTGTGCAGTTCCCACACCCTATTTCTACTTTGGGATCAGTCCTCACGATTGAGATGCAGCATGGTGTGAGGGGACAAGTGGTCCCAGGGCTGCCATCACTGGAGATATATTTCTTGACACACCTTTTAGCCCTCTGTGCCTGTGCCTTTGGCTGCAAACAATAGAATACTTTGCTCAATGGGCCATAAGCAGAAGGAGATGCCTTGTCTGCTAACAGGAGGTTGGGAGCCCAGCAGTGGGGGGGTGGGTTTGGCAACTCAGTGATGTCATCAAGGACCAGACTCTTCTCTGTGATCCTCAGTAGGTCGGTGTCTTTTCCTTCATGGACACAAGCATCAGCTTCTTGTGACAACGTCCAAAGCATGAAGGAAGTAGATGAAGGTCAGAGGCTTTCTTTTCCTGCACCTCTCCTCTTTAGAGAAGAAGCCCTGCCATGTTTGTCCTTGTGTCTCACTGCCACAATAGGGACACAGCCCCACCTCGGATTAAACTAGGGCAGAGAAGAGGCAACGGCAAGAGCAATCACAGGTCGACAGGGCTGAGCACACCACTAACCAGACCAAAGTGACACAAGCGCTAGAAAAAGGAGCAGTGGTGACAGGTGGACAGCACCTGTCACTGTCCCCTCAGCTCCGAGTCACTTTCCGTAGTGCTTGTTCCTTAGGGTAGCAGAGGTCCCGTCCTCTGTGTCTTTACTGTCCCTTCTTAGAGTCCACTAGAGTGGCCCGTGCAAAGGAAGACTAAATGGATGCTTTAAAAATATATGTGTTCTTATAGAATACCCTCAGCAATAAAAAAGGCAAATTACTGCCATATTGAACAACATATATCAAAGTCACAGTTGATGTTATGCTGAGTGAAAGTAGCCATCATACTACTTTTTTGTAGCACACTACAAAGAGTACACACTGTGTGATTCCATTATATGAAGATCTAGACAGGCAAAAATAATCCAAGGTAAAAAAAAAAAAAAATCAGGTCCAGAGGCACGGAGCCGGGGCAAGCTGAACCGAGCTGCAACCAGGTAAAGACACACCAAAAACACCATTTCCACGCCGGTAGCCCACCATAGCCACCGCGATTTCCATAGCTGCCACAACAGTGGCTAGTGGCCATAGCAGTAGTCACAGCCACCATACAGATGGCACGTCAAACACTCGACTGCCTTGACACAAGGAGAGTCACCAGCAGAGACAAAAAAAAAAAAAAAAGGTCCTCTCTCTCCACAAAGCACACCCCAGAGTAATAGAAGAAGCATCTGCTTTACGGTAATAGGGGAGGAGTAGATCACACGTGTCTCAGCACTGGACAGATCATGTAGGCAACAAACCGACAGAGGAACAGATAATCTATCAGAAGGAGAGAACAAATCCATGGTTATTCGAGGGGAGAGGGGGAGAAATTGGATAAGGGGCATAGCATAAAGAATAAGTATGATTTGTAACAATGAATATGCTAATAAAAATAATACATAAATAAATAAACATTAGCAACTAATTAAAAAAATCAGAAGCAGTGGTTACCTCTGAGGAGTGCGGGGCCTACCCGGGAAGGGATGGGATGAGGAGCTTTCAGGGAGAAGGGAATGTTGTGTTCCGTGGTCAGGTGTGGGTCGCAAGGGTGCACCATTTGTCACAAGTGTGCTGCTAAGTCCGTGTGCATTTCAGCGTGTGTGCATTTTACAGTAATGGTTGAGTCAGGGGAGCGGGCAGAGATATGGGGGCGAAAGAAGAACGGCCAAATGTTGCTATTGGTTGGAACTGGTTGATGGGAACGTGAGGTTCATTACCTTTATTCTATTAGTTTCATACGTTTGAAATTTTCTAAACTTTAAAATTAAAAAAACCAAAGTATTTTCTTTCTTCTCCTTCATGCCCTCTGGTTCTTCAGTTTGCGTCTGCTCTCTCTGGGGCTGTCCTCTGGCACTGTGGAACAGGAGCCTGGTACTGCAGCCGTGAGCATCCTGGTCACCGGGCAGTGTCACCATTCCTCCTGCAACACTAGCCCTGCCCCCACCCCCTGTTGTCCTGCTCCTGGGACCGTTTCAGATGCTCTCAACTGAGAGCCTTAGACATATGTCTAGCCCTTTGTATTAGTGGGTATCCCCTTGTTTTCTGCTGAATGCAAAGAACACTTAGGAGCCACGTGGATAGCAGGAAAAAGGAGAGGAGAAAACAAACATGTCAGAGGACGTACTAAACAGATACTAGTCTTGTTCTCATTCCAAATTTATTTCCTAACTCATCCAAGCCCAGCAGCTGAGATATCAGAAGACTACAGTGTTGGCTCGACGTTTAGGCCTCTCTTACACGGGGCATATTTCTTGCTGAAATAGCAGCTGCATATGCCTCTTGCAGAGAAGGGAAAGGTGACCAGCATGAAAAGTGGGCTGAAAGTTGATTCAATTTTTGCATCCAAAGGTTATTCTGGCATTGCCGTTTCTCTTTTCAAATCCTATAAAGGTAAAGCTGGACTGTAATAGGAAAAAAAAACAAAAACAAAAAACCAACCAACCCTTGGACCCGTGGTTTCAGCAATTAGCTCAATGTGCTAATGAGAGTCTTCAGGGAGAACAGCATTAATTAATGGGTGAATTTCACTTTAATAAATGTATAGGCAATTTTCTAAATGCAGATGGTGGAGTCGGCCCTGATGGCTCTACCCAGAGCCACTCAATATGGTAAGTGTCGGAGGAAAGTGGTTAATTTGTAAAATGCTTCATGATCCTGATTAGAAGAGAAATAATGCTTATTTTTGCTTCCCAGTGTACTATCATTCATCTCTCCACAGTCTGGGAACGCTAATACCCTTCCCACCCCCATGGTGTCCTAAGGCTCTTTGTCATTCCTATTGTCCTGAAATGGGAAAACCTCTCCCTCCCGAGGACTGGGGGGACTTCCCCCCTTCTGTGGGTTCACTGTCCTAGTTTCTAATCCCAAGGCAAGGGGCCTTTATCTTCTAGCTCTCTGAGTAGCCAGAAAGGGCCGGAACATGGTCCAGACAAGATCAATGGCACCGTTTTAAGGAAAGAGCCTTCCAGGAAATGTAACCCTCCCGTCATTGTTTCCTTAAGAAATAACTTGCAGTAGTTAGTTATAGACATCTAAAAACACAAGTAATGACGGGGAGCTAAGAGAAGTGAATTCCTCTCTGTACCAACCCTCTGGACCCGTTCACTTCCTGCTGACAGCGAGGAGAACAAAGGACAGGTGTGAACCTGGACTCCTCCAAACGCGCTCTCTCCCTGGGATGTATTAAGCACTGTGTGTGCACACCTATTGGAAGGTCATAACTACAATAAAATTAAACTACACTTGATCAACGACCTTCAAAAATTACAAGAAGTAAGAATTCATTACAACCATTATCTTGACAATAAAATCTCAGTTTAACAAATCTTCTATTTGCTGGACCCCAACTAATTGGGAAATCCTGTTCAATGGAAATGCCTTGGCCTGTTTTAAGAATCAGACTGAGGACGTGCTCCACGATGGCTGCTACTGCTCACCGCTACTGCTCGGCGAGAAAGAGGTGAAGGACAGGTCACCTGTCTGTGCTGCCTCGCTGGGTGTCTGCCTCACTCGCTGGAGCCTCCACGTGGAGATTTAGAACATGCCTCTGAGGAACTGCACGATCCTCAGAACAGATGCCACCTGCTCACCTCTATAGCACGTCTCTCAGGGCAGCTAGACCATCGCATTCTAGGGACACTTTAATGTACATGAGCTGAAGTTTTCTCTCTCAATCCATAATGATTAAAAAACTAAGTTAATCAGTCACTCCATTCTGATATGTTCTGAATCCAGAACAAAAATCTAGTATCACCACAAAATCTGTATGATCCTAAAATCTCGGATTTTTTTTTTTTTTTAAGAACCAGAATAGAATTTGGGATTATCAAGTATTCATCTCCCAGGTGAGAAAACTAGACTGAGAGGAGTTGGGATACTTGCTCAAAGTCAGGTGGATGCAGCAGAAACGCAGACCCGGCTCCCACCTGCAGAGGAAAGCACTGGGCTACACGGCCCCAGAGGGCGAGATTTGCCTGCTTGCTTTTCCTTGCCAGTTTCCCAGTGGGCACACTCCTGAGACCTGGGCATTCATCCACTGGCATTATTGCTCTCGGCTTGGCTGGATTTTAGTCTCTGGAGTAAATAGGCTGCTAAATTTAGACAAGCAGAGCAGACTTAGCTGAGTGAAGAAACCAGCTTTGCCATGTCAGCACACAGCAGCTTTGCCAGATGCAATTTATGTGTCTGCTGGAGACGCCCTCCTAATCCACAGACCCCGGGAAGGCAGGAAAGCGGCAAGCCATGTCTCATTGTGTCATCAAGCTGAGAGGGAAAACACAGGCCTGATTCCATCCCATGTTATTGGGAGTTGGACAATTAAAACAAAAGTGCTTAGAAAATTCTTGCTAAGAGTTAGAAGAAATAGCATGTGAAGGGCTAGGAGCACATCGCCCCCTCCTCGCCCTGGGTGGACTCTGTTCAGAAGCTCTGATTGGGACCCAGGTGTGTCCCCTCCTGCACTGTTAGGAGAAATCAAGGACCACTGACGGTCAGGACCATGTGCTGCTTGGTCCATTCTGAAAAGTCCGCTGGCCACATGAGCATTGGGAGAGAGACCATTTATTGATCCACTCCTGGGGCAATGTTTGGAAATGCCAGGGAAATGCACAAGCCTTGTCCAGGACTCTATTGGTGTGCCCAGTGGGTGACGTTCACCTCTTCAGCAATCCATTCATTTATTCCACAGACCTTTAACCGACCACTTGTGCTGGCACTTGTGCTGGGGATAAAATAATGAGGAAAGCAGATGCAATTCCTGTCCTCGAGGAGCTTACAGTCCAGTGGCAGAGAGCATGGAAGGCAATAGTCTCCACAGTAAGGGGATTGGTGACCAGTGTCTCCATTTCCCTGTCTAGCTTTGTGATGGTGGGTTTTGGGTGCTAATGGGGTAGGGCAGTCTAGCTGGGGCCAGGACCAGAATCCAGCTAGGCCAATGGATCTAGCTAGCAGGGGATTAAGAGTGCAACTTCTGGAATCAGGCTGCCCTGTTACTGTCTTGTCCCTGTCACTTACCAGTTATGTGACCCTGGGCAAGTAACTGAGCACGCCCAGGTCTGTCTCCTCAGTTGTAGTTGGGTATGGTGTCTACCTCGTCAGGCTGCCGGGGGCCTCAGTGAAATGATGCCCAGAGACATGGCCTGGCAGATGGAAAATGCCAGGGTTCTGGGCCAGAAATTCAGTTTGTTGAAGGCAGGGTACTTGATTAACAATAACACTAATCTAAGCAGTACAGAGGGCTTGGGAGTCGGTCACAGGATATGGCAGCAGAGTTCAAAAGTGAGGCTGGTCTCAGGCAGGAAGGTAGTGCGGGCAGGTGGGCAGCCACGCAGTGGGCTGAGCCTGAGGATCTGTTTTGCATTTCCTGACGCATCGATACGGGCATTTCAGGGGAACAGGGAGTGCCAGGGGCCTCAAGAGGAGACAGACCTGTGTTCAAAGCTATTAGAAGTCCTGAAGTCAGCATGTTTGCCTAAATTTTCCCTCTTGTTCACTTGTGGGCAGAACAAGCCCAATCAAGGTCCCAGTCACCCTGCCACTCATGCTTTCCAGCCCAACGTTCACAGGAAGACAGAACCAAATGCTTTTTCTCTGTCTTGGTTTTCACTGGAAGCATAAGAAGTGAGGACGCCTGTCCTGTGCAAGTCTGCAGGAGAGTTTAAGTTCACAGTAAAACTGCAATTTGAGCCCATTAGAGAGAGATTGGGCTACTGACACAGATGGGAAAAACAGTGCATTAGCCTATTTCCTTCCTGTAAAGACCTGTAAAAGCCCGCGTGATTTTTGCAGAATGAGATTGTTGCAGCCAGTAATCAGCTCGGGCAGCACCGAGCCCTGAAATCAACCAGACTGGGTCAAAGAGGCTCTGTGCTGGCTCTGGAATGTGAACTAATTTATCTTTTTTTTTTTTTTCTTTTTTGTGACCGGCACTCAGCCAGTGAGTGCACCGGCCATTCCTATGTAGGATCCGAACCCGCGGCGGGAGCGTCACTGCGCTCCCAGCGCTGCACTCTCCCGAGTGCGCTATGGGCTTGGCCCTGAACTAATTTATCTTAATATTCACAATGATCAGACGGGGTCACTATCACCTTATTACTTCTTGGCAGATCTGCTGTTGCCCGAACTCCTCACTTGCTTGGAGTTCTTTGGAGATCTAACCTGTGTGCTGTGTTTCATATCTACTGAGAATCCATGGCTTCTTGGGGCCAGACAACACCAGCACCCTCGACTCAGCTGAAAGAGGGTTAAGATGGGTGGGATTGGCCAACGGGTAGTTTTTGAGTGGTATCCCCAGAACTGTCTGCTCACATACTCTGGGAGGGCCCTGGGAGCACCGTGCACTACCTGGAGAGCCTAATTGTTGGGAAAATGGAACAGTTTGGTCAGGCTCCCCTTGCCTCGGAGCCGGTTCAGGGCAGTTCAGTAAACATTGTGTGTGTGGGCAGAGTACTGCACCTGTAAGGCAGCGCCACTTTGGCTGCTGTTTTACTGCCTCGGGTGCCTGCCTTACACGGCCATGTTTTTCCAGACCTGTGGCTTCCAAGGACCATGTGCCCGGTTACTGAGTTTATAGACCTGTGTGAAGGGATCTGGTGATCCAGCCTGGTGTGTGAAGGGTTTGTGACCCAGTCTGTGAACGGGCTTGAGGGGTCTGTGGGCTCCAGACCCAGCCCTAGCTCAACCATCAGCCCAGTCAGTGCAGGATTACCGGCAGGTAAAAGAGCCACGGCAACTAGCGTGGTCGCCTAGCGTTACAACTGGCGTCACGAACAGGATTAAGAGCTAGATGATTGGTGCTGTGAGGATTCCAGGCCTTAGCCTTAGCCTCGCAGTAGCCCTTGTCGTAGCCAGACACTAATTAATGCCCAGGCTTTTATTAACTGAGCGCACACTCCCAGCTGGGCTGCTGCCTAACGCGAAGTTTACAACTTCATGTAATGAGGAGCTCAAGTGAGTGTAATCGTGTGACTATTTCTTCTTAATAAATCACTCAATGGTTTGTCAGGGACAATTCTTTCCCACTGATGTCTGATTTAGGAAAAGCCAACCTCTGCTGTGGACAGTCTTGGAGCAATATCCTAAAACAATGACCCAGAAACAACAATAGCCCAGCCTAGTTAGGCAGACGGGACCTTCCATTTGGTGGCTCTGAACTACTCAGAAATCATTGACCCAAGAGGTGGTGGAATTCCCAGGTTCAGACCAACACGGGTTCTAAACAGCTCTGGATGGCACGACTCCCAGCCCAAGGCTGTGGCTCTTCCAGCACAGCAGCCTCCGGGTCAGGGGCAGGGGACACACTCCAGCACTGCCCACTTTGTGATCATCCAGCTCATTCAAGAATGTTCTATGCAGGGCTTTTCACCTATACAGTTTATTATCCTGTTTGGAGCTCCTGCAAATGGAGACGATCCATGCCAGCATGGTGCTGTCATTGTTGCCTCCGGTCTGTTTACTCTCTGCTCCCTTTAGGAAGGGAAAGGCTGGAAACTGCATCCTAATGGCCCAATTAGTCCTAATGCTGCGTAGTGTTGACTGTTTAGTTACCACCATATTGTGTACAGAACTAATTGTGGTGAAAGCAAATGAATGGTCAGGAAACAAACAGGCTACTAGAAAATAATTACTTGGAGTGTTTCTCTTCAGTACCTGTGCAGCGGATTTCATTATAGTCAACAGCCTCTAAGCTGCTCGAAATAGTGGTATTGTCATTTTCATAGAAACTTGATAATGACATTAATTTATCTTAATGGCTTGTTCTATTGTTATAAATAGTAAAATTAGCTTAAATTGTCTTGCTTTTGCTGGTTTTGGATGGCTGCAGAGGGCCCCGCAGCAGACGATGAGTAGATAATTTGGTGTGCTTGACAGATTTCCAATAATTTGTTATGTGGAACATGGGTAATGCTAGTACCATTAATGTTCATTTTCCTCTAAATTCATTACTGCCCTTTTCCCTTTTATCTTTTTTAATGTCTGGGCCATTTTTCTATATTTCAAGTGGAGCCTCAGAGCCTATTCATATTCAGCCAGCTATTAACATTCTGCACATAGGGAACATTTTGTAGAAAAACAACCCTTTATGAAATGATGAGCCTGGTGGCTCTGTCTGACAGAAAAGCAGGCAAAATGGGGGCGCTTACCAGTATCAGGGCCTGGGTATAATTAATCAAATGTAATTTTAAAGAAATTTAAATGTTTTCATTTTATAGCAAAGGTAAAACACACTCAAGGGAGAATCTAAGAAGGTATAAATGCATTAATAACATTTTCCCTCCCTTTCATATTACTCCTATTTTGACTTCACGTGGCATTTTATCAGAGGTTATTATTCAACATTCTCTATAAATTCGATTGTAATTAATCCCTAAGAAATGTTATGACTAATTTTATTTCTGTAAGCAGATATGTTGACATAATATCTGGGACAAACATAAGGACTATTCATCACTAGAAAAACTCTTAGAATTTAGTATATTTACTTTCAGTTCCAAATCTTTGTCTTTATTTCATCATGGATTGGAAGAGAACACAAATCAGTTGCTTCAGTCTTTCAGGATTTTCTAAGTACATCTTCCCTACTTTCTTTCATGAAGCCTACCAAATAATAAAGAGACTGATTAGAGCTTTTAATCATTTTAATAATGTATATATTTTGGTTTACAAATATGAAAAAATATATGCAATATTTACCCTGTACAAGGGAATAAGCGTTGCACCTCAAAGCTGGTTTCTTTTTACAATTCGGGCAGAGTGGTGTTGAAAGCTCAGTGCTTATAGACACTGAGTCTTAGGCTGAGGGACACAAGCCACCTCACTCCCACTCCTGCCCCAGGTTAAAATGCCCACCTGGGGTATAGAGAAAATGCAAGCATATTTGGTGAGAAATAGGCTTTAATATTATAAAATGCATTTTTTAAAGAAGTGAACTAGTGGATAGACATGTGGGTAACTGGGGAACAGGCACAGATTTGCAATGTTGTTGCAACCTGGAGAACTGCACTGGGCGCAAAGTCCATGGGTATGAACAGGTGTGACTACAGGTTAAAGGAATAAATTAATGAATTAACGTAGAAGTTAGGTATATAAAATTTATGAAATTTAGTTTGGACTTTTCATTAAATAGAAAATAGCTTCTAGCTCTTAATTTTGTTTCTCTTCAAATATTAAAAATATTTCTAATTCTTCAAGTACTACCCGAATTGCTCTTGAAAATAAATATTGCACACATGTACTCTGAACAGTGATATTTTTGTCCAGATATCTCTTTTCCAAGTTATATGTATATATGTATATTCACTAAACCCATTTAATATTTGGGTACATTCCTTTTAGACTGTTTCTGTGGAACTTAATCGTGGAAACTAATTTAAAGAAAATGGCCCATTCATATTAGTTTCATATTCTTTTTAATTTCAGGTTTTTCATTGTGACCAAGTAATAATTATGAAGGTCATAATAAATGGTTAAATTTTTTTAAAAAGTGAACTTAACAAAAAAAAAGATTGACTTTCTTATGATGTTTTGTTCTCAAAATAAGGAAGGTTCTCCTTTCTGGAATTGTGCAAAACTCTTCCCAGTGTTTCGGGGTCCTGTTGGGGACTGCCAAAGAAGGAAGATTCAGATTTTTTTAAAAAGTAGACCCTAGACACTTCTGTCAAACCCAAAGTCCCCAGATGATGATTTTCACACTGAAATAGAAAATGAACATTTAAAGAACTTTTCCTTTTCATGAGCCAAAATTATTTTTATTCCACTGACAGAAACAGATTTTAAAAGCAGCTTATTCAATAAAATCACCCAAATGTACTCTTGAATGTACGCCTAGGTTCTTCCAACCTCAGGGAGGAATGAAGGATAATGTACGAATAATGTAATGTATCAGAGGGGCGATTCATAAAATATTTATCCTAAAGCAGAAAATGTGTCTGTCTTTCTTGTTCATTTATAAAATAATAGTTTAGAGGAATTAGGTAACAGCTAAATCCCTTAGTCAATGGAATTGGCTTCACCCAGAGTCCATTAGACTGTTATGTGTCTACTAAGGAAGACGCGTCCTGTCAGTGGTGCATAATGGATCATGAAAGATAAATGGAATTAGGCAATTGAATAATTAGAGTGGTGCCCACCAGAGTGGCTCTAAGTAAAGGGCTGCAGGGATTTCCATTAGAAACCTCCAATTCTCAAATGAGAATTCCATTTCAATGGTTAGAAATCCATCTGGGAAAATTTGGCTGGAGCTGAAATTTAGTGCCAGGTGGGGAACCGAAGGGAAAGAAACTCCCCAAGAGGCAGCCTGGTACTCACAGGCCAATGCTGGGTGATTTAGAAGTTATACTGAAGGGACTTGAACCCCACCCCCTTCCCACCTAAATAAGTCTCCCAAGCACTAATTTGATTCCAGATTTGGTGGAATCAAACATTTCTGAAGGGGTGGTGGTGGTGGTGGTCTGATCTGCTCCTCTGTCCTCAGGCTTGGAGCACTCAGAGGTGACTTAGGAAAAGGCTGTGCTGTGAATGGTGTGCCCTGGGATTGTGCAGTGTACAACCCACACAACTGTGCTCAGCCACCCTTCAAGGGCCACCCTCTCAACACCTAGCACAGTGCCTGGCACATAGGGGCTGCTCAACAATATCTGATTAATAAACAAATTACTGTGATCTTTACTAAATTCAATGAGAAAGCAAGAGGAGACAAATTGCAAATGATGATAACCCCAGGGCTGGCACACTATGTTGGAAGAAGAATAGGTGCAGCTTTGTTGCGATGTATTATGAGAAGAGAATAAAGTCCGTGGGCCATTTTAAAGCAACCCCAGATGAATTTCTTCACTCAGCAGAATTTATTGAGAAGCTACAATGTGCCAGGCTGTACTAAGTGCTGGGAATACAAAGATGAAAACACAAGGAGCTCTGTGTGTCTTGGGGAGATGTCTCGCTATCTTGGGGATAGAGAATGGTTCCCAGTGTACGGGGTGCACGAGGGAGGAACCGCTCAGTTTGCCTGGAGAGCCCTGAGGTGTCTCAGCACATTCATGTGCAGTAAAACATGCGCCAATATTCAAGTGTCTGTTTTCATTCCACAGGATCGAGCTCCATTCTGAAAGCTATTGCTGGAAGGAAAGGTTTTTATTAAACAGAGAAGAGCAAAATCTCCTGGACCCCAGTTTGGCTTCTTGTTAGCTGGGTAACCTTGAACAGGTCACTGAGCATCTTTAAGCCTCAGTTCTCTCGGTGTTAACAGGGTCATAAAGTAATCTCTTTTTAGTTCTTTGAGGAACCTCCATACTGTTTTCCACAATGACTGTACCAATTTACACTCCCACCAACCATATAGGAGGGTTTCCTTTTCTCTGCATCCTCGCTGGCATTTCTTTTCTATTGTTTTTATAATAGCCAGTCTAACTGTAGTGAGAGGATACCTCACTGTGGGTTTGATTTGCATTTCCCTGATGATTAGCGACGTTGAGCATTTTCTTATGTACCTGTTGGCCATTTGTATGTTTTCTTTTGAGAAATGTCTGTTCTGGTCCTTTGCCCGTTTTTTAATTGGGTTATTTGTTTTCTTGCTATTGAATTGTTTGAGTCCTCATATATTCTGGATATTAGTCCCTTGTCAGATGCATAGTTTGCAAACACTTTCTCCCTTTCTGTAGGCTGTCTCTTCACTTCATTGATTGCAAAAGTGAAACTCTGTGCCCATTAAATACTGCCCCCCCCAGCCCTTGCTGCCACCATTCTACTTTCTGTCTCTATGAATTTGACTGCTCCTGGTACCTCACATAACTGAAATCAGGCAGTATTTGTTCTTCTGTAACTGGCTTATTTCACTTAGCATAGTGTCTTCACGTTTCATCCATACAGTAACATGTGTCAGAATTTCCTTTCTTTTTAAGGCTAATATTCATACATGTAATATATGCACACACACACACAGGTACCTCAAAAAGACAATTGGAAAGATTCATATTATATTTTAATTATATTTTTCCACAAACTTTTTACTTTTTGAAGTACCCTTGTATGATTCATATACAACTATCTCACATTTTCTTTTTCCATTCATCTGTTGATGGATACTTGGGTTGCTTCCACCTCTTGGCTATTGTGAATGCTGCAATGAACATGGGTGTATAAATATCTCTTTGAGATTCTGCTTTCATTTCTTGAGATATATACCCAGCAGTGGAATTGCTAGATCATATGGTAATTCTATTTTTATCTTTTTGAGGAACTGCCATACTATTTTCCATAGTAGCTTCTCCATGTTACCGCCCCACCAACAGCGCATGAGGTTTCCACCTGCTCCACACCCTCGTCCACACTGCTGTTTCCTGTTTTTTTGATAGTAGCCATCCTAATAGGTGAGGTGGTATCTCGTTTTGGTTTTACTCATCTTTTAAGACCTCACTTACACCTCTCCCTTCCTGCTAAAATCCCCCCGGTTTCCAAGCAGAGTTAGCATCCTGTGTGCACCCCTGATGCCTGTTCTCAACCCAAGCACATTTTATGAGGTTCCGTGTCTATTTCTTATCTGTATCCTCTGGACTTTGAGTTCCCAGAGACTGGTCCCATTCAGGTATCCTCAGCATCTGAGACAGAACAGGTATTTTAGAAGTATTTGTCGAATAAATAAAAAGTGTTTTAGCATTCATATTTAACATCACCTTTTTTTGTTGATTTGCTCGTTTAATTTTTTATCGAGCTGTAACATACACATGGTAAAGTGTACATATCAAGCGTTCAGCTCAATGAATCTTTACATAGGTTTCTGCTTGTGTAACTATCATTCAGATGAAGATAAAGAACCACCATAAAAAGTTCCCCTGGGACTCTTACCAGTCAAATACCTCCCCCTGCAAGGTAACTTCTTCTGTTTTGATTTTTTAAAAAAAACCCTTGATTGCTTTGCCTGTTGTTGAACATCGTATAAATGGAATCACACAGAATGTGCTCCTTAGTGTCTAACTTCTATCAGTCAACCTAGTATCTGGAGGATTCATCCATGCTATTGCATGTGTTGGTGGTGCATTCCTTTTTATTGCTGAGTAGTAATCCATTGTATGAATATATCACAATTCATTCATCTATCCTCCTGTTGACAGATATTTGGATTGTTTCTAGTTTTTGGCTATTGTAAATAAAGATGGTATAAACATTCTTGACTAATGCTAGTAAATATGCTATGAATATCTTATATATCTTTTCAGGGATAGATGCTCTCATTTTTCTTGTGTCTGTGTCTTAGAGTGGAATTGCTGGGTCGTACTAGATGTGCACGTGTAGCTTTAGTAGGTAGTGCCACTTTTTTTAAGTGGTTGAATGAATTTACACCCTCCCCCTCCAACAATGAGTTCCAGTTGTTCCCTATCCTTGCCAACACTGGTATGGTCAGTCTTTTAGTTTTGTCATTCTAATGGGTGAGCATAGGCCTTTTATGATAGTTTATCTAATTTCAAACTTCTTTGTAGTGAAAATTTTGTTTTTATACTGGTATTTTGAAAATCCCTTGTCAGAATTTTTTCTATTTATAAAATGTCTGTATATTTATATCCTTCTTCATTTGAGATAGATATTTAAATACTTTTTCTTAGTTTTCTTAGGAGGGCTTTTAAGCATAACTAGTTGAACAATTGAGCTGAAGTCTGTCCTCACTGTCACGTGAGGGGAACAGCCGCCTGGGGTCATGAGGCCAGGACGCCCTGAGCCTGCCTTGGCAGGAGCCCGGCTCTGCTCCCAACCTACCATGTGGCTTTTAGCAAGTTTATACAAGCTCTTGGCAACTTGGTTTCTTCATCCATAAAACTAGGATAATTGTAGAAGCTCATGAAGTTGTTATTAGGATTAAATAAGTTATTGCACCGACAATACCCCCAGCACAGAGTTAATACTTGTTAAACGTTAGCTTTTATTGTCACCCAGTTCCCCCCATGCCATTTATTCAATGTTACTTCCTTTCTCATTGTTTTCATATTCTTAGTTAGTCTTAGTAAGAGCTCATAAAGTTTAGGCATATATCTGGAACCTAAGCATTGTTTTATTGGTTATTTTGTTCCATTCTTAAGTCAATATCATATAGTTTCATTGATTGCCATTGGATCATATATTTTATAATTATCTGGGAAGTTGAGTTCTCCTGATTCTAATTTCATTTTCCTTCCCCAATGAAATACTCTTAAATATTTATTTTTTCCACACGGATTTTTAGTATAATTCCTATGGGAATTTAAATTAGTTTTTGAACTCTATAATGAGCTGCAGGAGTTCTTTGATCTTTATCATTTCAAATATTTCTACTCCGAAATGCAGCACAACACCCAAGTTTTCAATACATCCTTTTTTTCTCCCACAGGAATTTTCCTCCAGTAGATCTTGCAATTACCACACCAGGTTAATTTCCAGGTATATTCTTTAAAACTCTTGTGAATGGAATTTCCTCACTCACTATGTTTTCCGTTTATCCCCCTTGTATTAGAAAGTGATTATATTTGTGGGTTTATGTCACAGCGCATCACTTTTGATTGATTATCTTCAATAGTTTTCTGTTGGTGAGAGAGATAGCAAATTACATTGGGAAGAACAGGGGCTTCGGAGCAGAGGGGCCAGGCTGTGAATACACCTGCTCCTCATGACCTGTGTGGGGCTTTGGGCACATTCCCATCTGCCCTGAGCCACAGGGTCTTCACCTGTGTGTGTGTGTGTGTGTGTGTGTGTATGTGTGTGTGTGTGTGTATGTGTGTGTGTGTGTGTGTATGTGTGTATGTGTGTGTGTGTGTGTGTATGTGTGTGTGTGTGTGTGTGTGTGTGTGTGTGTGTGTGTGTGTGTGTGTTGGGGGTGGGGGTGGTAATAATAGCTAGGGAGGGCTTGTGCTGAAATCCAGAGCTTCTTTCTTAAAAAATATAAGCTTCTGGAGATATACCCAAAAGAACTGAAAACAGGATCTTGAAAAGATAATTTTACACCCATGTTCATAGCAGCATTAATCACAATAGCTAAGAGGTGGAAGCAACCAAGTATTCATTGATGGATGAATGAATAAAAAAATGTGGTCGATACATACACTGGAATATTATTTAACATTAAAAAGGAAGGAAATTCTGACACATGCAACACCATTGGATAAATCTTGAGGGCATCATGGTAAATGAAATAAGCCAGTCAAAGAAGGACCAATACTGTATGAGTATACCACTACAGTATGCTCATGAGGTAGCTACAGTAGTCGAATTTATAGAGACAGAAAGCAGCATGGTAGTTTCCAGGGGCAGTGGGAAGGGGAGAATGGCTGTTGTTTAATGGTACAGAGTTTCAGCTTTCCGAGATGAAAGAGTTCTGGAGATGAAAGAAGGTGATGGTTGCACACACATGTGAATGTACTTAATGTCACTGAACCATACACTTAAAAACAGTCAAGATGGTAAATTTTATATTATGTGTATTTTATCACAGTTAAAAAGAATAGTAATTTTAAAAAATAATATAAACTGGATCTGGCATTCTGGAAACAGGTTCCTAGCAGATGGAAGTTACCAGTGCAATAGAACATATGGTATGCTTCAAAAAACAATGTAGTGCTATGCTCCAAAAAAATATGTAGTGCTCAAAGCCACTAACAAATGTTTAATTATGCACCTTTTGTATCTCCTGATATGTAATAAAGGGAATCATATTTGCTCTTTTCTCTAGTTAGCAAGTTGCAGGTAAGATTATTCCTTCCACAACCTACACTGGGGGTGGGGCTGGAGGAAACCAGGTGAGATAAAGAAGAGCACAGGGCTGCAAATGTAAAATACTCTTGTTTATAACACTAATAAAATTAGCAGCTTGCATTTATTGAGTTTTTGTGCTAAACATTTTTCATCATTATTTTATTTAATATTCATGATAACCATTGAGGTAAGAATTATTCCAATTTTCCCAGCAAGAAAACTGAGGTTAGAGAGTGAAAAAGAGAAACAGCAGGATATCTTGTTGTTCCTGCAAACAGGCTACTGCACTGAGTGAATTCTTAGTTTTTCAAAGAAGAGAGAATAGGTAATTCTCTCCCAGATCCAGTTCCCCATGTAATTGACCCGCTGATCCTAAAATTCACATGGAAATGCAGCATAGCCAAAGCAATCTTGAAAAGGAGAACAAAGTTGAAGGACTAACAGCTCCTGATTTCAAAACCTACTGCAAAGCTGTAATAACAAAGATTGTCACTGGCATAGGATGGACACATATCAATGGCATCGGATTGAGGGTCCAGAAATAAACCCACACATCTAGGGTCAACTGATTTTCAACCAAGGTGCCAAGACACTTTAATGGGAAAAGAATAGTCTTTTCAACAAATGATGCTGGGACAACTGGATATCCACATGCAAAAGAATGAAATTGGACCCCTACTTCACACCATTCAAAAATTAACTCAAAATAGATCAGAGACCCAAACTTAAGAGCTCAAATTCTAAAACTCTTCAATCTATCATTTTAAAGCTATAAAACATAGGCGTGAATCTTTGTGACCCTGAATTAGGCATGGTATCTTAGAGATGATACTGAAAGCACAAGCAACTGAAGAGAAAGTAGATAAATTGTACTTCATCACAACGAAAAATGTGCTTAACTACGAAGAAAGTGAAAAGACAAGCCATAGACTAGGGGCCAAATATTTGCAAATCATATATCTGATAAAGGACTTGTATCCAGAATATCCAGGACTTGCAACTCTAAAAAGAGAGATAAACCAATTTTTAAAATGGGCAAAGGGTTTGAATACGCATTTCTCTGACAAAGATATTCAAATGGCCAATGAGCTCAAGAAAAGATGCTCAACATCATGAATTGCTAGAGCAATGCCAATCAAAACCACAGTGAAACAGCACTTCACACCCACTAGGGTGGGATAACAAAAATAATAATAGCAGCAACTGCTGTCAACGGCATGGAGAATTGGAACCTCATACACTGCTAGTAAGAATGTAAAATGATGAAGCTGCTTCGGAAGACAGTTTGACGGTTCTTCACAAAGTTACACATAGAGTTACCACATAACCCAGAAATTCCACTCCCATGTATGCAGGAAATAAAAACATGTGTCCACATAAAATTTGTACGCCAATGTTCATAGCAGCGTTATTCATACTAGACCAAAAGTAGAAACAACCCCAATGTCCATCAACTGATAAATGGATATCAACAAAATGCGGGATATCCATACAATTATTCAGCCATAAAAAGAAAGGATGTATTGATATATGATACAACATAAATGAACCTTGAAAACATTAGGCTAAGTGCAAAAAGCCGAAACCATACATTGTATGAATCCATTTATATAAAATGTCCAGAATAGGCAAATCCATAGAGATAGAAAGTAAATTAGTCGTTGCCGGGGGAAGAGGGTATTGGGGATTGGCTAGTAATGGGTACAGGGGTTCTTTTGGGGTGATGAAAAGTTCTGGAGTTAGACGGTGGTTATGGTTACATAAATTTTTTAAAGTAGTACAATTTATCTACTTTTCTTTGGTTGCTTTGAATACTGTACTCTTATGCTGAAAATCACAGAATCATATTCTTCAAAAGGGTGACATCTATGATCTGTGAATTATCTCAATTTAAAAAGTAAAAAGCAATTTAATTTCTATATATCAGCAAAAACTGTTAGAAAATATAATATAAAAATATATTTTTTACAATATCAGCAAAAGCATGAAATATGTAGGCATAAATCTAACAAAAGGTGTGCAACTGTTTTTAGAGAAAAGTGTAAAAGGTATTGAAATAATTTGAAAGCACCAAAAGCAATTGACAGAAACATGAAGTTCATGGATAAAAAGTATCAATATTGTAAATGTAATATTGTAAAGATGTCAATTCTCTCTGAATGATCTCAATGCAATTCCAATGAAAATCTCAACAGACTTTTCCAAAAAATGTAGCAAGCTGAATCTAAGATTTTATAAAAGTAAAGAACCAAGAATAGCCAAAGAATTCCTGGAGGGGAAAAAAGCAGAAGGATCTTCATATCAAATATGAAGACTCATTACACAGCTAAGACTATAGAGAAAAAGTAAAATGGGATCCTTACCTGACACTATGCACAAAAATCAATTCTGATGGATAAAAGTCTTGAAGGTGAAGGCAAAACCTAAATAAAGGAGAGTATCATAATGACACAGACACGAAAAAGAATTTCTTAAACAAGTTCCGCAAAGTACTAGCTATAACTGAAAAGACTGGTAAATGCAGCTACATTAAAATCAAGAACTTCATTTGTCAAAATACAACATCAAAGAAATTAAAAGACACTTTACACTAAATGCACAATGGTATCATGGATTAAGTTCTGAGACAGAAAAGGACATTGCTAGAAAAATGGTGAAATCTGAATAAAGTCTGGAGTTTAGTTAATAGTAAGGTACACCAATGTTGGTTTCTTAGTTTTGAAAAAAGCATATGGTCATTTAAAATGTTAACATTAGAGGAAACTGGGCAAATAGTGTATGATAATTCTCTGTACTGTGTTTGTAACTCTTCTGGAAATCTAAACTTACTCCAAAATAAAAAGTTTATGGACAATTTGGAAACTGACTTTTGCAATACATGCCACAAATAATTTGTTTTAAAGAACTCCTAAAAATCAATAAGAAAAATTTATACCACTCAACAATAAAATGGGCAAAAATCATGAACAGAGTTTAGAAGAGAAAAAACAAATGTCAAATCAACTTAAAGCAAGGCAGTAATCACATTATTAAGATAACTGTAAATTAATATCTCAGTGCTATCCCATCTCAATCAATCCTCTTATAAACTGCTGGCAGAAATGGAAAATGAAAGACACTTGGGAACAATGTGCAGCCTAGCAATTCCTTCTCTATGTGCATGCCCTAGAGCTGCTCTTGCTCTTGCAGAGAGGCGTCTGCAAGAACGTTCACGGCAGCACTTTCCATAGTACACAAAAACCAGAAACACTGAAAGGCCCGTCGATAGGATAATGAATAACTGAATCATGGCGTGACCACACAATGGAATGGTACACGACAACAAAAACGGATGGTCTTCCAATACACAAAAGTAAGGGTGAGTCTTACTTAGAACCACGGCCAAATCAAAAAAGTCTCAGATGAGCCAACGTGCAGTATAATATTTGATGAAGCTCAAAGTCAACAAAAATTCAACTTTGTATCATAAAACTATAAATTAAAAAGCAAGAGGGTGATAAAGAGAAAATTTAGGGTAGTGGTAACCCCAGGGTTGGGGATGAGGCGGGAGGGTGGCTGCAGACGGAGACACTCAACTGGTTTCAGTGACACTGGTGACATTCTCGTTCTCAGTTTGGGTGATGGGTTTATGGTGCTTATTTTATTATTATGCTTTATGCTACCATATGCATTATTATATAAAGTGTTACCGAATTTTTAAAAATTTAAAGATAGGTTTTGGAAAGGAAGCAATGGTTAGAGAAGGTTTCTTTTAAAACCCTAGTGTTTCTAGAGGAAAATGGAATCTGTTAAAGTCTTCAAGAGATGCTGGAATCATCCATGTCTTTTCGGCTAGAATGTGTGCCATGGACTTTTTGAAATATCCCACACAGCCATGTAGCCACCACCTGGGCCAAGAAAATCTTAACAGAGTCCTCGAAGCCCTATCCCTTATGTCCCCTTCCAGTGTCTACTCTCTAAAGTTTTAGAAAATGTTTATTGCAAAATGAAGTGCATGAGGACGTTCCTGCACACAGGCATCTGTGCATTCATGCAGCTGGGAACCCCCAAGACACATGTTCTCTCAGAGGTCCCTCTGGTCAACCTAAATAACAGAGAGAGCTGGGACTTTTTAAAAGAACAGTGAGTTTAATTGGGAATAGGACATTGCAGTGTAACACGCATGCCACAGCAAACTATGTGCGTATTCAGGGAGGAAAAGGAAGGATGGAAGATTACATGATTGTTTGGGGATAATTATCCCTGGCTACAAGGATTAATAACAAGGGTGATGCCCGTCTGAGGTTGAACAGGCAGTTGCCGGGAAGATGTCCTTGCTGAAGTATTTTTTGGGCAAGGCTGTGGTTTTGCAGAATTTTTGTAATAGTTCTTGTTATCGGGTGTGCGTGCATGAAAACCCTCCCTTCGTGGCTGTCCCCAGCTAGATTTGTCAGGGCTTTTTAAACACAAGCAAGTCCATTTTGATTCTGAAAACTTTCACGGGACCCCTTCCCTCCACCCAACCCAGACGAAGAGCCACGCTTAGTCAGAGCCCAAATCCCAGAGTCAGAGCCAGAGAGCGCCGGAGCTGCATGGCCAAGCCTCCTCTGTTCTCAATGCGGAAACTATTATGCAGATCAGTGTCACTGTGATGAAGCTGCTTGTGCATCTGTTTCAAGACTTCTCTCCCTGAAAGTAAATGAGCAAAATCTATGAAAGAAAACGCCAAGGTTTTTTTTTTTTCTTTCTCTTTTTTAAAGATGACTGGTAAGGGGATCTTAATGAGCAAACCGGCCATCCCTATATGGGATCCGAACCCGTGGCCTTGGTGTTGTCAGCACCACGCTCACCCAGTGAGCAAACCGGCCATCCCTATATGGGATTCGAACCCGTGGCCTTGGTGTTATCAGCACCACACTCTCTCGAGTGAGCCACGGGCCGGCCCCCAAACTCCAAGTTTTAATATACTTTTTATTTATTGACCACTCCTTTTTTCTTAATCCATTGTTAGCTGTGGAGCTTATTAAGGTGTCTTTTAGTCATTCCAAAGAGAACGAAGTCACAGAAAAGGTTGTGGCCTGGGATTATCTGTGTTGTTTGATTAAGAATCACTTATAGGTCAAGGATTCTGCACTGAAAACTTTTCAGAATCTCCTTCCCCCCCACCAGTTTCAGCAAGATCCTTGTAGATGCATCCTGCCATGTGGCAGACGTGGCCACAGGAGCATCTTTTCCTGTCTCCGGTGCTCCCTGCAGGTGCTCACTGCTCTCTTGATTTTATCACTGGAGCTCCAAAACCCGTCTGGTTCAAGGAAGTTTCCAGGGAGGAGCCCCAAAGCAAATGGCAGGTCGGTGTCCTCGCCCGACATGGGGCCTCAGGGGTCAGCTGAGGGTTTGTCTCTTTCCAGGCTCACTCCCTCTCAGCCTGAGGTCAGAAAACCGACACTTCTGCAGTACTATTTTTTTTAATCCATTTTTATTCCTGTAGTTTTTGTCTTTCTAATTATCCGCACTGGACCAACTCAGGGATACTAGAGCTGGAATTCTCACGACTGCCAGAAGAGTAGGTAAACAGAGGCTTGAGTTTCAGCTATTCATACATGTGTCTCTCTCTCCAGAGTGGGCTAAACAGAGTCCCGTTTGCTTCTGCACCTCTAACTCCTGGCACTCACTCCCTGGAGGCTCTGAGCTGTCAGGTTGGAGTTTGCTGAGTGCCATCGTCACAGACTCCTCAACAGGCTCCTGAAGGCTACCTGGGTGGGTACAGAGCAGTGTGCCAGGCTGTCCCCAGCCTGCAGCTGCACCAGCACAAGCAAGACCCAGAGAAGCAGGGTGCTAGCTCCTGGACGAAGAGTGGCACCTACAAGGCCTTGCCTTGATGTCAGTTTATCACTGAGGTGGACACATGCATCGTACATAGCAGATGGACAGAGAACAAGCACAGATAACAACAGAAATAACTGCTTACACCTGCATGCTTCTCTCCAGGTTACAAAGTGTGTTTGCATTCATTATCGCCTTTTAGTTTATGTTTCCTCTCTTACTTCATAAGGTTGGAAAGGCTGCTGTTATTACCCCATTGTATAGATGAAGACTCCAAGGTTCAGAAAGGCGAGATGCTTTGCCCAAGGCACACAGCTAGTTGAATTGAACCCTGAGGGGAAGAAAGATTTTCTGACTCCAATTCCAGTGCTCTTTCTCTTTCCCAAGTGAGGAAAAGGTCAAGGGAAACTGAATTCTCTCAGGTCAAACACTTCCACTGGTGCTTGACCCCAAGCCTCCTCTGCCTTCTCCTTTGGAGGCAGGAGGAGCATTTACACCATGGGAATTGGCAAATTCTCCCCTTCAGGGCTTCCCCTCTCCCAGACCTCACTACAGGCAGTTTACCAGCTCACCACTGGCAAGTCAAGTTCAATCCATGAGTCAGAAATAAATTAGTGGAATGCCACTGTGGTGACCAACTGCACGGGGCCATAAAGCTACATCTTGGTTTGTTTTTAAAACAAGGTGTGGTCAAGGAAACTCTTTACGTGGAGGCATGCAAATTACGTGTTTGGAAGGCAGTATTCTCTGGGTATCTGTTTCAGCTGAGTAACAGAAGACACATTGGCTTAGAAGTGGGGGGTAATTTGCAGGCTGTCACAAGAGACTCTTTGTTTAGTTGTGTTGGCACAGATTATGTGGTCACCCAGAGCCCAAGGCTAAGGAGAGAGGCACTGCAGGGGTGAGACAGCCAGGGTGGACACATGGCAAACTGCCTGAGATGACCCTGCAGCCCCAGAGAGCTTGGGGGGTGTCATTTGCTGACATTTGCTGGGAAGCCAAGCAGCTGACCCTCCATCATAGGAAGTCCTATTACACCTTGCAATGGTTTGAATGTTTGTCCCTTCCAAAACTCATGTTGAAATTTAATTGCCATTGTAACAGTATGAAGAGGTGAGACTCTTAGGAGGTGATTAGGCCATGAGGGCTCTGTCCTCATGAGTGAAACTAATGCTGTTATAAATTTCAGCCCCCTTTTGTCTCTCTGCCCTTCTGCCTTCAATGTCAGAGGATTAAGTGTCCCTCCCTCTGGAGGATGCAGCATTCAAGGCACCATCTTGGAATCAGAATCACCAAACCTGCTGGCCTCTTGATCTTGGACTTCCCAGCCTCCAGAACTGTGGGCCAATACATTCTCTTCTTTATAAATTATCCAGTCTGTGGTATTGTGTTACAGTAGCACAATATGGACTAAGCCACATCTTTAGCTCACAAAACTCTTCCCAATCATGTGCTCATGGGGACCAGTCAGGTGCCATTCATGGGTAAGGAAACTGGGGCTCAGAATGCAGGAAGCAGAGCTACTAATGGTTGAATCTGGCTCCAAATGCTCTTCTCTCAGCTCTGCCCCATGCTTGGTCCATCTGACCGCCCTTCTCGAGCTTCTCTCCTGAGCAGCAGCGCTACTTCCAACACTGCCACTCCCAGGGCGGAGAGAGAGAGGGTGGAGGCACCAGCCCATCTGGGAAGAAGTGAGGAGAGGAACGGTGGCTGCTCCTCAGTGAGCGCACACCAGCACTGTAAGGCACCATATGTGCCACCCTAGGAAAGAGCTGAGGGCTCTCAGGCTCAAAGAGGTTAAGTGACTTGTCCAAGATCACACAGGTAGCGTGTGTGTGCAGATATACTACACTTCGTTTATCTATTCATTCATCCATGGACATTTAGGTTCTTTTCACTCTTAGCTATTGCAAACAATGCTGCTGTGAACATGGGTGTATAAATATCTGTTTGGATCCCTGCTTTCAAGTCTTTTGGCTACACAAGTATACTCAGAAGCAGAATTGCTGGATCATACGGCAATTCTATTTTTAATTTTTTGAGGAACTGCAATAGAGTTTTCCATAGCAACTGCACAATTTTATATTCCCACTAGCAATTCCAATTTCTCCACATTCTCTCCAACACTTGTTATTTTCAGTGTTTTTTTGATAATAGCCATCTTAATGGGTGTGAAGTGGCATCTCGTTGTGATTTTTATTTGCATTTTCCTAATGATTAGTAATGCTGAGCATCTTATTTGTGTGCTTATTGGCCATCTATATATCCTCTTTGGAGAAATGTCTATTCAAATCCTTTGGCCCATTTTTTCATTTGGGTTTTTGTTGTTGAATTGTAGGACTTCTTCATATATTCTGGATATTAACCCCTTATCAGATATATGATTTGCAAACATTTTCTCCCATTTTGTGGGTTTCCTTTCTCTTGTTAGTGTTCTTTGATGCACAAGTTTTTAATTTTATTTAAGTCAAATATATCTTTTTTTTTTCTTTTCTTGCCTGCGCCTTTGGTCATATCCAAGAAATCATCACCAAATCCAGTGTTATAAAGCTTTCCCTCTATGCTTTCTTCTAAGAGTTTGATAGTTTTGGCTGTTATATTTAAATTTGTGATCCATTTCTTTTTTATATGGTATAAGGTAATGATCTCACTTTATTCTTTTGTACATGGATATCCAGTTTTCTCAGCACCATTTGAAAAGACTGACCTTTCCCCCATTGGAAGGTCTTGGCAACATTGTTGAAAATCATTTGAAAAGACTGACCTTTCCCCCATTGGAAGGTCTTGGCAACATTGTTGAAAATCATTTGACCATTATGCAAGGGTTTATTTCTGGGCTTTCTATTCTTTCCACTGGTCTGTATGTCTGCCTTTATGTCAGTACCACACTGTTTTGTTTACTGTAGCTTTGTAATAAGTTTGAAATGAGAAAATATGACACCTCCAACTTTGTTCTTTTTAAAGATAGTTTCATCTATTTTGGGTCCCTTGAGATTCCATATGAATTTCAGGATGAATTTTTCTATTTCTGCAGGAAATGTCATTGAGATTGTAATAGAGATTGTATTGAATCTGTAGATCACTTTGGGTAGTATTAACATCTTCCAGTCTATGAACACGGGATGTCTTTCCATTAATTTATGTCTTCTTTAATTTCTTTCAGCAATATTTTGTAATTTTCAGTGTACACATCTTTTGCCTCCTTGGTCAAGTTTATTTTAAAATATTTTATTCTCTTTAATACTATTGTAAATAAAGTTATTTTCTTAATTTCCTTTTTGGATTGTTCATTATTAGTGTTTAGAGATGCAATTGATTTTAATGTGTTGATTTTGTATCCTGCAACTTTACTGAATTCTACATGTTGTTTTAATTGCTTTTTAGATTTCATTCTTATAAACTGAAATGAGGGCCTAGAGAATAAACTGGACTATACATTCTCTTGCTTCCCCCACATCCATATCCCAATCTCCCTAAAGTCCAAAGATTTCCCAACCCTCAATGTAAGCTTGCATTGCCAGGGGGATAAAGGGCCAGTTCTAGGGTGGCACCTCTGTCCCTATTGCTAGCCTCCTCCTCAGGGCCCTCCATAAGGGTTTGCTTTGCTCTGGGTCTTTAGAAAATGCTCAGCCTCACTGAACATGAGTTTCTTCGTTCTTAACTAAGGAGGTCCATCTACACGTCCTCTAAGGTCTTTTGGAGCACTAAATTCCGTGTGCGAGACTATTTACCTAGGTTCAGTTTTCATCAGCAGACATGCTGACTGGGTTATGGTTAATCATTTGTTAAATAGTCCAGTTTTTATTCCAGAGAAACACCTACTGTACAGAGTACATAGGAAAAAGGTTTGCATTGTATGAATTATTTTCCCATTTGAAACCCAGAATCTCACTCAAATGGCTTTCCAACCCACATTGTACTGAAGTATCCTGTTTGTTCCATTAACTATTCACAGAGTCAACTGGGGAACGGTTGTTATTAATTTCAATGGAAAGCTAAAATGCAGTTCATTTTCTATAATTGCAGGCCCACCGTCTAAAGAGCCAGCCAAAGCTTTTAATCTGAGGCTTTTTTAGAAGAGTATGATCAGAATTACATTGAACATCTTTTGAAGGTGCATAATTATCAAAACCTCAATAACACTGACAGTCAAAGAGCCCTATACCATAGATGCTAAACTCACATGAAGGCAACAAAGCAAATTGTCGTCTTAGTTACTCAGGGATAGAGAAATGGCCACGGGGAAGGTCGACAGTGTTGGCATAACTTGCTTTTCTATTTTATTCCAACTATGCGGTTCTTCATACCACATGAGAAGGGCTATACCCGCTCCCCTCTTACACATGTTTCCTCTGGCCTCAGGGGTCCGAGATTTCCCGCTTCAGCTTCCCTGACACCCGCACTAGGAGCCTGGGGCTGCAGTCACCGGGGAGCCGTAAGCGAGGGTGACGCCTCCATCCAGCCACCAGAGGGCGCTAGAACCAGGCCGTCCGGGGCTGGGTCCTGACTGTCGATGGTCCCCAGCCCCGGGGCGGGGGTGTGTGGGGGGGTTTCCGACGTCCGCTGCTCTAGTGCGCAGGGAAGACCTAACCGGTTATTCCACTTGCTGCCTTCTTCCGGACTACTCGTGAGCCGAAGCATTTGGTCAGGGCTGTCATCCGTGGGTCACAGTTCAGTGAGAGACGGAGCCCCACACCTCTTCCCTCAAAGGAGGAAAGACAGAAGCGGAGGAGGTCAAGGGGGTGACCCAGGGCAGTTGGCAGCGGCTCCCGCGGGTGGCCCGGAGAGCGTGAGAAACCACGAGCAGGAGGAGCACGTGCACTCGCGTCAGAACCGAGGCCCGCGGCGCAGACACCGCCGGACAGGTCGCTCAGCAAGGACAAGCCAGAGAGACGGGCGGGGCGGCCGCGCGGGACACGGGTCAGCCCTGTCCTCGAGTAGGGACCGACACTTGGCTGGAGGGACATTGAAGTGCTGTGGAAGCAGAGGTGAGGGAACGCTTCATTACGACTTGGGGCCGTCGGGCACTAGCCTGGACAGAGAATGCTCCAGGCTGGAGGACGGCAGAGGGGACAGCAGGAGTAAACGTGCCAGGGGCGGGGACAAGTCCCAGGCGGCGCTGTAGGGTGGGTGAAGCCGCAAAGGAAGTCGGGGCCGGGGGCCACGGGTCCCCTGTAAACGCGAGTCAGCTGCGGAACCTGGACTTTGTCCAGTTGGCCACGAGGAGCCAGGGCGGCTTTAGAGTTGGAGAGACACGGCCAGGGGCGTGATTCACAAGGTCTCCCGGGCCTTTGCTGCCACCTTGGCTGGGGAGGCTGAGAAGGGGGGACAGTGCAGCCAACACAGGGCCCAGGGTGCTCCTCACCGCCACCAGTCCCTGGGGACCGTCCTCCGCAGTGTCTTTGGATGCTGGGAAGAAAATAGTAGAATTCGACTTATTTTTTCCTAAAACTGGAAGAAGAAGAAAAAAAAGTTTTACAAATAGTTAAAATCTAGGTCAATACTGGCACTCCCATTCACTCTGAATGTCAAAGTCACACAATACGAGGTGGGTGAGATAAGCCAGGCACAGGGAGGGTGACTCCCGAAGAGGTGCCACAGGAACCCTCACATCTCCCTTGCTTTCAGCATATGGCCACTGAAGTCGTTGGTGTGCATCTGGTTACATGGGTTTGGGGTTTCATTGCTTAGTGCCAACCAAATTAAATCTTGAAAAAATGGATAGGCGGCTTTAAAAAGGTTGCTGCGAAAAACCCTGCAGGTTGACCGTACTCGTAAGGGACGCAAGTGACCCCAGGAGCCGCCGCCTCTGCTCCTGCTGGAGTCCTCATCGGCCGCACTGTAGGAAACCGTCATGAGCAGCTCACATCTGACATCTTAGGCTGCCCTGCATCTCTTTTAGAAAAGCCAACAAATCTGTCCTTTCACGGAAAAGATGTTTTAACAGTGAGAACGTACAGCCGTCCCTCGGTAGCTGCGGGACCCCGAGGGATGGGCAGGGGCCAGGGGCTTGCAGCCGGTGCCTCCCCTGCAAACGTCGGGCCTGGATTAGGCACCTTCTCTGTGGCAGGCACCTTGGAGTAAAGCACCGGTGCCTGTCCTCAAGGAGCTTGGAGTACAACCGCAAAGGTGAGGCTTACACATGCGAGAAGGTGCAGCACCCTAAAAATAACTTAGAACTTGGAGCGGTCCCCAGCACAGCTCGGGCAGCACTTCCGGGGCCTTACCTGTGGGCGGGGAGCGTGGGTGGCGACGGAAGGGAGGCATGGGGGGGAAGGGGGGACCTCTAGGGGATGGGAGCAGGGATCGCCCCGGGAGGAAAAGGAGAAGGGTGGAAAGGAGCGCTCAGCACTCTGCAACCGGGGGCTCCCGTTACCCTGGGATGAAGAGCACAATCAGGCACGTGAAATTCAGCCACAAACACCTTGAAAACCCAGCCAGTGTGCACAACAGAAAAGAGTCCTGGGAAAGAGATAAAACATACAAAGAAGGTGTGGCTCAAAGCAGTGTGCTTTTCGGGTGGAAGCAAGCAAGACACAGAAAGGTGAGGACAGAGTGAAGGAAATGAGGGATGGGCAGAAAACAGGCAGACAGAGCCTGGAGAGGAAAAGTATACAGGCCATCCTGACTTATATGGTTAAGTCTTAGGTTTTCCAACTTTCTGATGGTGCAAAATCATACGCAATCAGCAGGAACCGTACTTCAAGTACCACACAACCATTGTTTTTCACCTTCTGTACAGTATTCAATAAAATACACGAGATATTCAACACTTTAGTAGAAAATAGGCTTTGTGTTAGATGATTTAGCCCAACTGTAGGCTAATGTAAGTGTTCCGAGTAAGTTTAAGGTAGGCAGGGCTAAGCTATGATGTTCAGAAGGTTATGTGTAGTAAGTACATTTTTGACTCACAATATTTTCAACTTATGATGGGTTCATCAAAACGTAACCACATTGTAAGTCAAGGAGCATCTGTAGTTGGAGAAGTGCAGGAAGGAGAGCAGACAGGCAAATCCTGCGGGAAGGTTTCCTTATAACCTCGGGGGTTTTGCTCTGACCGAATTGTGCAAAACCCATTCACTCATTCAATCACTGTCTGATTCATCCAAACCCACCTGTGCAAGGCAGTGTAGATGTAGCAGTGACCAGGACAGACACTGGCCCTGACCGCATAAAGTTTACATGCAAGTGTGCTAGGCGGAGGGCCTTCCTTAGAAAGCCAGCCTTCTTCAGGAGCCCTGTGTGGCTGCCCAGTGCTCTCTGATCTGCAGGAGGCCAGGGATGGGATGGCTGCTCATCTGGAGAAGGGGCATTTTGGTCAATGGTACGTGATATTGCTAAGAAACTCTTTCTCGCATTTGCTTATTGAAAATAGGGAATACCATCTATAAGATCATGTGAAAATAATCATGCATTGAGTATAGTTCTTATCATAAAGGAGCAGTAAACAAATTAGAGCTGGGGCAGATCACAGATTCATTTGAAGTGGCAGGAACTGTTCAGGGAGGGGCTGATTCAGCTGCAGGGTATGTCCCACCGGGCACTCTTTCAGTCTTTGCTGCCTAGCCATGTCAAATGGGAACAAGAGGTTTATGACAAACAGGGAGGCAAACATCGGATGGGAAGAAAAAAACAAAAGCAAAGTTAAAATGCAGATGTCTGACTCCCTGGCCCGTGCTCACACACAAAATCAAAGGAATTGAGCCCTCAGCTAGAGTGAACTCTGGTGTGGCCCGTGTGGTAAACATGGGACAGAAAATAGCATCGTGGATCCCAAGTCAGGGAACTAGTTTGCTCCACCAGTTCCCAGCCCTGGAACCCAACCTCTCTGTGCTTGTCTCCTCTGACTACAGAAGTGGGGTAATTACAGCACTGACTTTGGACGGTTGTTGTGAGAAATAGATGGATAAATGCACGGGAACAATGCTTGGCCCATTGTCAATTTTCAATAATGTTAGCTGTTGTAACCTTGCTTCACCACAGAAGCCAAAGAATTTTTTTTTTTTTAAGTTGAGATGCTGCATTTCTGGAGTTCTCCAAATCTTTTACAGAATTTCAATGTCAAGTTCTCAACTTAGTCTCTGAATCCTGAAGTACATTTGAGAATTTCTGCCAAAATTTACAACTTCAGAGCCAAAAGCAGGAAGTGACAAGTGACCTCTAATGAAGTTCCTCTGTTTAGATATCAAAATGGAAAATTTGAAAGTAAACAGCTCGTATAAAAAGGATGGGCTGAAATAAGCTGGTTTGACCCTATGAACTAAGAATGTTAATCTTTTTCAAAGTCAAGGATAAGAGTGAATCAGAACATAGATTAAGCACAGCTTTCAACCTTGCAACATTCCTACAAAGTAGAACTTTAACTCTCTGGCCTCTCCAAAAGTTGGGCAGAGTACAATAACATTATTTACTTTTCATCTGACTTTTTTACTTTGGAATTCCCAAAGGGCAGGGCTGTCATACTCATTGTTATGTCTGTTGAGTGAATGTTGCATGTGGCAAATGTGAAAATCGTCAGCACCAAAATGGAGCCACTATGTCAAACCCTAACCAAATGGAGCTGGGAGACCATGAAAGGAGGGCCCTCATTCACATGTGCCTGATAACAGGAACCATACAAGAGACTGCCAGAACCACAACCATGCATGAAGGCCACCACAACCTTACACAGAGATTACTTCTACAAGGACTCCTGCCCAGCAACTGCCATTTCCACTAATGGACCGATGCCACCCTTGTAAATCCTTGTACCAAAACAACTAATGTTGTTTTGCCTTTAAAAAACCCTTGCCTGACTCCCTGGATGCGCCTATGGCATGCCATAGCATGCATATCCCGAATTGCAATCCCTTGCCATTCCTGAATAAACTCTTTTTTTTGGAGAATTGGACTCTCTGTTGCTTATTTTAGGTTAACACAAAGTGCTTCTCCTGGGGAAGGCAGATGTAAGAAGAGGTGGGAAGCCATTATCTCCTCTGTTTTCAGGATGGGCAGTGTGATCAGGATATTGATGAAATGCAGTGATGTCGTAGGCAGGGGATACAGAAGTGGAGTGCGGGGTTCCAGTTACTGGTGTGTATTTTTCCATGTGCCAGTTACGTACAAATGAGTAAGCCACATAACTGAAACCTCAATGTTTATTTATAAATGGTAATAATCTACCATTTATAGATTATTACCAAACATACCTCACAAAGTTATTATAAGAATTAAATAAAAAACTTGTAAAGAATGCAAAAAAGTGCGCAGTGAAACTGTTTAGTGCATCGAATGTTGTTAGACAAATGCATGGTGTTATTCTGTTAGTCATTTGCCACCTGCACCTCTTGAACTAATTAATGCATTGTATTTGGGAAAACGCACACAATAGTGAGAGTAAACAAAAGTTTGAGTTCAGAGGAACCTCTAGAAGTAGTTTTAATAATTCACTTGTGAGATTCTTGATCATTCCCAGGGATGTGTAATTCTAGCCAGAATCTCTTTGTGTCTACAGATAACTCTAACTACTATTTAGCACAATGTCAACCACTTTACATGCACAGTCTCTAGAATTTACAACAACTGAGAAGGTAAGTGCCGTTCTTTTCATTTTACAGATGAGAAAACTGAGAACCAGAGAGTTTACATGAATTTCCCCAGGTCTTTTAGGCTTGTAAGGAGCAGGGGACACATCTGGGCCTGTGCAGCTCTACCCACTGAGCCACACAGCTGACCTCCCCCTAAATTTGGATCATGTGTGCACCCACATATGTTAGTGTTTCTCTGTTACAGAAGGAAGAAAGGACTGGAGGTCAGCTAGTGTGCCATGGCCCGAGTCTGTCATGCCAGCATGGCCATCCTGGAGTGAGTGACCCCACTGCACAGAACAAAAACTTCCCACAGTCACGAAACATTCAGCGCTTGCACATATGTCCCAATCCAGTACACCACAGGAACCTGCGTTCTGCCTCTACTGTGCCACAGGCCTTCCCTGAGCACCTCTCTAACGCGGTTCTCTAACGCGGTTCGTTTCCATCCCACGTTCTCCATTTACCTGGCTTTATTTTCTTCATTGCATTTATTGCCACCTGAGATTATATTATTTCTGCATTTGTTATGTCCCCTCTTTAGAATGGAAGCTCAGAGATGGTAACAACTCTGTCTTGATAACTGATGGACTCTGGAACAGTGCCCAGCAAAAGATGCTGAGTAAATATATGGTGAGAAAAAAGAAAACGTGAATGAACCAAAAAGTATTTTGGATCTTGAGCTTGCCTAATATTTAAATATTAAAAGTTATAATGAAGAGATATTTTTCTCCCCACAGTTTTCTACACTCCAGCTGGGAAGAGGGCCAGGGACAAATTATTACTGAAAAATGATCACTTACAATTAGACATCCCCAATGGTGGAAAAGCCTGGAACGAAGTAGTGAAGCATTCAAGCAGGAGCTAGATGACCGCATGCATAGAAGTGATCCCTATACCAGAAAAGTGGACAAGGTGCTTCCAATTCTAAGGCTCTATGATTTGGGATCAAAGGAGAAAGGACTATATAGGATGTGGGGACTTGAATGACACAAGGACATCACGTCCTTTGGAATGATTTATGAATGAGGTGACAAGGATTCATTTCCCTTAAACATTTGCTAATTATCTGTAGAGTGAGTTTTACTGCTATGAGCACTGACCACTCTCTGCAGGTGCCCACTTAGCTCAGCACAGGCTGGGACCCAGGAGCAGGAGTCTAGCCCACTGCCATCAAGAAGCCAGGTGAGGATCCCAGCTGACCTGAGGGCCTGAGCCACTCAGGAAGGAACAGGCACAGAGGGGCAAATCCACAAAACTGCAGTGGTAGTGCCGGCCCATGGCTCACTTGGGAGAGCGTGGTGCTGATAACACCAAGGTCAGGGGTTCAGATCCGTATATAGGGATGGCCAGTTAGCTCACTTGGGAGAATGTGATGCTGACAACACCAAGTCAAGGGTTAAGATTCCCTTACCAGTCATCTTTAAAAAAAAAAAAACACAATAAACCACAGTGGTGCGTCACCTCCCTGGAGGTCTGCTGGCCAGAGTATGTGACTAACATATCCCATGATGTGAGACACTCCGATGACTTCTGGAGTGGGTGAGACAAGACTTCCAATCAAATCTAGGGGAAGTATGGAACAGCTGCCCCACCCTCCCAGCTTGGCCCTGGACAGTTGCAGCTGCTCTTCCACCAGAGCCTGAGCAATAGATGTTTCTAACTTAACCACTCGAGCTCAGTCTTCAGGCATCCCAAGGCAGGGGATTATTGTTGGATTCACCCGTAAACTGAAAACTTTTGAAGAAACAAAGTGAGTATTGACCCACTTTTGCAAAATAGCCCATCTTCAAAGCATGTTGCTGGCAAGTGATAACATAGAACTCTTATGGAAATCTTTAAGTACTTCCCACTCAGCTGGGCCACCTTCTCCCGCCACCTGCAGGGATGGTGTGAGGTCTGTGTTTCTGGTGTGTGATTAAAGTTTTAGCATCTCTTACTTAGGCACTTTATAGCTATTAGGTATTGCACTTACATGTACAACTTTACTTCTAAAGAGCTTTTGTGTTGCCATAGAAATTAATTGGTAGTTTAGTTAAGTGAAATATTTACAGTATGAAACGGCAAAAGAGCTTTCTAATAAAGACCCAGAAGAGTTGAAACCTTTCCTTCAGGAGGCGGAGAAGAGAGACAGCTCAATTCATGAATTCCTAGTCTGTGACCAGGACAGCAATTTACTATGCTGATCTAATCTATATGGTTTTATCACCAAATGTGGACAAATGGAAGAAAATCTGAATTATGAAAGATGAGATTAGGTGTTATGAAGAAGTAATCCAGAGCCTCACTATGTGTTATGGACATAGTAGATGCTGGATAAATTCTCATTTAAATGACTACATGGGAAAGAAACATATCACTTGAATGTGTGTGGGTATTTTTCAAATGCTTAAGGAAACTTGAAAACATTATACTTTAGCATGCAGCTTAAATACCCCACCCTCCATTTTTAAATTTGTTGATTTAAGATAGCTATTGCTTATATAAGGTGCCAAGTTAACTTCAACTCTGTTTAAACTTTTCAAATTCTAAATTAGTTAAGTCTGAATTAATGGGGCATCGCTATGCTGTAACATAGGAGCTAGGCATGATGTGCTGGGTGGAGTCTCCTTAAAAGCTGAAATTCAGGTTTGCTAACTTCAAATTTAATTTTAACCATTCATTTCTCTGACTAATGCTTCAACCATTTGAAGAATCATAAAGCTACAGCTCACTTTAATATGCAAAAGAATGGAAATCAAGTTCTGAAGTTATAACAATAGAATCAGCAGACCTCAGGGTCCTTCAGTGAGTAAAGAGTAATAGCTAAGGACAGAGAGGGAAGATTCAGCTGTTTGAAAACCTGGTCACATTGCACAGTATCTTGAGAAAACTGAACCCTCTAAATCTGCCTGCAAATTTTGCCTAAGAAAACGTGTCTCTGGGTTTATAATGCAAGCTGCATTAGCTCTAGAAAAGTTAGTGACAGTAACCTTGGCTAGACTGCCTCCCGCACCCCTGGAAAAGGGGTTTTCTTTAGTGATTCCCAGAGAGCTTGGAAACTGGCAATAAAATAGTAATGATGTTACTGTACCCCAAGCCTTTATGAAATCTTTTCTTACTGCAACTTCAGCTTCCAGACTGTCTGATCATGTCGCCATTAATCCCACCCTGGTCTTCTGTTTTCCACATGTTCTTTGTGGGATGTTATTGTAATGTTAATCATGAACTGTGCTAATGTCAGTTTTTTAGTATTCTAACTGTGGTTCAGAAATGAAATCTAACCAAACCTTAACAGTGTATAACAATTATAACAACTAATTGGAGAAGAGAATGGAAGGAACTACAACATTGGCCACCAAGTCAGATTGTAGCATGGTTAGAGGTCACGCCGTCTAAGGTCCTCCTCGTATCGTGCAGAGGGAGGGGAGAGCTGCTGACCAAGTGGAGACTTCACATTAAATATGAAGGAAGAAAAATTCAAGGATAACTACTATGTGAACAGGAACAGATCTATAATTTAGTAGAAGAAAACATAAAGCACAGAGAGGCAGGGTAAATTAACATAAGATGGAAAGAAAAAATACAATAACCAAAATAATGTAAATGGGCAATGCTTGGCAGGACAAATTTCAAAGGTAGATAAATAAGAATCTGCTTATATGCTATTTATACATTTGCCTACATTATAATGATGAACTTCAGTTTATCAGATCATTACAAAACTGAAAGGGAAGTCACAAATTGGGAGAAAATATTTGCGACACATATATTCCACTAAGTATTAACATTCAGAATAAAGAATCTCTACAAATAAATAAGAGAAACGCAAAAAGCCCAGTAGAAAATGGTTATTCGCCAAAGAGGATACCTGAATGACTAGTAAGCATGTGAGAAGGTACTGGACTTCCCAGTACTTTCTTACTGAAAGTGAAAACTGAAAAGCATAGTTAGATGCTGTTTACTCCCTTCAGTTTGATAAGACTAAATGTCAGCAAGAATATGGATCAAGAAAACTCGCCCACATTACTAGCAGAAATGTGCATTAGTACAACCACTTGGAGATTAATTACCTTGTAAAGGTGTACCTACCCCCAATCCCAGCAATGCCACTCCTAGAGCAGCAGTGTTCAACTATAGTGGCAAATTAGACTCACTTGAGGAGCATGCAAAGCCAAACACAACTGATGCCCAAGTCCCATCGCAGACCAACTCAATCAGTGTTGGTATGTTTGAAAAGCTCCTCACATTAATTCTTACGTGCAGCCCTTGCAGAAACTCTCCAGTGCACAAGGGGACTTGTTTTTGAGTGCTCACAGCAGCACTGTTAATGGAGGCAAAAATGGAAATAACCAAAAAAAATGGAAATAACCTAAATGCCCGTCAACTAAAGAATGAGTATAAAATTGCCATAGTCATTGAATATATAGCCTGAAAATGAACTTGAGCTCTGTAAACACATATGAATCTTGGAGCAAAAGCACTGAGTTGTAGAACACCACACAGGCATGGCATCATTTATAAAGTTTAAAAGCATGCACAATGACACTGTATTTGAATGATACATAAATATGTGGTATAATTATGAAGAAATGCATGGGCAGGCCAGAAAGAGCAGACACAAATGGAGAAGGAAGTTCAACATTTCACATTTCAGCTGGGTGGTGAGTATGCAAGTGTTCACTGGATTTTTTTTTTCTTTACAACTTTTTGTCAGAAAAATTGTTATAAATTAAAAATAGAGTCAAAGAGCACAAAATGGAGACAACTCCTTCGGGAAATTTTGCTATGAATAGCAGAGTAAAGGAAGGGTTTTCAAAAAAGAAATATACTCCTGATATTTTTAACCAAGGATTTCCGCTTCCCTTCCTTCCACCCACAGGGTCCTCCCTAAGCAGCAGAGGCCCCTTAATTTTCCTGACCAGCTCAAAAACAAATGGAGGGAGAACATAACTCCCCACTCCTTAAGTGTGGGCTGTGCACAGGCTTCCTTCCAAAGCCTACACAGTACGGCAGGTGGGGGAAGGGAAGAGCGACCTGACTGTGGAGAAACCTGACAAACAACTTAGGCCAGGGGATCGAGGTCAACATAAGCACTCATAAGTCATGTTGGCAGAACATACCCTTAACGTGGTATGAAGACAGCAGCATTTTACCTTGGCGATCCTCTTCCCCAAAACCCATATGCCAGTCTAATCGCGAGAAAAAAACCACACATTCCAATAGAGGGTAAGCTACGATACACCTGAGTAACACTCTTCAACACTGTCAGGATCCTCATCAACAAGGTAAGTCTGAGAAATGGCACAGCCAAGAGGAGCCTAAGGAGACATGTGATGATGAAATGCAATTGGGATCCTGGAAAGAAAAAGGACATTCAGCCTAGACTCTTCCCTTGGAAATGTCTAGAGCTCTTCAGAAGGTTCAGAATCTCTGACATTGTCTAATTTAAAAAAATGCTATAGACGGAAAATCAAGCAACTACCTGGCAAGTTTTTCTTCTCCCTAGTGTACAGCTATGATCATAAAAAATATAATTTAATAAAACCTTTAAAAGGAGAGAAAGAAAAGTTTGCCCAGAGAGATTTGTAAAGATTTCCCCAAAAAAACTAATGTCACTTGAGCCAAGTCAGCCCCTGTAGACATAGAAAGGTGGGGTGTGTGTGTGTGTTGGGAGGGGGTGGGGGAGTGGTTTGTATATGAAGCAAGAAAAAGTGGGAAATAAGGCTCCAGGGGGAGGCAGGGGCTTGACCTGAAGACCCTTTTGTGCTGCATCAAGCCATTTTGACCTTGTCCTGTAGACAATGTGGAACCACTGAAGATTTTTAAATAGGGCAAGGATATGATCCGAGTTGGAGTTTAGAAAAGTTACTCTGAGGGCAAAAGAGTTTGGATTGAAAGACAGAGAAACTGGAAGTAGGCAAATGCTCGGGAAAACACAGATTGCAGTTTTGGAGGGGCTGAGATCTAGGTGCCCTAAAGCAACAGGATATTCAGTCTATTAACTGTGGGGCTGCAGATTAGGGCATCAGTGGTAGTCAGAATTGCAAGATGGCTGTCAAACGTAGCTTAAAATTATGACAATTAGGGAGCAAGTGATGAGGCCATTATAAATGGAAATATAAAGGCCTACTGACATTCATCCAAGAGGGACAGTGAGGAGTGAAGTCGAGGGAGGCAGAAGGGGCAGCATTCAAGTCATGCCTCCGAGTATGGGAACGATGTGAACTTGCAGAGAAGGGAAAGCATTACTGTTCAAGAAAATACTATGAGCATGTGTTGGAAGCAGGAGCTAGGGGGTTCTGAGGAGCCTGCTGGAGTAACAAAGGGTGAATGGGATTGTGAAGCCATCTGGAAAACTGGATTAGGGGTCAGACCACAGAGGCCTTGGTTTGAACTTAATTCGCTAGAAAATCAGAAGGCAACTTTTTCTATTAATAAAATTTTGGTTTTCATGCAAGGAATGATCAAAACCATAGGAAGAACAGAAACCACAATGTCAGGACTGCCTGCCTTGGCAAATGCTGTGACAATAAAGAGGTGAGGGGACCACGGCCATTCAACTGAAACATAAGGTGAGCCACAAATGCAATTTAAAATTTTCTAGTAACCGCATTAGAAAAAGTAAAGAGCCTGGTGAAGTGAATTTTACATGTTATTTTAATAACATATTTTATCATTTCAACACGTAGCACTGGCCACATCTCAGGTACTCAACAGCATCATGTATTGGATAAAGCAGGTCTACAGGCACTGTGTAGGTAAAAACTCCAAGAGTCAATACAGATCATATATGTTCTGCCTACAGGAGTGAAAAGAAGTTGACTTTGTGATTCTGAAGTTTCAAGCCTGGCATATTGTAAAGACAGTAGCGTCACAAACAAAAACAAAATCACAGATTGAGTTAATATCTGCTGTTCAATAAAAGAGACAAAGTCGCTATTGTGGAAAGGATGACTTTTATTTCCATCCTGAATGATTATCACACCATTATTTAAACACATCTGAAAAATCCTGAAATACTTTAAAATGAAGGCACAGAACAAATCAAATATTTAATTATAAGGGGTTAAATGAGAAAATCCAAATATTTCAACAGTAATAAATTATGAACAAGTTTCCATCACCAAATATCATTCTGACCAAAAAGCTTACAGTCTTTTATCATAAAACCTATAGCTTAAGCTGATTCCAAGATTTCCATGATAAAAATAATATTGAAAAATTTTCTTCTTTCAAAATACTCATTATACCCACTGGGCTCAATGTAAGTATTTTATATATAACAAAGTAGCAGGTAAGATATTTGTTGATGGATGACCACTCCCCAAGAAATGACACATTCTTACAAACTGTTTAAAAAAATAGCAAAGTCGGTTACAAAATTCTATTTGGGGAGCAGAAAAAAAAAATAAAAACTTGTTCCATGTCAATTAGAATATCAAGTTGCTCCAGAAGCCAGTCATCACATAACAGTAATATACTGTGTGGGACATTCCACAGTATCTTGGTTAGATGTCGACCATACAGTGTAGCTAAGGGGCTGAATGAGTCAGCAGCAATTACTGTTGCCATTTCTTATTTATTCCAAAGAGACAGGTTTTAAAAAATCATTATAAAACTAACTGGAATAATCACTAACATGCTACAGATACAATAAATCCCAGCAATGCAACTGCTAAGTTTGAAAATAAAGTGGTCATGCTTCATAATATACTGTAGTATTTTGAAATACATTCTCTGAGTATCAATACCATTTATTATGGAACCATTTATTATGGAGGTCACTTGTAAATTAGTTCAGATTCTAAACTAGGTTTCCAAATGAAACTTTTCAAGTATCTTAATGTGAATAAGGTAAAGATATTTTTCCCTTATTCACTTCTTTGAGCTCTCCAAAGGACAACCATGGTGAATAAAGGACAAACAAAATGGGTTAGTCATAGTTTTGAATAACATTTCAAAATATATGAAATAGCTTAGTGACCAAGAGCTGACTGACAGATATTAACATCTAAAATCTACGACTACAGATGAAAAACAGAACTTTTCAGTCTCTTACTTGAAACAAGTTCAAAAGAAGTAATGGGAAAAATAAGGGTTTCTAAACACTCAAGGACTCTTATCTGAATCAAATAAAAATAAAATAAAAAGGTCTCCCTTCTCCTACTTAGGGTGATATATATGTGTTTATTTAACAGCAATATGGTTTTATCTTTATTATCTAGTTTAATTGTATAAATCAGCTGATAAGTATGATACAAAGTCTAGAAATGATTTTTAGCAAAAACTGCTTCAAAATTTTCCTATATAACAAAACATTCCTTTGGAAATGAACCTTTAATGCTTTTAGACTGTTCAAATCAACGATCTTTTCCCATCTCTAGCACTAAACTATAATTATCTTCCAAATCCCTTTGTCATTGGATAACATCACCTTTTATTCTCTACTATTCTAATAACAGTACATTATTTTTAAAAAATCTCTTCAGTGGTGTCAGACTTATGTCTTCATTATCTATGAGTACTGAGAGTGTGCAGTAGAAAAAAACCCAGAAAATCACTTCATAAACAGTATGAAGTTTTGAAATGTTGGCACCAATGAAAAATGGGGACAATAACCACCCCAATTTAAAATCTATCTATTCATGGCATTGGCTTGATGGTGGCAGTCAATGCTATTGTGACTGACTTCACTGACACCAGTCTTGGGGAATACATAACTCATTTTATGATGCAGTTATTGAAAATAATGACCAGAAGTTCTTTAATCCACTTGGTTGGGTCACAGTTTGGGTGGGTGGCATTCATTATTATAGGTAGCATTTTGACAACTGAGAGTCTGAATTCTGAAAATATAAACTCACAATGGTTAGTGGAAGACTATTTCCAAGCTAAAAGAAATGTAGCTAATAGGAAACCATTTAAATAAAAACAAAAGAACAATTTCAGTGGTTTTTGGCCCTGTGTATACCAGCTGTGTGTCAGTAGCTCCTAAACAACCAGAAACACAATGAAACCAAAGGATCTTCTTTCAAAAACCCAAAGAAGAAAGATGCGAGATTCAAAACCAATTTCAAAAATCTACACAAGACTGCCAGGCCAACAAATAACTGTCAGAGTGACTTTGTTCCTCTGCTCCTTCAACATTGGAACTAATGCAGAATGGCTCATGCCCACTGTTGACAGGCCATTTACAGCCACAATCATGTCTCCACACCTAGACAAACAGAAATAGAAACAGCATGTTACTATTTTCATGGTATTAAAAACATTACCTCAATTGAGATTTGTTAAGCGTGGAGATCAATGACTAGGGTTTATTATCTACTTTGAGAAACATCTGGGACAATGTTTAAGCATATGCTGGCTTTCCCTTGCCAACCAAGGATACCCCTGTGCCAACCCCTCCCACAACTGGTAAGTGAATTTTAAGAACAAGCAGAATAATTTTCATATTAGCTTAAGCAAAATACAATCAGGAGAGTAAATTTGCTCTCTCTTAAAAAAAACACCAAATCATGCATTTGGAGGGGGTTGGTTATTATTTGGACTGTTCTTTCTCTATTCATTTTTAGAGCTCATACATCTGAAAGTTGCAATTAAATTGAGTAAGACCCATACTTCCTCTTCTTTCAGCTACTGCCACTCACTGTCCTCTAAGCAGAATTGTAACAAATGGATGATGAATCTGAGACCTTTCTATCTTTATGATAATTATAATCATAATTATCCTTATGAATTTTGGTCTTTAGTTTGTAACATGAATGAATATGCTATTTTATTGTTAAATACTTCGATTTCTTTTTGGAAGTAGGTGGAATGCAAATTATAAATTAATTAACTGAGGCCAAAACTAGTCAAGTAATTTAACTAAGAGAATGATTAATTCATTTTTTCTCTGCTCTTTCCTACTTAAAATTATGATTTTTTCATCTTTATCAATATAGACTGATCTGGAACATACTACTCCTAATCAACTTTTCACAATATTATTTAGATGTCACTTTCTCTTTGCAAACAGTGTAAACTCTCCATTTGTGCAGCATTCTGGCTAGTATGTCAACATTTACTTTTTAAGAACTAGTTCTTCCACCAAAAACTAGGTACGGAGAACTTACAACCACCCATCCCCTCTCTGTTGGTGACAATCTCTTAACATGACATTTTCTCTTTCTTCTCCCAGTGCCTGAGCTTTGAAAAGAAGCTGCACACTGGTTGAGAGAGTACTTTCTGCCCAGTGGTGACTGTTAGCAGAGGGGTTAAAGGCTACTGCTCTGCAGTCAGACAGTCCTGGGTTGGAATGCCAGCTAACCACCCTCAGCTGTTTGATCTTGGGCAAGTTTCTTAGCCTCTCCAATCCTGACTTATCTTGTTTGTAGAACAGGAATAATAATGCACTTACCTCATAGGGTTGTTAAGATTAAGTAATGCATGCACAGCACTTGGCACTGTAAGGCACACTGTGAGCTACGGAACATTCACTCATCAAATATTTATTGAAATCTTATTATATGTAAGGCACTGTTACAGTTGCTAGGGATATAACAATAAATGCAACAAAATCCCTCCCTCATGGAGCCTGCATAAATACAATGTCAGGTAGATGAGTGCTGTGGAGAAAAATAAAGCAGAGTCATCTAATAACAGGACGGGACTTGAGAAGGTTATGTGGAAAAATTGCTCAGAGCTCATTGTCACGTCATAATGTGTCCACTCAAATGACTCAGGTTCAGTTCCTGTCACTAGATAAATAAAACTATAGCTGTAAGTGACAAGAGGGTAAAGATAATGCTTCAGTCTAGATCAGGGGTCAGCAAAATTTTCCTGTGAAGGGCCAGATGGTAAATATCTTAGGCACACTGTCTCTGTCACAATGACTCAACTCTGCTGCTGTAGCGTGCAAGCAGCCACAGACAGCACATGAACCAGTGAGCATGGCTGTGTTGTAATAAAACTTTATTTACAAAACAGCAGGCTGAATTTGATGCTGATCCCTGGTCCACATCACATCCAGCATAACAAACATGAATCACATCAGTAATTAGAACAAGACTCACTTCAATCTTCCATCATAATAAGCAGGAGTTCCCAAGACAATAGTTTTTATGAAGAAAGGCTGATTGGTATGGTTCTCTTCATATCCACCAACAATACTAAAGCCCCAACTTCCCAAGTAGCTTCTTCGTAAAACTATATCATGGCAGCTATGAAGAGCACTACAAACAAACACAAAATTAAAGAAAAAATTAACCTGGAGGCCTCTGTAGTCTGTTCGTCTTTGCTGTAACTCCATATCATGTCATACTTATCACTCTTGGAAGAAAGAAAAAGGGCTACTTTATTTCTTTCTGAATATATTACTTTGACAGCCCATTTTCTAGCACAGATGCAGTCTGAGGGTGACTCAAATTTCTCTACCTTTTTTCAGTCTCTTCTCCAGTGAAAACACATACATACATACACGTACAGAGAAGTTTAAATAAACTTGGTTACAGACCATACAACCAGGAGCTGAGGTGAGCTCCATATTGTGTGCCATAGCCCTGGGTCCACACCAGAGCCCTACGCCCGCCCACCACATGACCAGGAGCCAAGGTGGTTAACCACAGCCACTGCCACACCTACTGCCACTGCAAGGGTGACTCACCACCACAGTAGCATTCAGGGCCACCCTACAGACACCCTACTGCACACTCAACTGCGCCGATACAAGAAGAGTCACCAGCAGAGCCTACAAATAGAGGAGGAAGTCTTCTTTCTCACAGCCCACTCGAGTAATAGAAGAAACAAGTACCCTACCAGATGACCAAACATCAACAAAAAAAATACTAGAACTCCGGATAAACAGGAAAATATGACACCACTGAAGGAATACAGTAATTCTCAAGTACCAGACACCATAGAGCCAGAAAACCTTGAAATGCCTGAAAAGGAATCCTGAGCAATGATCTTAAGAAAACTCAGAGAGAGAAGAACTCAATTAGAGAACACAATGAAACAAGAAAAAATATCCAGGATATGAAAGAGGAAATTTACAAAGAGATTAATACCTTAAAAAAGAATATAGAAAAAAAAAAAAAAAAAAGAATATAGCAGAACTCCTAGAAATGAAAGATTTCACTCAATGAAATAAAAAACACAACAGAGAGCTTAAGCAGCAGGCTACAGCAAGCAGAAGAAAGAATTTCAGATCTCGAAGATGATCTTCTTGACCCAGGTAGACAAAAAAAAAGGAAAAAAGAATTTTATAAAATGAAGAAAAACGTTGTTAGAAAGTACACCTCGGAAATTTGTACAAAAAGGTTACGTGCCTATATTTGCTCACTGCATTGTCAACAAAGTCCTCAGTTCTAATAATCATTTGTATCCACAAGAGGAATTACCAACTGGTAAGAAGCCTAGTACCTCTGATCCTAGCACTCAAATGAAAGAGAATGACCAGTAGTGTACCTTCCAGAAGAAGAAGGTAGATAATTTTCCCCCTTTTCTGAACGCATGCTACTGGTCCCACTTTTAATCTACACAGGGAGTAGTTAGTTGTTGTTCTTTCCTCCTTCACTTAGAATGTTTTCATTTTAAGGGAGATGCTAATTGTCAAAATAGGAAACTCAATCTGGAAAACACTGACAAAAAAAGTCTTGGTTTGTTTGTTTTTTTCCTTCCTATATCATGGACCTTGAGATGCTGCAGCTAAAATGCTACCGCCAATTTGAAGGATGTTGTCCAGGGATGGAGAATAAAAAAATCTATTCACATTTCCATAGCCCTATGGATCTGGGAACAAGCAGAAACTTAAAACAACAAAAAAACTAAATGACATTGAAAACAATCTCTTTTTCATTTTAGGTGAAATTGGATTATAGGCATCTAAGGCAAGGTTTCCTGTTTTTAATTCATTAAAACAGATTTCTTAATAAAGCCGATTCTGTAAAGCAACATACAATACACTAGAACTTCTAATCTGGTCTACTTTCTTAGTTCACTGATAAGAAAAGCCTTTTGGAAAGGCTTCTGGGATGGAGCAAGGTCCTGTGCATTGGCCTGGATTTTTAGTGACAGTGTAGGTTATTTTCATCCTTCTGAGTCATTTGCAACAGACAGTTTTCTGGTACATCCCCTGCAAACTGCAGTGAAAGACACTCCCTCTTCAGAAAAAGCAGAGCTACTACCCTATGGCAGTATGACACCTGCTTATACAGGTTACCTGCACCCAAAGAGGACACACAGCTGCTGAATGCAGGTTTGCACACAACAGACACCTCTGTAAATCCACAGAATAGTAATCGTTTATTGACATGTATTCTTTCAATACAGATGGACTCAAAAATAGATTTTACTATACTGCATATTTCTCATTTAAAAACTTCGTTATTTTTCCTGGCTCTCCAGAAAATGCTCTGAACATAGAGGTGAAAGTGCTGACCCCAAAACTAGATGGGCAGAACAGACGAGGAAAATTAAAGAGAGCACCAGGGCCGGAGCGCTCCTCCAGGACAGTGCTACTGCTTGCTCTATCACCAAAGGTGCAGGCGAGCTCTGAGCAGCCGCCTCCTCACCCCCTAGTGTGTGAGGGCCTTTCTGCCACTCTAGGTTCAAGCTGACAGGTCTGAGTATCAGGCTGAGTTCCGAACAAGAGAAGCGAGGTTCCCTCTGATGGTTGAAATGTCATAATTCAGATAGTAGATCTGGAGGAGTTTAATAGCAACCATTTAAATCTATGCTTTATGCTTACTTTTAAATGGGAAATAATCAGTCTTGGTGCATGGAATAAACATGTATATGACGTAGTTAGATCATCTCTGTCATAAAAAAATCTGTCTCTCCACAAGGTCCCTACAAGTCTGTGAGACATGAATTCTGTAACAGTTTTAGGCATTTTAATCTTTTTTTAAACCAACAGAACAAGTCAGCAAGTTAGGTTATCAATAGTTGAAATCCAATAATAAATATACTTGCTTTTTTCTATTATTCTTTATGTGAAAGTACTTTATAAACCACAAAGCACTATACAATAAAAATCTAGTTATTATTATAAATTTGTTCTCTATGAGTCAGATGGCTCTGAAACTGGCACAATCTTATCCTTATTTTTATTTTAAAGAATAGTAATTTTCATAGTTGGTTAGGAGTCAAAATGTTTCATCATAGTTCAGTTGTAGGATTCTCATATAAAGTAAGAATCTAACTGATTTGGAAACAAATAATGATAGTAATACACATTCTTCCAATCTCAATATCAAACAACAACACAATTACTTCACTAGAGAAAGGTCACTGAGATGCCACTGGAGGTTCCTATGCTTCTGTGACCCTGACACTAACCAACTACAGAATGTCTTGGCTGGTCACAGTCAGTTACGAAGCAATGAATTCTATAAAGGTGGAGCAGATACTCTTGAACACCAACAGTTTGGCTTAAAGCTCTTGTGTCCAATAAAAACTGAGTTTTAAATTCTGCCTTTTTATGGAGAGTTAAAAAGATAAGAAAGGGATAAAATAAGGGCTTTTAGAAAGGCTTCTGGGATGGGGCTGGGCTGTAAGCATTGGCTTGGTTTTTCTGGAGAAAAATGCATGTGAAGTCTAACCGTGTATCAGAATGAAAGCTGGTAATGATGACTTTTCTAAGAAAGAAACTGGAATATCCATTCCCGTCTTAGTCCACTTATGATCCTTAACAGGGATGAACAGAATTGCTTTGTTTTAATAAACACAGATTAAGTCCTTTAGCTTAGTTCTTGTTATTAAATCTACCTTTTTAAATGTAATATCCTATGAAAACTTACCATTTTCTTTTATAATTTGATTTGATGCTGCTACTTTTATCTAATTAAAGCCTTCTACCCCCAGTTGTTAGATTTACTGTTATACACTGATAAAAATTGCAATTATGATTATTCCACAAAACAACAAAAAAGCTATTACCTTGGAAGCCCAAGCCACATGATCCACGATGGGGACCAACTGGCGTCATATTCGTTTTCACTGAAAGTGCTTGGCTGCTCTTCAGTGGTCTGAGTTGCCTCCTCAACAATCTGGACCTCGAGTGCTTTAAGGGCAACAGTGGGGGAAGCAGCGCTGGCTTTCAGCATGGCGACGGCCTCGCTATGACTTAAACTGGTCAAATCGATGCCATTGATATTCAGCAACACATCACCTATTCAAGTGAAGAAACCAGGAAAATGAGCTGAGCTAGCAAGTGATTATCTCTCTGCAAATCCTGTTGGTTGTAAACTAATTGAAGGCTAGATCCAATAACTCAGATGAGATACGGAGAAAGAGCATTTTTCACTTCTTTGTAATTTTTATAATACTACTGAGGAAAAATCCAATTTATGAAAAGCATTCGAAAACAATCCAAAAATTTTAAGTAACGTCATAATACATAAGAAAAAGTGTGGCTTGAGGCACCTTAATATGATTACGAATACAAATCATTAGCTAAGTTTAGTTGTGTGCAGGCCCTGGGCACATTCACTTCTGTTCTTTGAGTTTCAGAGATTTCTATAGTTCTTTCCAATTCAAAAATTACTTGATCCTTCGCTCTTAGAAATAAATTTTTAATATATTCCATTTTATATTTACACAGTTTTATATATAAAGACAGCTCTGCATAGTTCACTCAGGGCAATCATATCAGAATATGTACAGAGAAGATATCTTTCCACCCACACACAAAAATGAAACTTGTTATTTGAACATCTTCCCTTGCTTGAGGAAGGAAAAAAGTGTTATGCTGCCAAGTAAAAAAGGGCAATGAGAATTATATAAAAGGTTAGGAAGGAAAGGATTAATTCTGCAGGAAGCAGACATTTGTGCTACAAAGTCTAAAGAAAATCCCCCTCTCCCAATTTTCCATCTATTTTTCAGATTATTAAAACAAAACATTCTCACTATAGAAAACTTAGAAAACATAATAAGGAAATAAAATTACCCCAAATTCTATAATTGGAGAAATAACTTCTTTTATTGCGGCCTTACTGAGATATAATTCACATTCCATTTAATTCACCCATTTAAAGTATACAACTTTATGGTTTTTTGTATATTCTCTGAGTTGTGCAACAACCATCAGAATTATTTTTAGAATATTTTTATCACTGCCCCTCCCTCTCCCCAAAAAAGCCTGTACCAATTAGCAGTCACTCCCCTTCCCCTAAGCAACTACTTAATCTACTGTCTGTTTCTATAGATCTGCCTATTCTGGACATTTCATATAAATGGAACCAACCATATGTGGTCTTTGTGACCGGCTTCTTTTACTTAGCATGATGTTTTCAAGGTTCATTCATGTTGTAGCATGTACTTCCTTCCTTCTTATTGCCAAATAATAATTTGGTGTATGGACAGACCACATTCTGTTGATCCATTCCTCAGGTGATGGACATTTGGACTGTTTCCACTTTTTGGCATTGTGAATAATGCTTTTATGAACACTGGTGTACAAGTTTTTGTGTGGACATATATTTTCATTTCTCTAGGAGTGGAATTGTTAGGTCATATGGCAACTCAATGTTTAACTCTTTGAGAATCTGCCAAATTGTTTTCCAAAACAGTTATCCCATTTTATATTCCCACCAGCAGTGTATAAGGATTTCGATTTCTCCACATCTTTGCCAATGTTGGTTGTTGTCTTTTTATTATAGTCATTCTAGCGGGTGTGAAGTGGTATCTCATTGTGGTTTTGATTTGAATTTCCCTAATATCCAATGATGTTGAGCACCTTTTCATGTGATTATTGGTTTATCTTCTTTGGGCTATTTGGATTCTTTGCCCATCTTTAAATTAGGTTATTTATCTTTTTTTTATTGAGTTGTAAGAATTCTTTACATAGTCTAGATACAAGTCATTCATAATATATGACTTGCAAATATTTTCTCCAATTCTGTGACTTATCTTTTCACTTTCTTTGTTGTTTCCTTTGTAGCTCTAAAGTTTGTAATTTTGCCAAGGTCCAATTTATCTATTTTTTCTTTTGTTGCTGTACTTTTTTATATCTAACAAATCACATCTGTGTGATATTCTGAGTTTTAGCTCTTAAAGTTAGGTCTTGGATCCATTATGAGTTAATTTTTGTATATGCTGTGAGTAGGGGTCTAATTTCATTCTTGGAAAAATTACTTTGAAGACTAATTTTTCTTACCATATGAACAAACTAAGTCAATGGAAACTGCTATTTTTACCATGGTTATAGTGGCTAATTGCACCCCTCTCCCACCTATACAAATTATACAGCATTGATAGGGAATGTGAAATGGTAAATGAGTTTGTCCCTAAAATTAATTTTGTCCTCTGCCCCACCTCCTCTCTAAGCTCCCCTCTACAAAGACACTTTATTATAAGAAACATTTGTATTTTAGTCAGATGGCCCTTCAGAGTGTCTCTGTCTGCCATAATGGCAGAAGCATAATAAGTCTCTTAGAGGATCTTTTCTAAGATAAAATAGTCCAACAGTCTGATTAACTGTTACCAAATTTCTGGAGCCACTGTAAAGGTTCAGCAATTTTCCTTTACACAGGCATTTTTCTAACCTTGTAGGAAGAATTCATGCTTTCATATGCAAGAGACACTTTAAAAGACTAAACAGTCATGTTTAATAGAAAACTCTGTAGATACTCTTTTCTTAAAAATGTGAGTTTAATTCAGATTGAAGATGTGGTGAAACTGTTCAAGATCCTATCTCACCTCTCTTGATTCTGCCATCTCGTGCAAGGCAGCCATGAGGTGGCACGCTGGTTACAAAGATGGGCAGTTCACCACTCTTACTTCCTCTGCCCCCAGCAACTGTCATTCCAAGGGACTCGTGTGGTTCCTTCTTTACAGTAATGTGTTTTTCTTGGCATGTAACACACTGAGTAAGATCCTAAAACATGAAAGGAAAAATTATTGGATAATGAATAACTAAAGACAGATTAAACTAAGGTAATAACTTACATGGCATTTATAAAGTGGTATTGTTTTGATCTCTTATTTAGAACTGAAAGTAACATACAGTTCTTAATAGGTACACTGTGGATCAATATCAAATTTTGGACTACTGTATTTTCATATGACTATTTATAGAACCAAAAAAACTCTGGAGTGTTGACATATGAAAGTCAAAGTAAAATAATCACATCATTTGTATAACTATCTTGAGCTCTAAATTATGATCAATTCTATAAAAGTAAATAATGCTTTTGAGTTTTAAGATTCTGAAGCCAATTGATTTTACTTCCATCTTCCCCCCTCAATTCTTTGAAACAAAACAAAAGCTGACAGAGCAGTGTAAAAGTAAACTGTGGTTTTGCTAACTGTCAGAAAAAAACGACACACCTATCTTCTGATTCTTACTGACATGGATTATGAGTACTCAATCATGAAGCAGGTGCAAATCTACCTTCAAAACCTTCATGAAAAGCTAAAAACGTATGAAAAAACTGAATTTTTGAAAAAGTTAATGACAGGGAAATAAATTGCCAACAAACTAATATTCTCTGGGAAAACCTATTTTTACTATTGTTTGTTATTGCTACTTATTACTGAGACACTATTGGAAATAAGAAAAAGAATTAAAACATCACTTTTGAATGAGAATTCAATAAAAAAGAAGGTATACATATGCAATATTAATATTAAAATAATAATAATAGCTAACATTTATTAGAGCTTAGCATGTGCAAAGCTAATGGATTTACATGCATTATTTCATTTAATCCTCACAACAATCCGAAAGTAAATACTATTATTGGTGCTATTTTACAGATGAGGAAACAAGCTTAGAGAGGTCATGTAACTTGCCCCAAATCTTACAAGTGTAGGTGACCGCACTGGTATTTAAACTTATGCATGTTAAAAGTATGTGTACTAAATATTAATATAAATACATATTTTGTATATATGCATACAGTATGATGTACTATGTGTACATAATGTGCATATATGCCCACACAGGTACTATCCCATTAAGTGTAACAGTGGAAGCTAATGTCTCAAAAGGTTTTAACACTTACCAACTATTAAGAGAATGTTATAGATAACAAGATAATTATTAAAATTATTAACAATATCAAAAATAGAAATATATGAATTATATTTATAGAATTATAAAATTTCCTTTAATAACATTATTTTAAAGAGTTGATATTTACTTAACTATTAATAATGGTGTTTATCAAATCCCTAAATTGGGCGCTGGAATTCCAGGCCCATCTGTCCTTCTCTGGATCTGGAACCCATGTACTCTTGAAATTTTGTCAAAGAACTATTTGTAATAGCAGCATAGCATTCCTAGAAAATGTTATGACCTCGAAAAACTTGTAAACATTTTAAGGCAATTTCCTATTTAAAGGTATAAAATTTATGTTTGTATCCTTCAAAATTGGGCAGAAATGACTTTATTATAAAGGCAACTCAGGTAAACTCAGCCTTGAGTGTATTTATTTAAGCAATTCCAGCCCTTACATATTTAATCAATTAGAAGTGGCTGTTTTATTACTCTAGATGGCTGAAATGTATGCAATTTTTCCTCAGGAACCAAACCAAACTTCAAAGATTTTACTAAATATGCTTCAAGGAACTTTCTAAGAGTTCAACACCATGTGAATGCTTATCCAAGCAGCTACTGAGAGACTGGTAGTAGATTAATGAACACTTTAATTTTTAACAATGATGCTGATAGTCTGAACACGTTGTTTTGGTGAATTTGTGTGTTTTTTTCCCTAGGAAACCTTCATTCTTCTAAATCAGAATGTGACGTAACAAATGCAGTGTGTTAGTAGTAAACAGCTAAATGAACACATTACACTCCATGCACGTGTTCTACCCAGCCAGGTTTGCAGAGTATCTGGAGTGAGAATGAACTCAGCATTGTTATTTAAAACATTGTCACATAAAATTAAAGAGAATAACAATTAGCCGTTGTAACAGAAAAATAACATGCGCCACAAACAAATAAAATAAGCAGAGTTCTCTATATGAATGTTGAAATAATTAAATTCAGTTTTTTAAACTGTCTTAAAAGTATGATGTTGTCATAGACACCCACATCTCAAATTTTGTAAAATTCGATAACATAAAAGATTCAATTACTAACTTTTGCCTTATATTACAATTCTTTAGGTACATATAACTTGTAAAGGAAGGACTAGCTATCTGAAACAACTCATTTAAAATTCTTGTTCAGAACAATAACTGCTTTTTCATAGTCAGCATTGTAAAGGCAAAATTATAGGTTTCCTTCATACATTTTGGTTTTTGTTCAGAAATGAGAACAAAGTCTGTGGTTATAATTTCTTTTAAGTATTACGTAAACCAAAAACCAGTGACAAGTCTGTACTTAGCTCAGAAAACCAGATAAACCTGATGGGCCAAAAATTTGTCTTTGAGCTATGCTTTCTTAGGGTATGAGAGACAGATTCCAAAGGTAATTATTCTCTCAAAATGTACTTACATTAAAAAGCTACTTTAGCATACAGGGAACTTCCTGTGGTTTTTAAGCAGACCAATAAATAAGTTTTTGTTAGTAAAGCAATTTAGTTTTACTTAAGAAGAATGATTTTGGAAGCTCATATTTAGATTATATTTTATATATTTGGGTAAGCACCACATCATCATTTAAAAATTCCTGGCCTACTGGAAGTTGAGTTCAAGTAAAGGATCAAATGAAGCAAATAATACCAAGAATGGTAAAATACCATTCTTTTTTGATTTCTGGAATGAAAGTGAGACAGTATCAAAATTCTCAGTGCAGATAACTGACCTTGGAATATATTATAAAAACAGTGAAATACTGATTATGAGGAAGCACAACAAAGCTCAATGTATGAGAATTTTAAATGATTTAGGGTAATATTCCTTAAGCTGTAACATAAAAAGAAATATGCTATACATCTACCTATCAAAATTCACGATTCATATGTTTAATATTTACATATCTAATTCTGTTATTACAGGCAATGTGCAAAAATGTTAAGTATAGACTTGTCAATCACGTCTTCATTATGCTTTTTCAATCATATAACCAACTCTTACATTTAAATGAGCAACTCAAGATAAATCCCACTTTCAAGTAGGACTAAACAAATCAAGACCTTTCTGGAAGATCACATACTTCTTGTCAATCACGTGGCAGAGGAACCTTCCCCACCAAGAAACTGTCTCCAGTGGCTGAGGAACTGAGACAATGCAATACTTCTCCCAGGTAGCAAAACACACATTCTACACCTCAAATACCTATGTTCACCTTTTCCAACAAAACAACAGTCTTGATTTAAATCTTGTTTAAAAATTGCATTACAGAGGTATGACTGACATATGTACAAGAAGCCTTCATTTAAGTCTTATTAGCTTGCAACAATGATCTTTTGAGGGTGGCATAAAAAAAAAAAATCCTCACCTTATGTGAGCTTGGTCTGCTGTGATACAGTGTCTGTGCATGGTGCTGGCTGCTGCTGTGAGTTCCTGCTTCTCGGAGAGTGTTACCAGGCTGGGGTTTCCCTTGTCTAGCAATTGTTAAATTCACCCTCTCTCCGCTGGCCTGGAGAAAACACACATACATTACCAGTCATTAATGATGTTTGTCACTTTATGATTATGGGTAGTGTAATTTTCAATGAACTTCTCAATCATTGTAAAAGGGCCTCACCTGTGCAGAGACCTGGAGCACCTGGTTGAGGGGAGAAAGGCAGTTCGTTTTACTTGCCAATATATTAAAACTTCTGGGGCTTAAACCCACACCCACAGATCTTGAGCATGTCCTCTGCAACCCCACTTCCAAAATGACCAAAGCAAAGCAATCAAACTGCCTGGGCTCTTATTTCCTGATGATTTCTGGTAGGGTAATTTTTTAAAAAATACTTCTTTGCCCCTTCAAGGTTGGCTCTAGTATTATAGAGAGCAAAGGAAAGAAAACAAAAGGAAGAACAGCTTCAAAACTTGATTAAACTCCATTGTGACTTTTAAAATAAATTCCATGGTTGCTACTTTGGAAGTAATAATCAATGAAACTCTGCACAATTTTGTTTCTGCTTGCTATAGGTCTGAGTCAAAAATAGGACATCAGCTTAAACAACCCTGAAAAGATGGACTATGTAAATCCTGTATAACAAGGTGTGTGTGTGTGTGTGTCTGTGTGTGTGTGTGTGTGTGTATGAATGTGACACAAATGTCCTTAAGCATTAAATTATCTTAGAGGTTTGTGACTATCATTTTAAATTAGAGGCCTGTTAGCCACCATATTTTAAATACAGATTCACACCTATTATATTCTTATAAGTTATTTTATCCTTGCTGTTAAAGAACAGGTCTGATTTAACAGATATTGACTCTTGATCATGATCACAATCCCCAATTCTACCATTATTCCTATGGGAAAATATGATAGCCTGCTTTCAAAGAATTGATTATAATCGACAATGTTAAGAAACCATCTTATTTTCAGTTCTTAAATTGGAAAATAAGTGATAAATAATTTTAATGCCCTACTAAAAACCATTTGCTATTCCAGTATTTTATTAAACTAAATAATTTCAGACAAGTTCTCTCAAATAAAGGAATAACACTTAACATTGAGCTGGACTCCTAAAGAAGAGTATGGGACTTGATCTACAGGGTAAATATTAAAATAGAATGTTTAGGGCTGGCCAGTTAGCTCAGCTAGTTAGAGCATGGTGTTACAACACCAAAGTCAAGGGTTCGAATCCCTGGACTGGCCAGCCACCAAAAGAAAAAAGTTTAGAATCCTGATAGTTATAAAATTTTGACACTTCAGATGATTAGACTGCACTATGTGAAGTGGTGTGAACCTCCCTATGGAATTTTATTTCAATACACAGAATCATTTTCATTACTGTTTAACACCTTATAACCACCAAATACTCCATAATCAGTATTCCAACTGTACTGGAATACTCCTGCTTAAATAAACCTATTAATAGAAGCAAATCCTTGATCTTTCAAGACTGCCTGAAAAACAATATTCTGTGAATGCAATGGAAATGGACATTTAGAATTTAAATGATGGACCAACATTTGGGTTTAGGCTAATTTTAAACAGACTGTGTGCATTGAACACTTTGGGGTTTTAAACACAGCAAAGGGTTTTGTTAGAGTAAACGTTTAAAAAATGCAGGAGGCCCAATGACAATATCTATGATTTATAAGTGAAGGGCATTCCTTGTTGCTGGGAGTATAAATTGGTATGATATTTCTGGAGGGAAGTTTAGCAAAATGTCTTAAACTTAAAAAATATAAAAGTCTGTTAATAGGAGAATGATCAAAAAAGTTATGGTACATGTCTATGTAAACAGCTATTAAAATAAAACTCATGATGTGAGTCTACACTTATTTTCATGAAAAGATGTCCACAACATATTGTTGACATAAAGAAAATGCTACAAACTCAGAATTTAGAAGATGAGTGCATGTGTAAGTATTTGTGTCAATATATAATTATACATCTGTGAACACACACATAAAAAATATTGAGATGTTCTCTAAAACATTAATGTTGATATCTTGGGGTGTTTAAACTGAATGTAATTTAACTTCCTTATTTTCTGTATTTTTTCTTCATTATTCTCCTTTTTAGACAAGGAGTACATGTTTCTTTTCTTTTTAATAATCCAAAAACAATAAACCTTTTAATTTTTTTCAGAAAGAAACTTAAATTAAGCCAGTTTACTTTTCCATAGTTTGGGAAAAATTATAGTACAAAATATGATGCAACTAATATATAAAAATCCAAATAGAAAATATTATCATGGAAAATTTTAAATATATTTTCTATTTGCGTTTCTTTATTTTCCACATTTTGGTTAGAAATTTAGTGAGGACCATCTTTTTAGGAATCAGAGTATTAAAATAAACACTGCCCCCCCCAAATATATACAAAATGTACAGCCAGTCTATTCCTTTCTGTCTTACTGATCAGAACTCACTTCAAAGGTCCACTGGACTTATTTCCTCAAACAAATCCCATAACTCTATTACCTTTCTTCTTCTCTTTCCCCCCTCTCCCTCCCTCCTACCAATCACCACTCTTACAAGATAAACTAGCTCTCAGCAGTGCAGCAGCTGACTGATATCCACAGGTATATTTCCTAATAATGTTGCCTTTGATTTGAAGGAGTTTTAAGGCATCCAGTTTCTTTAAATCTCAAGTCTAATAAAATGAGACCAATACCTGAATCTCCTCTCAATGCAGTAAAGGATGTTGAGAGCTGGGTTTTCTGATAGTCTTAAATTTTTATTCTTGCTTAATTTTGTGTTGTAAACACATTTTTCAGTGACTACCATCCTACCTTAATTCCTAATGCTCAATTATATTAGTGCTTGGTTTCCTTTATAGTGTTTTGTTGTGCTTACTTAAAGAAAAGTTTCACTCTCATCACTTTAAAAGATGTCTGTATCATTAAATGCCATGGCATGTTGCAGAACCTGTAGATCTTCTCTGGATGATTTTCTAATTTATCTGTCTTCATCCTCTTACTGAAACATGTTTTTTCTCTAATAATGACTATCCTTACTTAACTCATACGGGTAATGTGAGGACAAATTTTATGATGTGTTCAAAACACTAAATTCCTTTAAAAAAAAAAATCACTATAGACACAAGAGTTGTTCTTAAAAAAAAATTATTTTTGCCCTCCTTATATGGACCTTGAAAGTGAGTTAAGAGACCAAGTAAGTCACAATCATGGTAATCCCAGCTCCATGGAGCCTCACTTTCCTCCCTTGTTAAGGTTGGACACCACCAACTGTGAGGTCTGGCTTACTAGGTGGAGTCTAGAGATCAAATGAAACATAAACATGAACAAGTAGAGCCTACACTCTATAAACAGCCAGTCAAAAAGTTCATGGGGATAGAGTTTTTAGAAAAGACTTTATCTCCAATGAAGTTACAGTTGTGTGGATTTTGAAGAATCCACACTAAATTGCCTGGTTTTCTAGTGAAATATCAAATGTCCCCTGAATTCCAGTGCAATTCACCAATGAAGATATTGCTATATGGTAATTAAGGCTAAACATATGAAACAATGGCCAAGAGGAGTTTACCTGAATAATCTGGGCAGCAAGCTCTGGTGTCCCATGCTTCAGGTCATGTCCATTGATGGCCAGCACTCGGTCGTTGCTGCTGAGCCTGCCGTCCTGGGCAGCCAGCCCCCCTTCCAAGAGATCAAGAATGAAAACACCTGGCTCATCTGTCCTTCGGACCAATTTAATGCCGAGCTGTTCACCAGAGTCTCGTTTATGAAGAACCACATGGAAAATCTCTTCTCGTGGAGAGTTACTATCAGAATGGTTGTATGCTCGGTTGCCAAAGCGCCTCTCTCGAAGCACAGTGAGATGCAGCGTGGTGCAGGGCTGGGAAAGGACAGCTCTGGCATAGTTATGGGACACGTTGCTAATATCACAGTTGTTGACCTAGAGAGAAAGAATTATAAGCAAAGCATGACAATCTTTTATTTTCCCAATTTGTAGAAATGTTTATACATGTATAACATACATTTCCAAAGGAAACTAACATCGTGAAAATACTATACAGTCATTATTTACAATGAAAACCCCTCTAAAGACATTTTAAAATATAGGGTTTCTAAAATTAACTTACAATAACTAGCATCAAGTAGAGAATAGTAATTAGAATCACAGGCTTTAATGACAGTCTTGAATTAGAGTGTTTGGTTCTGCCATCTATTAACTGATAACTGCAGGCAAATTCCACAACTCACTTGAGTGTGTTTCCTCATCCATATAATGTGTTTACTAGTTACTTCACAGGATCGGTATGAGAATGAACAGACAACATCAGTATATGGCAAGTGTTAATGAGATACTAGTTCTAGTAGAAAAGAAACTGAAATTCTACCGGATTACAAATTTGCTTTTTCAAATGAAATACACTTAAGCTAGAAAAAAATACACTGTTTTGTTTTAAGGAAAGTGACACATATAGGAAACACAACCTTACTTCAGATGACTAACTTTAAAGTAGATAATTATAATTTCACTCTAATTCTTTAGCACACAAATGTAATATACATCTAATACACTAACATAATTCGATAATCATGTAAGATTTGTTAAGCTTTATAATGTTGAAATAAGTATAGTGTATTAGTCTGTTTTGTGTTGCTTATAACAAAATACATGGAACTGGGTAATCTATAAGAAAACAAAATTTATTGCTTACAGTTTCTGAGGCTGGGAAGTCCGAAGTCCATCTGATGGGGGCAACAGTGACCCAGGTGTCTCACATTGCAAGATGGTGGAAGCAGAGAGAGCAGAGAGAGAGCGACAGACTCTCCTCTCCTTTTAAAGCCCTTGGAACCATGCCCCTGACCACCATTTTTAATCCATTCACTACAGCATGGTCCTACAATCCAATCACCCCTACAGGGCTCCACCTTTCAATTACCATAATAGGATTTCCCACATCATGAAGAAGTGGCCCAAATGCCCATGGTTCCTATTCCTGCTACACTGCCTTCTCTCCCCAAGACCACTGAAATAAGTATAGTGACTGCTGTAGATTGGATGCCCCCCACTCCCAAACCTCATTGAAGCTTAATCCCTCAATGTAACTGTTGTAGGTGGGAAATTCTATGTATTTTGTTATAAGCAACAGAAATGGACTAATACATTGACTGATCCTTAGACATGTAACATCACTTAGAAAATATATCCAGCTTCAATTATTCATCTAGTTTACAAGAAGAGATGAGCATAATTCTTAGCATTTATCACAATTAGAGTTCTTCTCAGAATCAGTCTGAGATGAAATCAACATTTTCCGAACATCTCTTATGTGACAAGCTCTGGGTTGGGTGTTTGTGATCACCTAAAATACTTAAAACTTTTTCATATAAATCCATGTAAAGCAAGGCCTCTCCCTTCCTATTTATCTAGGATTGATTGATAGTTTTGAACACTACTAACTAGAATTCTATTGATTTTGGCCTATTGACATTTTTTAAAATTCAGTCATCAAATTCATATATGTCATACACAGACTTGCTATTCTCCCAAGTCTGCAACAGCTATACATTTGGTAGACATCCTAGTACTTGATAAAAATGTTGAATATAGGGTCAAGAACAGAACTTCAAGGCAGCTTCTAAAAAACCAGGATGATATAGATTCATTAGTCAAAATCATCATTTCTGGATTTCAGCCAAAAAGCTACCTACATCTAGGTTCACATTTTTCCATCTTATATTCAGTCAGACATATCACAAATGACTTCAATAAATGTCTAGCTGAAATCCAGCTATATTTTCCAGCCATGTGCAGGCATGTAGCCTCATATAACCTTTGTGGAGTAGGTTTGGAAATATCCTACAATTGGAAAGAGATTTTTCTTCCACAGATACATTGTTGCCAGTGAAATTCAGAGAAAGCAGAGGACTAAATAAAATACTCTTTCTAGATTTTGAAAAATAGTATCAGCATAGTAAATTCAATCACATTTTTAGGCTGTGATTTTTATCAATACAATCGACACATGGCTGTAATTATTTTCATTCAAAACTGAAAACAAGAAAATTACTGATGACTCTGCTCAAACTGAAATACTTAATGTTTTAAAAGTTATATTACTTTTAATAATAATAACATTGATGTAATTTATAACAGCACTGTTTTTTTCTTCCAAACTGCTGAAAAGGCTGTACATGAATCTCTGAAGAGCAGTAAAAGATCATGAGGGCATATTCTCCTTTTCGAAGAGGCTACTGAATACCATAACGCGTGTGTGTGTGTACGTACATGTATATTTTAATGTGGGAAAATCAAAGCCACACACTGTTACTGCAAATAGTTTGCTAAAATAAAATCATAGGCTAGCTCTCTGACCTGCAAATGAACCATCTTACTACCTCTTGGGGATTTTCAAATTGGCTCACTATATTATTTACCCAGTTTGTACAAAGTTGGAGGTAACCAGGTAGTGAAAAATACCAAACAGGCCTCTTTCCAAGTGCTCACTTTTGAATGATCATAAATACTTCTCTACATTTGGGAAAAGGATGTAGCTTTAACTGACTGGCTCCACCACACACCAGTTGTAAGCTAACCAGAAGTCAGGGCTCACAATAGGAGAAACCCTTTGTGAATTTATTAATCGGATTATGTGCTCGCACTTTTCCTATCAACTTAAATCATTAAACTGGATTTATGATTGCCATTATTAGAGTTACCAGTATGTATGTCTCCATAAACAATAAAAATGCACTGGAATTTCTACAATGTAGATTTTTAAACTTTGGATTAATTCCCAAAAATATGGCCTATAATTTCACATAATTAATTTTATTTAGGTATAAAGATTCAGTTATGTTACCAAACAATTCTCCAAACCAGAAAAGTAAAAAACCTGCTGATGAAATATATTAGTAATCAAAACTAGAAAAACTATTTAATCTCAGTTATATTAAAAAAAATACAAATAACCACAAAGCATTCATTTTTACCTTTAAAATTCAGAAAAAGAATGAGGAATATATAAAAACGTTAATATCCAATGCTGGCACATTGCTCGTAGCAAAAAGCAAAACACAAATATAAGTGTACACTTAAATTACAGCTAGAAAGATCAGAAGTGAGAGAGAGAAAGAACACTACATAGGCTGCCGAAAGGGCTCTCTGGCTCTCCTGGTCTTATCTGCTAAGGTGTCAAGATGTCTGGGGAATAAAGATGTCTGAGGATGCACCTGGGAAGCCAGCTAACAAACTGGAGCACAAGATAAGGACAGGTTGGAATGTGGCAATATGTTGTTTGCAGAGAAGCAAGAAGATTGCTTGGACTGGCTCTCCCAAGAGACTGTACATTCCATGAGGACAGGACAGTATTTTGCTCTTAAATGTATCACCAGCAACTAGTACAGTGCCTAGAACATTGCAAGGAATGAATAAATTGGTATGCTCGAAACAAAAGAGCGAGCCAAGACTAAGAAGACAGCTTGTAAAAGAGACCATGGAGGGCCTTGACTATTAGAATAATTAGCTTAGACTTGACACTCTAGTCGAATCTTTGCAAGAAAAGCCAGGTTACAGGTATATTAACCTGGTAGTGACCATGTCAGATTTAACAGAGGAGAGATGAGAGAAAGGGATATTTGATGCGGTATTCTACTAAATGAGTTATGAAGTAGTGAAGGCCTAGAATAGAGAGGTAGCAGGGAAGATGGAAGTAAGAGTAGATATCAACAGAGCATGGTCAAGAATTAAACAACAAATCCAAGAAAGGAAGAGTCCTTGTTCTTGGGTTTCTAGAAGGCATTTTTCTTGTTCTCGAATATTTCTTCTCTCTCTTCCTAGAAGTTATCCATTTCTTTTTTTTTAGCTTCCATTATCATTACAGTTGTATGATTCAAATGTCCAGGCCAGTTATTCATATAAACTCCAGTCCTATACAGTAGAAGTCTTACCATTCCCGTCCCCTCAGTCTCCATATGACCCCTAATAAAATATCTTGACTTATACTAGTTCTTTTTTGGGACTACCTATTTCTTCTTAAAGATTGTCTTTTGAAAGGAAAAACAGTAAGGATAGTATCAGGGGTTATTGAAAACACAGAATTAGGAAGCTTGCTGAGGAGAGGGCATTAAGGAGTCAATAACAGATGACTGTAAGATTTCTGAACTGTATCTTAAATTCAGTGGTATAAGTTATAAGTAACTATGCTGCATGGTTGTCTCTTCTAGATTTTTAGTAATCAGCGTAGAAAAGGATAAATCAGACAATGACGGTAATAGATGGATGGGAAACTGGGTGTGGGATGAAGCCAATGAGATAAAAGAATTTCAGCATGGATGAAGGTGGCCCTGGAATAGCCACCCATGGAATCCAAGCCAGGAAGAGTCTAGCCAACCCAGAGAGCTGTGTGCCATGTGCTGAGTCACATGTGGGATCAAAAATATAGGTAGGAAGAAAAAATATATTCCGTGTATATTGGGAAATAGGTGAAATTACAGATAAATTTTGATCTGTTTTGCAAATAAAACAAAATTAACCTTTATATAATTCAAGTTCCATAATATCACAATTTTGTAAGTTTTAAACTTATGAATAAGAAAAAAAAGCACAAGTTAACAGAATAATTAAACTGATACCTGAAGAATCTGGTCTCCAGCAAGGAGTCTCCCATCTCTGGCGATGATTCCATCCCGATAGACTTCCTGGATAACAATGTTAATAAGTGGCGTTTCATTGCCACCCACAATGCTAATTCCTAACTGAATGTAAGGATTAGACCGATGAATTTCAATTGTGGTAATTTCTCCTTCTGGTAAACTAAGTGGCTGCTGTGCGGCTGCCAAGTTAAAAGTGAGAGAGAGAGGGAAAAGAAAAATAACGTTTTTGTTCTGATTATTTTCAGGTAAATAAATCATCTTATGTTAATAGATGATTATAAATAAGCAATACCACCGGACAAGAAACAGAGTGACAAAAAAATCTACTTGTTAAGATTCTCTAAAAATCTTCCAAAGGTGGTCAATAAATAATCAATAAATAGCTACTATGTATCAGATCACTAGGGATGACAAGTGACCTAATTAAGAAATATTACATGACAGGATGTTTGGACCATGAAATAATTGTAAATAATGCCAGGCAATATAAAGACTCTGTGGTCTCTACTCTACCACAGGTGTTGAGAGAGTAGCCACATCAAGCTCCTAAAAGGTGAGTCTTGAACTGAGACTTAGGGGATGAAAAAGGGCATAGCTGTGGGAGGGAAAATTTGAATTTGTAGAATTTTTAAAAAGAAAATTATTTTTAAAAGTAAATATCTAGGGCCAACTACCAAGAGGTCTCTGATGACAGGCTTTATTTTCTGATGGGCTGCACAGTGACAGCGGCAACTGGTGCCAGAGCAATGTCATGGTTAGAAGCGTGATCTTGCATTCAAACATATGCCCAGACATTTATTGGTTCAATGAGTTTGAACAATTAATCTCCTCAAGCCTCAGTTTTCTTACTTATTGAAAAAAAATCTCCTAATATTGTTCTAAGCATCTGATTGGTGAATACATGTAAAGTGCTTAACACAGTAAGTGCCTGACACAGAGTAAGCATCTGATTTTAGCTATTATTTTTGTTTTTGTTCTTGACGTTATTGATTCCTTATGTCAAGAAGCAAACAAGTTTTGAACATACACACAAATAATAAGAACATGTGAATGACCAATGAGTTCATGGGATCGGGAAGGATCACCTTCCTTCGGGGTAAGATGTATGTTTTGTTTCTATAATGCAAATTGTTAGAACTGAGAAAAGAGTAAGTGATGTGTTATGTAAATTATATCTCAATAAAGTTTTTTTTTTTTTTGAAGAGGAAAAAGTACATATTGGGAAAGCAGCAGGGAGGAAGGAAATAGAGGAAACACACGAGGAGGAGCTGAACCGACATACTGTCAGTGCCGGCGCTCTCCTCGAATGCAGGGTTGTCGAGGCCAGGCTCCTCAGTCCACACGGGAAGAGCTGCTGATGTCACATTCCGCTCGGCGGGCACTGTCCCTGTCCCCGAACAGTCCGGTTCCGGTGATAAAGTACCTGGAGGATCTATTATAGTGGGTCCATTTTCACTCTCAGTCTCGGTCTGAGTTTTACCGGTTTTTCTTCTTTCTAGAGCAACTCTCCGATGAGAAGCTCCAGGACACCTAGAAAAAGAATATCAGACGGTTTCCAGACGATTTAAAAAGAAAGAAAAGGGGAGATTAATAGCTTGTACCACAACAAAAGTGGCAATGGCTTCTCTGCAAAAAGAACCTAGAAGTACTAATAAGCAGTAGTACACAATTCCGATCCTAATCTCCACTCAAACCAAGTTCTTACCACTCTATGTGGCAAACAAATGAACAGCAAAAGATATTAGTGTGAACAATTGTGTGGTATACATCTCAAAGAATACTTCAGTAAAAAATGGTACTCAGGTATATACTTAATAGTCCCAGAAAATGCCCCAATAGTTGTCTGTATATTGCAAGTATGATTCTGACATGCTGATTACATAGCTCTTTTTTACAGGATAAATGGCATAGCTCTTTTCACAGAAGCAGAAATCAGCAGTCTTCTTCCACAACAACAAGGTTGCATCCTGACTTAGACCTTGAGTATGCCACCATGCCTCTATGCTCTTCATGGCCACATTACACACTCATTCATTAGTAGGTAGCAATACTTTTGAGGCTTTACAACTTTCAAGAAGGCTCAGCAAAGGCCCAAATAATTTACTTTACAATAGGCATGGAAGGAGACAAAAACATATCACATAGGCTATAAAATTAGAATTGCAATAGTGGAATTACAAATATGTAACTTAAAGAATATATTCCAAGTACTCAGGAAACTTACAAAAGCACCAAGAAATAAGAACCATTAAATTGCTTGTTTTTACTCATTTATGCAAACAAAAAGAGCAGATAGATGCTTGTTTATACTCATAACCAATGAAACATTTAAATAAAGGCTTTAAACAACAGATATAAGAAATTATTTAAAGGTGCCAGTTCCCTTCCATCTGACACCTTGATTGGGCACAGTGATTAATAACATCTAGTCTCAAGAGTGGGAGGAGGACAAGGGGATTAGTGAAGGTGAGCTAGAGCCTCACAATCCACAGACACCCCTTACTTTCAGTGCTGGGGTTATTAGGTACAATAACATTAGGTAAGGTGGATGAGCGTCCTTATGCCTAGGGTTGCATATCAATCAATATTTTTAAAAATCCAAAATTTCTAACAAAATTAAGTACAGGATTAAATATCATTAAAGCTGAAAACTATCCCTTAACTATAAAAGTAATAAAATTTTCCTCATGAACTAAACATTTATTTTAAATCCTGGATTTCAAGTTCTTGAAAAAGATCACTACAAAATTTCTTTATTCAACCTTTTTCTCATTTCCTGTTTTCTCTTGCACCTTGTTAAGAGGAGGGACAATTGATTTTTCTTTTTGTATGGTTCTGCAGCACTCCAGGGAATGTTCTTGCAAGGGCCTGACAAATATTTTTGAGAATTAGATCATGGAAAAAATTACTTTTGTCAAGTTAGCAGATTTAATTAGAAATGCATTTAAAAATATTTTAATCCAAAAAAGTTCAGGCAAAACCTGGACCATAAAAATATTGTGAGTGAAAAGACAGATTTAATTTCAAAAACATATATCATACAAAAACACCCATATGGGCAACAGCTAGTCTTCAATGGAAAAAATGGACCAGGAACAAGAAATGAAGAGGGAATACAAACATGATGTGAATACTTGGGAACCAGCCACGCTAACAACTCTAAACCCCCACAAACTAATTATAAGGCCTATGTTATAGTTATTAAACAGGTAAAAATAAAAAGGAAAACCTAAAGTTGTTAGAGAGGTGAAGAAATAGGTATACTTCAATTCCCAATAAGACAGAACATTGCTAACAATAACTAAAGATATTAAAAATGATATCCTATAAAATATTTTTAAAATTATCCAGCATTAGAGTACGAAAGGTATACATAGAACCTTTGGGAACACCCATATTTAAAGAAGATGGACCAGTTGAGCAGACTGGGATGGAACAACTAGACAGAAGGAGACTGTGCGAAAAACCCTTCAAACAACCAAGGAAAATTAAGAGGGTCAACAAAGAAGAAGTGGCCAATAGTGCAAGTGCCACAAAAGGGGCCAATAAGATTAGGACCAAAAAGTGTCTCTTTGATTTGGCAATTATTAGGGTCATGCTGACCTCAGAAAGAACATTTTCAGTGATGGGGGCAAAAGCCCAGATTATAACACAAGCATTTCTGTTAACTTAATATATGCATTCTACAAAAACTACACACTAAAAATTACAGGGCTCAAGGAAAAATAGGGTTGGGATAGACCATTCAAAACTGATGCATCTGGGAATGGAGAATAGCTGCTAATGGGTATGGGGTTTCTTTTTTGTGTCTTGGACATGTTCTGAAATTTAGACTGTGATGATGGTTGCAGAATTCTGTGAATACACTAAAAATCACTGATCTGTATACCTTAAATAAGTAAATTTTATGATATGTGAAATACATCTCGGTAAAGCTATTTTTAAAAAAAAAACTATTAGAGAACAAGCAGATCAGAGCAGGCTTGAACAAAGAAAAGTTCACGACCACAGACAGCTCAGAGCCATCAGAGACCTCAAGTTCATAAACACATGGAACTGAAAGAGAAAGGAAAAAACCCATTTGTACAGTGTTTAATTTGCGCCAGTCACTATGTAACAACCTTTATATACATTATCTCATTGTATCCTCACAACCACTCTATTATCCCCACTTTACAAATGGGAACTTAAGACAACTTAGGCAACATCATGTAACTATTAAATTGCACAGCCAAAATCCAAACAAACTCAGATCTGACTTCCATGGCTTCTGCTGTTTCCACTGTTATCATACTAAATTCATTCATATGAAGCCTTTTTCTAGGCCTTAGGAAAACATAAATGGAATTTATTCTGCAAACTTGTACCTAGAAATACAATCATAGAATACTAAAGCTAGAAGGGCCTCAGTGATCATTAAAAAAACAAACATAAATAACAAACAAAAACAAAACCTATGGAGCACTTAAGGGTAATAACACAAACTGCAATTGGCACTGGAGGAGAGATAACTTGGTTTATTCAAGGAGGTAACTCAGTGTAGCAGAAGACTAGCATAGAGGATATTAGAAATGAATAAAAACAACAGAATAGACATGCATGGCAACATTTAAGCAGAACAGGGTAGGCATGTGCTGAGACCACGCAGATAGAAGTGCAGCTCTGAGACAGCGGGCTGCTCTGAGACTGTAGTAACACAACCTGCCACAGGCGGAAGGCTACACCTCCCTAGGGAGGGATCTTTAGAAGCAGGTGTGTTTTTCAATTTTCTTAAAATAAAACCGAAGGGCTCTTGAAGCAGCCAAGAGCCAAACAGGGATTTTTCCTTTCCTGCTTAAGGTTATACCTTTATTCCCACTATTTTGGCTCTCCTTATGGAGGAAAAATTACATATGAACTAACTTGATTTATGCTATAGTGACATCATTCCCTGATAACAACTGTGTATGAGCTAATTCACATTAGGAAAAATACAGCATGACAGAATACACCATATTATTATCAGTAATGTATTAGTAGTGCTGGTGGTAATGTAGCAGAAGTAAAATAAAATGATGCATGCTAAGTACGACACAATGCCAGACACTTAGCGAAACTGGAAGAAGGTGAACATTTTAGAATCAAGAAAAATGATAAAAATAGTCATGGAGTAAAATATACAAAAATCAATTCAAGTGACATCAGCAAAAATGGCAGATTAAGGATATCTGAAAAGCCTCTGTAAAAGCAATGCAAACACTGGAAGAAATGATCAGAACCCACTATTTCTAAACTCTGGAAATTAGCCACAGGATTACAGCAGTCCAGAGAGCATTTATTCAAGAAAAATGGCCGACTCCCAGTAAGAACAAGGAGGTTTGTGACATGTGAATTTGCCCTATTCCCATCTCTACCTCCCCAGCTCCACAGTAGATTGGAAAGGCAATAGCCCACATCACAGTGGAAACCAGGAGTCTGGCAGCCTTTGGAAGACCAGATTGGAGTGCTTTCAAAGCCCCACTCCCAGAGAACTGTCATTAACTGACCTGTTTGTTCCCTGGAGGACTCCACTTGCAAGGCTGTCTTTACCTGACCTGATTTAGAGTGTACCCAGTACAAACAGACTTTTCACTGTGGGGCATTTGTTGAAAACAAACAAACAAAAATCAGAGGCAACTGCTTAAGATTATGGCTGCCTAAGGCAGACAAACAAAAGGCTACCCAAAAAGTTTAAAAGGAGAACTTGGGGAATGAAATGTCCATAAGGGTTCAGGTATGTCCAGGGCTTTGTGCATGCACAGAAAAGACTTGAGAAGGCCCTGAGCTCTCACTTCTGGCTGACACTGAAGCTCTGTGAAGGCAGAAAATGAAGGCTAAGGTGGAGCTGTCAACTGCCTCCATGCCCCATCATACACACAGAGCCCCTTGAAAAGATGGGGAAATTTATTGGTTCCAGGCATAGAAGAATTCTCTGGCCAATCATTAGCTGACCAGTAAGCTAACTAAGCAGAGAGATTTCACAGAATTAGTTCATAAATGTCACTGAACAAACAAACAATAACAGCAGCAACAAATCTTGGGAAGGGGGAAGAATCTAATTTCTAGAATTGCCACATTATATATTTAAAAAGTCCAGTGCTCAATACAAAATTAGGAGACATGCAAAGAAACAAGTATGGCTTCAAAAGGAAAAACATAATCAACAGAAACTGTCCCTGAGGAAGCTCAGACATTGGACTTACCAGACAATGACTTAAATCAGCTACTTTAGACACGTTGAAAGAACTAAAGGAAACCATATCTAAAGAACCAAAGGAAAATATGAAAATGATGTCTTGCTAAAAAAAAAAACCAATAAACAAACATATGTTATAACAGAGAACCATACAGAAATTCTGGAGTTAAAAAGTACAGTAAATGAAACAAAGAATTCACTAGAGAAGTTCAGCAACAGATTTGAATAAAAAGAAGAATCAATGAACTTGAAGATAAGTTAATTGAGGTTATCCAGTATGAAGAAAAGAAAAAAAATGAATGGGGAAAAAAAGAGAATAGAGCCTTTGGGTCCTATGGGACACCATCAAGAGTATCAACATATATATAAGGGAAATCCTACACAGAGAGAAAGAGGAAGGGGCAGTAAGAATAACTGAACAAACGATGGTCAAAAACTCCCCAAATTTGATGAAAAATATTTACCTACATATCCAAGAAGTTTAACAAACTCCAAGTAAGCAAATTAGAAGAGATCCACCCTAGACGCATCATAACCAAGAACCAAAAATAAAGAATCTTCAAAGCAGCAACAGAAAAACAACTTATCACATAGAGAGAATTATCAGTAAGATTCTGCTCATTTCTCCTCACAAATCATGGAGGCTACAAGGCGGTAGGATAATTGAAAGAGAGAGCGAGACTGATTGTCAACCAAGAAGTCTACATCCAGCAGAACTATTGTTCAAAAATGAAGGAGAAATTAAGATATTTCTAGATAAACAAAAACAAAAAGTTTGTTGCTAGCAGACTTGCCCTCCAAGAAACACTAAAAGAAGTCTTTCAGGCTGATGTGAAAGGACTCTAGATAGTAACTAGAATTCACATGAAGAAATAAAAAGCATCAGTAAAGGTAGATACAAAAGGACAGCATAAAAGTATTTTCTTTTTTTTGTTTATGATTCTTTTTCTCCTATCTGATTTAAGAGACAGCTATATAAAGCAATAATTATAATTCTGTGTTCATGGGCATATAATGTATAAAGATGTAGTTTGTATAATAACAGCACACAGGAGGGAGGAGGAAATGGAAGTATATATATATGCAATGTTTTTGTATGCTATTTGTGATGGGCAATCTTATGTGTTAACTTGAGTGGGCCATGTGATGCCCAGATTAAACAGTTCCTGGCTGTGTCTGTAGGGTTGCTTCCAGGTGAGAATAGCATTTGAATCAGTAAAGTAAAGAGTAGACTGTCCTCCTCAATGTGGCTGGGGCATCATTCAATCCATCGATGGCCTGAATAGAACAAAGGTGCAGGAAGGAGGGATCTGTCCCTTTTTTCCTGTCACTGCTTGAGCTGGGACATCTCATCTCCTCCCATCCTCAAATTGAGATTCACATCATTGGCTCCCCTGGTTCTCCAACCTTTAGACTCAGACTGAATTACACCATTGATTTTCCTGGGTCTCCATCTTGCAGACAGCAGATTGTGGGACTTTTCAGGCTCCATAATCTCATGAGCCGATTCCTTATAATATGTGAATCTCCCCTTGATTTTGTTTCTCTGAAGAACATTAACTAATACACTAATTAAATTATGCTGGTGTTCATTTGAACTAGATTGTTATAAATTAAGATTTAGTTGTAATCCCCAGGATAAACATTAAGAAAATAATTTTAATTAAATGAAGTCACAAGGGAACTAAAATGGTATACTAGAAAATATCTATTTAACACAAAAGAAGGAAGAAATGGAGGAATAAAGAAAGAAAAAAGGCGTAAGACATACTGAAACAGCAAAATGACAGACATAAATCCTACCTTACCAGTAATTGCTTTAACTTACATGGATTAAACACTCCAATTAAAAGTTGGTCATTTGCAGAATGAATTAAAAAAAAAAAAACTGATACAACTATATACTGTCTACAAGAGACACATTTCAGATTCAAAGACATAAATAGACCAAAAGTAAAAGATGAAAAGCATATACCATGCAAACAGTAACCAAAAAAGTGCTCAGTGAGCTTATTAACTTAAGACAAAATAGACTGTAAGACAAAAACTTTCTAGAGATAAAGATGGGAATTTTGTAATGATGAAAGAAAGGCTCAATCTATCAAGAAGATATAACAAGTATAAACATAAATGCACAAAACAACAGAGCCCCAAAATAGATAAGTAAAAAATGATAATTTAAGGGAGAAATAAACAATTCAGCAATAATACTTAAGTGTTTGATATTTCACTTTCAATAATGGATAGAACAAATAGATATGAGAAGAGACTTTAACAACACAATAAACCAACTAGACCTACCAAACATCTATAGACCACTCCACTCATCAATAGCAGAATACACATTCTTCTCAAATACACATGGAATATTTTCCTGGATAGACCATAAAAAAGCCTCAATAAAATTTAAAGGACTGAATAATATACATTATGTTCTCCCAACACAATTAATTCAAAATGAACCAAAGACTAAAATGTAAGAGCTAAAACTATTAACACTGTTAGAAGAAAATATAGGTGTAAATTTTTGTGACCTTGGATTAGGCAATAGTTTCTTAGATATGACACCAAAACTATTAGCAGAGAAAAAAACAGATAAATTATATTTCATAAAAATTAAAATTGCTTGGCCTTCAAAGGACATCAGAAAGTGAAAAGATAACTGACAGAATGGGAGAAAATATTTTCAAATCATATATCTCATAAGGGTTTAGTATCCAGAATATATAAAAAATTCTTACAACTTAGACAAATAACACAATATAAAAATGGACTAATGATGTTGAGCATCTGTCATGTGCTTACTGGCCACTTGTACATATTCTCTGGAGAAATATTTATTCAAAATCTTTGCCCACTTAAAATTGGATTATTTGTCTTTTTATTGATTTAAGAGTTCTTTATATATTCTGAATACTAGAGCCCTATCATATGCATGATTTGTAAATACGAGGGTACTTCAAAAAGTTAGTGGAAAAATGAAATTGTAAAATAATATGAATCTTTCCAGAAACTTTTTGAAGACCTCTTGTATATCTGCAAATTTATATCTGCTTTTTACACCACACATGAGGAAACAATGCTGGTAAAAATGTGCCAAACACAAATTCCCTCCAAGTTAAAGCATGAACTTAAACGTGTAACCTTGACTCAGCCTACCTTGATCCTTAAAGATTTCAAAACCATCTGATGAACTAGAAAAGGTCTCAGCATGAAAAAAGACTTCTTTAAAGGTTTTCTCTCTATTGTACAAACTTTTTATATAGCATTAAAGTATAACTTTTAAGAGGAAAAGAAAAATGGTTCTAAACCTTGCCATAACAAATTAAAAAAAATAACATTTACAATTTGCCACAAGCTTTAAATGTTAAATTGTTGAGGGTGGGTTGGGGATGAGGGGTAGAGGAGAGTAGAAGGAATGCTCTACAGTTGATGTTGCTTGGTAGAATCAAAAAGTAAATACTGAAGTGCTACATATTTAGTGCAATACACAGACTATTTCTTAAAGGCTTTATTTCTCCTTTCAAAAATGAACACTGCCCATATCTTTTAAAAATTCTTCATTGTTTTAATAATATATAATCTGTTAATAACAGTAATTTTATTTAAAAACATTTACTTTTCATAAATATTTTCATTCATCTGTAGGAGAAAAACATGAACTTTTCTCAAACTGAAACAGATCTCTTGAGAGTAAAATTTCATTCAATAGGGAAGGTGACCTTGAACTTGAAATTACCAAACTTATGCAAACTACTGCTAATGCTCTATTTCTTCCAATAATTAAAGGATTTCCAAATCCTAAAAATTCAAGAACAAAGGCACACAATAGCCACATGATTTTATACAATGACTCATTGTTGCTGATACTGAATATGTGTTTCAATGAAACTGACAGACAAAACTTACCGATTTCCAACAAGTAAGTTTGTGTACAGATATACCCACTACGAACAGTCATAATAATCATATTCTATGCCTCATGACATCATTCTTCTTGCTAGTTTTTGTTGGTTTTAGAACATGGCTGCAAATTTTTTGACCTTCCTTCACAAGGTGAAGCCTAGGCCCTTCCCCTTGGATCTGGGTAGGCTTGTGACTGATTCCAACGAAGTTTAAGAGCAGAAGAGAAGCCATGTGACATCAAGGCTAGATATACTAGGCCATGCAGCTTCTGCTTTGTTCACTGGAACACTGAGCCACTATGTTAGAACTTTAAATACCCTGAGACACCATGCTGGAAAGGCTATCTGTAGGCTCTCCAACTAAGTCCTTGCTGGGTCCAAGCTTCTAGTCATCCCTATCAAGGTGCCAAACATGTGAAAAAAGAAGCCATCTTGGAAGTAGATTCTCTAATTCCAACTGTTGCAGTTCCTGGCTCTTCCCAGGTATGGCCCAGACACCATATAACAAAGACAAGCCATCCCTGTTGTGTCCTGTCTGAATTCCTGACTCTAGAATCCATGAGAAGAATCAAATACTTATTGTTTTATGTCACTGTATTTGGGGTGGTTAGATTCTCAGCAGTGGATAACCAGAACACAGATCAACAATTTAACTGAACAAACCTTAGATAAGTGTCAACTTTGGGCAAGTGAATTCAAAGACTAATGAAGACACTGTCCTGGCCCTAAAGGAATTTATAACCTATTAGTAGATTCTAACTTGCTACCAGCTTGCAGAGACTACTTAACAGTTAGAACAGTATCTGCACATTGCAGTTAATAAATAGTTGCTGAATGAATGAACAAATGAACTATATTATTTAGAGTTTAGTTTAAGATAATAAACATTTGTATCTGAATTTCAATATTTTTAATACAGAGACTAGAGAAAGGTCAGACTGTTCATCAAAAATCATATTAAATTTTAAAATATAACTTTCTATATTTGTATACTCAACAATCACTCTTAGCTGTTTATATTAGACAAATTACCGCTGTTTCCAATCATCCACCTTTTCATTATATCTTCCACACAGTAGACCTAAGAATTTGGAAATGACTAAATTAGTAACTCAAATATTAATAAGCACACCTAGAAAATGGAACTTTCAACTGGATATAATTGCAGCCTTCATCAACCTGTAAATGAAAGGACAGTTTGCAATTCCCAAGTTTTTATATCATCATCACAAATGGTTTGATAGAAAATTTTGGTAATACTTCAATTGCACATTAAATTCTTGTATGCATGTCAGTTAAATGAATACTAATAAAATTTTGTGAAATTTTTATCTCACTGCTCTCAAAATAATAAGCAACTGAATTGAGGCTTTGTTCAGTTCCTCTAACATCCAATAACTGATGTTTATAAAAGACTCACAAAACAATCCTATACCCTAAAAAGGATAGTTCTACTGATAGAAATAAGAAGCCTAAATTATTCTTCAGCCATAACTAGAACTGACCCAGAATAGTATATTCAAAAGTCTGATGTCAATTTCCAGGAGGTCTCTGATATCATGTTCAGATTCTGTGCCTGCTGGTGACAGAAAATACACAAAAATATAAGGCTACATTACATACATTTTCAAAAGATTATCTATCCTACCCTTTCTGAGCTCCTATTTTTAAACAATACAGTTTAGATTTAAACACTTTCTTTATAAATCTAAATGTTGCTAACATTTTAATAACATCTCATTCTTTTCTTTGTTGTTCTTTCTCATGTGATTATTTCTAATGAGTACAGTGGAATCCTTTACAGTGCTGATATTTAGGATCAGAATGAACATGTGTATATTAAACTCTTACTACAGAGTAATAAAGAATATGATTTTACCTGTGGTAGATAAGAGTCAGCATGGAGCATTAGAATGGTGAACAAGAATATTGAAGTTTAAGTCTAACTATACCATTAACTAGCTCTAAATCTTTGTGACTCAGTTTTCTTATTTGTAAAATGAAGAGATTAGATAATCTCCAATTCTATGATTTATATGTAAATAAAATGACAAGGCTTTCAATACCATATATGGTATAGTATTATATCTAAATCCAGTGATGTAGTATGCATAGTTTTTCACAGCAATCAAGATTACTACAGGTTTATACTGTATGAGTGGCTTAATCTGAAGTTTAGAAATCAATATTTCTTTCTGTCATTTTATGTAATTCTACAGACATGAGATGTATTTTAACCCTTCCTAAGGGTATAAATATTTTTAAAGATCAAATCTTTTACCAAAATCAAATTATGAAACTCATCAAATAGCTAAGTAAGTTACTTAACCCTTTAAAAAGCTTTTTATTAGTAGAACAAAAATCTCCATTAAATGTTTAAAGTTTTCCAACCCTTATTTCTTGCTCAGTCTAGCCTGTGAACACAGAATCTTTACAAGACAGTAGCAAATAAAATCATGCATACTTATTTCTATGTTGCCACAAAAATTATCATTTTTATTGGCTGCATAATATCCCACTGAGTTGACGTATCATTGTATTTTTAACCTTTCCCCACTTTTAAAGTAATTAAGTTGACTCCAATTTACCAAACTACTCACAATGTTGCCGTGAACATATTCACATATACTTTTTCCTTCTTTTGAATTATTTCCTTGAGTTAATAATCTAAAGAATATTTACATTTTTATTTATTTGTTTATTTTTGGTGGCTGGCCAGTATAGGGATCAAATCCTGGACCCTGGTGTTATCAGTACCATGCTCTAACCAACTGAGCTAACTGGCCAGCCCCTACATTTACAATTTTTAAAACAAATTACCAAACTGCCTTGTAAAAAGGGCCTATCATTATATCCTGTTACCCATTTGAATATAACAGTTTATATTATAGCAGCAAAAATACTAATAGTATATACCTATATAGTATAATCTATACTAATAGGTATAAAATGGTACTTCCGCATCACGGTATTTGACAAATAATAATGCTAAATACTGTTCCATACAACTTATTTATTGTAATCAATTTGCCCATTTACTTACTGGAGCTTTGGTGTTTCTTTTATCAAGTTTTTGTTTGAACCATTTCATAAAACTTAAAGAGTTACTTCTCTTTCTTTTTTTTGCTTACCTGTTTTTAAGATGTGCCTCCAGATCACAGCGTTGCATTACATCTTGGCACACTGAAGAAAATGGACACAAAACTAATAATTTGTCTAGGAGTTTATGAACTAAAATACTAGACTTCTTACACAGCTTAAAATGAAGTCTCTTCCGGTCCAATGGACAGAAATCTTTCTCTTGTAAAAAGTTTCTGAGGCACTTATAGCAGAATGTGTGTCCACAGGGGGTATCTAGTGGCTGCAAGAGAGGCTGAAGGCAAATATGGCAGACTAGGTCATCATCAACTTCATTCTGATAATTGTATAAGTGATTTTCTCTTGTCCAGTGCTGCTGGCCACATTCAAAACACAGGGGGTTTAGAGAGGAAGAAGAGGTCTGTTCCACGGACACCATCTCATCACTTGTTGTCCCCATTTTGGATCAACTGAAGCAATTTCCGTATCCTCATATGTTAGTCTTCCACTTAAGGTCTGGTTTCCTTTAATAGACAGGGATGTATCTCACTAAAGCCAAGGTCCGTTTTTCTAGGTATACAAAACAAACCAAAAAAAAAAAAAGTAATATCAATCAAGATAGGTTAAATGTATCAACATATTACTAGTAAACTTTTTTTTTTCTTTAGTAAAAAACTAAAGTGCAGATCGGGTAATAAATGAGTAATAAAAAATAAAAAATGAAATAAATGAATTTGTTAGTTGGCCAAGAAGAATGCCTTACACTGGCAAGTACTCGATGAAAACATAACTGGTGATTAAAAGCAAAGACACAATATATTACAAGGGTGATATAAGAAATAATTGATTTGTTTCACTGACTGAAAACCCCAAATACTTAACTGCTCAGTGGTAGTTTTAAGGACAATATACATTGTGTGCTAATAATGCAATTTGAGGTATATTATGTAATACATTTGCATTTGTCATTCCAGTCATGGTTCTTTGCTTTTGACTGATTTTATGCATTTATAGTACTATACCAAAGATTCTGTCTTTGAAATGTAGTCTCAAGGATAATTCAATCTGTTAATAAAAATAACCTTTGCACTATGGAAGTATGTATGACTGAATATTCTCTGTATACACAGATTATAGAAAAATACATCTCCACAGTACATAAAAATAACATCTGTGTAAACTTCACAAAGTAAAATACTATTTTATTACATTAAAAGAAAAAAAAATCTGCTGTAATTCAATTAAACAGATAAGATGTGTTATAAATTTCAAATTTACCTCATTTTATTCCACACATCCATCTGGTTTTGCTTACTCGAGCAGCAGAGAGAGTGTGTGTGTGTGTGTGTGTGTGTGTGTGTGTGTGTGTGTGTGTGTGTGTGAGTGTGTGAGAGTGTGTGTGAGTGTGAGTGGGTGTGAGAGTGTGTGTGTGAGTGTGAGTGTGTGAGAGTGTGTGTGATTGTGTGTGTGTGTGTGTGTGTGTGTCCTCTCCAATACAACACTCCTCCTTCAGTTTAGTGCAAGCCTAGCCGGGAATGTTCCCCTCATATCAGTTTCCATACTTCCTCCTGCTGAAGCACCAAGGGTTGAAAAATCAACTCCACAGGCAGCAGCTCTCTGTATTCCTTCTTCTGTAAATATTTGTGGAGCCTCTAGTGTGTGCCAAACATTGAAAACAGATAGAGGAGAGGTAGGGAGAGGACAGTTAAGAAAACCCTTTATTAAAATTCAGTGTAATAAGTACTCTAAGAAAGTTAAGCACAGGATATTGTGTGACTATGGAGAAAGATGAAGAGAACTGGCATCTAACTCTGTTTGGCTTTGTGGCCGGAAATACTTTCAGAAGTGGAAAAAACATGGACCGCTGAGTTGTGACAGGAAGCATTAGCCAGAGGGAAAAAATAAACAAGGGCATAACGGGCAGAAGAGCATCAGCTAAGTCACAGGGTCTTGAGGGCGCATAGTACGTTCAGGGAATTTGAAGCAGGTAAAACATCTGGGGCAAAGGAAATGTACTCGGGGCAGGGGAATTCTAAAACAGTGTCCGTGCCACAGAACGGAAAGAGGAGGACACCATACTGATGCTACCAGTATTTGTATTTCAATAACAAAATTCTCCTTCAATCATATATATGCATTTGCTAGTTTATTTATTTGGATTATTTAGTAGAAAAACGAACATTAACTTTTTAACAGGTTTAACAATAACTGCCATAAATTAAGAGGGAATGGGATAGGATTCAGGTGGAACAGCTGACCTCAGATAAATCATGTTTTATAAAACTACCTAATAAAACAGAAATAATAGCAGCCTGTGATCTAAACTCCTATCAGTACCAACATCAAGAGAGCAAACACTTCTTGTATTTAAAACTCAAAGGCTTGGGCCGACCCTGTGGCTCACTCGGGTGAGTGAGGCGCTGGGAGCACCAAGGCTCGGATCCTATATAGGACTGGCGGGTGCGCTCACTGGCTGAGCGCGGTGCGGGCGACACCAAGCCAAGGGTTACGATCCCCTTACCGCCCCCCCCCCAAAAAAAACCTCAAAGGCTTATTCTTTACCCTTTGAGCATCATAACTTTTTTAATGTCAGTGCAACGTACTTGGGAATAAGTAGAGAAACATCACATATCTCAGGCAGACAGACTGCTTCAAGCTAGGTACTTTAATACAGAATTTCTACAGATTCTTGTTTCCTACTCAATTAGCAAGAAAATTCACATATCCTTTATTCTTCTCTGTTTGTGATAGTGTTTATTCTAATTTTCCTTTTCCTCAAGAAAATATACTGCAATTCTAGCCTCCCACCATGACTAAGAAAGCATTTATTTTAAGACTATTATATTTTAACTGTTTTTTAAATCTCTAAATAACTTTAATTCTTTGACTATTTTCATTTTATCACAAAATCTTTTCACAAGGAAAATTAACATGTTCCATTTAAATACCAAATAACAACTGCATTATCCCAACCCCTGAAATACCTCTAGATTACCATAAAACAAACATTAAATGAAAATTATCATGAAAGGATCACTAATATGTGCATATAAATATTGATTAAAGAACTGTGAGTCCATATAGCATAAGTAGTTAAGAGCACAGCCCTAGAGCTGGTTTGAGGGGTCACATCCTTGCTGGGTCACTTATTAGCCTTGCAACCTTACTACAGTCCTCTGTGTCTGTTACCTTCTCAGTTGGAAAATGGGGGTAATAACAGTGCCTATCTCAAAGAGTCAATATAAAGAATAAATAAGTTTATATATATGGAGCTTTAAACAGTGCCTGGCACATTGTAGATGCAATTTAAGTGTTAGCTGTTATTAAAGATAAAGAAACAAAAGTTCAATTACTTAGTAAGAGAGAAGATAAACATAGTTCTTTCTTGCTTCAAAATAGCCTAATAAGTAAGTTAAGGAAAGGGGAATGGTATTTCACAAAAGCTTTTGTGTGAGTTTTGGAAGGAGAAAGGCAGCTTGGCCCCGCTTCTCCAATCCCCAATTCCTCACGCTGGTCCCAGCCTTGAGTGATCATTTTCTTCCTGCTCTGTGTGCAAGTCCACCATGCCGCCTTACACTACTTCTCACGCTGGGGTCCCTCACTCAATTACGAGCTCTAGGAGCTGAACCTCCCACAGGGGAGAAGCTCAATAAATGTTGAAGGACCAACTGGGTGACAATATGCTCACTCATGGCAGGTTTAGGTGACCAGAACTATATCTACATATATAGGAGGACATGTGCAGGTTTATATGTTATTTTGATTTCAGATATTATCTATAATATCAATGAGCACAGTTTCAAAAAATAATAAACAAGTTAAATAAACACTTCCCAAAATGTAAAGATAAAATGTAGCATAACGTGTATCTTTACAAACTACATTATCTGTTTAGCAATATTTACAACCACAGTGGTTGTGGTTGTAAAGAGAAGGAAGCTATTAAATTGGTTGGGATTATTACAATATATTTTAAATAATATCTTGTAAAAGAACCAGTGCAATGGAAAGGGACTTATAAGACTCTGTTTACTCCCTAACTCTAGTTCTGATTAACATGCTTGTTCTTCTGGTGTATAAGATAAGAATATCCTGGTGTAACACAAAGACTATCAGAAAGAACTACAAATTTTTACCATTAATTTGCATACTCCAAACCTATGTATTATTCAGATCACTTCTCTTGATATTACTTTTGACTTCGACTTAAAGAGTCCTCACTGGCTCTAACCTAAGAGATCCAGCTTAGGGAAAAAGATGATAAGCTAAGGGTTACCACCAAAGTATGGTTAGACAGGAAATATCTGTGGTTCCTTTGACTCATCAATGCCAAGAGTCTAAGAATACCCTCTCCTCTCATGTCCTCCTGGCAAACTCCTCCTCACTGCTTACGTCTCAGCTTAAACTCAGCCGCCTCCTCCTCTCAGGTGCACCTCCCTTCCCTTATGCTCCTGCTGCTCATTACACACACCATCATTTCAGCAATTACCACTTGCACGTTGGTTTATCTGTCTCCTCCCCTCTTTGAGGGTAAAGATAGTATCTTTCTTATCTTTTGTATTCCCACTTGGCACATAACATGCACCAAAAAAGAAATTTGTTCTCAGGCTCATACATGAGTCTGTAATGTATGAGTCCTGAAATACATAACTACATAAAAATACAGAAGAAAACTTTGCACCTTTTTTGTTGTGGCACTGCAATACAATCAACACATTGAACCCTACCTTGTAATTTACAAACAAACAAAGAATAATATTTGAAAAAACTATTTAATCTTCAAAAGGCTGGGGAAAACAGTTTCCTTACCTGATAATAAACACAAGAAAATTTTTTTTTTAATTTTTAAAATTTTAATTTAAAAAATTTTTTATGATAAAAAATAGAAAGGGGATCTTAACCCTTGACTTGGTGTTGTCAGCACCACACTCTCCCAAGTGAGCTAACTGGCCATCCCTGTATAGGGATCTGAACCCGTGGCCTTGGTGTTATCAGCACCACACTCTCCTGAGTGAGCCACAGGCCGGCCCTGGAAAATTTTTTTATTGTATATGTCACATATTAGTTTCGATGGCTGCCTTTGTATAAAGCAGTGGTTGTGGTTGTCAAACTTTTTTCACCTCAGCATCCCTTTATCCACTCTGGACAAGTCTGGCATTTCTTAAAAAGCTAAAATGCAGCTATGATATGATCCAGCTACTGTACTCTGGGCATTTATCCCAGAGAGTGAAAATTTATGTTCACACAAGAACTTGCACACAAATGTTTATAGCAACTTGATTTCTAATAGCCAGAAACTAGAAACAACCCAGATGTCCTTCAACAGGTGAATGGCTATACAAACTGTGATACATCAATACCATGGAATACTGCTCAGCAATAAAAAGGATTGAACTATTGATACATACAACTTGAATAAATCTCCTGAGAATTACGTGAGTGAAAAAAGTTAATCCTAAAGGGTTGTATACTGTATTATTCCATTTATATAACATTTTAAAAATGACTAAATTACAGAAATGACTTAGTGGTTGCCAAGGGTTAAGGAAGTGTTAGGGGTGGATAAAAGGGCAACATGAGGTGTCCTTGCAGTAATGGAAATATCTTGACAGTATTAATGTCAATATCTTTTTAAAACTAAAAAAAGATGACTGGTAAGGGTATCTTAACCCTTTTGACTTGGTGTTGTCAGCACCACACTCTCCCAAGTGAGCTAACCAGCCATCCCTATATAGAGATCCGAACCGGTGGTCTCGGTGTTATCAGGACCACACTCTCCCGAGTGAGCCACAGGCTGGCCCTTAATGTCAATATTTTGATTTTGATACTGTACTCTACTACAGTTTCACAAGATACTACTATTGGGGGAAACTAGGTATAGGGTACATGTGATCTCTCTGTATTATTTCTTCTTATAAATGTATGTGAATCTACAATTATCTCAAAAAGTTTGTTTAAAAAATGATTGAAGATCTCAAACAGCTTTTGTTTATATTGCCCATATTTACTGTACTAGTAATTAAAATATTTAAATATTCATTTGTTAATAAAACAATAACCCCAGTAGGTTAACATTTTTATGAACAATAACTTTTTTTCTAAAATAAAAATTACAGTGAGAAGAAAGTTATTTTACATTCTTGTAAATCTGGAGTCTCACATCTGTTTCTGTTTTTAATCTGTTGTAAGATCACGTGTGAGTTCTGGAAAATTCTACCAGATGCTTGTAAGAGATAAAGGCAAGAAAGGCATTGTGAAAACAGTTTTGACCTTGTGAAAACAATGAAAGAGAATGGGATGAATAATTGGTACAGAGCACTAAAAGGTTCTAATACCCTTCGTTCACAAGAAATACCACTCAATAACCAATAATCCTTTTGTAAAAAATAAAAATTGAAAACGGCAAAATGTTGGGATGATCCCTGCTGTAGGAGTCTGTCTTTCCTGGAATAAAGTTCTTTCCCCAGAGCCTTTTCCTACTGGAAGAAGCATACCTGGATATTCAGCTGTATAGAAATGTTTAACATCATATAGGAGTTTTACGTAAATTCTATGCTTAACATTTATTTCCTATTGTACACCAGAAGGAAAACTATCAAATACCAATTACCAACAATTCTACGTTTACAATTTTCTTACTTTTTTTCTGCACAAAACTAATTCAGTACACTTAGCTGTGTGTCTCCTAACCCCTTTTGGCAAAAACCATTTCAATGATTTGAAAAACCATTTTAGATTTAAGCATTCTTAAGGTGCTGCTTCTAGTTAGATGTATCCCCATTTAATATACTAGAAAATTAGTTAGCTAAGCAAAAAATGCTAGAAGCTATGAAACTTAGGCACTGATCTCTATGCCAGCTGGGTAAATAGGTCACTACACAATTCATTCTTTCATTCACCACATGTTTACCCATGTGCTACTATGTGCTAGCTAGTATTATATATTCCAGTGCCTTGGCTTCATGTCTGTAAACTATCAGCTCTGCTTTAAATAGTAATTGATCAAATACATGCACAAATGCACACATACACAGAGGGAGTTTAAATCTAGTTCTAAAGAGCTTATGATTCCGTAACTTTTTATATACAATAAAATCCTGAGTGATATGTCCTATTTACCGTTTAGTCCCAACATCTGTCAGTTTTTTTTTAAATAACTTTAATAATCTCTTAAATATTCTATAAAAAAGAGGTCAAATTGTGGCTAGCAGAAAAGTTACAAATTTCAAATGTTATTCTACCTTTAATTCCTCTAATTTTGAACTACTATGCTATGATAAAAAACTTTTTTTAATGCAAAAGAATAAAGGCAAAAACAAAACTGGGTTTAATGGCCCACTCCCTAAACTCAGATAGTTATACTGAAGTTACACTTTAAAAAATGATACTAAATTATGTTACCTTAGATAATTTAAAAATAGAATTTATATAAAACAATTTCAAAAAAGAAATACACTAAATGGCATGATAAACATTTCTATACAGCTAAATATCTATACATATTTCTGCAAATAAGAAAAGATCTCTGTGGAAAGAAATTTATTCCAGGGAAGATGGACCTGACAGCACCTACGGCATGTGAGCTCTTCCCAGTAGCACTCCTCGCAGCCAGCTGGGTCGGGCAATTCCAACCTCATGGAGAATGTCACAAATTCACAAGTGTCACATAATACATAAAAGGTATGGGGTTAGGGAAACCACAGTTTTCACTGGTTTGGTTTTATTGCGTGTGATAAATTTATCTGCTGGATATACTTTAAATGCTTCTTTATATTACATTCAAAAGCAAGGGTTCTAATTTTAATCAATTAAAAAATAAATAATAGTAAGTCGAACTTCTAGAAAGAGAGTAAAACTGTGGTTACCAGATCCAGGAAAGAAAGGAGAGGAGGTGGGGGTAAAGTGAGAGGTTGGTTAATGGATACAAAATTATAGCTAGGTAGGAAAGATAAGTTATATTGGTGTACAGTCAAGCTAGGCATCTGTAATTAATAATTTACTGCATGTTATCAAATGGCTAGAAGAGAGGAGATCGAATGCTCACATCACAAAGAAATGATTAAGTTTTGCAATGATTAATATGCTATTACCCTGATTTGATCATCACATATTGTATATGTAAATTGAAATATAATTCTGTACCCCACTAATATGCATAATCAATGTTTCAATTAAAAAAAAAGAAAGTGGCACTAAACAAACAAAAAATTAAAATAATCTGTTCTCTTCTAAAGGATAAAAAGCTTTCAAACATTTAACTTCTTCCACATTAAATTCTAGGAAACATTTATTTTCAAGTGATTGATAAATTTTTATTTTTGACGTCTTCTCAATCTCTAACTTCTACAATTTTGGATCACAACTATCTAAGGGAGTAAAGGTAATCAAAAAGCACTGATCTGGAGGTAAAGACCTGGGTTCAAAACTTGGCTCTGACACTCACTCACTAGCAACGTGACATAATGATGTGGCTTTCCACTGAAACATCTATAAATCTCAATTTCCTCATGTGCAAAACAGAAATGGCATCTTGCTCATGACATAGCTTGTGAAGTAAAAATGTCACATTGCCAGAAAACCCTTTTAAGAGCCACAGAGCACTGAATACTAATGTATTACTAAATTATTGATTGTAAAGGATGACGTAGCTAAGAACAGAGGAGCTGGATTTCTGGGAAGCCCACTTCCTTCCACTGAACCGGAGGCCTGGATCCAATTCTTAGCTCTGTGACTAACAACCTGCGCCATACAGCAGCACTCCTCTGCAGGCCTCTCACATCTTTACCTGTAAGTGAGTAAGCCAAACCAGATACACTTCAAAGTTACTCAGAGACCCCAAATTCCATGATTCTAAAAATGTGCTTTCAGCACACATTCCTTTTTTTTTTTTTGCCTAAAACAGAAAAAAACGTTTTTCTGTAGTGGTATCCAGTACTGTGTTCACTACACAAAACCTGTTGGGGATTTTATGTGAATATCTCCTTTTGTTTTTGTTTCTTTTGTCATTATAGCACTAGACACTTTAAATATCCTGACCTGAAGATTTCTATTTTCACAGACCAGTGTATATGGTGAAATATATAATCAAACGCTTCCATATTTTTATTATGGTAGTACGACATAAGATGCTACACTGTTATAAGACAAAAATAATCTTCTCTAGTGGTACCCAGAGAAGGTGCTATTTTTGAAGGACTAATATGGTTGGTTGGTGAGCCATTTTTTGTTTTGTTTGTTTTTTAAGACAAGCATAGGTAATTGTTAGTAGCATAAACAGATGGCAAATTTTGCTCCAGAGCCAATCATATATTTCCACAAAAACACCTAAAGCCATAGAAGAATAAACATTTCAGTCTTATTTCCCCCAATAAATTCAAAGGAATCAGCAGAACAGTGGTATTCTGTGATCAAACCTATACAACAAAATAATTGAAGTGGAAGTAAACCACAGTCAGATAGGTTTTATGGTGGTGGTATTACTAATAATTAAGATTCCCAGACTTCATTATCTTAACTATGAGCAAGATGTAAGAAATTTAACTGCTGCAGCTTTCAAAGCTAATCAGTGACCCCAATCATTAAAAGAACCAATTTTATTTAAGATGCTCAATTTGTTCCTGTTACAACTTAACATATATTAAAATTATCAGATCAAGAATGACTCTGGGCTAGACCTCAAAGGAACATCCTTGAGTGGGTTTGTGCTTTCTCAAAGCTAGTCTAGAAAATGGCCTCAGGGGCAGGGACCGAAGCCTTTTTGGCCTTGCTGTTTATCCAGAATGATTCCCATCTGCTGCTAGAGGGAGGGTCTTCTAATTTATTCAAAAGAGTTGTCTGAGTTACAATTCTAATACTGAGACAAATTAAAAGAGAGAAAAACCTCACTATAATTCATTATCCAGATTCAGGTATATCACAAATATCTCTTCAAAATATAAATGCTTAATGTTACATGATTGGAAATAAAATATTCATACTGTAAAGCCAGAAATACAATGAGGCTGTACTATATAAAATCACTAGGACAATCAACATTGAACACCAAATTATATCAGTTTCCTAGAAACTGGGATTTAAACAAAATCTCAAGTTTTATGCATTATGTTACTACTACCTGCCTTTTTGACATCTCCACTAGGGAACTTTCACAAACAAAATATATTTGAAAGCAAACTATTCTTTTCCCTAGCCTTCAAACCTGACCTCTCGTTTGTCCTCCCAACCTCTCTCCTATCCATCTGTCCATCCAGGATTTGTTGAGAATCTCCTCTGTGCCAGACACTGCTGCTGTAAGGCTAAGAATTCAGCACTGAACAAAGACAAAAATCCCTGCCCTTGTGAAGTTTACTTTTGGGTGGGGAGGAGGGGCCACTGGTGTGGGTGGGTGGAGGATGAACAATATGCAGAAAATAAAATATGTAGCATTTTAAATACTGAAAAGTGTTACAGAGCAAAAGAAAGCAAGGTAGGGAAGACAGAGTACTGGAAGGACAGCTATTTTAAATAGGGTGATCAGAAAAAAACTCACTGGGAAGGTGGCATTTGAATTAAAACCAAAAGGAAGTGACTAGAAAGTCATGCAGGTACCTGGTGTAAAAAAAGTTTATTACAGGCAAATGAAACAGTAAATATAAAGGCTCTACAGTGAGAATGTGCCTGGTGAGTTCAAAAAACAGTAAGGAAGCCAGTGTGGATGAAATGAGCAAAGCACAGAGAAGAAATAGATCACAGCCATAACTGAGGCTAACGAAATCTTGGAGGGCCTTAAAAAACCTTTGGCTTTTACTCTAAGTAAGAATTTTAACAGATCACTCTGGCTGCTAGGTTGAGAATAATTGAAAGAGGTCAAAGACAGAAGCAATTAGAAGCCTAATGAATTTTCTAAGCAAAAGATGATGATAGACTGGACACAGATGAGATAGTGAGAAATGTCTCAATTCTAGATGTTTTGAACACAAAGCCAATATGGTTTGTGGATGAATAAAATGTGTTCATGAGCTGATGGCAGGAAGTCAAGGATAACTCCAAGATTTTTGGTCTGATCAACTGGAAAAATGAAATTAGCAGAACTGAGATGCTGAAGTCTGTAAGAGAGCAGGTTTCATGGGTATGCTCAAGTTTGGACATGTACTAGCACCTTACTCTCCCAGGTGAGATGTAAAATTTGAAATGCCTATTAGATCTCTAAGAAGAGACACTGAATAGGTAGTTAAATACACAAGTCCAGTTCAAAGGAGAGGCCTGGGATGATTTAGGATTCATTGGAAAAGATCACCAAGGGAGAGTGGATGAGTGTAAATAGAAAACAGAAGGGATTTCGGGACTCAGCCCTTGGAACATTTCAATATTACAAGGCCTGGGAGATGAAGGAAGCTGAGGAAGAGTGGCTATTGTGGTTGGAAGAAAATTAGGAGCATGTGGCATGGAGAAACCAAATTAAGAAAGTATTTCAAGGAGGAGGGAATAATCAACTGTCGAATCCTGCAGGCAAGTAAAATAAGGTTAGGACCGTGAATTAAGCACTGGATTTAGCAACATGGAAGTCACTGGTGACTTTGATGCAGAGTTTTGGTGGAGTGGTGAGAGCAAAAGTCTCCTGAAATGAGTTCAAGAGAGAAACAAAAGGGAGGAATTAGAGCATAGACAATTCTTTTGAGAAATTATGCTATAGGGAAATCTTGTATTCTGGGAGTAATTGAGACTATCAGAGGTGACAGCACCCTACTCCTATTAACAAAACAAACCACTTTTCACTCCACATGTACATGTATATTACTTGAATCTATATACATCCTTAATTGCTATCTTCTTTCATCAAACTTCTCCCTCTCCTGTCTAAAGGCTAATTTCTCCTCTGCCTGAACATTCTGTCCCTTTGGCAACCTTTGTCATTTATCTCATTTTTCCTCAACCTCTAACTTTCCCCCTATCACATAAAAAGAGTTCATGTCTCAATAACTTTAAAAATAAAAAACAAAACATTCTTCTACAATGATTACCCTCTGCCTGGAATGTCCTTTTCTATATTGGCGATGTTCAGAACTCTCATCCATTTAATGGCCAGATCAAGCAAACCCTCTGCTGCAAAAATTTTCCATAAGTAGAACATCTATTTTTAAATATGAGATGTAGATTCTTAGTAGTTTCTCAAAGAACGACAGTTCTTGAACCTGTCCTTAATGCTGGGCTTTGCTGCACTGTCAAGGGGCCTCTACCTATATATAAATTTTCATGAGAAGCTTTTTTAAAGTAGTAACAATTACCATTAGAAATTTCAATGGTTTTACTTCTACACTAAGAGATCCTTAGATAGGAACAATCTAGAAATAACAGATTTCATGATTCTTAACTGTTCCTATATCCCAGCCCTAAATAAAACACCCACATTAAAACATTTCTTAAAATTTAGAATTAAATTATTTTTTAAAAACCCCAGCTACTGTTTGACATAGTCATTTTCTGCTCCTCCAACATTTTATATGGTTGCTTCTTTCTTCAAATTTCTCCATTTATTAAGAGAGCTGAGTTAGGATTTTTTTGCTTTTAAATATCTGTTTCTTATTAACCCACTTTTCCTAGGAGAAAAGTACTTCTAGAAACTAAATATCTGATTCAACCAGGATTAATCTATAAATTATTATACAGAGACCAAAAAAAAATTTTTTTTAAGGAAAAAACTATAAATTAGTATAAACTATATATGTTCAGCATAAGCTACATATACAACAAAATAAATAAAGCAGAACAACACTTTTCTACAACTACTTGAGCCTGATATCATTTCCCTTGATGTATTAAATATATCCAGAGTTTATCATAACAGCTTAGAAATACTTCTTCACTCTTACAATGCCTGTACACTTCCTACCAGTAGGAAATCTAGTTTAGGAAATGTGAAAAATATCTATATTTCCCAGGTCTTTACTTAAAAAAAATTAACATTTTTAAAATTATGCTTCCCTTTTTAAAAAATCAAACAATGTTTTCACATAAACAATTACTTTATATTACCAACTACCTTATATTTAAAGCATTTCTTGCTAGCTTATGCTAACATATGGTATAAACAGCTCGATGCCATATGCTTATTTCTCTTCTAGACACTGGTGATGCCCTCTTAGCCACATATTCTGCAGTAGTTGGAAAAGTACAAAAATGTACATGAGAACATTGTGTTGTGTATATCTGTATGTATGAGAGGAATGAAGTGTATAATACATAAAATATTATTTAATTATATAACAACTTGCAGTCACGCTTAGTGCAATTATATTGAGGATATATATATACTATTTTTAAAGTAGACGAAATGTTACTAACTACTCAAACATAAATAGAAAATATTAGCTATAGTGTGTGCTCAATAATTAAAAAGGGCAGATGAATCAGTCTTAACACCATATATTTCACAAATGCTTCAGACTACTATATCAAATTTCAAAGTTAAAGGAAAAATGAAAAAGGTATAGAAATGATATTACTGAGTATATTAAATTCTGATAGAAAAGAAGTTAATATAAGTGAATTATTGATTTTTAAAATATTTTTCCTTCAAATAATATCATCTTCTAACTATCATCTGTCCAGGAAATTGCCTTTGGGGTGGGGGTGGGGGGCGACAGTGGGGATAGAATATGTTATCATTTAAAAATATTTACTTAAAAATTTTAAAGCCATATATTATATCCATCTACACTATAAATCACTGGCCAACTGGTCAGATATTACCTAGTTTAAACTTTAACATATGCTTTCTATAATTTAAAGCTTAAAATGTAGAACATTAAAAGCAGTGCTAACTGGGATGGGGATAACAAGTGACTCTTTACATTCTTATGTTTACCTACATTTTCTAAATTTTCTAAAATGACCACATATATAACTTACATAATAAAAATCAAGTTCATTTGTTTATTTAAGAAGCAATGCACAGAAATTTGATAAATGAAGAAAGGAAAGAAAGAAAATAAATAAAAGAGCACCTACACAGAGATAGGCACATGTAGATAGGTGTCCTTAGCTTCTTAGCGAGCCTGCAAGTCTCCTACAATTCAATGGTGGGAAGAATGATTATTTCCTTCATATGCCAAATAGAAAATGTCTACACTGAACTTTCTCAAACATAGTAAATTTCCTTAACATAGCTCATGAGCTGTTAAAAGAGGATTAGTTAGACCAAGAAGATTCCAAAGGTAGAACATCAGAGAAAACAGGAACATCCCATGATGGGAAGTTCCCCTTCTCCATAAATGATTTGTAGAGAAGCCACGCACTCTGAGCGCAACACCCCATTGCAACCAGGCAATGTGAATATGACCAGGAACTGTCCTTTGATGCCTCCCCAGGATGAATAGCTATGGAGGTCCAGAATTAAGCCAAACCCCCAAGATTAGTGCAAAAAGAGTTCCTTCAGTTTTATTCAGGACGTATAAACCTGTGGAACCCTGTGAAGAAATCCCTAAGATGGAAGAGCCGCATTTTGACCCTCTTTATGCCAATAAAGAGCCTAATAGTCAAGAGAATTTATTTGATCAACTCAAAATATTTAAGCCCAGTTACTATGTGCCTTTATGATCTTACACTCCAACCACTAACTTTTTAGCCTCTTTTCATCTAAGATGTAACTGCAACTACCTATTTATGTTGTTGAACTACTCTAGTCCATCCAGCACCAACCCAATCAGCTTACCACCAATATCAATGACTCATAATTAATCTGTGCTCTTACCACAATACCCATATTTCAATTAATTTTGTCTAACTACTCGCACAATAAATATACATATACATATACATATATATATACATATATATATATATATAACTACTAATGAGAGCATCTGTTAAGCACGGAAGAACCAGTTTTTTTCAGACATAAAGGTGTTAAAATGGTGGCTGCCAACTGTATTCTAAGTTAAATAATTCTACCAATAACAAAAATAAGATGGATATTTCTGACTCATGAAAAAGTTAATAGTCTTCAAAATATTATCTCAGGATGTTGCTTCTGAATGTATCTAACATTTTATGGCCATAGATATTATACTGTAGTCAACTAACATGCATCTAACAAGTGTTTACTGAGTGCCCACTATGTGCAAGGCTCTGTACTAGGCAAATAAAATTAAGCATCTACCCAAAATCCTATTAATTGAACAGATTACAATCTCATTTTCAACCAGTGTGTTTCACAATAGTTCTCAAGAGACCTAACAGACTTGATGAAAATTAGAAAAAATAACAGAAGAACAATTTAGTTCTATTTGTGGTTCCTGAACAAAATGTCTTCAATGTGTACTCTCTCCATTTTAACTCATTTCATTGGGATGTGGAAAAGAGATAGATGTACAAGCTAGGTGCCTATGAAAAAACCTTTGTCTTAGAGAACAATCTTAAAGCAATAGTCAGAAATCCACTACATAAAAGTAAATATGAGTCATTTCAATTAAATGATTTATATAATTTTATTTACAAATTGTGAGGATGCCTTTCAATCTACTTGATTACAGAAATATCTAGTACCCAGAGTTTACAGATTCTTCATTTATCATTACAAACTTTGTACTTTTAACAAAGCTAAATCACCTTATTCCTAAAATGAATTCTAACAGAAAAGATGGTGAAAAGGAAAGAATCCTGTGGAGGTGTGTTAAACTTACAGACAGGGCCACCTAGATCAAGTACACTTTATAAATTTTATCTTCTTAATCTTTTCTCTCCTTTTCTACATCCTTTCCTTCCTTTATTTCAGTATTACATTATCTATCCTTACCCACCTTTATTTTCTTTTTCAAACAAAATCTCTTTAAGAAAACAAATGTCAAGTGATCTGCATATGATTTATGAAAATTAATATACTATCTTGTTCTAAGGACATATGTATATAATAGGAAACAAAGCTAAATATTAAATGAACAAATCTTTAGTTAACTTAAAATACTGCCAAGGAAATATATTTGAATGAAGCCAACTCCTGTCCTTTCTTTTATGGATGACCAACTTCAGTGAAACAAAGGCTTTCTAATTTTATGATACAATAAGGCATTCAGGTCAATAATTTTGAGACAGATGACCTCTTTAAGCACTGTTATGACACACAGGAGGGGCACACATTTAATGTAAGTTTGTCTGGGTAAAGTAGAATAAAAAGAACAAAGTGTTATGCATGTATAAGGGAAAAAGAGAGTAATTCCTGTTGCGGTAATTTGGAAAAGCTTCTTGGAGAAGTGTGCTGGCTCCAAAACAATAGAGGGAATCTCAATGGGCAGTTATGGGGGACAAGGTATAACAGCTTTAAAAACAAAATATTTTGAGAATAGTTGGAACACCATACCGTGGGTGTGTGGATGTGAGTGGACGGACAGAGAGAGGGTATGAGGGAGAGACTGCAGTACAGAGACAAGGCCAGAGAGAGTGGCTAAGACACGGAAGAGTTCTAAGTCAACACATGCGCTTTTTACAAATAATGTTATTAGAGCTACATTTCAGGGGAGACAACTCTGGCAGGAGGGTTTGGCATAGGGAAGGAGGTGTTACGGCAATATCCAAAGAAGGCAAAACAGGAAGTTACGGCAATGGTCAAGATGAATGGTAATGAGAGCTTGGACTAAGACTATGACTAGGAACAGTCAAAGAAGCGATGGATTTGAGCAACATTTTAGTACATAAAAATTAAAAAAAAAAAAGCAAGAGGGTAAGAAGTGGCAGCACACTGAGACCAGCACAGACATATCAAACTATAAGTGAATTTCCTTGTACTTCCCATCAAAATACATCTACATTCCCAATAATTCAAGATTCATTTCACAGTCATAATTATAAGAACTTCCCATTATCTCCAAAAAGCCAAAATTTAATAGTCCATTTAATATTTTATTCTGTGAATTGTACTCTGTTGAGAAGAAATCTCTTTCAAGATTTACAGCAAATGTCCATCATCAGGAGGAGTTGCTGCCTCAGGACTGAACCCTCCAAAACTCATGTGGAAATCTTATCTCCAATGTGGCAGTGTTGGAAACTGATTGAATCATGGGAGTGGATCCCTCATGAATAGATTAATGCTCTCCCTGGGGTAGGGGGGATTAATGAGTGAGTTCTCGCTCTATTAGTTCCCGTGAGAGCTTGTTGCTTAAAAAGACCCTGGCACCTCTCTCTCTTGCTTCCTCTGGCCATGTGATCTGCTTGTACCCGCAGGCTGCCTGCCACTTTCCGCCATGAGTAGAAGCAGCCTGAGGCCCATGCCAGACGCAGCTGTCCCAGAATCATAAGCCAAATAAACCTCTCTTCTTTAAAATTACCCAGTCTCAGGTAATTCTGTTATAGCAACACAAAACGGACTAAAACAGGGGACATTGGGGGGGGGTGTGTGTCTCACCACTGTTTAAAAAAAAACAAAAAACAACCCACCATGGTCAACACCTATTGCCCACATCTGGCTGAAATATCAATGTCCAGTTACCAAAGAAAAACACATAGTAGTAAGAAAAAAGGTTGAGAGGTAGGCCACTGAAATTGGAACAAGCGAAAAAACAAGAACATGGGCAGAGGACAGATATTAGGATTTTTGCTGTTAGATAAAAGGGGATAAGAGTGATGTCATAAAGTAATAAATAGTCTAAAGTAAGCAGGGATTAACTCATGAGGTTGATTTTGACATCTAAAAGGAATGGATTTGAGGAGATAATTATAATAGCTAACATTAAGTGCTTACTGTGTGTCAGGCATGGTATTAAATGAAATAGGAAATTAATAGATTTAGTCCTCATGATAACCTTGAGTTGGATATTATTCTCACCTTCCTCCCCATTTTTCAGATGAGGAAACAGAGAGCAAGTAACTTGCCGAAAGTCCCAAAGCTTGTAACTGATGGAAAAATGATTCAAATCTGGCAGTCTGATTCCAGAGCTATAATTTTTCAGAGCTTAAATACATATTGTATTTAAGTATATAAAGTATAGTAAATATGTACAGGCTGCACAAACCAAAATATACACATATACATATATATGTTTATATAAATAAATAGATAATAGACCCACGGGGAAATTATCTTCTGTTGTTAGCAGCAGGGAAGCTAATTTCCAGAAGAAAACGTATATTCGTATTTATATAAGGGCCAAAATGCTAGATAGACGTCATTTCTTAGTCTCATAGGAATTTCCCACAATTTCGTATTTTCATTTTTTATTTTTACTGTGATAAAATGGAGCCTTCAAAACTGACATTCCGTTTTACATCCAAACAATTCAAATAACTTTGTACTTCTGTGTTCAGATATCAAAATCTATTTGAATAAACATAAAACTGGATGGTGTCACAAATTTTGAGCTGTCCATCAATCTCTCTCAAAAGCTTCTTGGAAAACACCTATATTTGTCATGCAGCACAAAATTTTTACTAAGTTCTGACTGCAACCTTCATATATAAAAAGGTCTATAAAGAAATGTTTTATGGGAGAAGAGGGAGTATGGGGGGAGGAGACACGATAGCCTAAGAGGTACAAAACTATGCTATCTATCCTAAGAAAATCATTATGTAGTACATGCATGTATTGAAATAACACACTGTATCCCACAAATATGTAAAAGTAAATGTAAAAATTTAAAAAAAGAAAAGAAATGTTTTAACCAGGCTTAAAGCTTCCCTTTTAGATATCAAAAGAAGCCCTTATATTTCTTCATGGGAACAATTCTGTCATCTAAGGCCACCCACTACTACCTTGTAAATTAATCCCTCAAGATCTGGAATCCCACCTGGTTTTTCTTGCCAATGGCTCTGGGTTATATACATAGTTTTGCCTCTATCCCTATCTACTAGCATCCTCAAGAAAAGTTCACTTAAGTTATAGACAATATAATTATGTTCTAGCAATGTAAAGGTTAATTAGTAATCTATATTTGCAAAGCATTCACTAGGAAAGAAAATAAATAATAGATAATACAAACTAAAACAAACAACAAAGGTATCTAGTAGAAATAGAACAGCACCCATGCTTTAGCAACTCTTTTGCTTTCCAGCAAACTATTTTAATGAAAAGGAAAAACTTTGAAAGAATACCAGGAAAAAAGTGAGTATTTAACCAACTTTCCCTCAAATTAAATTTTTACACTTTGGATTTCAAACTCAAGAAACATATATCTAAATAAACTTGTGGGTCTTGCTTAACAATGGCAGCAAATAGCATCCAGCGAGTATTACAGCAACCCTGACAATCTTCTGGTTGCTGTTTCCACGGAAACAGCCTATATGAAGAAAACCTAACAGTAAAACATAATGTATTTTTAAAAAGCACTTTATCTTGTTTTCCTCTATCATTTAACTAGCATGGCACATAACTAACAGGTACATTAAGCAACAGAAAACTTACAAGTCACTCAACAAATATTTGTTGATCACATGTTGCATGCCAGGCACTGTGCTAGAGATAGGGTTACCTCGGAGAGCTAAGTAGACAGGCCCTGCCCCACCAAGCTTAGTCTAGTACAAAGATGTTAATTAGCCAATGACACAAATAAAAACATAATATGAGGCACATGTAATTTAAATTTTCCAATAGCCACGTTAAGAAAAAAGAAACAGAGGATATTAATTTTAACAACGTATTTTATTTAACCCAGTATATCCAAAATTATTATTATCTTAGCATGTAATCAATCTCAAAAAAAATTGAGACATTTTACATTCTTTTTTCATACTAAGTCTTTGAAATTCAGTATGTATTTTATACTTATATCACATTGGTTGGGACTAGCCACATTTCAAATGCTCAATAACCATGTAAGGGTAGTGCCTCCTGTATTGGACAGCTGATATAGATATTCCATTGAGGTTGAAAAGCATGTATAACAGAAGAAAGTTAGTTTCTTTCCTCAAAGAACTTAAAACTGACCAGTGGATTAACCACTATATAAGCAAAGTATAGATCATGTAGAAACATAACTGCAGAGTTAGTAAGTGAAGAAACCCTTAAGCAATACTAACAGAAAACACCCTGGGTGAGCAACTATGTATGAGATTCTTTCAATTGTACATGACAGAAAACCTAAATAAAACCGGCTTAAGTAAAAATCAACTCTAGACTCTTTCTCTCAACTCTGCTTCCTCTGAATTGGGTTCGTTTTCAGGCTGCACGTGGCAGCCAGTCCCCAGCAGTTTTAGGGCACAAAGTTGTAGCCACTGCTCAGCTTCCACAATATTGCCAACAAAAGCTCCAGAACTACCTCCTCCTATCTCGGATTGCATGGCTCACATAACCATCATGAACCAATCACTGTAGCCAGGGATATGTGATGCTTTAATGGGTCACACCTGGGTTACTTCTGAAACAAGACATTGAGTCAACTCTCCCAGAAGCACATAGACCAAAGTAGAGAAAGGGTGTACCCCAAAAAGGAAATCAGGGGCTATGGCTGGAAGTAAGGTAATAGATGATGGACACCAAAAAAACAAATGTCTACTAGTTTAACTTCTCATTCCCAAGCACCACTCTAAATGTTAACCATCATCACATTGGTTATTTCTGTAGCAGCCTACTGATCCAATGTCTTTAGGTAGGAATCCATATTTCCTTGGTATCTTTCCTGGGTTGTAAGTGTCCATTCAGAGTCAGTCACACATTTGGCTTATTTTATTTTCATTTAAGGATATTACCTTACTGCTTTTCCTTCCTTCTCAAATAAACTGGAAGAGTCTTAAAGTTCATTTCCAGTGGGTTATAAGTGTTCAACAGAATCAGTCACACATTTGGCTTATGTTATTTTCATTTAAGGATATGACCTTAGTGCTTTCCTTCCTTCTCAAATAACCTGGAAGAGTCTTAAAGTCCATTTCCAGTTATTTAACTATTCCCTCATAACTCTATTTATTCACTATTACTATGTGCTAGACAATATACTAATTCCTTACAAGGATTTTTTCATTTAAACTTTGCAACAAATCCTATGAAGTAGTTACCACCCCCATTTTATGGATGAAGAAAATGAGGCTCAGAGGAGTGAAAACAATTAGGCTGTAAGTGACTGAGATGAGATTCAAACCCTGGTCTAATTCTAAAGTACATGTTCAGTGGTACCTGAAATTGGGAAATTTTCACTGTTCCTCCCTCTTCCCCATCAATAAAGAAAACAACAAAAAAGCCATTATATAAGCAACATACAATACAATCTGAGAGAACCGAGATGATTTACAACACTCTGTCTGAAGACTCTGTAGACAAAACCTGTGATGACAGCCCCAAAGAAAGACAACTGTACTAATGAGCCAGAATGATACTTCTCTCTACTGCGACTCCTCAAGTAAAGCTATGATTTAGTATAATTAAGAGCAGAGATAAATTTGCAAAAATTCTCAGACAGCTACAAGTTCATATATGAAATCAGGATTAATATCACTGAAGCAAAGAGAAACAAAATAAAGTTTATAAAAAAATACATCATTTATGAACAGAGCATTAGTAGTTCCACTATCAATTAATATTTTCCCAACAATTTATTATGAAAGTTTTCAACTATATAGCAAAATTCAACATTTTCACAGTAAACACCTATATAAGTCTACCATTAACATCTTACTATATTTGTTTCCACATATCTACCCATCCTTCCCTCTGTTTTATCTTTTCATGCACTTCAAAGTAAATTGCAGAAGTCAGTACACTTCTCTCTAAATGTTACAGCATGCATATCATTAACTGAAGTTCTATATTTGCTTACATTTTTCTTCTGAGGTAAAATTTAAACACACAAAAAGCACAAATCTTTTTTTTTTTTTTTTTTTGTCGTTTTTTCGTGACCGGCACTCAGCCAGTGAGTGCACTGGTCAGTCCTATATAGGATCCGAACCCGCGGCGGGAGCGTCGCCGCGCTGCCAGCGCAGCACTCTACCAAGTGCGCCACGGGCTCGGCCCAAAAAAAAAAAGCACAAATCTTAAGCACACATTCAGTGGGTTTTTGACAAATGAATACACCTATGTAACACAAATAATTATTAAGACTTAAAATAGAATCATCACCCCAGAAGGTTCCCTCATGCTCCTTCCCAGTCAATCCCTACCCCGATCATCTCTAGAGGCAGCCACTGGTCTGATATTTTTTCCAACACAGATTAGTTTTGTCTTTACTAGAGTACCATCTAAATGGGAACACAGAGTGTGTCCTCTTTTGGATAAGGCTTCTTTTACTCAGCACGTTTCTGAGATTCACCCACACTGTGATAGTAGTCTGCTTCTTCCCATTGCTCAGTAGTATCCCATTGTATCATGTTCCTTATTGATGGACAAATGGGCTGTTTCCAGTTTTTGGTGATTATGAACAAGAACTTCTATGAACATATGTTTTTATTTCTTTTGGATAAATACCTAAGAGTGGAAGGGTTGAGTCACACGGTAGGTATAAGCTTAGTTTTACAAGCATCTGCCAGACCTTTTCCAAAGTGGTTGGACCATTTTATGTCCCCACCAAGAATGTATGGGCTCTCATTGCTCCATATCCTTTGCCAACAACTGATGTCCTGGAAACAAGAGTGAATCACTCCTGGATATATTACAACCATTTTCAATAAGGCATTCTTATGTAATTGATGCCATTATAGGACTCAGCAAGTGATTGTCCATATTAGTAAACTGCCATCTGCTGATGACAAGGAAATATTAACAATAGCAACTTATGGAACCCACTACCAGTGCTTGAATAGGTAAACAGCTTCATGGCCCGACCCCTCTTTTTATGCACTCTTACCTGTCCACAATATGCCAAAAGGCAGCTAGTCCCTACATAGCTACTGCTGATTTTTCTTCAACTCAAATGCCAACAATGGGGCACAAGTTTTAAGAAATGCTTCCTGACTAGCCTAATGTCATTACACTTTACAATGATAAATAAACTTTAATTCAGTGAAAAAATGACTACAATAAGCATATCTTCCACCAAAGAAGTAAATGTCCCATTGCAATTTTAACGCACACATATCTTCTTAGTACCACTCTGCAAAGCACCAACTTGATTTTATGTTTTCTGAAATGTTTTCCTTACTAAAAGTTATAAAAAAAAAAAAAAAGTATTTATCTAAAAAAAGCCATAGTACACAGTTAACACCTACTTTCCGCATGCTAGGATACAGTACACCCTCAGACAAGGAGGCAGGTGCTGCTGTCCGTGAGGCACAGCTGCTGCAGCACGCACAGTGCAAATGCTCCTCGGCAGATGTGCTCACTACAGGGGGACCCTAAGCGAAATGCATTTGGCAAAATGAACTGTTTTCTCAACTCTGGTCTCTCTTTATGTCTATTATTTCATGTTTGGGGTTACAGATTTGACCCATAACAATTACAAAAGGTGTGCATGTAACAGTGCTGAAAATGAAGAATAAGTATCTCTCCAATTTGAAAAGAAAACTTTACTGTATAGGCTGAGGCACCTTTGAGGAAACCAAAGGTAAAGAATAAGAAACAAGAGGGTAAAGAGGGATTAGTGGAAGTCCTCTGACACTACAAAGAGCATCATAAATTTGACTGACATAAATTTCACAACAATCATAAATGGGAGCAAGAGCTAACTATAAACAATAATTTGGTAGAAGGGATTACACATTTTTTTCCTTACTCTTGCCTTGTCTATTTTCCAGATTTTCCATGTATATCTATTACAAAGTGTTGTACCATTTAATTATTTTTATAATACAAAAACTGAAAAATTCTATTATTCTACAAATTGACTTCAAAAATAAAAGAAAAAGAAAAAGAAAACCTATGGCTCAAAGAGTCAATACAAAGAATATCTCAGCCAAGAAGATGTTAGCTTTTTCTGCTGCAGCCCCTTTTCTTATGCTTGCTCCCAAATTGCCATTTTCTACAGAATTTTAATAGGAAGGAAAAACAGTTCTTTTTCCGAAAACACCATACAAAATAAATACACAGAGCCATACAGGTAAACATCTCACTAGATAAGTATAATTACAAGTAAGATTTGATAAAACAAACTAGAGTCCTTGTTGATAGCCCATTGCAAATGTCAAGGAAATAGTATATTCTTTTCATGGGCCAGTCTCTGCAATAAAGAACCAATACTCTTCAACCCCCTAACTCTTCCAAACATTCCCTCACTTAAGATCTAAGACCACTAACCAAAATTAAACATCTATGAAGGTGAAGCAGTATATAAAGAATATAACTATTTCTTTCTCTAGGTTTAATACAGAGGTGGATGAATGGAAGGCAGGCAGGCAGGTGGACTGAGATAAATATGACAAACAACCACCTTTGCTGTTTCAGGCTTTACAAGTGAAACTTTATAGAAATTGATTTCTATAAAACCATTCAACTGCATTATAACAAAACAATCCCATTGAGTTTCTTCTGGAAAATCATCTCATTATGAGTCCAAGAATATGATTGTAGCTTTTTACACATGGAACCTACCTCTTCATTGGCCAACTATGTGATTTAAACTAAAATAATCTTTAAAGTCCTTTGCTGCAAAGAAAGAAAACAATATGATTCTATCAAAACATTCACTCGTATTATAACAAGTAAGATGGCTTTTAGATCAAAGAGGTCTAGTTTACAATCACAGTTAACCATTTTACCTTGTCCAAATTGTATATTACCCCTGAAACTTTCTTAACTCCAGGCCAGGAATGCAAAATACTGACCTCACAGGTTGACTGTGACAATTAACTGCTGAATGAAACTTAAAGCTCCTAGTTGAGTGGCAGCCACAGAGTAGTCATATAAATGGGAGTATAATTATTAATAATGGCAGTTGTACAACTCTGTCACTTATATTTCATAACCGAAAGGAAGGCGATATAACACAAAATATTAAAGCCTTCTAGGTCAATACTCACAAATCACTGAAAACAATTTATCTTTTATCCCCTCCAGATCTAACATCATATTCTAATTGAATTCAAAGAAAAGACCACCTCTCCCCTCATCTTTTTAGAAGAACAAAACTCAACATTTCTCAAAATAAATGATATTCTAGGAGTGCTCACTACAAACATTAATACTGTAAAAGTACAATCTGAAGAACTGACAAACATTGTGAAACGCACCAAGACATTCCAGTTAGTAAGCAGATATGTTAAGTAATTTTTAATTCAGCACAATTTGTGCTACGCTACTCCCTAATAACCAAGCTTTTTAGCAGAATTAAAATATACCAAATAGATATTATATATGCTAAATTAAAGCAACCTAGTAAATATCCCATTATCTTTTAAGTTATAAAAATGACTAATCAGCATCTCTTCTAAAAAGAAATAAGCAAAATCATGGTATATAGTTAAAAAAAAGTTCAAGTAATCATTTTGTCCATAATCATATCCAGCAAAGAAAACCTCTGTATGGTAATGTTTACATGTCCTTCAAGAGATAAACACTCACTTTTTTTTTTAAGATAATATAATTCAATGAGATCAGCAAACAAATTAAAAGGTGACCAAGTTAAATTTCAAAAGAACAAGTAAATTAAAACAAATTCCGTGCTAATTTAAATCAAGGTACAGAACAGTATGTGTTTAAAAATATCTGTATATATATTGTATACATATGAGTTTTTACACACAAAATAGGCCTAGAAGGATATACAAAAAAATCTAACAGTAGTCAAGTCTGGGGGAATTGGGGGGCTGGGATAAAGGGCAGGGATGGGGGGAGGATGAGATTTGTTATTCATTAAGTATCTATTTGTACAGATATATGTGCGTCTGAAAGTATATTATAGCAGGAGCAAGGAAGCATGCACACAAGGAAATAAAGTATGAAGTAGAAAGTAGCCAAGCTTGGTTCTTATATACATGATTAAATATAAAAAGCAAAGCAAATAAATAAGATATCCAAATCAAAAATAAAAACAATTTTATAGAGCACTAAAAATGAAGCAGTATGAAGACAATGCTTTTTCTTCAAATATAAATAATTAAATAAGTAAAACACAAACCTAAATACTAAGTATCACATTTATTTGCAAAGGTACTTCATACCATTAAAATGGAAGAAATGCAGGTATTGCTGCATTTAAGAATCTTTTTGCAAGACACATAGTTTATAAATATTTTATCCATACTCATTGATGTGTCCAGTGTTGTAACACAGTTCTAAGAATCAATTTAACATACAGCTATAGTGATATCAGCACTGACATAAACAAATTTATGTTTTCTTGTATTTACTTCCTCTACTGTAGCTTAAGGGAAATCTACTATCCCATTCTTTGTTTCTAAAAATGTACTACCACGTCAACTGATGAGTCATGGGTCACACTCCAAATTCTTATGTACCAAAGAAAGCAGAGCACAAAAGTCTTACACATCAATTGTAAAGATTGTCTAATAAGTGAATTTACAAATCAAGAGTTCTTCATTAGGTGACACAGATGACAGTTCTTTAAGAAGATGTGAGAAACTTCAAAATAAAACTGCAAATTCCACAAGGACTGATAAAATTATTTCCTTTTCCCTCTCCTAATAACTCAGAGGATTTTGTTTTTCTTAATTCAGAACATACGAATATAAAGTACTGTCGAGATACTGACAGGAACAAACTCAAGTATGTACAAACTCAACAAACTCTCAGCTTCATGAAAAGCCAAAGCTTCTCCTCTTAATTTCTTCCTACTTTTGCTATTTAGCCATTTCACTGAATGGGAAACTCCAGGAGAGGGTACAAAAGGGCAGGAAGCAAAGACGGACAGTGTTCTCTTCTCTCTGGCAGCCTTATTTAAAAGTTTCCCTGGTGAAGACGAGAAACTAATAGTTGAAAGGAAATCTGGGAACCAGCTGCAGATTTTAGTAAGCAGTATAACAGGCTATTGAGATCTAACCACATCATCTTCTTTTCTTCCTAGCATTTGTCAATGCTCTTTTCACTAATTGCTTCCCTGTTTATTGCTGACTTCTCCTCCTACCCCCCAGCATGTAACCTCCATGAGAACAGGGATCCCAATTGCCTTGCTCATTGCTATGGTCTCACCATCTAGAACAGTGCCTGGCACATAATAGATATTCAATAAATACCAGTGGGAAAATAAGCTAACTTAGGACCCACGCAATCATTAAAAAAAAAAGCTGAAATTTGTTTTCACTTGAGACTATTCTTTACCTATAATTTATATTAATAATTAACTTTTATCTTGCCTTGCTACAAGACTCTCTAAACTTTAGTTCTATCATCTAAATATACTTGTATCAAAACAGAATAAGTGTACTGAAACTGTAATCTAACTAGACTCAATTTCCAAGAACAAGAACTTGTATAATTCACTTTTATGTCTAATATTTTTAAAAATATATATCAAATATCTAGAATGGTACAGAGCCCAAAGTAGACATTCAAATATTTGTTGAATAAATGAATTATTTTAAAAGAATTATAACTGGTGGGATTATTAGTAATTTTTATTTTCTTTGCATAGTTTATGATTTCCCAAAGTTTTATATATTTATTTATTTATAGAAGTGTTTGTTTCTAAAATTAAAAAAAAATAGGGCTGGCCCATTATCTCACTTGTTTAGAGTGTGGTGCTAATAACACCAAGGTGAGGGTATGGACCCCTGTACTGTCCAGCTGCATATATATATATATATGGTGTGTGACTTAAAAAAACAAAAACCAAAAAACCAGAAAAACAAAACCATATGTATCCTTATACCCTTATGTAGTTGATAATGCCTGCAGTGAGGCAAATCAAACAGATGTATTGCTTGATTCCCACGAGTTATCAAATAGAAAAATACTATTTTAAATGGAGATATTACTACTTTAAAACTGAATTAAAAATATTACCTTTAAGAATTTTAAGCTTTATCATCCAGGAAGATATCCTTACTAAATCCTAGTATACTTAAAGAACAATTTCTTTATTTTTTATTAACAGAATGATTTCCTTTTCAAAAGGTTCAAGTAACCATAGTTGTTTTGTTTTGTTTTGTTTTTTGCCCCCCACCCCCACCCCCCAGTAATTCTTTATGGAGACATAAAGAATGATTTATTATGAAAAAGCAACTTAAGAGCTACTTAATGGTCTATTTTGCTTTCTTCCAGCACCAACTTTGATTTACTGCCTCAAGTGAACCCAAACTATATAGAAAGAGAAAACGCAGTCACATTGTCACATTTAGAAAGACTAAAAGCATGCTGAGCAACTTTGTAACAGGTAAACATTTTATAAGGAAAAAAGTTAATACAATACACATTAGTTGAAAGTTGACTTTGATGTTTAAGAGTACTCAGATTTTACCATCCTTCTATATTCTGCAAAATGGATTCACTAAAACTTTTTTTTAATCCTATATGTAATTAGGTATTACACCATTAAAAAAAAAAAAATCCAGATTCACAGAATACTGAAAGTTTCTTAATGTTATTATACTCCTTCAAAGGAGGAAATATCATCTAAACATGCTGAGAAATGTACTCCATATCCCTGGAAAAAGAATAGGCCAGAGTCCCAGAAGAATTATGTCTATTTTTAAGAAAATTTGAAATTAGTTACATTGAAATGTCAATTAAATACCTCATCTATAATAAAAGCACAAAGCCTAAAATTAGGGAAATTAATGAGGTCAATAAACATTTCATATGGGAACTAATTGTTATGGACACTTTTGAAATCTATTAAACAGCCTTCACAGAATGGTCTTAAAAGATATGCACAGTTACTACCGACCAAATGCATTACATATTTAGTAGCAGACGCACAGGATGCAATCATATGCACTCTGATACCTGGCTTCTCCCCACTAATTTTATATTTTAGCTTCAGCTAAACCTAGACTATTGATTGTTTCCATATTGTCTCACAAATATAAGAAACAAAAAGGACAGAAAAATTCACACTAAAATGTACTAAAAACAGCATATGAGAAATGTATCCTAACTCAATCTCTGACATCAGTCCCCCCAAATTAAAACTATTCTATATATTTCAGAAATTTCCATCTCTTTCCCATAAGCAAGGCCTCAGAATACATTAAATATATATTGTATGGACCCTTACCTTACTCCATATACAAAAATTGACCCAAAATGTATTAAAGACCGAAATGTAAGATCTAAAAGTATAAAACTCACAGAAGAAAATACAGGGGAAAAGCTTCATGACATTGGATTTGGCAAGGATTTCTTGGATATGACACCAAAAGCACAACCAAAAATAGAAAATGGTACTACAATTAAACTTAAAAATGTCCGTGCATACAAGAACAAATCAACTGAGTGAAAAGGCAACCTACAAAACAAGAGAAAATATTTGCAAACCATATATCTGATATGGGGTTAATATCTAGAATACATAAAGAATTCCAACAGCTTAACAACAAAACAAACAATCTGATTTTTAAAAAATGGGTCAAAGACTTGAATAGACATTCTCCAAAGATAATATACAAATAGCCAACAAGCACATGATAAGAAGCTCAGCATCACTAATCTTCAGAGAAATGTAAATCAAAACCACAATGAGATACTACTTCACTCCCACCGGGATGGCTACTATCAAAAAAAACCAGAAAATAAGAAGTGTCAGGGAAGATGTGAAGAAATTGGAACCTTTGTACACTATTGGTGGGATTGTAAAATGGTACACCATTATTGAAAACAGTATGGAGGTTCCTCAAAAAATTAAAAATAGAACTACATTATGATCTAGCAATCGCAAAGAATCCTAAAGAATTCAAAGCAGGGTCTCAAAGAGACACTTGCACACTTATATTCATAGCAACATTATTCACAACAGCCAAGAGGTGGAAGCAACCCAGATGTTCACAGGTGGATAAATGTATAAACAATATGTAGTCTATACATACAGTGAAATATTATTCGGCCTTAAAAAGGAAAGGAAATCCTGTCACATGCTACAACATGGATAAACCTTGAGGACATTATACTAAATGAAATAAACCAGCCACACACATAAAAAGACTAACACTGTATGATTCCACTTATATGAGGTATCTAACATAGTCAAATTCACAGAAACAGAAAGTAGAAGGGTAGTTACCAGGGTTGGGGGGAGAGGAAAATGGAAAGTTGTTATTTAATGGGTACAGAGTTTCAGATTTGCAAGACAAAAAGTTTTGGAGATCTGTTTTACAACAATGTGAATATACTTAACACTGAACTCTTAAAAACGGTTAAGATACTAAATTTTATGTGTTTCTTAACCACAATAAAAAGAAAAAACTGAAGCTATGAAAAATATTTTTCTGTTAAATTTTCATTATTTTTCTAGGATTCTTTTCACTTTAACCACTGAAAATTTAGCATCAGAATTGAGATATGCTGTAAGTGCACAATATTTCACCAGATTTCAAGTACCTAATATGGGGAAAAAAGAATGTCAGATCTTTGTTAATAATTTTATATTGATGACATGTTAATACATTTTGAATATATTGCTTTAAATAAATTAGAATATTAAATTTAAACAATTCTTATGCCTGAAGAACAATGACTTGAGGGGAATGCAGGATCAAAGGAGCTGTGTTTGTTTCATAAGGTTAAAGATGGGAGCATATTTATAGGCTGACATGAAAAAGTGAGCAGGGAGAAAGATTAAATATAGAAAAGAGGGGAGTTAACTGATAAAGTCTCTCCTGAAAGAGACTTTAAAGAACGGGATCAAGGGTACAGGTAGAAAAGTTTGCCTTCAACAGATTTGAGACTTAGATAAATTGGGAAGGAGAAAGAAAATCTGAGAGAAATCACAGCAGATCATCTAAGTTTTTCCATGAAGTGACCAGAAAATTTGCACACTGACTATGGAAGAGATTGGGTTGGATAAAAAGGTTTGTAAGTGATGAAGGTTTGGAATAATCCATGGGTGACGAAGAAGAAAATCCTCATGAGGGCCAAAGAGGCCTACATGATGACCAGGCTCCCGCACATCTGCCTGGCCTCACCCCATGTCACTGTCCCACCTTTCTCCCACCCCCTTCCTCCTCCTCCCTGGAAGTGCCATCTACCACTGACTGCTTCCTCTGAGGGGGGTTTACCTGTGTAACACCTACTCATCCAGATACTTGTTCAGTGACAACTTCCTTGGGGAAGGCTTCAGCACTACCCTGCTCCCTGGATACTAGGTTAGTTCTCCTCATCATATCCCCAGACCATACCCTACACCGGTGCTGTCCAACAAAAATATCATGTGAGCCACAAATGTCATTTTAAATATTCTAGCAACCACTTTTAAAAATAAAAAAAAGTAAATGAATTATTGTTAATATTTTATTTAACCAAAATATCCAGAATATAATCATTTGAAAATGTAATCAATATAAAAAATTATTAATATTTTATGGGGGGGGTTTAGTATCAAGTCTTCAAAATCTGTTGTGTATTTTATACTTGCAGAATATCTTAATTCAGACTAGCCACGTTTCAAAAACTCAATAGCCCTATGTGGGTAGTGACTACAGTACTGGACAGCACGACCCTATACTATTTCTTCAAAATACTTATCATAGTGTGTAACTGTGTAATGTAGCTATTATTTGATGAATGTCTATCTCTAGACTGTATGCTAGACAGTATTCTTAGGATACCACAGTATTCTTAGCTCAGTAGGTGCCAAACACACACAAACTGACTGAGGGGAATGGTGGGGAGAGGTTTAAGAGGCAATTCCCTGCATTGAGGGCCAGCAGGATTAATCTGAACAAGGGCATTATCTGGCAGGTACAGGACAAAGACAAGTTCAAGAGAGGCAGAGGTGCCAGTGAAAGCATATACCAGGTGCTTAACTAGGGGTCCCAAACTGGATAGGAAAGACTGCAAGGAGAACAGATATTATCACAACAGGGAAGGGGAGGTGGGGTGGAATAAAGGGGCTGGCAAACTCTCTCTGTGAAGAGGAGGGGCACTTCAATATAAATTGTGGGTGTTGAGAAAGCTGAAGGATAAGATGGGAGACTGGTCAGAGAACAGGATATATACGTTTAAGATTTCTAATGTGGAAATTTTTGAGAAATGACAAGGTGCCAAATGAGTGTTAAACCACAGTGGAGGTGAAGGTCACTGGAATTTAGGAGCCAAAGAACTAGAATTCAAGGGTACTGGTCACCCTGCTTTGAATGATTAACTCCTGAACTGAATGTCTTTTAAGATTTTAAGCTCTAAAAGGACAGAGACAATCTTTTGTGTTGCACACAGCCCAGTACCGCTCACATGATGTACGCTTAGGCATTTGTTGAATATGATTAAATTGAAAGTCAAAGTTTATACTTTAAAATCATGTAGAAGAAAAGTGGCAATGGTCACAATATTAAAATAAGATAAAGTGATGGGCTGCAACTTACTTGATCAATAATTATTTATGTGGTTTAATTGATGAGGGTTCTGATAAAGAATTAAATTTTAAGATTGGCAGCCAAAATCCCAATTTTTTAGAGGAGGATATGAGTGAATATTTACCAGATTTACTTTACTTTTATCTACGAAATGAAGTAATAATTTGGAAGCTTTATTGTAGCCAAGCACATCTGATTTTACATATGATATAGGTCCTCAAAACTTGGTTAGATTTTACAGTGGCCCCCATTACATACTTTAGGGCAATTTGTTATTTAAAAGAACTCTAAGATTACTCTTTCAATAAAATAATTAAAACCTCATTTGTTTTAAATATAGAGGTGGTTTGCTTTTTAAGTGGACACACAATGACAGTTTTATAGTATTTTACTTGCCTATTGCCTATTTTCTGCATTTGCTTCCATTTCTCACTTCTCCTTCCAGGTCTAATTTAGGGAAAAAATAATTTTTCTCTCACATAATTTCTCCACTGAGGGATACTGACTGCCAGAAATAAGAATCCTAAATCTCCAGGCTGGAAAGATAAAGCTATAAATTATGTTTAAACTCCATGACCTACAACACTTCTGTTCCTAGCTTTCCAGCTAGCCTCATCAAGACTTCAGAGACCAAGCCCTGGAGTCTTGCTAATAACCAAGAGAAGAAAAATTTATGAGGCAGCTGTTGTCAGTTTACCTCTGATCAAAGCTACATTACATCCCTACCTAAGTCTGTTCCTCCTTACCACACCCCCACAACTATGGTAGTAAAATGCAAAAAAAAAAAAAAAGGATTATGTAAATAATTACAGCAGCTGGCACTAAATAGGTGAATCATAACGGTCATCATTTCAGCTATAGTTTCTGCACCTTCCTATAAGTACATGAAGCACTTTAAGCTTCCTCGCTGGATCAATTCTCTTTTTTTTCCCCCTCTAACCAATGATTGTTCCAAAGATTTGGAGAAATCTGTGAGCCAAGACAGATCAAACTCAATGGATCCAATTCATTCATTTATGAATACATAAACGAATATTTATTGTTCTAAGTACTTATGGATTCTATACTGAGGAAAACAGACAGGATCCCTGCTCTAGAAAGCATACATTCTAAAGGATAGAATCTACACCACCTGCTTTTTATTTTTATTTATTCACTTTTCTTTTAAAAAGATGACCGGTAAGAGGATCTTAACCCCTGACTTGGTGTTGTCAGCATCACGCTCTCCCACGTGAGCTAACCGGCCATCCCTACATAGGGATGCAAACCCGTGGCCTTGGTATTATCAGCACCACACTCTCCCAAGTGAGCCATGGGCCAGCCCTAACTCTTGCTTTTTAAAAAGCATATTAACTAACTACAGGACAGCTTATTATTGTAATGGACATCATGAGCATTTGCTTTTTAAAAAATTCCTCTTAATAACTTCTCAGTAGGCTAATACACAAAATGGCCATTTTTTCTGAATCCACCCACAAAAAAAAACTTATATAACCACAGATTTTTCTACCGTTTTGTACTTTCTGAGGAAAAGAAACACATAACAGAAAAGCTAAAGATTTGTTTTGTAAAATTCCCATGCCCTCTAACAGGGTCAATTTAGGCCTGTCCAAGTCTTCTACAACTACAATTCTACATGCAAGATATATATATGTGTATATATATAAAATAAAAATTACATGTATAAATACACGTATAATTTTTCAACCAACATTGCCTCCTAAAAAGAGTAGAAGCAATGAAATGAGACCTCCGATTTTTCTAGAAAACTTGTAGTCCTGTAGGCAGCAGAAAAAGTTGAATGGCTCTGCATAATAAAATTTAAAAGCATTAGGATTTTTAGGGGGCAATCAGAAAGGAAAGAAAGAGGAAAGGGAAAAGAGATCAGAGCCAATGAGATTATACAAGCCTGGAGTTTCTCCTCCAATGGTGGCCAAAATGCATTTTAAGGATAGAGATGCCTAATAATCAATGTCACACTCTTGGCATGGCTATACTGTAAACCCCTCCTCTGCCTCTTCTTTCCCCAAATCTTCCATAATGCCTGCTGCACCCACAATGGCTTTTTTCTTTTCTAGTCTTTCGTAGCTCCTGTCAGACACATCCATCCAGCAACTGCATCACAGACATCTCAACCATTCACTTAGGACTTACTGGGTTGGTCTAAAACTAAAGGTATCTTCCCTTCCCCATTTCCACCATCAATTGTTTTTAACTGCTTCTCATATCTTCCTACATTCCACTAGCTCATTGATGTCATCATTACTAAAAGAACAACTAATATTTATTGAGTACTTGGAATGCCAGGTACTCTGCCAAGGGCATTACATGTGTAGTTTCACTTGATCCTCAAACTCTCCTAAACAGGTACAATAAGCATTTCCCAAATGTTAGGAAATCAAAGCTCAGTCAGAATAGTTATTCTAAGAGGAGATGATAGAATGCCAGCTTACCCAGTACATGCCAATGCCTCAAGTCAAAAAACCTAGGAACTATGCTTCATTAATCATATCTAGTCACTTACCTAGTCCAGCCTCCTACTCATATCTCCTAAATGCCACATCATCTCTCCTTCCACTGCCCGCACACAGAATAACAACTAGCATTTACTAAGTCTGTACTACATGCCAAGCATATAAGTAATATACAGTACAAGTTTTTTCAATTTTTATCCCCCAAACCCTATGAAATGAACAACCTCAGAAACAAAGAGGTTACATAGTTAATGACACAGCCTGATTCAAACCCACATAATGTGAATTGAGAAGCCCTGAGCACTTAACCCCCTTGTCTCCCTACCTCCCATCTGGACCTGCACTGTCCCCCAGACTGCTGCAGATATCTTTCCGGAATGCAAATGTTATCAGGACATTCTCCTGCTTAAAATTAGAAGCTCCATATCATTCACTGGATAAAGTCCAAATTTCTTAATCTGGTATACAAAATCCTTCATTTTCTATTCAAGTCAGTTCAATAAATATCTGAGTGTCCACTGTAAGCAAGGCAAACTACTAAGTGCTCCGAAATGAGTAATATACCACTTCCAGACTACTTCAATCCCTGACTGAAAGACTGTGTCTTTCAGCCAGACTAGCCATATGCAGATCTCATAATGTAATACCCTAAAGATACATGTATTTATCTGCAAGTGGCCTACATATTAGTCCCTCTGCCCTAGAATGTACCTGGCAAAACCCCACACTAATTTGAAGAGTGCCCACGTGTGGCCTTCTCTAACTCCAGACAGGAATGCTCCCTCTTAAGTTCCCACAGCACTTTGTTCAAGTAACTTTCAGGTAACTAGTGGAACAGAAGTATGGATAAGCTTCCAAATGAGGCTGTGAGCAACTTCTGGGCAAGAATTGACATTTGCCTTCAATGCCGGGCATTCAGGAGTCTCTTCACCAATGGCTAAATGAATAAATAATGAAAAATTTCAAACTTGATAAGAAGAGAAGAAAGGGATACAGAATTAATAATGTTAACGCACAAGTGAACCGAATTAAAAGTAGTGTTATTTTACTTTGGTTCTGATTTGGCCTACATTTTACTTCCATGGGAAAACTCACATGTGGGACTTGGACAAGCTAAAAAGGCAAAACTGTTATTCACGGGCTCAACAAAGCACGGACAAGCTAAAAAGGATACTAGATCCTCCCCTCCCACGTTCCTTCTTTACCTGCCAAAGTCCATTTTCCACTGGGGTGTGGGGGTGGGAATCAAATCTATCAGAGTTAATAAAATTGATCTATTGAGATCCAACTTCATCAGTGCTGCGCCACAACACATACAAGAGAAAAATCAAAATCCGTCCCGGGAAGAAGGCCAATTTACAAGTAAGTACTACTGCTGCAAGAATGTGAAATTCTCAGTGAATCCAGTTCCAATAAACTGGAGCTCACCAACTGTTTCCACCGCCTGCACTGCCACCGCTTTTCACACAACTTCGTTTCTGATTTCTGTGATTTTAAAAAGAAAAATCCACGCGTGAGTGTACTTTAGCTCCTGGCAGATACCAACGCATCCACAACCTTAAATGTAAACTGAAAGACTAGAAGAAACGCCACACATAAGTCAAAAGTCCTTGTTTAAAACGGCATAAAGCTTTGAAAAGCGAGTGTTGTACTTCCTGAATGGTGCTTTGTGTGTAACTGCTTCCAAATCAAGATCCATTTTTTGAAATTATCCCCTAGAAGACGTGAAATCTCTCTCCCACCCTCTCCAGCCTACAAAAGGTGGAAATTCAGAGGCAACAGGCTGGGGCGGAGAGATGAGCTCTCCCCATCCCCTTCCAGGAGACAAATTCCGACGTGAAGGCAGCTAGCGCCACTCTCATCCCCGACCACACACACAGAGGAAATTTAAAAACTCATCCCCTCCTCTCTCCTCCCTTAAAAAGCAAACGACGCAAAGATCTGCACCACGGTGGCCAGAACCACCAAATGCTAACAGCCGGGGGCCGCCACCTCTCCTCGCGCCTGCCGGGCGGCGGGCACCGGGAGCAGGGCAGCGGTCTCTTCCACACGGGCGAGCGCGGCCAGCCCCACGCCCGGTCCACGCTGCCCCCGAAGCCCGGGCGGGCGAGGAGAGCCGCGGAGGACGGTGGCGCCGCTCCGGCCGCCTCCCGGGGCGCGGCGTTGCCCCACACCCCACCGACGCCCGCACCTGAGGCGGCTGCTCCAAGCCGGAGAAGAGGGCGCCGAACGAGGCGGGCAGGGCAAAGTTACTCACTGGAAAAGCGCGGCTGCCCGGGGCGCGCAGGGCTACCGGCGCCGCAGTCCGGCGCCGGCTCCCGCTCTCCGCGGCCCGGTGAGGGAGCTGGGAGCCAGCCCGGCTCCGCTCCACCGAGAATCACCGCCGCCGCCGCCGCCACCGCGGATTTCCTGGCAAGAAGCAAAGTCTGGCCAAGACTTCACTTCTCAACCGCCCCTGCTGCCTTCCCGGGGGCGAGCGCTGGGGCCGAGCGGCCCAACCCGACACGCACCTGAGCCAATCGGCGGCAGCACAGGGCGGGAGGGGGCGTGCCAGAGGGCAGCTCCGCCTATCCAAGAGCTCAGGAGGCGGGCCAGAACGGGACCGTCACTCCGGGGTTAGAGTGAGCCTGCTCCGCCCCCCGCCGCCCGCCCTCCCCCACCCGCTCGGGCGGTCCCGGCCTCTCGCCTGAAAACCCTGCAGAAGAAGCGCTCGTGAAGTGCCCGCGCGCACCCCTGACAGCCGCGAGGAGAGCGGAACAGCTGGGGAGGGAGTGAACATCTAGTGGGGGACGCGGGGGCAAGGAGGACAGGTGGCTCAGGAAAGCAGAGATGTAGGTGTGTTGGGCGAGAACTACTGGCGTAGGGCTGGGACAGGGGCCGCAGGGTAGGGGAGGCGTGGGGAGCAGGAGAGCGGGAAGAAGGGGCGATTAGCGAGGAAGAGCACCTGGGGGAACGGAGAAAGGGAAAGGATGACGGAAGGAGGGCAGAGAGCGAGTCCGGATAGAGAAAGGTTGCCCAGCGGGGGCTGGGCACCTGGGAACAAAGGTGAGAGGGAGGTTCCTCAGGTGAGAAGGTTTTAGGAGCAGGAAGGGTAAAGGGAACAGCAAGTCTATCGCGGGGGAGGACGTACTCCAGGGCGAGAAAGGATCCTCGGAGAGGATGGGGTGGGTGACCGTTTCCTCCCATACTCTCGCGCCTCCCTCCGAAGAGAAAGACAAACACTTGTCCTTTGACCCTGTTGAGAAGTGCAGTTGCAAGGTCCCCGATGAGACAAGTACCGGCTTACACCATCGGATTCTGTTGTCAAATTCATCTCTTCACACATTAACCCCTCCTTTTTCAAGGTGTATTGAGCAACTCTAACCTAGGCTTGTTGTCCCATAAAAGGCCCCTGAGGGTTGGGGTCCTGGGAAGGGGCAGCCTGAAGCAACACCGTCCCCCACGGGTGTAGCAGCAAGTCAGAAACAGACCCAACTCCGGCTCCAAGAAGGACGGTGATTTGGGGGCGGCATGTAAGGGCCCGCCTCTTTCGCCATCACCTGGGAGAAGGTCTGCGCCTCGGGTGGGGCGGGCCCCCGCTCCCTCCTCTCCGCTCCCTGGCGGGCCTGGGCTCGGGGAGAGCCAGGTGAGCCGCTCAGCCTCGCGCCACCGCCCACCGCTCGCCGGGGGCGGGGCCTTGAGGGCGGAGCCTCTGCGCCCCGCCCCTTCGGCCGGGCCCTGCCGCGCCGCTGCGGCTCCTCCCTCCTCCTTCCGTCCTCCGCGCCTTCCGTTGGTCGTTCCTTCCTTCCTGCTTCATCCGCACGTTTCGGGATATGGAGCAGAGCCTCCCGTCCGCCAGCACCACCTGAGGATCCTGGAAACAGCCCCCGCGATGGAAGAGGACCAGGAGCTGGAAAGGTAACGGTCAAGGAAGCGGACGGGCGGGCGTGGCGGGCCGCGCCCGGCAAGGGGAGCAGGTTGTCCAGGGGCACGCGGCCCGAACTGGCAGCAAGGGCCTACTTGGGGCCCTGAGAAGAAGGGGCCCGACTGGAAAGAGGGGAGGAGACATGGATGTATTTGAATAGACACACTCAGAGGTACGCTAACTATCAAGGAGGAGAGGCAAGTTAGAAGTCCCCAAACTCCCCAACCCCCTTCGAACAGCAACGTGTAAAGTCACGCTCCAGCCCCCTGCTCCCTGAGTGACCGTACTGGCGTGCTCAGTCAAGCCTAGGCCCTGTAGCTACCGCTCACGTTCCTTTTCTGTGCAGCCTGCTAATCAAGCCACTCTATGTACTTGAGCCCCTTTACTCCTTGACTCTTGGACCTTCCATTCTCCTAGTTGCCTTCTTGCAGATGGAAGCCATATTTGGGCCTGCACATTGATAATCTGTGTTTTCTATTTTTATACTACAGCAATTTGTGTTCTTCTACGGCTTTCAACTCCCTTTTCATCCTCCAGCAGGACCCACCCTATTCTAATCCTATCCCTTTCTTGTAACTCCATTTTAGCAAGCATTTAAATTTGCTAAAATCGTTTTCAAACGATTCCCCTCTGGCCAATGTGGATGGCAAATGAAGTAGAGAGAAACTAGAGGCAGTAAATTAAATATTTATTGGTAGAATTTGTGGAGGCAGGAAAATGAGAGGCTAAAAGTTTGTGTAATTGGAGTGGATTGGAGTAATAATGTGTTGCAATTGCGATATAGTAAATGAAAAAAAGCTAGTTACAAACAGTATTCAGTATGATCTCATTTTTATAAAAAATGTGTGTAGAAAAATATCTGGATTGAAGACCTCAATGGCTGAAGGCGAGAGGAAGACAGCCCTGGAAATGGTCCAGGCAGCTGGAACAGATAGACACTGTGTGACATTTGTATTGCACGAGGAGGACCATACCCTAGGAAATTCTCTGCGTTACATGATCATGAAGAACCCGGAAGTGGAATTTTGTGGTTACACTACGACCCATCCTTCAGAGAGCAAAATTAATTTACGCATTCAGACTCGAGGTGCTGTCCCAGCTGTTGAACCATTTCAGAGAGGCCTGAATGAGCTCATGAATGTCTGCCAACATGTGCTTGACAAGTTCGAGGCCAGCATAAAGGACTATAAGGATCAAAAAGCAAGCAGAAATGAATCCACATTCTAGTCCCTTATGCAGTATACAAGGAGGACTGTTCTCTAGGATATTCTCTTTGTGATCATGCAGAAACCAGAATTAGAAGTTTGTGATTACAGCATGCTGTGTCCTTCAGATAGGTGTGGTCCTAACTATTGGCCCTTTACAGCTGTTAGTCTGTGTAAGAACCTTTGTATTCTTCTAATAAATTCCCTCTTTTATTTAAACTAGTTTGAGTGGTTTCTGTTTCTTGCAACCGAATGAACCTCAAGGATGGTGCTTTTTTTTTTTTTTTTCTTTTAATTGAGCCAACATTGAGGGTGAGGAAACTGCGAAAATTAGGTGCCTAGACAAGGACTTTGATCATGGAAATTCATGTCTGTGATTAGGGTGGTGGTGGGGGGGGATGCAATAGAGCGTGATCCCAGGTAGACTGTGATTGGTTTAAAAAAGGAAAGAGTGTTGGGGTGTGGACTTGGCTTCTTGCTAGATTTTTTTAGTAATTAATGAGAGAATTGCATCCTATGCTATGGTTGTTAGATTGGGCAAGGGTGGGGAATAATTAGAAAGAATTGTAAGAATTCTGGTTTTGCATGAGAATTTTTGGTCTGATACTCCATTGTTGTAGCATTTACAGGGTACATACCAGTTTACTGCTTGAATTTCAGGATACAAATAAAATATTTAGTCCTGATTTAAGTAGGCCAAGAGATTTTAATTTTATTATAGGATAAAATTGGGATGACCAAGATAACATTTTCAGTCCTTAAGTAGATAACTAAGTATGGCCTAGGGTTAGAAGCACTATTTGAGAGAAAGTAAGGAAGAAGCATTATTTGAGAAAAAGTAAGGACAAGGAGAAGGAAATTTCCATGTGGGGGAAATGACCTTTATTGGAAAAAAAATATGAGAGATCTTTTAAAAAATGTATGGAAGGATTCTTATTATATTTTAATTCCATTTTTCCACAAACTTTTTGAAGTACCCTTATATTAGTGAATTACATCTAAGAGCTGTCCTCTGTACCTCTTTCAACCTTGTCTCTCATACCTATCCTCTTTTTACCCCAACTTAATTCACCCTAAATATTTGTCCTCCTTTGAACTAAGCACCTCCCCCATGTGCTCTTGATTTGGGGGCCTTTGTTTATGTTATTCCCTTTTCCTGGAGCATTCTTACTCCTGCCATACTCTAGGTCAAAACTTACGTGTCTGACTCCTGGGCTAGTTTGAGTACTTCTATGTGGTTTCATTACACCTTGTGTTTCCTGGTCTTGACATTTACTATTCTATCGTTAGTGCGTATGTTGTCTACCCACTATACCAACATGATGGTCAGTGTGATGCTGGTACCTAGCACAACACCTGACAATTAATGGACACTTAGTAATACCAGATGAATCCGTGTAGGTAGTTTTGGCATGTAGCCTTTCAGTCACTCAACTGTGACCTCTTCTATCAGTCAATTTCTTTAAATAAAAATATTTTTATATTTATTGAGCACCTGGTATTTACCAGGACTTGGAGATAGATATGGTAGTGGATGAGACACAACAGGTCCTGTTCTCATGAAGCAGGCATTATAATTGGAGCAACATTTTTAAAAAGTTGCAGTTCTGTGAAAGAAATAAATACAAAGCCAAGAGAGAAGAATATGCTTTAGTCATGGAAGTTAGGTAAGGTCTTCCTGAGATTACAGGAAAAGAAGGAGCTGGCTGTGCAAAGAGGTGAGAAAAGGCTTTCTGGGAGGAATAGCATATGTGAAGGTCCTGAAGCAGAAAACTGGTGGTTTGCAGAATTGAAGTTATGAAAGAAGATTTGCATGTTTTGCCCTTTTGTGGCAAGAAGGACCTATCTGGATTTGATGGGAAGAAGAACACGTGGTAAGGAGTTTTGATTTTAAATACAATGGGAATGACATCTTGATTAGTTGATTACAGTGTGGAGGAATGAATTACAGAGAGATCAGAATATAGGCAGAGGGACAAACTATGAATAAGAGTTGAAGTAGTCAGGGAAAGCAGAAGTTAAAGATGAAGAGAGGGTGGATTTGAGATGTATTTCAGAATTGAAATGGTACAAAATTGGGAGTCCTCATGAATTGGATGTGGAAAGTGAGGAAACAGAAAGATAACTCCTACCTAGGTTTAGGGCCCAGTTACTGAAATGGGGACTTTTAAAGGGGAAAGGAGGTTGGGAGGTGGAAAAGGTGACAGGAATTAAAAGTTCCACTTTGAACATTGTAAGAAGTGATAATTTACCTTTTTATTGTATTTATTATATAGTGTCCATCCCCCCATTCATACCCACATATACTGTAACATAAGCTCCATGAGTGCAGAGATTTTTGTCTGAAAGTTCACTGATATATCACAGCCCCTGGAATAGCGTCTGGCCCTTAGTTGCTCAAAAAGTGTTTATTGAATGAATGAATAGAAGGTGGGCTCTAAGTTTTTTTCATTAAATACCCACAGAGCTGAACTTGCATTTGAAAGGTTTATAAAAATATCTATTCTGTAAGCTTTGAGCTGAAAACCATAAATTTGTGGTTCTATGTCTTTAGTTCCATAGTCTGTCACATGTAGATGACAACAGACTGGGCCTGTCCAGGAAGAATCAGACCTAGGAGTTCATTTAGGCAAAAGATGGTCATGAGCAGAGTAGGCAAAGATAGAGTGCCAGAGGAGTAGCCTATACAGTAGAACCAAGAAAATCTTACAGATATTTCCAGGTGATTGAGTCCAGAGAGGTCACCTGAGCTAGGAAGAATTGGGCATGTTTTTTATACACACATAAGATGGCAGAGCTCTGGATTTAGAAGGCCTAACTTGGCTGCAAGTGAGTGGATTTCATATTAGTTGAGACTTGATCTCCAAGACAGAACTTGTTGGTTTTGCGAGGACCTGCTGTACTGTACATACCTAATGCATGGTCTCAGATTTAGAGAATTCGCAGACCAATAATATTTCAGAAAAATAAACACTAAAGGGTAAATTGATGTAGAGTTGCTTAAGTTTTATTTTGCCCTTACTTTATGAAATGGACTTTGCTTTGGTGGAAAATTGTCAGAAATCCAGTCTTTATATGGCCTGAAGCACATGAAGGACAGAACAAAGAATTAAATGGAGCATTCTATCATTTGACATCTCGTGCCATTTTTATCACATTAGCTCCACAATAAAATGAATAGACTCTGGCAGTTTTCCCTTGGATCTTCATGAGCATTTGGTCCACAGCTGTTAATTTCTCACCTCTATACTTGGTAAGTTATACGGGATATCAGAATAAATTTTAATTGGAACTCAGTTTTCAAGTTAAGAATCACACATTGAGATTCCTCATCTGAAAGTATTTCAGATCCTGGTTTGCTTTCTTACCTCTGTTTTGCATACTTAAGCATAAATGCTGGTGCTTGGAATAAGTAACAGGATTTTTCTTCAAAAGTGATTAATATAAAATTGGGGACATAAGCTTCAATTATAACCTCATTCCCCGAAGATGAGGAATACAGAGTATGACCATCATGTTTGTCAAAGTAAATGAGTTAGATTTGCGTTCTGTATAAGATCTTGTAATCTAAGCCTTCCAGACTTGGTGCTGCAATTTTATTCCTGGTTTTTGTTTGTTTATTAGTTTACATGGCAAAGATTGCACTTTGTCCTTAAATGAATGAAAAAGTTAGGGATTCTAGGGGCTTATGATTAGAAACCTTTCTGCTGAAAATGTCTGTCTTAAGAAATGTCAGCTTACAGGTATGTCAGCTTACAGGTGTGTTACTGTCTGCTGCCCAGACTTGTAGCAGCCAGGCAGAGGATTCTCATCTGTTCACTTGTTCTAATAAGTTGGTCTCTATCTGAGAGCAATGTGCTTCAGAACAAGCCAGGACATGAGGAAACCAACTAGGCTTATTTCTAGCCAAAAGCAGACACGTAATTGTGATTGTATAGTAAGAAGACTGATTTGTGAAAAACAGTTTAATCCTCCTTAAAGTAGTGTTTTTTCCCTCTTATAGAAAAGGAAACTAAGGCCTGGAGAAGTTAAGTAGCAAGCCTAAGGTGATGTGACTAGTAAGTGGATGTGAACCCAGGACTGCCTGACTCCTCAGACTCAGCTTTTAATGGCCCTGTTGTTGCCTATGTCACCTTCCTCAGGCACATATGAAGATAAAGCTTCATATATGAGTATGTGCTCCAGAGAGTTCAGTTTAAGAGACAAAATTGTTGACTAGTAATCCTTTTTTATTTCTAAGTTCATGCTGAAACATGTTGCAAATGCGGCTGCTTTTTATAAATCTTAACCATGAAAAGTGTTGATGAATTCAAGAGTATCTGGTTGAGAACCCAGACATGGATTTACTAATATGTATACTAATATCATTAATATTTTCCATATCATTAAACTTCATTAGCATAATCTTTAAATATGTTCATTTTAACTTTTTCATCTATGTTGTGTCAAAGCAGCACTTGATCATCCTCAAAATATAGAAAACATCTCATGGACTAAATAAAATAAGGGTATGTGTTTAGTTGAAAGGACTCTCCATAAGAAATCAGAAATCTCTAGGCTAGAGTCAGCTGTGACCCTTACTGGTTGACCGTGGACAAGTCAACTTCCCTAAGCTTTAGTTGCCTAACCAATGAAAGGGGAACAGGAACTTCAGGGTTTTTCTAAGAGCCGATGAGGTAATATATTATACTGTAAATCACTATACACATGATAGATATTAAGTAACATTTGTGTTTTTTAGTTAACACAGATATACAACTATCAGTACTAGTCTACTACAACTATCAAAACTATAACTATAAAAATGATTATTTTTTAAGATTCTTAAAATAATACTTTATATTTAATCAGTGCTTCATAGTTACGAAGTAAACATATATGTAATTATATTTAGTCCTGTAAGGACTCTGAAAGGGTGGTAGGAATATCTTCATTTTACAGATCACATAGCTCTGAGATCTTGAATATGACAAGATAATAGTGCTAGTAAGTGGCAGAACTGGGACTCAGTTTCTCGCCACTGTGTCATGGCTGCTTTCTCAAGGTGACTTGATTGTGTCATTTATTCAAAAATATAAAGTGAGAACTGTATAATCCCTCTTCTACAAACATCAAGAGATGTGTGAGTGATTATGTAAAATGGAACAATTACTGAGTAATTCTATTCAGTCTGGATTATTCAGGTAAGAAATTCTGCTCTGAGACTTGTGTGTTTCACAGCACAATTATCATAGACACATCGCATAATGTTGGGATGTTAGTGTTGATACTTTTAATGTTCTCCTCTAAATATGATGACCCTGAGCTAAAATAATTATAGTCTGTCCCCGCATAATTTCTCCCTAGGGTGACCATACATGCCATCCTAGGTTCTGGAGTTGGAGAAATATTGATAATTTCAAGTTAAATTTTTCAAAAAGTCAGTTAATTATTTAGAGTTAGGCAAGTTGTTCACTTCTCTAAACCATAATATCCTTGGCTTTATATGACAAAGTTAAACTAGGTCACCTTTAACATTTGGGAAACTTTTACCTTACTTTTTTTATTATATGGTATTATATTTAATGGGTCTTTCTTTACCAAAGCATTTTAATGCATTTGTTTTTTTTTTTTTTGTTTTTTTTTTTTGCAAATTACAGTAACAAGAGCCTGTAAATACTTAGATTTGGGGTGTCTCTGGAAACACTGGAATTAATATAGAAGTTTAGTATATGGCCCATTTTCTATCAAGCCAATGCTAAGAGAGAATTGTGAATTTAAGGGTTTGATAATGAGATGTCAAAGTATAGTCCCAAGCATTTGTATTGAAAATGCAATGCCTCTTTTTTGTAAGGATAAGACTTTGGGAGGAATCCAAATTATGCTGTTTGGATAATCAGCGTGATCTGCCTTTCAGAATTTTCCCCTGTTGTCTCAATTGGGTACCTACCTATTCTATTTTTAACTTAGTTCTAAACTCTTTGTTAGCATGGCTCCATCCAGTTATGCTGCAGCTGCTACTCCATCCCTAAGGGTGGTTTGTGTTTTAGTAGTAGATGAGATGATTCTAATTCGTACAGCTATTTAAAGCATAACATTAATAAAAGGACAGGAGAAGATTGTATTTGTTGATATTTTGCAAAACAATGCATAGTTAAACATTGGCTCTATAACATGCTTTCATATTTCCCTTCTTGTTTATATCATCACATGTAAATAAAAGTCTCTGAAAAATAAAGTTTTACATTAGAGTTTGCTGATTCTTGATTGTCTTGCAGTTGTTTTCTAATGCCCAAATCACCAATTGTATTACTCTCTATGGTTTCTTTCTTTTGGCAGCTGATCTATTGTTGGTATAATATATAGTATGATATAAATGTAAAGGTTAGATTACTCAGTAATAGAGTTACCATACCTTGTTTCTCCTATAGCGATTTGTCACCAAGATGTGGTTCCTTCCCTTCAGTTGTTTCTGCAGCCTTTCTGGTGCTATTGAATTCTGTATCTGCAAGAATGTGTTTGCATTGCACAAGAGCTCTGCAACTTCTGCCAGCTAAGAAAGAGGTGTCGCTGGGGTCTTTGAAAGTAAATGTAAAACCTTACTTGCACAATGGTGCAGTTTTGGCTGAGTTCTTCAGTGGGCCATCTAAGTTCAGTACTTTGATCTTTTGTGTTTTCCTCAAAGGGACACTGCTGTCAAAGTTAGGTTTCTGTGTGTGTTTACCTAGTCACCATTACTATTAAATACTACATTATAGAAATATAGAGTTTTTTCCCAAAGCTCTTGTGTGTTTATTAACTAAGATTTTTTTTATTGTAAAATGAAATTTTTAATTTCGTCCTACTTAATTTCATTGCTATATAAATTAGCACCTCAAAATCAATTTGAAACTTCACCCTTTCAGGTTTAAAGAGTCAAGAATTTATTGATTGGTTTTAATAAATTATTTTTGTATGTAGATTTTTGTACTTCATTATTGATATAGAAAATATTGTCTATGTGTACATACACTGTTTATTCAAAATCTCTTCCTACCAGTTTTGTAGAGGAAACTACTGTATACCTCAATGTAGTGTTTGATACCTAGAATGTGAAAGACAGAAGACGCCTGGCGGTAAAGATGAGGCCTGGTCTGACAGTCCAGAGTGGGCTACACCGTCTGCTTTATTGGCTCTTCATCATCTCTTGCCCCCTAAAGCCGGGCTCTGCCTTGTACTGAGAGCCCCAGGACAGTCATGAACCTGTGCTGGTGGCGGTGGAGTGCAGGCTTTCTCTTTCTCCCATCTTGTTGTATATTGCCGGGCTTCTAAGAATTAGAAGTACAAATATATTTTCTTCTTGAGTTAAAAATTGCTTAATTCAGTTGATGACAGGTAAATTACATATTTACCTTAAAATAGCCCTTTAAGAGACTAGTTTCTGTGTGTTTTAAAATGAAAACCCTTTTTAAAGAGCATGAAATAATTAGGAAATCCTACACATTCTGGAACTTTCTTTTATCTTCATTTTTTTTTTTTTTAAATTCCTTGGCTCTGAGCCCTGAGTATAATTTATAATCATTTAATGAATCAGACACTAAAATCTACAAGGGGTAGACAGCTTGTTTTCTAGCAGGTCACTGCATCCTTGACACAATTAAAGGAAGTATCTTCAGTGGGATGACCAGACTTTCTGCTGACTAGGCCATTCTTGGGGCTGAGATCCAAGAACTCTGAAGTATTGTTTAGGACAGTCTACAGAGAACTGCAGACCATTTATATAAAATAAAGCTCTATTAGGATTAAGAGAGTCATTTACAGACCAAGCTTTTGGTGAAGAGGTTTTTCTGGTATGTGGGGTGTGTATCGAAGAACAGGATGCCAAACTTCTACCCTCGTTAAAGAAAGCCATAGAGGCAAACTTTAGAGAATTGATATTATAATATTTTTTTTGTACGATTTCTGTGAATTTCTTTTCCTCTTTGCATTTTGAATAGCTATTTGGTAAGAGTTTGAATTTTATATTTCTGCTTTTTAGTCTTCTGCCATATTTTTCTATCCTTTACCAAGTTCAAGCAGCTACCATATTAGCTTTTCTTTGCTGGGATATTGGCCCCTTCCACACCCATCTTTCTAGACTCAAAACCCTCTTTTCTTTTGTAATTTTCTTTTCATCAGTTTTGTTCTTTAAAGCATCTGTTCTCTTAAAGAGATAACAAAATGCTTTTCATTGAGTCAAAAAAAGTTCCATAATTATTTGACCTTATAGTCTCTGGATTTATTTCCCCAGCTGATATTTTAGTAGGGTATATATTTTGTTTTAAATGTTACAATTGAGTTATCAAACATATTTGCTATTCCTGGTATTATATAGTTCATGTGCTATTCAATGTAGAGTTTACTATTTCCTAAGTAACCCTGCCACCACCACCCCACAGTTATTTTTAGGAAGAGATGCTTTTCCTCATAATTTTATAAAATTTATCATGGCACATTTACTCAGGTCTTATAATATGAACTGAAAAAGAATCACTGTATTTTCTGTATCAGGATTTAATAATAAATATTTGTAAAAATACTTGCTGCTTTGAAAATGAGGTCAGTATATCTACAGTGAGGTAGGTGTCTTATGAACTGAGAAATAAGGTTTCCCTGTAGGAGCTAAACGATTAAGAATCAACCCAGATATTAACTATTAACTGAAGAAGTCTCTCTCTATAATAAAAACCCATCCTCAGAGGTCACTCATAAATGGGTAGCTGCAGAGATTTGAGAATGTTGAAGTTCAGGTAAAGAGGTTAGAGTTTTGTCTTTGCCAAAGCGGTTCCTGTCATGATGCGTCCAGTAGAATATTTCTGCCATCCCTTTATTTGCATGCTGTCTCACTAGGCTGAGCCTCTGGAGGGTTGGGACCATGCTTTTTAATAGAGCTGCGGCGTAAGGGGGTCCTGGACCCTAGAGTCAGATTGCCTGGGTTTACAGCCCAGTCCCATAACTTACTCCCTGTCGTGGCCCTAAGTAAGGTAGTGAATTCTTAACATTTTATGTTGCCTCAGCATCTGTTTTGAATATGAGTTTAACTGTCTTATACTGGAAGCAGGGCTCAGTCATCCTTGATGCAGTTTCCAGTTGTACACCACACCCAAATGTCTCCAACCCATGGCCAGAGATGAGAACGTAGAGGCATCTTTCTGGCCTAGCGGGCTGGGCTCCCCGCTTTCTTGCAGCTTCTTTTAAATCAGACCACTCAGGTTTTTGCTTGTAATCTTAAAGTGACCCACACCCTGTTCCCTTACATACACTGCTAGTTGCCATGCATGTGCTGTCTGCCTGACTCTTCATTCCTGCCTCACGAGACCCCAGGACTGACTGTTGCCCTCCCAACTCATTGCTCCCTCCCTGCCCACTGTACTAAATAAAAATCTCTGAACTCGTTTCCTGTGGTGGTGGAGGTGGTGTGTCGAATTTGTGCCTTCCCTCTGAAGAACCAGGAGCTGCCCCAGAACGTGGGGAAGAACACAAGGTCGACTCTCAGCACCAGAGGGATGGTCAGACAAGAGCCACAAGGGCGTTTGCCAGTATAAACAAGTTTCGCGTGTGAGAGACCCCCTGGTCACAGTTGCACCACTAGGCATTATGCTGTTCATTAGGTAAAAGAAGTATCCATGAAATGCACTCTGTAAACACCCAGCTCCTCTTTATTTCCCAGTTATAGCAGAGTTGCCAGCTGCTCTAGTATTGGAACCCCAGTTTAGCTGGGTGTTCTCAAAACAGTAAGTTTCTTGACTTTATTTTCTCGTTATCTCCTTATCTATGAATGATAGTTACATAGAGTTGTAAGGTATGTGGTACATAGTTACTGTTGCCATTTTTATTTTTCATCAAATCCCCAGGGGTGCATTTAAATACTTATTTTATCAGTATTCAAAGGAGAGTTGCCTGGAACCTGGGCAAGGAGGGCAGCCCATATATCACAAACATAAATAGTGCCTCTGTCGCTGAGGATTTGGTGCTCAGTACAATTCATAACCCAGGAAATAATCTTCCTCATGCTTTCACCTGCATCCTTGAATGAAGGGAAGCTGTGTTTGAATACGTGAAGATTGTACCACTGTTGACTTTGCAGCAGACAGTGCTTTAGAGTCCTGGGAGGCTTTGAGCTGCAGAAGTGCATGAATGTAATGGATCCTACTATAAGAAAACATTGTTTCCCAGTACTGCTGAGCTTCCGTTATCTTGCTTGTCATAGTATTTCAGTTCATGGTTTTTACATATGGTTTTACATTTACAGTAGCTAAGGGTTGGACCCAGCCCAAATATCCCTCGTCAAATGAGTGAATACAGAAAATGTGGTATATCTACACAATGGAATACTACTCTGCTATAAAAAAGAATGAAATACTGCCATTTGCAACAAAATGAATGGACCTAGAGAAAATTATATTAAGTGAAAGGAGTCAGGCACAGAAAGAGAAGTACCACACGTTCTCACTTATTTGTGGGAGCTAAAAATAAATACCCAATTAAATGGGAGGGGCAGGGAAGAAGACACAACAATCACAATTCCTTGAAGTTGTTAGGACAAGTGAACAGATATGAAGTTGTTGGGAGGGAGAGGGAGAGGGAGGTTTCAGTAATGGACCACAATAATCAACCACATTGTATATTGATAAAATTAAATTAAAAAATAAAAAACTTTATTTTTTTTTACTTTTATTTTTTTTAAAAGATGACTGGTAAGGGGATCTTAACTCTTAACTTGGTGTTGTCAGCACCACGCTCACCCAATGAGCTAACCGGCCATCCCTATATGGGATCCGAACCCGGAGCCTTGGTGTTATCAGCACCGCACTCTCCCGAGTGAGCCACGGGCCGGCCCCCCAAAATAAAAAATTTTAAAAAGTTTTTAAAAAGAGGTACTCCTGACTTAGCATAGTACTTGTAATGGTTGTACCTGGAGGCTGAGTAACATTTTGCAGTGGAAGATCATATTGTTCTTATATTTTTATGTGTGTAGGTCTATATGGAACATGTAAGAAGTTGAATATTGATTCATACATTCATTTATTATTTTACAGGAAAATTTTAAAACATTCCAAATTTAGGTTTTCAGTTTTTTACGTTTTAAGGTAATTTACATTTTGACAAGCATATTGAAATTTTGTCCATGTTGAGTAGTTATATAGTATTTTTTAATACTTTTAAATTATTATGGTTTATAGAAGAATTTTATGTGAAAATCTTGTTTATGACAATATAACTCATGAGTTTGCTAAAACCAGTGCAAAAAAATTAGTTGTACGGAGTAAATATATAAATTAAGTGTCTTTATTTTCATATTGATCCAAAATTAGCAACTCATTAACAATTATCTGTGTGTAATAAATTAATTCTGTCGTCTTTGATTTTTAGCTGACTTTCAATCATTTAAAAAAGCATAGCTTTACACGTTTTTATATTTTTGTTTTAATGTCAAGATAGGAGAAAGAAATATATTTTGTTTAATATTTTTAGCTTATTTTACAACTTTTAAATATTTGGGAATATGGTATCTGGGACTTTATTTGCCCTCAGTGGGCCTGAAAGAAAGGAGTGGTTACTCTATAGATGTGGAGCAAGCAAAGGGATAAGTAAAGGCTTGCCGGAGAAGGCAGTGTCTGATGATGAGGTTGTGGCTGGAGTGCAGAGTGATTTGGACAGAGGGCGCAGCCTAAGCAAAGCTCCAGCATGCATATAACGGCAGACATGGTGCTGCAGTTGTTCGGAGTGCCTGAGCCGTATTAAGCTTCTCGACTGTCAAAGCCAAGGCTTTAGAATGTGGTGATCCCACACAGCATCCCATGTGGTGAAACCTCACAGACACAGGCCAGCAGCCCCACTATGACATCTCACTGTCTTTGTAGTAGAGCTCTTGGACTTCAAAACTGAGTGCTTTCATTTCAAAGCACAATCAGCATCTTCACTAAGAAGTGGAGTTTAGAGGATGTCAACGAATATTAATGAAGTAGGTTTTTACCCACTAGTGTAATGAAGGAAAAGAATAATATTAGAAGTTAAAGGCCATATATCTCTGACTGTTAGCTCACAAAGGGAAAAGTGTTTTCTAGATATAAAACCTTGCTAAGATTTTCAAGCAGCCCTAGAGGATCAAAGTTCTCAATGTTGACAGGAAAAAGTCCCATGTCTATATTTGCCCAGTATGACCTAGTATTTGATGACACTAATGGTGCCGATGTATTCCTGTTCAAAACTGCAGGAGATTGCTCAGTCAGGAGCCTGTATGTGTCCATTCATCCCTTTTATCACATTTATTTGCTCAGTGACGTAATATCTTACTTTTTCTCTCTTGTCTTTTCCCCTTCCTTGTCTTGCTTCTTCTTTCATTTCACCCATCATCTCCCATTCTGTCTACAGATACAAGATTTTTATTTTTATTTTTAAAATTAGTTAATTTTAATTGACATTAAATTTCTATCGTGTTCAACATGTTTTGAAATATGTATACATTATGGAATGGCTAAATTGAGCTAATTAACATATGTATTATTTCACATACTTAGCTTTTTTTTTTTTTTTTTTTGCAGTGAGAACACTTAAAATCTACCTTGTTAACAATTTTCAGCAATACAATACATTGTTATTAACTATAGTCACCTGGTTGTACAATAATAGATCTCTTGAACTTATTCCTCCTGTCTAACTGAAATTTTGTAACCTTTGACCAAAATCTTCCCAATCCCCCCACCTCCAGCCCCAGGTAACCACCATTCTGCATTCTGCTTCTTTGAGTTCAGCTTTCTTAAATTCCACATATAAGTGGCATCATGCAGTATTTGTCTTTCTGTGTCTGGCTTATTTCACTTAACGTAGTGTCTTCCAGATTCATCTATGTCGTTACAAATGACAGGATTTCCTTCTTTTTTAACGCTGAATAGTATTCCATTGTGTGTATATATACACACACACACAGACACACACACAACATTTTCTTTATCCATTCATCCATTAATGGACACTTAGTTTGATTCTATATGTTTACTATTGTGAATAACGGTGCAATGAACATGGGAGTGCAGATAACTCTTCAACATACTGATTTCATTTCCCTTGGATATATCCCCATGGTGAGATTGTTGGATCATATAACTGTTCTAATATTAATATTTTGAGGAACCTCCATACTATTTTCTAAAATGGCTGTACATTCCCTCCGGCAGTGTGCAAGCGCTCCCTTTTCACCACATCCTCTCCGACACTTGCCTTTCACCTTTTTGATAATAGCCATTCTAACAGGTGTGAGATAATATCTCATTGTTCTTTTTTAATTTGCATTTCTTGATGACTAGTGGTTTTTGAAGAATTTTTTCATTAACTTGTTAGCTTTTTATATGTTTTCTTTTGAGAAATGTCTATTCAGGTCCTTTGCCCATTTTTTAAGCAGGTTATTTGTTTTGGGGGGGGTTTGAAAAGTTAAAAATTCCTTAATTTTTTACTCCTGGTACCACTACCACAATTTACAGGGCAATATGCCTGACGTAATGAAAAGAAAAAGAAAAAGAAAAAACTACAGCAGATAAAAAACCTCAGGAACGTACATCTGATTGACGCTACATTGCATTAATCAATAGCTGCACTTTTTGTAAACTGTGGCTGTGACAGTCCTGAACGATGACTATGGGTCATCGTTCCTTCTGCGGAAGATTTTTACAGTTCCTGTACTGCATTTGAGATGACTATCTCAAAGTAACCTGCAGCTTTCCTGACAACTCCTCGCTCTCTCTCCTGCTAAGAACTGTAGCCCTTTTCTGCTGTTTTTAGAATCTTCTGCTACCATATCCACCACTTCCACCACCAGGGACTGCCCGAGCTTCTTCCACCAAAACTACCCCGCTTCATGGGTCCATAATTTGATTTCTATTGTCCACTATAATTTCCAAAATCATTGTAGTTCCCACCACTGCCAAAATTTCCTCCTTTATTGTAACCATTTTATCCTTCACCACCACCACTTTTGTTTCCATATCCTGGTCCACCACCACCATAGCCCCCTCTACCACTATAACCAGGACCACCACCATTGTTGCCACCTTCAAATCCATTATATCCACCATCACCTCCTCCACCCCTATAGCCTCCACTTCCACCAAAGTTTCCACCATGGCCAAAATTACCTCCACCACCTCCAGAATTTCCTCCGTGACCCTTAAAGTTGCCAGCTCCACCTCCACGACCTCTTCGTGATCCAGCCGACTGCATCTCTTGTTTAGAAAGAGCTTTTTTCACTTCACAATTATACCCATTAATAGTGTGGTATTTCTGAACAACATTTTTATCAACTGTATCATGATCATCAAAAGTTATAAAAGCAAATCCTCTCTTTTTTCCACTCTGCCTGTCTTCCATAACTTCTATGGTTTCAACCTTGCCATACTTTTCAAAGTAGTCTCAGATTATATTCTTCTGTATCTTCTTTAATACCACCAACAAAAATTTTCTTCACTGTTAGATGGGCACCAGGCTTTACAGAATCCTCTCTAGAAACAGCTCTCTTTGGTTCCACTACACGCCCATCAACCTTGTGAGGTCGAGCACACATTGCTGCATCCACCTCTTCAACACAGCAATAAGTCACAAAACCAAAGCCCCTGGAACACTTTGTTTGAGGGTCTCTCATTACCACACAGTCTGTGAGTGTGCCCCATTTCTCAGAATGTTCTCTTAAACTATCATCTGTACTTTCAAAGCTCAGACCACCAAAAACAGTTTTCTCAACTACTCTGGTTCCTTTGGGTCATGGCCCTCCTCCCCGCAGCAGCAGTGGCAGCGGCCATAGTTGGGCAGGGGGCAAATAGGTGGTGGTTTTACCTCCATTTTGAGAGGTTATTTGTTTTCTTACTATTGAGTTCCATTTTTTTGTTGTTGTGTTTTGTTTTTTTTATTTATTTAAAAAATGTTTTTTAATGTTACATAGTTGATTTTACATATCTGTGGGGTACCAGAGTTGAATATTAGTACCTGTGTGCAATATGTGATGCTCAAATCAGGATAATTAGTATATTCAACAATATACAATATAATCATTTTTCATGGCCCTTTACCAATTTTTATCATGTCCCACTCACATGCAGAACCCATTCATTCCCCAGATCTTAACTTAGAACCTGCCTTTTTCCAGGCATAGGGGAAACTAAAATGAAAAAAGACAAGTTCCCTGACCTCTTAGAGTTTAGTCAAGGAAAAAATAGCTATTATATTTCTTATGCTTCTCATAACGTCCAGAACACTTGGATTCAAATAAAATACCTTATTTTACTCTCATTACAAGCCTATGAGGTAGCTGAGACAATCATCATTGCAAAAAGCAATCTGAAATATTTTCATCTGATTTTCCCACCATTGCTTAAAATGCCACTTTCTTCATTCTCTTTGGTCTATGTTGGCTAAAATCAAAAGGTTCTATTAACCCTCCATTCAAATTTATATTCCTCCATCATCCTCCAGTCTTTTACTGGCATAAGTTATATTCAAAAATTAAGTACCTTTTCTCATGACTCTCCTTGTTTGGTTATATGGTAAATAAATAAATACTGGAGCTTCCTCCCCACATTCTTCTAGATAATGTAATATTTGTTTTCAAAGTACATATACAGGTGTTTATTTGGTATACAATCCCTAATAGGAAGCCTTTTTAGGGAAGGGCCTCACTCACCATATAAATCACAGTACTTAACAGAGTAAGTGCTTGATATAAATTGGCTAAATTTAACACAATTTACAGAATTAATTTCTGGTGCCTCTATCATATCTATGAATAGTTCTTTTTATTTTCAAATGACCTCAATGTTCCTGTTGAGTTTTACCTTGTCTTCAAAAACCTTTCCTGCAATTTGAATTTTCTTACCTTTCTTTGCAGCTGATAGGTGACCCCAGATAATCTGATGTTTTACTGGAATTAAATAAAGATATACTGAATTTCTTTGTCTACATTTGTAATCAAAATGCTAACTCACACAGAACCCAAACTATGTGCTGTGGTTTCTACAGATCCACATGATCGCTAAACCACAAGTTACTACTGGCTGGTTATGAGCCTACAGACAACTGTTTGCAGATGGTCAAGAGTGATCCACTCATCTGTCTACATTTTTTTTTTTATCAAGAGTGTTCTGTGTTCTAACATCAAATCCTTAATGAAGATGAGTCAGTTGTCCATTTTTCTGTCCAAGTCTTATCACTCCATTATGGGAAGAAATTTAGACTGCTGTAATAAGGTTTCTCTTACATTTTTTACTCAGTACCTTGATGATTAATGTATATGGAGGACTAGGTTGTCAACTGGTGCCTTCACTGATAAAGGGCTGGGCCTGTCGGATGACTTCCCAGTCAGCAGCAGCTAATGGTGCTGCACTTGTTTCTGCCAGTTTTCTAAGAAATCTGTGTGCTTGTCACAAAGTCATGCCGTTTGAACCTGTTTTTCCATCTATCATGTGACAGTACTGTACAGTTACTTGACCAAAGGTGACTTTTTAAGACTGAGGGAAGAACAAAACGAGGAAAGCTGGTAATGCTGCACCTCATGTTCCCAGCTTTCCTCCAGCACTTTGTAAAAAGGTGTGTGTAGGTTTATCTGACTCTCTCACTTTTGAGCAATTAGTTGAGATTTAGCTTTTCTGATTTATTTATTTTAAAATTCTTATTTTTCTGTGTTCTTCATTACTCAATTTGCTCTTCAATTTCTGGTACCTCATTTTAGTTGCCTTAAATTTCTTGCTTCCCTGTCTATAGACTGGCATAGTTATAACTTTCAGTTGATTTATGTGGATGAAAAGAAACACAGGCCCAGATAACTCAAAACTGATTTGTTTGACTTTGGATTCTGAGATGATTTTGCACCAGATTTGCACTCCCACTTGGGTTTTATTTAAGCTGTTATTATGATCAGTTGACATTCCTTAAGCATGTACCAGCTGGCTAATGGAATGAATAGGCAGGCCTGAGGAAGCTGAACTAGGATGGAAATTGGCTGTAGATAATACACACATGGATCACTGAAAATTCATTGTAGTTTGTTCCTGTGCCCAGAAAACTGTCTACTTAATGACCGAGCTCTCTTGGTCTTCTTTCCATGGAGCTTTATATTCTAATATAATGCATTTGTTTTACAGAGGAACCTTTAAGATATTTAAAGGAAACAAGTATAAAAATTAAAGTACCAAGAACTAAATTTATGCCTGAATAATTTTCAATTGTTCAAGTTCTGTATGTGTTTTGTTCTTATATATTCTTCTACTATTTGTTTTTCCTTTATTTTAATTGCAGCTTACACTTCTGTTTTATCAACTCATTAAAACCAACTTGTTTCACACACGTTGTTGGTGTTTCATAATCTTTGATAATTTAAGTATTTGGCCTCTATGATAATATGCAGTGGAAACTGGACTTACTATTTCTTTACCTAAGAATTCATTTGTGAGAGTTCCAGAGGAAACAATAGAGGCTACAGTAGTGAGAAAACTACCTTTCCCCCCGTGATTTTGAAGATGGTGATGTTGTTTTGAGGTCAGAATACATGACTGCTAGAAAATGTTGTTCTCATATTTGGAAGTAAAGCCCTGAAGAAGGAGCTTATGCAGAATTTGGGGTGGGAAATGGTGAATGCTCCACATTGTGAGGACAAAACAATGAGCAGTCCTCCTTCATTCCTTCCCCCTCTGCAGTATCAGTCCATTTCCTAGTTCCCTTTTAATGATGCAGAAGCTGTAGCAGCTCTGTTAGGCCTCTCTCTTTTTTTTTCTTTTTCTTTTTTCTTTTTTTCTTTTTTTTTTTGGCCTCTTAACGATAGAAAGTGATTTCTCCAGGATTTGCGGTGCAAATTTTTGTGGAGGAGATAGATAGTATAATAGAAAGATAAGAGGATACATAGTTTTTGTACCTCTTCCTCCTCCTCCTCTTCCTCCTCCCTGATCATTACTGGTGTTACCCTGGGCAAGTTTGTCAATGTCTCAATAATTTTCTCATCTGTAAACTGGTAGTCATAACTCTTTTATCAGGATAGTACTTTGTAAACTGTAAAGCTCTATACCAACATTAGTTGTTGTAAAACCAATTACAGATACCTAACTTGGGTACATCCCAGCAATAAGAATGGAACACCGTGGCCATTTTTGTTATAGACTGCAGCTGGGCCATCTTTACGATGAGAAGACGTCTGACTGAGTGCCGGTCCCCACAGTCTCTGGTCCTCCTTTTATGATCTTACATCCCTGGTAAATTTGTTTCACCTCAGGCAGTCTTTCTCATACACATACCTTCTTTTCTTTTTGGTTTACTTGTAAATCAGAAGGCATCCTTAATCATGCCAGGTAAAGTTAACAACAGTGCTGAGGATAGTTTTAAGTGAAATCAAAACTAAAGAAGAATCAGTGTCAAACTTAATAGCTCTTCAAAGTACCTAGATTATTCCTTCAGGGTCTCTGCCAGACCCTTTACTGAGTGTAACATTTCAACTATATTCTGATTCAAATAGTCTTCTGTAGTTTGGTCCAGAAAGCTAGGCAAACATTTTAACACAGTTTTTATGGGAAAATGCATTCTGGTTTATTTGTAACTGATACATATTTTGTTCATAATTGGGAAACTGCCCAAACAAGTTTTTGACCTGATGATTTTTTTTTTTTTTTTTGGATGGGTAAGGGGATCGCAACCCTCGGCACGGTGTCGTTTGCACCACACTCAGCCAGCGAGCGCACTGGCCATCCCTATATAGGATCCAAACCTAGGGCGTTGGCGCTACCAGCTCCGCACTCTCCCGAGTGAGCCACAGGGCCGGCCCTTCCCTGATGATTTTTAACCATTTCTGTTGTCAGGAGAACACATGAATGTATCTAAGTATGATTGATTATCTGTTTTTATTTAGAAACTACCACACTAATTTATGGGAAGGGGAGAGGTGTATTTGGAATATTTGTACCTTTAATTTTGGGGTGAAAAAGATGTCTGTTTTGGAGCTAGATAGGATAAATTTTTCATGAAATACTGTATGAGACAAAGTCCCCAGATCACATCAATAGGCTATAATATTGTTTTAAAGAGCTGGAAGGAGGAGGATATGTGGTAATCAGATGCACTTATCTCGTGGTGATACCATAAGGCTGGGCTGTGAGACATTATCTGATTGAGTGCATTGGGGATGAGAAGATACACATGTTGGCAGGTGGGGAAATGCTTCCTTCTTTGCTGACCAAGTCAGTTGCTCTTCCAGGAGAAATCAGAAGGTGTCAAGCTGCTGAGTTAACTGAAAAGACACTTTTTAAAGATCTCAGCCTTAATAAGGGCTTAACAAAATGTTACATAAAAATAAGCAGGTGTATTTTTTGAAGATTAAGAGATGGTGGTGAAATAGTTTCAAAGCATAGTGTTAGGAATATGGAGGTAAATACCAGGAGAAACAGATAAAAAAGAGTTGAAATTGTTTTTCTTTGATGAGTAGGGAAGGATGATGTAGAAGACTGCTATACTTTATTGTAAGTCTTTTAAATAATATTTGTTTTTTTAAGATTTGTGCTTGCTTTATTTTGATAAAATTAAAATCAGGGCTGGCTGGTTAGTTCAGCTGGTTAGAGCATTGTGTTGTAACACCAAGGTCAAGGGTTCGGATCCCCATACCAGCCAAAATAAAAATCAATATAAAACATTCTTATACACTAGCAAAATGTTCCTATCATTTGATTATTATGTAAATAGTATATAGTAGTTCTATAATAGTGTAATTAAATATTTTAATAGAAAATCTATATAATTATCCAGTTTCAAACTTTAGATTTATAATTATGTCTTTGCACTGTATTTGTTTTCAACTTTATACCTCTCTTTTCCTTAACTTTGTTTTTAATACATCATAAGTAATCTTCAAGTCAGGGATAATCATCTGCCTGTGTTGCTACCTATAGCACCTTGCATGGTATCTTACACATAGTAAAGTCTCAGAACACAAGCATACTTCAAAAAGTTCATGGAAAGATTTGTATTATCTTTAATTCTGTTTTTCCATGAACTTTTGGAAGCATCCTTATATGGTTGATAAAAAAGTTTTCTGTTTTTTTTTTTTTTTTACCTCTTTTTAAAAATTATACAAACAGTACATGTTCATTGTAGAAAAATAGAAAATTCAGAGAAGCAAACAGAAAAAAATAAATATCATCCCAAAACTTGTCTTACCATCTTTTATAACATTCCTCCAAATGTTTTCCTATGCAATACATACATGTAAATAAATTTAAAATAAGATTATCTTTACACATTGTTTTGTAACCAGCTTTAAGTACTAAATATGTTTGAATGTCTTTCTGTGCCAAGTATTCATTTATCTGCATTTTTAGGGATTACCTAATCCTCCATTTATGTGGATATAGCGTGATTTATTTAACCAATTATTAGTAAATATTTAAGATTTCTGTTCTTTTTCTTTAATTGTTAACAAGTTGTATAATGAATATCCTTGTATGTATAGTTTTGCATACCTATTTGAATATTAAGATAAAGTAAAATTTTTAGGTCAACAGGTATGTATTGTTCTTAAGGCTCTTTATCGTATTGCCAAATAGTCCTCCAGAAATGTTATATAGTTTCTGTCTACATTAGTAGAGAAAAGAATATCCATTTCTGTACTCTCTCACTAACTGATGGGCAGAAACATATGTCATTGTTGAGTTAATTGGTATTTCTTTGAATAATAGTGAATTTGAACATTTTAATATAAATGCACACAGACATATTTGGCCATTCGTCTTTTGGTTATTTTTCAAATTAATAAGAAATGAGGGAGAATTCTTATATTAAGGATGTATGATTTAATTGTCTCAGATTCCAAACATTTTTTCCTCGTCATTTTTATCTCTTCCCTTTTTTTCGGTGTTTTTTTCCTTCATATAAAAAGTTTCTTTTTTAGTTTAGTGTTCAAAACTGTCAAACATTTAAAAAATTTTTTGCCCCAGCAGTTGTGCTTCAAAAGTCAGTTCCTTTCCCAAGATCATATGCATGGAATGAATTGATTTTCAGAACTTAGTGGAGTAACTGTCTCTCAAATTTCCTTTCTTTCCCCATCAGGAAAGCAATAGAAGAACTGCTTAAGGAGGCAAAACGTGGGAAAACTAGAGCAGAAACAATGGGACCTATGGGTTGGTAAGTTTTTAAGTAATCTTTCTTAAAAACTTAATAGAGTATTAAAGAGAAAGTCTTGGCTGGAGATATAAATGTGTAAATCTTTAGCATATAGAGGGAGTGTAAAACCGTGGGTGTAGAGGAAATCACCCAGAGGCAAGTATAAAGTAAGAGCACTGCTGAGGACTGAATGCTGAGGGACTTTTAATAACATGAAGAAGTGGGCAGCAGAGTGTGTGGAGAATGTGGGTTAATGGTTTCATTATCTCTTTGGTTCACACATCCCCAAAAGATGTATAGATATGACTGTACCCAAAGGCACCTGTGTGAGAGTAATAGAGTGCTTCAGAAAGTTTGTGAGAAAAAAGAATTAGAAGATAATACATGTACCAGCCAAACACAAAAAAAGAAAAAAAAAAAAAAGGATAATACATATCTTTCCATGAACTCTTTGAATTACCCTCATATTATATCAGTGTTCATCATTTAAGTTTCTGTTTTAATTGTAGTCCTTAGTAAATAAAAATTTACTTAAAAAATTAATTTTAACTAAGTATTTTGATTATGTGACAATTCAGGTATGTAGAACTAAAGGTTGCCTTTGCAGTTTCTGTACAAAATGGAATGCTGTGGCCATTAAAAGGAATAAAATGTAAAAATGGGATGAGTAGAAACTTGACTTCTATTCTCATTTTGTAGATTTGACTTTTAGAATCATACATGTGATTAACATAAAATATAAAACAAAATTAAATCAAAATAGAGGATAATCCATAAAAACCAAGCAAAATAAAACAGATGGACCTAAATGAGCCATTGAGTATATGGCTTAGCCACACAGAAAGGAACTATTTCAGGTGATCTGAAACTTGATATTTCCAAAAGACAAAAAGAACTACAAAGAAATTGTTTTTAATCATCATATTGCTATTAGTAATATTAGTATTGCTATTCTGAAAATATTATATAGTAAAATAAAACAAATAAGTAAATACTTACTTTCTATATATAAGTACCAAGATTTTCAGTGTAAAAGATACAAATATAAAATCAAAGAAGGAAAAATCTACCTATAATCCTAAATTTGAATGGGAAATATCAGTTTGAAGTTGTGCTAGATTTTAATCTTTTTAAAAAAGAGAGAAAGAAAGAAGAAAACTTTTTCTTAACTCTTTTCATGGGAAAGTCCTAGAAACAATGACCACCTGCCCAGTAGCAGTGAACACTCCTGGTACCGAGATTGTGTTATAGAAAGACCATTTCTCACTGAAAGAAGACAGGGTCCCTTAAATTAATAACCAATTGCAGATCTAAAGAAGTGCCCAGAGTTAACCGAACTACAAAGTTAGAGGTCGCAGTCTCCCAGTACTGCCCTCACTGGTTGTACCAACTGCAAGTTTAGGGGATTCCCAAATCTATTCTCAGCTATAATAATTCACTAGAAGAAGTCACACAAGTCACAGAAATGTATTATACTCATGGTCACAGTTTATTACAGGGAAAGGATACAGATTAAAATCAGCCAAAATAAGAGACACGAAGGGCAGAGTCTGGGAGGGCTTCATATTCTACCCTCCCAGTAGCAGTGTGTGACAACAGACATTGAATATTGCCTACCAGGGAAGCTCACCTGAACCTCAAATGTTCAGTTTTTATTTGGGCTTTACTATGTAGTTATGATTGATTGATTGATCGATTGTATGGTTGATCAGAGTTTTCAGGTTTGCTGATACCATGTAACCCAAAGGTCTCACCCTAAGTCACATGGTTGGTCTTTCTGGCATGGCCAATCACCACTCTGAAACTCTCAGGTGTGGTCAGCTCCACCCTAAACAAAGACATTTCTATCAGGTGTGACATAGATTACTTTTCAGAAGCTGAGGGCAAAGGCTGGCTCTCTCTCTGTCTGGGCAAAGGTAAAACTCTTTACTACATGGGCAGAAAATGTATAAAAGGAGCTGGAAAATGTTGTTATTCCAGAAAGCAAAGAAACTGTCAGAGGCTGATGTAGTCATGTCAGAAAGACCCAAGAACCAATTTGAAAGACCTCCCACTTAGTCAAAGATGGGATAATTTGATCATTCAAAACAAAAATCAAAAAACAAAACTGAAATAATTAAAACATCTAAAATATGTTAAAATTCATAAGGTCATATTGATTGTCACAAAAACAAACTTAGTAGTTACTTTTGGAGGATGCTAGGGAACCAAGTCATTATTCACAAAACTGTTAAATAGAAAGGAAAAATCAAGCATTTCTCTTGTTCCCTGTACAAGTTATACCTCAAGGTTACCAAATAATTGGTAAAAGAAAACTTTTTTATAGAAGTATCACAGCTAAAAAATGTAGAAGTATTATAGAATGAGGTTATCATTTGAAATTTTTTTTTTTTTTTTTTTTTTTTTGGGCAACTGGCTGGTAGAGGGATCTGAACCCTTGACCTTGGTGTTATAACACCATGCTCTAAACAACTAAGCTAACCAGCCAGCCCCCCCTTATTTGAATTATTAACAACCCATAATAAGAGGGCAAACAATCCTGACAACTTAATACCATTTACTGGCTTAGTAGAACTTCCTAATAGTGAAAAAAAAACTAGTGTATCAATGCCAGCTCTGCTTCCCCTGGGGAGAGTTACCATATGCATAAGCCATCTTGAGATTTGTTGGGAGATTTATGTGTTCTTTGGATATCATCCCAGTTAGATTGGCAGTTCCATAGAGTTATCAGATACCCAAGCTCCTTCCAGTTTTCCAAATCTCTCAACCGTAATGTATGACTGTTTTCTACAGGGTCAAATATAGTGGCAGCCATTAAGTCCACATTTCACTTAGCAGGAAGGGAAGAAGAGGAGAAAGAAGGCTCACCCCCTCCCTTTAAGAACACTTGCCAGAAGTGGCTGCACCATTTCTACATATGCCCCATTGGCCAGAATTTAGTCTCATGTCTGCATCTAGCTGCAAGGCTGGAATTTCATCTTTTTTTCCCAGGTCACCATGTGCCAGATAAGTATCTGGGTTCTTTTGCCACAGAAGAAAGGACGAACAAATATTGGGGGACAACTAGCAGCCTCTTCCTGTGAGGGAGGGAGAAGCATGTTAACAAGGGAGTAAACAACGGCAGGCAAATTAAGATGCCCTAGATTTGTAAGAGGTGTATCCCAAGGGGGAGTAGGGTGTGAAGCTTACACTTCCCATAAGTACGCAAGACATGAATTCCTGCTGGCATTGTGGGTTTTTTTCAATTGTCCTATAATGGTGATTCTCAAACTTTTTGGTCTTATGATGCTTTACACTCTTAAAAATTATGGAGGACCCTAGAGAGCTTATGTTTATCTGGGTTATATCTATTGATACAAATATTTAAAATTAAAAGTGAGCAATTTTTAGAGTATATATTAATTCACTTAAAAATAAGAATAAACTCATTACATGTTAAGATGAATAACTTTTTTTATGAAAAATATATTTGCAAAAAAATGTATTGAGTAGAGAGGCATTGTTTAAATAATTTTGCAGACCTCTTTGATATCTGGCTTATAGAAGACACCTGGATTCTCATATCTGCTTCTGCATTCAATCTGTTGTAATATATTATTTTGGTTGAAGTATATGAAGAAAATCTCATCTCATTCAGATATGTATTTAGAAAAGGAAGAAGTATTTTGCCAGCCTTTTCAGAAGACTGTAGATATTCTTCTTGGACACTACAAGTTTCTTAAATTGTCATTGGTCATCTGGAAAATATTGGTTCACTGAATTGTGAAGGTCTATCAAATGTGGATATATTTCATTATATGTGTTTTAAATCACATTTGTAGGGCCGGCCCGTGGCTCACTCGGGAGAGTGCGGTGCTGATAACACCAAGGCCCCGGGTTCGGATCCCATATACGGATGGCCGGTTTGCTCACTGGCTGAGCGTGGTGCTGACAACACCAAGTCAAGGGTTAAGATCCCCTTACCGGTCATCTTTTAAAAAATAAATAAATAAATAAATAAATAAATCACATTTGTAAATATATCCACTGATCTTATCAGAAAAGTCTTTTAAGTGTTTGGAACCTGTCAAGTTCACAGTTTCCCAAAATTCTAATTTTCTTTCATTTGAAAGCTTCAGTTTTTTATTGGCAATGAATATTGTGAGTTGTTGTCCTTGAAGTAACAGGCTCACCCATGTCTGAATAACAAAGTAGTTTACCTTGCAACTCAAACAATCACATAAGTACTTTTCCTTGAAGTGCTTTATATGTACTTCCCAGTTCTATATATGCATTATTAAAAAGACAAATGCTCAAGGGTCAAGATTTAACAAAATGAATCATTTTTACTGTTTCATCAAGGACATTCTTAAGTAGAACTGCTCTTTCTTAACTTCAGGCGCACAGTGATGAAAAATACAATGGCTGCTGTTACAGTTTGGTGTCACTGCCTGTATTCTTTTTTTTATTGGTTATGAATATTCATGAGATACAAAGCTGATTGTCACCCCTCGTGCCCAAGATGTGAAGGCCAGATCTATACTGGCAGCGTGCCCATTACCACAAATTGTGATTGTACCCAGTGTCCCCCACCCAATTATCCTCAACCTCCCTCCCCTTCCCCCTTCCCCTCTCACTCCACTTTGTATCCCAAGGTATGCTCTCTCCCTCTGCAAGTCCAACGCACCACTGCGGTCTTTCTCTCCTTCCTTCTTTCTCTCTTAGCTCCCACTTATGAGTGAGTACATGTGGTATTTAACCCTCTGTGCTTTGCTTATTTCACTCAACATTAGTTTCTCCAAGCTCATCCATGTTATTGCAAATGGGAGAATTTCATTCTTTTTTTATGGCAGAGTAGTATTCCATGGTGTATATATTTCACAGTTTCCTTATCCAATAATCCATCAGTGGACATTTAGGTTAGTTCCATATGTTGGCTATTGTAAACAGAGCTGCAGTGAACATGGGAGTACAGGTATCCCTTCAACATGATGATTTCCGTTCTTCTGGGTATATACCCAGAAGTAGGATTGCTGGATCATATGAAGATCTATCTGTAGTCGTTTGAGAAACCTTCATACTGTTTTCCATAGTGGTTGTACTAATTTACAACAGTCCCACCAACAGTGCAGGAGCATTCCCTTCTCTCCACACCCTTGTCAGCATTTGTTATTCACTGTCTTTTTGATTATAGCCAGTCTAACTGGGGTGAGGTGGTATCTCAATGTGGTTTTAATTTGCATTTAGCTGATGACTAGTGATGTTGAGCGTTTTTCATGTACCTGTTGGCCATTTGTATGTCTTCCTTTGAAAATGTCTGTTCAGCTCCTTTGCCCATTTTTTAATTGGGTTATTTGTTTTTTTACTGTGTAATTGCTTGAGTTCCTTGTATATTACGCATATTAATCACTGGTTGGATGCATAGTTAGCAAAAATTTTCTCCCACTCTGCGGGTTGTCGTTTCACTCTGTTGATTGTTTCCGTTACTGTGCAGAAGCTTTTGAGTTTGATATAGTCCTATTTGTTTATTTTTTCTTTTGTTGCTTGTGCTTTCGGGCTCATGTTCATAAAGACTTTATGCCTTTATTTTATTCTTTATTTTATTCTGCCTTTATTCTGGCTACAGTTTTACTTGTTGCTTTTGCACTTCCTTGCAAATGTTAATGGCCCTATAGGAAAAAGCAGATAACATCAAAACCATGAAAATGGGTTTGACTTCATAGATCCCCTTATGAAATCTGAAGGACCCCCAGAGTCCATAGGCCACACTTTGAAAACCACTGCTCTAGAGAAATTCCAAGCAAGCAAATGCAATAAAACAAGAAAAATAACAAAGTATAAGCATTGGAAAGAAGAGACAAAAGGGTCGTTTGTGGAAAACAGCATGTCTACCCATAGTGGTTCAGAAGAAGATTTGAAAGTTAATTGAAAATTAATTGCAGACGTCTTCATAATTCAGCCCAGCTACTTAAAATGTCTTTTTGTTTGCTTTGGTGGGCAGATTCAGTATCCAACCAAAACTGTCCTACATTCTGGATTTGCCTGATTCTGTTTTTCTGATTAGATTCAGGTTAAACATTTTGGGCAAGAATATTATATAGGTGATGTTTTTACACATCTTAATTACGTCAGATTGGGAGGACTTAATGTCAAGTTGCTCTTGTCTAGGGTGGCGACCACTAGATCTCTTCATTATAAAGGTACATTTTTTTCAGCTAAGATATTAGGGGTTGGGGAGGGAATGTGATAGGAGTATTGCATGCTCAGATATAGTAACATTCTATAAATTTATAGTAATTAAATTAGTATGAGATTAATGTAAGATTAAACAAATTAGTGGGAAAGAATAGAGAACCAAAAATAGACTCATGAATGTATAGAAACTTAGTGTATGGTAAAATATGGTTATTCATATTGTGGAAAAAGGATGGATTATTCAGTAAGGTAGTAGTAATACAGTTGACTATAATACTAAAAATTAATTCCAGGAAGATGAAAAAGCTGAACAAACTATGATTTTTTTTAGAAGAAAATATAGGATAATATTTTTATAATATCAGCTAGGATATGTTAGAAACCTTCCTTAGCTAGGCACAAAACCTAGAAGCTATGAATGAAAAACTTGACAGATTTGATTACATCATAGTAATAGTAAATGTAGAAAAAGGTACCAAACAAAAGTTAACTTGTTAAAAGACAAATGATAGACTGGTTGACAATGAACCACTGGTCATGGTTATATTGCCACGTATAACAAAGCACTGATAATATTAATATTGAAATAGTCCCTGCAAATCAATTTATAAAAAGAAAACCATATGTATGTCACATATACATAGTATTTTCAGAATCAAAACTACAAATGGCTAGTAAACTATAACATATTTATTGAGCACTTAGTGGTGCTAGGCACTATTTTAGCACTCGGATACAGCTTTAAGCAGAATGGCAAAGATTCCTGCTCTCTTGGAATTTGTAATCTAATGGAGGTGGGATGTATGTATAGGTATTTATAGCCCTCTTAAAGAGCAAGATACCATTTTTCTTTTCACCCGTTAGCTCGGCATAAATTAAAAAGACATTAATCCAGTGTAGGAGAGGGTATGTAGAAAGGAGACTTTACTGCGCTGCAGGTGGTGGTGGGGTTTACTCTGCATAACGCAATTGGTAAGACATCGAGTCGCAGTCATGTCTGTGACCTTTCATCCCGGTAATCTCTCTTGCAGAGAACCTTATAGATGTGTAAAGAGCTGTTAAGTACGGAATTATTGTAACACATTTTTGATAGTAAAAAATGGGGAACAGTCCAAATGTCCATAGACAGGGAAAAGGTTAAATAAACGGTGGTACGTCCGTAAAAAATGGGGAACAGTCCAAATGTCCATAGACAGGGAAAAGGTTAAATAAACGGTGGTACGTCCTACTGTGGAATACTATCACTGAAAAGAATTGATCGATGCTGTGTGAATTCTTGTGGTGAAATGTCTAGTGTATAAAAAACTGAGTTGCAGATTAATGTGTATACTTCTCCATTGGCCAGTGCTGTGGATTGATTGAATTTTGTCCCCAAAGTTCATATATTAGAAACTTAATCCCCACTGTAACTGTTGAGGGTGGGAAATCCTGTTATGATAATTGAAAGGTGGGGCCTTGAAGAGGTGATTAGGTTGTAGGACCATGCGGTAGTGAATGGATTAATAATGGTGGTCACGGGCATGGTTCTCAGGGCTTTAAAAGGAGAGCACATGAGAGGTCAGTCTCTCTCTGGTCCACCATTTTTCTGCCATGTGAGATCCCTGGGTCACTGTCACCACCACCAAGACCCTCACCAGATATGTGCCCTGCACTGTGGACTTCCCAGCCTCAGAAACTGTAAGCAATAAATATTGTTTCTTTATAAATTACCCAATTCTGTATATTTGTTATAAGCAACAGAAACAGACTACAGCCAGGTTGTGGGAGGGTGTGGAAGCTTGTAAATGGGCAAAGGTCTGAGAGAAGACATGCCTGACAAAGGTAAGCTCTAAAGAGTATGAGAATGGGGAAGAGGGTGGAGGGAGAGCCCTCACTTGGCATCCTCTACTGGTGAATTTGTTACAGTAATATCTTAGTATATAAAGAGATTTGTAAATGGGAAAAAAATCTGGAGAGGTTTTTTGAAATGCAGATCTCCTTTCCTACCTCTCTCTAGGAAATTCTCATGGAGAGGTCTAAGACAGGTCCCACATGTTTTTTTAAAGATCCCCAGAATGTCTTATCAGCCAAGTTTGGGAATCACTTCTCTGAACAGTTGAGCGAATCAACCACATGGAAGACTTTATTGCATTAAAAGTAAAAAAGGAAATTCATCTGCTTTTCTTGCTTATTTATTTATTTATTTTTAATTTTTTTTTTAGTTTTTTCGTTTTGACTTTTTGTGTGTGTTGCTCTGGCAGCAGGAATCTCTGGGTTCTTGGTAACACCTGGCTCCTGGCTTTTCCCTAGCCAGCTTTTGGTCCATTACACACTAACAGATATGGGCTATAAAAGGAGTTCTGGACCCAGGACAACCATGGCTTGCTTGTATTTACTGGTGCTGAGACGAAGAGTGTCTGCCCTATAGCCTCCTCATTCTGGGAAAACACCTGGTTTCCCTCTATTTAAATATGTGTGTTTGTGTTTGTGTAAATAAAAACTTTTAACCATTAGTCAGTGGTTCCCAAATTTATCTGCACATTTGGAATCACCTGGAGAGTATCAAAAAATATCAATGCCTTTGTGTTTGGGGTGTGCCTGGGCTTTGGAGTTTTAAAAAGATACCTAGGTGATTCTAAAGTGCATGCAAATTTGAAAAACACTATACTAATTCTTGTTTATTAAGAATAATAATACAAACCTGCTGTGCAGAATCCAGAGTGATCCCACACCTCGGCCAGGGGCCAACAGCTCCTCTACACTGAGGTAGCCTGGCCAGGTGTCCAGCCACAGGAGTCCCAAGACCCATTCCTAAGAAGTGGACAATCTGTTGCTTATCAGTGGACCATGGTCTGTTTTTCTAAGCATCTAGAAGACCTTTATATTTGCTTTAAATTTTAAACTAGAGTAAGTGACATTATTTTTTTCATTGTGGATATTCCATAAGAAATGTCTTTGTGAGATAGTTGAACAGGTGCCATAAAGAGATTGCTGAGCTCAAGAAAATGCAAGTGGGATGCCATTTCTTATTTCACAAAGAAAGAGACCATTTGGTGCTGTATACTTCCTTGGATGTATTTCAGCAAAAGAATCTCTTTAGAAGCTGTTATTGACAGAGGCCTTGGGAAATCTGAAATATTGGCCCATATGACTTCCTTTTAGTCAACTTAAAGGAATTTATAAGCATAAATTTTAGAATTTTGCCCAGCTTATTGTCTACAAAGCCATTTTTATTCTGGTCACCTTCACTTCAGCTTATCTATAGCCCAATATAATTTTTGAGTCTAGTGCCTGTGGAACTTCAGCCTTATACTTGGAAAAATATTTTGGTACAAAGTCCCAAAGCTTGAATTGAGAAAAAATTAATCTTCAGTTTTTTCACTGGTGGATACAGACTAAGGAACAGGTGATCACATTGAAGTGTGCCATGCTCACTGTGTTAGGGCCAGTAGGAAGGGAAGGAAGGACTCACCTCTCAGGTGATTCATGGATGAGGCTCGTGGCAGTATTTCAGGGCCACAGAGATCCAAAGCCTTTACTTTATACTTCAAAAACATGGGCCCCAAAGAATTCTGTAGGGTTCCAGCTAACTAATTGCAATGGGACTATAACTTTGCTTTTGCATCTGTAGCTTCAACACTCCTTGTACTACACCACCTCTATTCTGTGGATTATTGTCTGATAATACACTGAAAGGCCAGTGCTCACCACCCCTGCTTTCCACATTCCTTTCATATCCAGCTATGAAAGTGCATTAGAGAGCCCTGAATGTGTTACTGTTAGATCACATATCTATGTAAATGATTTGTGTTGCTAAGGGAGCAGGAGACCAAGGATTACAGCCTTGCAGTCTATCCCAGTATAGTACTATTCACATATCTGCTTCAGAATCTCATCTTCCCCTACTTTTTGTTCTTCTCAGTAGTCTCCTAAAGAGCAGAGATATATAAACAGATAGCCTGGTATTTATGTTTGCTACAGGGCCTGGCACAATACCTTGCATATGAAAGATTCTCAGACTTCTTAAAACAAATACATTTTTTATATATTATATATATACACACGCACGCACATATGTATATGTCAATTTTTTTTATTACTTTTAGAGATAGAGACAGAGTCATTGAACACCCACCGTGAGTCTCAGGACTGTTGTATGCAGAGTGATTAAGGGTTAACAGTTTAGTAGTGGGTATTATAACACCACAAAACCATTTTTCAGGTGGCCACATGCTGAGGCATTTGATTGCCAAATTATAAACTATAGCACCATGGGTGGTTATGGTAGTTGTGGCAGCATTAAACAACAAAATGAGTTATAATCAACCACAGCATCAAGATAAAAAATATTACCCTTGTTTTGTGGAGAGTTGGGAATTTAGTTCTGCTTCTGCCTGTCTTTCTAGTGGCGTTATTTTAGACTTAACATCCAGGATAGTGCAAAGAAATGACAGTCTGGAAGATAAAATGCTGTTTGGTGGTATAGGAATGCATCTGGCCATAGAAGAATGGAATGAATTGAGGTGCATTGCATGGAGCCTTGTTTCCATGACCCCAAGGCATCTGTCTCCCTAACCATAAAAATAATTTTTATGAATCATAATTTCCTAATGCCTGTTAAACTTAACATGTCTCAGAATCAGGTGTGCCTGAGGGAGTCTTACCTTTGTCCTTGTTCTTGTCGGTGACTCTTCTGGGCTCCTGAGTGGCCAGTGTTCTTAGCAGACCTGACGCTATGTGTGATCTGTGGCCTTGTGCTCAGCTACAAGCATGTTGACAAGCTTTTCGCCTGTGGTTTCTTTCCTGACTGCTCTGTTAGTTGGCCATCTGGTTAGACTGCAGCAGGTCTTTTTCTGTTCTGCTCCTTCTGCCCCATCCAGGATAGTGCTACGAGGGCGGACTCTGGAGTCAGACCCCTTGGTTCCAATCCAGCTTTATGTCCTACCAGCTCGAGATTGTGGATAAATTGTTTTACCTTTTCTTTTGTTAATCTGTAAAATGGACTGTTGTTGTAGAAATGAAATGGGTGACTTTGGTAATGAATGGCACCGGGTGATTGCTTCATAAATGTAGCATCATCGTTATTATTATTCTACCATAAAATCCTATTGGCTAAAGATCATATGTCACTATTTGATGTCTCATTTTTGTGAAACAATTTTAGAAGCCAAAACTGGCAGGTCTAGATCTGTAGAAAGCTAGATACTACTATCTCCGTCTTCAGCAGGAGAGACAAAAATATTAGAATTAGAAAAATCCCATAACATTTATCTTTCCCTTTCAGTTCTCTAGGTTTGTTTTATAATTTACTGTTGTTTTTCATAAGTTGAGTATAATAACTGGGAGCAAGTGCCTTATTTTTGCTAATTATTTTATACAGAGTATCTAGTAAAAAAAAAGAGAGAAAGAAAGAAAAGCTTATAATCATATCCCCAATTAATCTTAGTCTCTCTAATGGCAGGTTCTCTAGAAACCTGCCTTTCCCACGCATGCCATATAGACTCCTCCATCACAGCTTCTGGGCGGACAGAGTTGAACCCTTTTAAAGTTTAATATAGGTTGAATGCCACATCTTAAACTGACAGTGTGTCAAGGGTACTTTTTAAAGCAGTTTTAACCAGTCCTATGATATTTAGGGTTTTATATCCATTTATGCTGTTGGCACCCTAAATCTGGCTTTTCCATGTAAGCTAGTATTATTTTCTAGAACCAAAAATAAACCAGAAACAAAAATAACTAGCCAGGGTGAGAAAGTTGACATTCTCTAGGCCAGAGCTACAGAAGGAAAGCAGCTGCCCTGCCCTGTGATCTCCTTCAGTTCCTCACACCAGCACACCTTTTGGGACATAGGCAGTGATGGGGCATATACATCAGGCAGCCGTGGCCTGTGCTCTTACTGCACGGTTCAGATTTGTACCTCAAAGCTGGTGGAAAAAGGCTGTAGAATGGTTGAGTATCTGATGTCAGCTTATCATGTCATCCTCAAATACAGGGGGAAAAAAATGACGGTAAGAAAGGGCTGCGGAACAAGAAGACAGATCAAGGAAATGAAGTAATTTCCTTATGTGGTGAATGAAAGGAGAGTACTTTTCCAAAGGGTTAACATACAGAACATGAGCAGAGAATCTTAAGACTGGAAGGGACTTTAGAGGTCACCTGCCACTTTAGCCATCAGTTTTACATCTGAGAATGCTGAGTCCTAGCAAGTTTACAGAACAGCTGGAAATGCAAATTATAAGCTCAGAGGTAATATCTAGTAGCCCACTGATCTTGGTATCAGGATATCCTGGAAACTGAGACATCCTGGAAAGTGAAACTTCCACATATAGAAATCTAGCCACTTTTAAGTAACAAATCTTTTAAATGTTAACCATTTTAATGAAAATTTCTGCAAAATGTCTCATTAACTTTTAATGACAACTTAGGTTGTTTTTCTTTTTTTAATCTTTTTTTGAGAAACATTAGTCTATTCTGTTCTTGATTAACTTATTACCACAGGTGATTTGAGACTTTGGTATGATATCTTGAGTTGCTATCTTGGAAAAATTCCTGATATATTAACTTATTTCAGTGCTGTGTATACTTTTTTCTGTAAAGAGAGAGTGAATAATAATAGAGGTTCACAATCCCTCATCTAAAATCCTTGGTCCAGATAAGTTTCTAAGTTTTAGATATTTTCACATTTTAGAAAGGTACCACCACACATATGGGGTGTACTACAACCTCCCACCCCTTGCGGTACTTATTTAATACAGTATCATTTCTTCAGCAAAACATATGAATGTTTATACTAGATGGGATAAAGACTATAATAGCCCAGTGTCAGGTCAGGTCAAGTTTTGCTCCCACACAAATTTCGGTGTCATAAAAATAACTTTGTTTTCATAGGTTTTTAAATTTTGGAATTGGGTATAAAAAACTATGGACCCATAGGTAAGATTTATTGAAGATTTGTTCTGCACCAGGTATCATGCTAAATGCTTTATGCATTATCTCATTAAATCCTCACAATAACTTTGTAAAATAGTGACTTCTATTACTCCCATTTTACAAATGAGAAAAACCAATGCAGAGAAGAGTTAAGTAACTTGCCCATGATCACACAGCTAATTAAATAGTAGACCTAGACTATGAACCAAAGCTAAAATTTACCAAGTGCTTGTTATATATCAGGCATTGTTCTAAGTTCTTGACATTTTCTCATTCATTTGATCTACATGCAACCATTTAAGATAATCACTAGTATTATCCCTATTTAATAGCTAAGAGGCAACAGGAAGTTTATGCAATGTGCCCAAGGTTCAGTTGGATAGGTAATATCATTCCAGAGTCTGTATGCTCAGCCACTGTACCACATGGTATGATTTCTTAGCAATAAAACAACTGGCTATGAGATTCAACAAAATTAAATACAACATTAAAGGCAAGAGCAGCTCACAATTGAATTTCCTCAGACACTGGCATTGATGTTGCTCTCCTTATACTTGGATCTGTTTAATGCAGATCCAAGTATACACAAAATAATTTGCTATATGTAAGTTCCTGTCTGCTTGCAGCTACTCTCCTATCTTATTGGCCTGACTTATTTACTAATAGAGCATGAATGAGCACTTGTCATCATTTCTAAAATGTGGACTGGCATGTTTGGGAGACGTCTGACTGTCAAACCTCACCCCACCCCAGTAAACCAAGGCCTCTCTCTCCAAGCTGTCCTTTGCTGGTCACCTTGAGTAGAATCCCAGGCACAACCAACATTAGAAATTGCATCTTCGATGTTAAAAAGAGATGTAAATGCCAGTTTTCTTGTGAAATTATTCCACAAAACCATCTCATTTTCTGAATAACTCTTTTGGTCAGTGTGTTGAGTTGCACCAGCACTGGGAAGGTAGGAGAGGTTTCCTCTGCTGCTGCCCTGCTCTCCAGCATGAACGCTGTAGTCTGTAGCAGGGCTTTGCTCACCTCGAGTAAGCATCTTGCTCTAAAGATGACCTGATAATGAAGATAGCAAAATAGAGTGGAATTCACCAGGAGTTACCAAAGGTTTTGTTTTGAGATCCTAGATTATTGTCCCATCTGGGGATAGTCTCCTTTCCTGATTGTTTAATCCAGAGAAGGAGTGACCAGTTTTACCAGCTCTAAGATGCCCACTCCAGTGAAAATACACCAGTTCTCCTGTAGCTGGCTATTTCTCACCAACTTTTCCTAGCCTTACATATCCAAGAGACATATGTGGTCCGATTGCCCATAAAAATGACTTGGCTTCCACAGCAAGCACCAGGCCACTGCTGGCAAAGAGGGGCACTCTCAGCTTTTTCTGTGGTGAAGAGTAGTTTTTTCTGTAGGCTCTCTGTCTGTTTTGGAACATGCCAGTGTACAGTACTCTTCCGGGTCATTGCTGAGTTTGCAGCTGCAGTGGCTCAAGTATCTTAACCAAAGCAGCGCCTGAATTCAGTAATACTCTGTCAGGCTACTGCAGGAGGAATTCGGCCTGTCCTCTCATCACATACCCTCCTCGGTGCACAGAAGTGTCCCTGTGCTTTACCGAAGGTAGCATAATGCTGGTGTACTTTTTCTGTAAGTTTAATGACGCCCCATAGGCCTACAGGGAGCTCAGTAGTGTTAAATAAAATTTATAGGAGGCCATTGGCTTGTACTGAGCTCCTGCACTAGGCCCAACAGAGCAGACCAAAATGGAGTTACTCATGTAGAAGCTGCACATCACCAAGCCAAAGATAAGTTGTTTATGTGACCTATTGAGAAATAAGGAAAGAGAGAGAGAACAGCCAAATACCCAAACAAGCCAGTTTTAGCTGGCATGGTAAGGAAGCCCTCTCAGCTTTAACCTTCACAAGGAAAATAACTTTGAAATAACCAATCCACTTTTCGTTCTCTGTTTCTGCTTTCCTCAGCCCTTTTCTGTCTATAAAGCCAAACTCCTCTCTGCTCAGCTCATCGGAACACTCGTTCTCCTCTGTAGGATGAGGTGTTGCCCAATTCTGGAATCGCAAATAAAAGCCAATTAAGATCTTTGAAGTAAATTTGTCGTGATTTTGTCTTGACAGTAGTGTTGTGCCCCTAGTGCTTGCAGAACTGTTTTTTTCTTTCCTCTTTGTCACTACCTTTCTTCTCATCTCGTGTGCTGTGGCTTCTCAACTCCAGTGCTGTCACCGCCTCTCAGTGTCCCTCTTCTTCTCCTGTACTCCATTGTCCTGTTCTCTCTTAAGTTTCTTTCCTCCTCATTCTGGTTCATTTCCCAATCACTTTTCCTGGCCTGAGCATTAACCAAGCATAGCACACTAGGAGTAACCTTTGATTCTTCTCAGATATTTCTCAGTCCTTGTAGACTCAAAAGCTGCTTATTTGCAGTAGAAGTTCTTTTCTTTTCTTTTCTTTTACTTCCTGATTCAGTGCCATTCTGGTTGCCTGAGGTGGTCTGGCCTCCATATAAGTGAGGCTAGGCTGATAACTGCTTATTTTTCACTTCTATGGACTATCGTTACTACAGTGGAGTGCTGTTTGATTGATTTTGAAGTATTGTATAGGATTCTCTGTAAATCAGAGTTTTATAGAAAGGTGGATATTATACATTTGTTTTTGTTTAACACTGCTGAACAACATGATTTCATGTTATTGTTATTTCATGAGGGATAAGCATAGTTCTAAAATAGCTCATTACATGGCGAACTGTTCAAGGCCAAGAGAAATATGCAGGTTTTCATTTGTGTGGGGTTTTCTTTTCCAAAATGAAGGAGTTACTACACCTGAAAAATAAAATAAATACTGTAGTACATAAAGATACCTAAGCATGTAAATTAGCAATTTAATTAGGTACAGCCTCTCCCAGTGAACTTGAATCATGAAGCTGCTTGAACATGTCTTGCAGAAACTCAGCCAGATGGTGAGTGTGAGTAAGGTGCTACTCAGCAGACCACAGACTAACGTCTGGAAACAGAAAAGAATATTCTTAAAAGTAGAAGATTATTGCATATTTATGGATTCTTTACAAAATTTTTTATTTCTAGGGTAGCTCCTGTATTGAAGATATAGCAGGTATACTTTTTTATTCTTCAGAAAGAGACTTGTTTTCAGTCTTTGGTAATAAAAAGCAAGCCACGATAAATTTAATTAGAAACAGATTATAGTCAAATTAAGCATTTATTATTTCCAGAAGAAAATATTAAGTGATTCCATTAATTCACATTGTGGTCAATACCTGTACACATAAGTTTGGTAGCAAATTTAGTCCTGAGAAGGAAGAGTGGTTGAAAGCATTTAGACAAGGTCCAGTGTGTCTCAGAACTCCTAAGTGTCTTGATTTTTCCCCCTTGTACTCAGTGTTTACACTAGGTGGCATGCAAGGAAAGCTGAACAGATTCAGAAACTTGTCTCTCTGGAAGCAGAATTCTTTGGTACTAATCATAATAGTGGGTTCAGCTTTGGAGTTAGCTATTTTATATGTGATGGTTTTCCTTTTCTTCCCTTTCCCCTGCCCCCAGGATGAAGTGTCCTCTTGCTGGTACAAATAAAAGATTTCTCATTAACACAATTAAGAACACACTGCCCTCGCATAAAGAGCAAGACCATGAACAAAAAGAAGGCAATAAGGAACCTGCAAAAAGCCAGGACCAGAAAGAAGAAAACCCTAAGAAGCACAGAAGCCATCCTTATAAGCACAGCTTCCACGCCCGGGGCTCAGTCAGTTATTCCCCACCCAGGAAGCGGAGCACCCAGGACAAGTATGAAAAGCGACCCCACAGGCGGTGAGGCAGGGGCACACTGAGCCCAATGCACCAGCCACGGGGACGTGTGGAGAAAGAAGGCTGCTGAGAACAGGCAGTAGCTGGCAGGGCCGACACCTGGGAGCGACTTTTGCAGTAGGTCCTTTGTCTTTGCTTTTAAAGAGGCTGTTGATGAGAAGCAAAAAATGACTTACTCTTCAAGGAAAAGTACAAAGAAACTTGGTCTGAAGATGTCTTGGCAAGGTGAAGCTACTTCAGCCGTGTAGTATACATATCTATTGTTTTTATTCTCTCTTGCTTGGGAGTGAGTTTCAAAATAGCCAAATCTAGAATTTAAAGTTTTCAGAGATTGTTAAAACAGTTCCAAATCTTTTTGGTTATTTCTCAGAATTTCTCAAAAAATAAAATCCTATACTTTACTTTTTTGGGTGTCAAATTTAAAATTTAGAAATCACCTAACCAGTGACCATATTTATGAAAACTTGTAGTCCTCCAAGGGCTGGGAATTTACCAAGAAACTCTTTGATAACGCTACATTCATTTTCCTTTAAGTGAACAATGTAGGAGATTCTCAAAAATGGCTTTGAATTTAATGCTCCATGTCCATTACCAGAGGTTAAAAAAAATTGGTTCTGTTGTTTCTTGTGCATTCTCAAACTCATTCTTTAGATAGAACAATTTTTCTATGCTTAATTTTTTTGGATATATAAGTTTTAAGTGGTGCTTAAAAAAACCTGCAAGAGTTAAAACTAACAATTATTTAATTTTATTTTGCTAAAAGACTTATGATACCACTAGATCTTATTTTGCTAAAGACTTATGATACCACTATTAGTATAGTTGTCCCAGAAATCCACATTTTAAATAAAAGTGTGTTTATGATGCCTTTTTCCCCCCAGTATCAGTTTTTAATACCTGTTTTAACATAGAATTACAAACCTTTCAAACCTGTATTCCTCCTTCATACTCAGGAAAATGTCAACAAGCGCCCTCCTCCCCATTCCACAAAAGGAAGAAGAATCTGTCTTCCTGTCCCCCTCCCAAATTTTCCAGAGTGTCATGCCTGGCTGCCCCCAGATAATCACTCTGCCCCAGCTCCACTCCCTGCTTCCTGGCAGCCAAGAAAAGCCCTTTCTACATCACTAGAAAGGAGCATATCCAAAAAGTCAGCTTTGGGGTGTTAGAGACTAGAATGCTTCCCTCCGCACAAGCTGCTGTGCCACACCCTCAGTCTGCTCGGGGGTAACCACCCAAAGCATTCTCACCGGATCTGCGCCTTCTCCCACTCCAGACCCTGGGGACCTATCCTATGATTTTGTCACACCACACAGTCCTTTCAAACACACAAGAGGAATCATTTGTTTCATCTGTCTTTATTCACATCTAGTTATGCATTAGCCTAGATTACTTGTGCTAAATTTGAAACGTTTTATATTTAAATATTTATTAGAAATAGCACAGAGCGATGGAGTTCTTAAAAATTTTTGTTATAAGTAAAAATAAAGCTGAATTGTATCATTTGTCAATGCACTCTGAATTTATAATAAACTGGCAAGTTCATTATCCCTTAAAAGGGAATGGATATAGTGAGTACATTTTACACTCAAAATTAAGGGCAGCTCTTTAGGCTAATCATACTTACCTTTCTTATGTAAGTTGTGTTAAAGGACAAGTGTCCTATAAAACCATCTAAAATAAGTACTGTTCCACTTAGAAAAATTGTATTAGGAGTTTTAAAGCTTTCATCAAGACCAGCCATGTCGCCTATATATAAATGTTAAGAGCAAATTATCTACTTTTATTCTATATCTATGCAGTAGATGTTAGGGGAGGGATTGGTCCTGAGATACACGCACCAGCTATCTCCTACTTCTGTAGTTAACATACAGTGCTTCTGAGAGTTCCTGTTTGCCTTGGTATTGCTATCCAATTTCCAGTATAACTATATTTAGAGATCACAAAGCCCAGGATAGAGGTTAAAGAAATTGAATCTTGGTTCTATCTCTGCTTTTGGCTAGCTGTGGGGCCTTATCTGGGTCACTTTTCTGTACTGCATTTTCCTGATCTGCAAACTAAGACATTTGGACTGAGTCTCTAACTTTGAATAAGAAGAGATCGAAGTGCAAAAAGCCCTAAGTTTTAGAAAACAGCAAGACTTAACCACAAATGCAACTTAGTAGAATTCATTTTTTTTTACCTCGTTTCAGAAAACAGTCTCTTAAGACATGTAAATGAAAAGCTATGGTCACCACCATATCCAGTCACCTGTTAATAATGGAGGGAGGGAGCCAACGTGGGGAGTTGTACTTAGAGTGGGCTGAGCACTAAAGAACATTTCCTCAGGTCTTATTCTGGAAGATGGCCATGGAATTTTGAATTTCCCCATGATTGTGATTTTTTTTTCTGTCAGCTCTACTTCAAATCTACTAGCTAGAATTTGTCATTCTCTCATTGATTATTGAAGTTATTAAGCATGGCACTTACGTTTTTATGTTATAGTTAATTGCATACATATCAGTCACTTCTAGAAGTCATGACATCACTTTTGAATCATAAGGAGTAACTGCTAGGTAAGCAGTGTTTATTTAATAGACATTACATGAAATGAATTCCTGATGAAGTGAAACCTCATCACTTTCCTAAGGAGTGTTCTTTGTTCCGGGACCTAGTGTAAAGGCCTCCTCTCCCGAGAGGAGCTGAATCTAGGAAGCCCATAAATATTACCACCACAAGGTATTAGCAGGCTGTATTGAATGTGTATGGCCAATAATGTTGATTGTCTATCACCAAACACTGTTAGGCCTTTTACCTATGTCCCTGTAGTCATCCCACAATCCTATGAAGAAGGTGCTATTACCTACAGCCCCATTGTACAAATAAGGGAAACTAAGGATAGGTGAAAAAGTTTGTCCAAGATCACAGAGCTAGGAAGTGGCAGAAATGCTATCTGAAGCCAGGACTGTCTGAATCAAAACCCCATATTCTTTACCCTATGCCAAACTTGACACAAACTCACTCCCTCAAAACATAGGACTGGGATGTCTCAATGTTTATACCACATGGACTCCCAATTGAAGATCCTAAAGAACTTTTATAATCAATGCATTCTACTGGCTGAAATGTACTTCCACAGACCTGAATGTGGAAGCGCCATCAAGGAACAAGTGCACTGGGGAGCTGATTCCCTCTGGGCCATCTGAATCCAAGAGAAAAACTTGGACAATGTGGTTAAATGGCATCTGATGGAATATATCTATGGGAAACTAAACTCAGGTGAAGCCAATATTTTAGATTATTTCATATTTAACCTCTTCTTTTTTCCATCTATAAGAATAGCGGGATTTTTTTTTTTTTTCTTTTTCTTTTTTGAGACCGGCCACACTGCACTCAGCCAGTGAGTGCACCGGCCATCCCTATATAGAATCCGAACCTGCAGCAGGAGTGCCCCTGAGCTCCCAGCGCCACACCCGCCCAAGTGCGCCACGGGGCCAGCCCAGAATAGCGGGATTTGAGAGTTAAGAAGTGTTAGAGACTGGGCCTCCTTGGTACCATAAATAACATTCTGTGATCCAAAGAATTAGAGAAGGTACCTCTACCACCTTGGAAAAGCATGCCACCAGATCATAGGTTGAGCCCTGCCTCGTGGCTCATCTGAGTCTACATACTGAGATGGCTAGTTTGCCAAGTGGAAGCCCTTGTTCCTCAATTTGGAAGAGCCTGCCAGGAAGCATGCCCTCATATGTATAAGAATACATAAAGAAGGAAGTAAATTAATCTCCATTAAGCCAGCAAGACAACATTGTAAGCAGAATTCAAAGGCATTTTATAAATAAATAATTTTTATTTGAATTACTATGTTGTAAATCATAGTAGAAGGGCATGAGCATTACTATGAAAACAGATTTGGGAGCATCATTAATAGGTGATTTAAAAAAAAATTTCTCCTATCTGTATTTGAGTAGCCCTATAATTTTTACCATTGGATTTGATAACTTATAAAAATTTCCTACAGGAAACAAACTTTCCAAGTATAACATATTTTATAAAATGTCTGTAGAAGATATTTCTCCTCCAGGTAAATGTATAGCGTGCCTTCACTGATGGTCCTCTGTTCTTCCTAAATTATTTTTTCTCATTAATTTCTCAGGAGTAGCTCCCTCAAGATGAACTAGCATATACTGTCTAACTCAGACCTCTGTTAACTCCAAATTACAGACCCATCAGTTTGCTGGATAGTCTTTCGAAGCTCAATGCCAATTTACAAAGAAAAATCTGCAAGACTCATTTTTAGTCCTATATCCTGCATGAAGAACAAACCATTCACGATCCATTCATTCATTCATTCATTCACTCACTCATTTAGTAAACACTTAGCTGTCCGGACACATCTGACCAGCACATGCTGGGCCCATACTTGAACAATTTAACCCGTCCTCAAAATCTTCTGGGCCATGTTCGTGTCTTTCATATTGTTCAGCACAATATTTGCTTCCTAAAATTTTTTTGGCCCTGCCTGCAGGTATCCCAATCTTCCATATTGGTGAAGCAGTTGGTGGTTCTTCATCAGTACAAAAACAGTGCACATTCTTTCATTTTCATTGTGTTAAAAAGTAAAATTTTTCATTTTGATGAATTCTAAAAATATGTATCTGATGGATCTTAAGTATGTGAATCTCAAAAAGACCTATAATATTTAACCAGATCATGTAATTCTATTAGAAATAACACTAAGAATGCAATAAAAAATTGGTAAAGAGGAAATGTTCATGGAAAATACAAATGTCCAATAAGCATAAAAAAATTTTCAAATCACCAATAAACAAAAAAATGCAAATTAAAATGATTTTTTCACCTTTCAAATTAGCATAGGTTTGGGGGTTTTTGGTGGTAGTGTTTTCATTTTAAGTAATTCTGCTGAAAAGGGTGTGGTAATGCAGACACTCAAAAAGCAATTCATTAGAGGGTAAAATGGCTCAATATTTTCAGGAATCTCTAGAATTTTCTCTTGTTAACAAAGTGATCCTGCTTCTGAGAGTTTCACAGTTTGGTTTTGTGTTTGGTTTCAGTATATACCTGTTAAGGGCTGAATTGTGCTGTAGCCCTAACACCTAGTACCTCAAAGTGTGACTGTATTTGGAGATCAGATCTTTAAATAGATGATTAAGGTAAAATGAGGCTGTTAGGGTGAGCCCTGATTCCATCTGACAGATGTCCTTGTAAGGAGAGGAGATTAGGAGACACAGAGAGGCACCAGGGATATGTACACAGAGGAAAGTCTATGTGAGAACCAGTGAGAAGGTGGCCAGCAAGCCAAGGAGAGAGACTTCAGGAGAGACCATCCCTGCTAACACCTCAGTCTTGGACATCCAGCCTCCAGAACTGTGAGAAAATAAATTTCTATTGTTTAAGCCACCCAGTCTGTGGTACTTTGTTATGGCAGCCTGAGCAGGTACAATATCCCTATTTAGATGTTTGCTAAAACTGCCTTTTTCTCACTTCACTTTTTGTTCTTGTTTTAATTATTCTGCTTTAGAACAATACAAACATACCAATAATAATATCAATGTAAACGTGCACATACATCACAAATCTCTTTTCTTGCATATTAACTCTGTTTATTTTCCCACATTCTCTGTAGTCCTGTTCACACATTATGAAGTTGGGATGTTCTTTTACAGGATGCAGTATCTGCTCTGAATTAGTGACCGATAAATTGTTCTTTTTCTCCTACAGCCAGCACATAGCAAATCTGAAAACCAAGAAGAGGATGTGGCAAATCTCAAAATTAATGATTTACTCTCAAAAGTATGTGCTCATTTTCCCTAAATCTCTGAGCTTTGCAGGTCTGTTTTAGTACCCAGTGGAGAAAGGGTACTACCAGGAATCATAACAGTGGTGCCACTGAATTGGAAGTTAAGACTATCACATGGCAATTTCTGCCTCCACTTAGGATCACGCTAATTGAATGGGGAATTCGACCCAGAATATTAAAAGAAAATAAGGTTGGCACTCCATCTTGGATCTGGGAACTTCAGAGGAATCCTGGTACACCTCCGTGCTTGGTCATGCTCTGGGGTAAAGTTAATGGGAGACCATCAGTGCATCAAATAGCCGTGCCTGTGGACCAGGGTCTTGCCTTGCGCATGCAACATCTTTTCATGAATGAGAGCAAGGTGCTCACTTGGGGTGGCTCAAGTCTTGCTGCTTTATGTGTTGGCAAGCTGAGTGCAAGCTGGATTTTCCTCCATTTGCACCCACACCTGGGAGCCCTTGTGCAGGTGACATCACTTAGGGTTCTAAGCAGTAGCCCTGCCATGAACTCTGACAGTTCATGAACAAAGGTTGAGGTTCCCCACTAGACAAAGAGCCCTGACCAGCTAAGGGGCTGGCTAAAGGTAACTGGATTATGGAATGAGCAGTGGAGGAGGGAGCTCAGAAATACCAGCTATGCTGTCATGACCAGTTGAAGTAACAAAGACTATAACTTTTCATGATTTAAATGATGTTTCCTGCTCTTCCTTGTTCCTTCCCCTTCCTATCATATATGCAGTATGTTGTCTGTAGTTTGGTTTATCCTTTAGTCCACAAAAGTGGGTGAAGACTGAAACAAAGCCAGAAGTAAAAAGTGAAACCAGCTGGAGATGCTGGAGCCCACTGGTCCCATGACATCTTCTAGAAGCTGGGGTTCGGTGTGACGCTGGTTCTCCCATTGGTGAAGTGAGTGAGTCTGTATGTAGAACAGTTAACCTTGGGTTAAACTGGGATATTTTTGGAAGAGAGAGAGAGAGAGAGAGAGAGAGAGAGAGAGTGTGTGTGTGTGTGTGTGAGAGAATATCCCAGGGGTGGACTAAAATGACTTTCCCTGCCCAGTACCTTTTTCTACTCTTTGTTTTGTAACAAACCCTGCCCCAGCTAGAATTAAGTAGATATATATGCATTATTATGGAAATGATATATTATTATGTGAGAAAAGCAAGCTGCAGAACTTTAAGCAAAATATGACCCCATTTGTGTGTGACTTCTTAAGTGTTTGTGTGTGCGCTCACATGTGTGGGAGGGTGTAGTGTACTTGTATGTACATGGAACACCATCTGGAACTATACCTATCAAACTGATAGCAGTGGCTGCATCTGGGGTGGAGAGGGGAGAGTAAAATTAATATTTCTTGTACATACTCTTCAAATATAAACGTGTATAACTTTTGTAACAAAAAAACCAATGTGTAGAGAGTAAATCCAGTGACTTTTCCCCAACCCCCCTAGCTCTTTTCCTCAACCCCCTTAGCTCTTTTCCTCACACATGTTCACAAGGGCCCAAGGTGGTGGCAGCTGCAGCAAGTGGTGAAACCCTCTCCCTGGAAGATCCAGGGTGCAAGGAAGGGCATGCTGCTGGAGCATGCTGGAGACAGTGAGGAGGACTGGGAAGGATCTCTGGTGGCACTAATGAAGAAAAGAAGAGATGAGACAAAGCAGAAACAGTGGCTTCAGAAACTAAGAAAAATAGAGGATATCATAGTGAAAGAACAGCAAAAGAAGTTAGACAAGAGGTTTAAAACAGGTTAAGAGAACTGGAAGCAGAAAAATGGACAAAAAAATAAACACATTTCACAAAATAAGTTACACAAATGGTAAATAAAGTGTTCAACATCATTAGTCATCAAGTAATTGCCCATTAAAATCAAAATGAGATACTACACACCCACCAGAAGAGCAAAAATTAAAGAGATTGACAACCTCAAATCTTGGTGAGGAGCTAGAGCAACTGAAATTACATACCGAATATTGCTGGTGGGAGCATAAAATGGTACAACCACTTTAGCTGTTTCTTGTAAAACTAAATATATACCTACCTTGTGATCCTAGGTATTTACTGAAAAGAAATGAAAGCATTTGGTCACAGTAAGACTTGTACAGAAATGTCCCTAACATTCGTGATTCGTAATTGTTCCAAACTGGGAAAAGCCTGGGAGTCCATCAATAAAATGTGGCATATTCATAAAATTGTAGACATGGTGGAGATGCCATCCAGATGCTCTTTGAGAAGGACAGGCTGCCCACCTGCATAGAGTGTGGTCAGCAGGTGGCTTCCTGACCCTCAGAGGCAGCCTGAGCTGCAGAGAGAGACATGCTGTTCCAGGGGTAGCTTGCATCTGGTGATGGGGAGACAAAAGCACAGCTGTTTCTGCTCCATTTAGGAAAGTGGTTGTACCACTGGGACAAGCCCACTGGGTTGGCAGAGTCTCTGGCCTGTGTGGCAGTTTAACTTCTTCCTCAACTTCAATCCTGCTCTGCCTGCTTTCTTTCACAGGTGATCCCTAGTAAACTTCTTTCACCCCAAAGTCTGTCTCAGCATGTGTTTATGGACAATCTAGCCTGCTGCAGTTGTGTCTGGGAGTGGTCTGAAAGAGTAGGTGTCAGGTGGGATTGTGGAGCTGGATTACTCACCTGACAACGTGGACACCTTACACAGGTAATGTTTTGGTTGTGGTGAATCAGGAGAGTGGATTCGTGGAAGGGGATGCACTGCAGGTGCAATGTGTCAGATGTTTGAGACTTCTGGAAGAATTAGTAGATAGAAGATAAGGGGATTAGATGGCTATTGCCTAGTGCTAAAATGGCTCCTAGAAGCATGAAAAAGTGATGGCCCATGCTGAGTGAAACTGAATTGCTTTTCAAATTTATACTATAAGATTATTTGTGTATGAGCTAGTTTACTTGCAGAAAAGTGGGTTAAGGATCTTGGGTTGTATTCATGTGTAAAAGAGAACCTGTGAAATTAATGTATTATGAACTGAGGTGTGGGCCATCCCCATGGCTCACTCAGGAGAGTGTGGTGCTGGTAACATCAAGGCCGTGGGTTCAGATCCCATATAGGGATGGCCGGTTGCTCACTGGGTGAGCATGGTGCTGATAACACCCACCAAGTCAAGGGTTACGATCCCCTTACCAGTCATCTTTAAAGAAAAAAAAGAGAGAACTGAGGTGAACTTCTGCTTCTCACCAAGGTGGAGTAACAGGGACCAGATTTACCATCCCATGTGAAACGACTAGAAAAAAATGACAAAATATATGAAAGAATAGTTCTCAAGATATTGGTCAACAGGCAACAAAAGGACAGTGATCTCTGAGTAAAAGAAAACAAGAGTTGGGCCCTATGATTGCCCCTGGATGAATGAAGTTCCTAGGCTACAGTTCAAGAAGGGGGAATCTAGGCAGAGCCTAGAGATTCCCCTGAGTTGGGGAGACAGAACTGCCTTGACATCTGAGGAGGCCGAGACAGTTCGACTTCACAGGAGAAAGTACCGAAGAGGAGACAGCTGCACAAATAAGTCCAGAGATCAGGAGAGGGTCACCATCAAATATTCAAGTGAATACTGATCAGTGTATGTGTGTTAGAAAACTGTCTGAGGCCAGTGAAAAGACCTCATGAAAGGGTTAAATGGAAGAATCCTCAGAGCTCACACAGGGTGAGGAAAAGGGCCTGTTTTTGCTTGCCAAATTAGAAAGCCTAACTACTCACAAAACATCAGATATAGTACTCAAAAGAATTTTGCTTCAATAGTAGGACAAATTTAGCCCTAGACTAAATGGTGCTCTGAATCCACTAAAGATTAAAAGCAAGACCCAAAAGGAACAAATTGTTGGAAACTTAACTGCATTCCAGAACAAAGTTCAAGAATGATCGTAAAAATACAAAGATATACAGCACCACCAGATAAAATTCACAATGTCTGGCACCCAATCAGAAATTAGAAAGCAGAAAAACACAAGCCATGGTGGGGAGAAAAATGAATCAATCAAAATGACTTAGAAATGTCAAAGATGATAGAACTAGTAGCTTAGAACAATAAATATTATTCTATATGTTTATGAAACTAGAAGAAAGATTAAATATGTTAAGTAGAGACGTGGAAGGTTTAAGAAAGATCCAAATCAAAGATGAAACTACATTGAGTTGAAAAATACATTGGATGGGATTAATGGAAGATTAGACATTGCAAAAGAAAATATCAGTGAACTTTAATACCAAGCAATAGAAATTTTTCAAAATGATCTACAGAGAGAAAAATAACAAGTATAAGAGGAACATCAGTGAGCTCTGGGACAAATTCAAGTGGCCACGTACACTTGTAACTGGCTTCCCCAAAGATAGGATGAGTAGATAATATCTGAAGAAATAATGACCCAAAATTTTCCAAAAACAATGAAACTATAAGCACATGGGCACAAAAACCATAATGAATTCCAAAAATAAGAAACATGAAGATATGAAGAAAACCACACCAATGCACATAAAAATCCAGTTTTTACAACAATGATGAAGAGGCAATATTAAAAGCAACCAAAGAAAAAAGACACAGTACACTCAGAGAAACAGCTGATAAGGTTAAAAGCAGATCTCATCACAAACAATGGAAGCCAGAAGACAGCGAAACATCTTTAAGGCACAGAAGAAAAAATAATGTCAACCTAGAATTCTTTATCTAGTTCCAATATCTTTCAAAAATGAAATATCTTTGCTGATGTTCTCATTCTCACTCTCTCAGTGGCCTCACCAGCTATGCCCTTCCTTGCACAACAGATTCTTTAGAGATAGAGTTTCACAACCATGGAATCAGAGTCCCCTGCTGCAGCTGCCACTACACTGAGGCCCTTGTGAGCACATGTGAGGGAAAAGAACTGAGCAGGGTCATGATGAGGCACTGTTGTTTGGGGTGTTTTTTTACACACTGTTTTGGGTTTTTTAAAGATACTGTTCTCTGTTACAAAAGTTATATGCTTTTTATTCCTTAAGAGAAATACAAAAAGAAAAGAAATGTATAAATTCCACTCTTTCCTTACTTTTACTTAATGCTGAAAATCTGAATGCTCTCCCCTATGAGATCAGGAATAAGGCAAGAATGTTATTTCTCACTACCTCTATTCAGCATTTTCCTGGAAGGTCTAGCCAAGTACAATAACTCAAGGAAAAGAAATAAATGTTATTCATATTAGAACAGAAAAATTAAAACTCACTTGATTTGCAATTGACATGCTTTTCTATGTAGATCATCTAGTAGAATGTATAAATAGCTACCAGAACTACTAAGCAAGTTTAGCAAGGTTGCAGAATATAAGTATACAAAAATTAATTGTTTCTCTTGTACTAACAATGAGCAATCAGAAAATAAAATTTGTTAATAATTTCAACAGCAAACATGTGAAATACATGGAGATAAATCTGATAAAAGATGTGTAAGACCTGTACACTGAAAACTATAAAACATGGCTGAGATTTCTCAAATCCTAAGTAAATGGAAAGATATATCATGGTCATGAATTGGAAGATTTGGTATTTTTAAGATTTCATTCTCTTAAAATGGAGATATAAATTCAACGCAATCCAAAAAAAAAAAAAAAAAAACCTAGCAAGTTTTTCTCAATCTTCTAAACTTCAGATGGAAATACAAAGGGCGTAGAGCAGCCAAAACAGCTTTGGGGAAAAAAATGGAGAAGTTACTCTACCTCACTTCAAGGCTTATTATTAACTTATAGCAATTAGGAGAGCACAGTATTGGTGTCAAGATAGATAGACAATAGATTACTGGAACAGAATAGAGATTCCAGAAATAGACCACACATACATGACCAAATGACTTTGGACAAAAGTGCAAAAGCAATTTAGTGGGAGATAGACTTCAAGCATGGTAGCATGAGGAACTCTGTAGATGTGTTCCCAATAAAAACAGTGAAAATTATTTTCAAAACAACTATTTAATGTCTCTCAAAATGGTCTTAAGGGCATATGACAAATGAAGAAAAAAAAAATTTTTTTTAATCTGCTAAAGTTTGATAAGAACAGAGAGAAGCTGTGGTTTTTAAGCCAAGACCACTGCTTTGTCCTCATTCACCAACAGCTCATCAAGAAACTCCACTCCAAACGGGTGCAGCCAAGAACACAGGGCTTCCTCTGTCCCCAGCTCCCAGTCAGTGGGCTATCTTCCCAGGAGGGGCAGGGCATCAGCATTTCTCGTCCTTCCCCCAGCTACCTGTTGCTTAGACTCAGTTCCAGGCAAGTATGGCCAAGAGGTTGGGCTCCCTTCTACCACCCAGTCCCCACTGGTGGAACACAGGCTCTACTTTGGATGTGGCACCACTGAGAATTTTGGGCCCCTCATTGCCTTTTCCCTGGCTCATAGGACATTGGTTCCATGCCAGAAGCAAGACAAGAAGACCTGGGGCTACCGTCCCCCCCTTCACCTTATGATCAGCTCCTAAAGTGGAGGTATCACTCAGAGAGAAGCACACCATTGTCCCAAACCACAGCACCTGAGCCCTGGCTCAGAGATTTGCCCAAAGGAAGAAGCAAGCCATAAAATAAATGGTTCCTAATCCCTTTCCAAAGCAACTGGCTTTATTTACAACCGCACAGGGAAGTTCAAGCTTAAGGATTGACACAAAAACAGTGAAGATTGTGGTAAAAAGCAACTGGGAGGATATAGGTAGATTAGTTGAAGACATAAACTAAACTAAGCTGCTTGTTTGCAGGAGAGAACTAGGGAAAGAGACAGCTTGAAGTAGCCCTTTTAGGGTCTGAACAAATATTAAACATGGGCCTCAGGAACTGTCCCTTCAAAGGAGTTGGAATTGATTGGTTTATTCTGTGGATCAATTTATGCCCCAAGGCATTGTTGAAAATATAGAACAATTAGCCCAGTTTGTGGAGTTTAGCAGCTGGAGTGCTCAGGGATTGAGACAGCTAAAGAAAGCTCTACCCAAACCACTGTCATCCAGGGTGACTATGGGAACACCCAAGGCTGCACTTCCTGGAACAACATTAGAATTTTAATTAACTCTGTGTGTGTGTGTGTCTGTGTGTGTGTGTGTGTGTGTGTGTGTGTGTGTGTGAGAGAGAGAGAGTGTGAGTGTGTGAAAAAGAGAAAGATGGTGGTGGTGGGGGGATAGACTTCACTAAAATAAAAGCTAGTCACTAAGCAAATAAGTAAGCAATAACAAGCCTGGGATGAGGTTGTTACCCAGAACCCAGAGTGCTATCATATGTTATCAAAACTGTCCAATTTCCAACAAAAAAGTATGAGACATGAAAAGAAAGAGAAAAATATGGCTCATACACAAGGGAAAAAAGAAAGCAATGTACAGTGCCTGTGAGAGTGACCAGGTGTTAGATTTAACAAAGACTTCAAAGTATGTTCAAAGAACTAAAACTGAAGTTGAAGAAGTAAACAAAGGTATGATAACAATGTTACATCAAATAGACAGTATCAATAAAAAGATACAAATTATTTTTAAAAATAGAAAAGTAGATTCTGGAGTCAAAAAGTTTACTAGAAGGGCTCAAATTCTTGTGGAAGAAAGAACTGGCAAACTTGAAGACAGACTGGTAGAGATTACATAATCCAAAGAACAGAAAGAAAAAAGAATGTAGATGAACAGAGCCTCAGAGAAATGTGGGATACCATTGAGCACACCAGCGTATACGCAACGGGAGCATCAGAAGAAGAGAGAGAGAAAAGATTTATTTGCAAATTAAAGCCAAGATGAAATACTTGAGCACACCAGTTAGAATTCTAAAATTAAAAATAGTCACCATATTAAATGTTAGTGAGGATATAGAACAACTATGGCTCTCATGCACTGATGATGATGGGAATGCTAAATTGTACCACTACTCTGTAAAACAGTTTAACAGGTTCTCAAAAAGTTAAATATATACTTAACCATGTGATCCAGCCATTTCACTCCTGGGTATTTTACCCAGGAAAAAGGAAATCATATGTCCAAAGGCTTATTCATAAACTTTCCTAGCAGCCATATTTGTAATAGTCAAAAGCTGGAAGCACTTAACTCAAAACTATGTGTAAATGCAATCTTAGGAGAGTTGCCCTGATTCTTGCCACGGAACTGACAACAGTGGTTCCTGGTTGAGACAGTGTCTGATGGTGGAGGATGTGACAGGATAGAGTGTTTTGCTTCTTAGTCTCAAAGCTGTGTCATAGGAGTTTTATCACAAAACAAATGTGTGTGTATGTATCATGATATTTAAAGTAAAAGAAAAATAAAATTTAATAGCAATTGATGGAACCAGGAAAAAACAAAAACTGGAAACAACCCAAATGACCATCAAGAGGTGAATATATATAGTATAACTGTACAATGGAATAGTACTCATACAATAGCATGAATCACATGGATGAATATTGATAAATTTCAAAATAATTATGCTGAGTGAAAGAAGTCAGACAAAAAGAGTACACAGTTCTTGCTTCCATTCATATAAAATTCTAGAAAATGCAATCTTATCTGTAGTGACAGCAGATCACTGATTGCCTGGGGGTGGCGGTTGAAGTGAGGGACAGGTGGGCATGGATAAAGAGTAATGAGAAAATGCTGGAGGTGATGGATATGTTCGTTATCTTCATTGTGCTGATGATTTCACAGGTATACACCTGTTTTGACATAGGTCAAAACTTATAATGTTTCACAGTGTAAATATATGAAGTTTGTTTTATGTTAATTATACCTCAATATAGTTGTTTTTAAAATATTATTGCGGGGCCAGCCCGTGGCTCACTCGGGAGAGTGTGGTGCTGATAACACCAAGGCCACGGGTTCGGATCCCATATAGGGATGGCCGGTTAGCTCACTGGGTGAGCATGGTGCTGACAACACCAAGTCAAGGGTTAAGATCCCCTTACCGGTCATCTTTAAAAAAAAAAAAAAAAAAATTATTGCGGCGGGTAGGGGAGAGACCTAAAGCAAAGTAAGCAGTCACCCAGCTACTGGCTCATGGACACTCGCCTTGATGTTATCTGTATGAAATGTTTTGTAATAAACGGCAAACGTTATATTTAAGAAAAATCCTGGCACCCCAGTCCTTAGGACCCCTCAAAAATTTGAAGAGGTGCAGTTTAAATTTTTTAAGGGACGATTTCCATCCTTTGGCTTCCATATTCCTTACCAAGGCATCTAAAGCATATGCAATTTCTTGCTTGCCAGGAATCTGCATCACCTCTTAGCATGATGTCATCAATGTAGTAGACCAGCTTGAAGTGCTAAGGAGTGATAGCCCTATGATCTTTAAGGACTTGATTACAATAAAGAGACAGAAGATCTAGCCTGGTAAACAAAAACAGTTTCTGGCTCTCGCTTAGAGAAAGTAATAAGAAAATGACATTTTTCAGATTGATAGGTAAATATCAGGTGTCAAGAGTTTTACTCCAGTGAAGAAACTACACGTGGGACAGCAGCTGCAGTTGTAGTCATCACCTGATTAAGTTTAAGATAATCCACTCTCATTCTCTAAGACTCATCAGTCTTTGAAGCAGGAGCCTAACAGTGTGTTAGATGCAGATTGATAGAAATCATTACTCCAGCATCTTTCAAGTCTTTGGTGATTGCATTAATCTCTGAGATTCCATCCAGGAATTCAGTATTGCTTTTTGTTTATTTTGTAGGGTAAGAACAATATCAGGTCCTTCCACTTGGCCATTTCTATGATAATAACTCTTACTCCATGGGCTAGAAAACCAATGTGGGAATTCCATCAGTTGCCAAGTACTCACTCAGGAACAAGGTAAATAACCACAAGACAGGTTTATGGATCCATTGAACCACCTATGAGGACTCAACAAAATTCCATTTATCACTTCATCCCCATAAACCCCCACTGTGGTAGTCCACAGTGGAGTTTTGAGTCCCAGGCCCAGAATTCCTAGATAGTCTGGATATTTTCCTTTCTCTGGAGCACAGATCTAATAAATGAGTGTATGTTTCTTTGGGGAAATACTTGGAGGAAACAGCAAAGTGCACATTTCTTCTTTAAGAAAATCTGACGTTTTATTTTTTTAGGGTCAAGTGTACTGAGGAATAATTCACATGCAATAAAATTCACTTTTTAAGTTTCTGCACAGCAAAAGAAACAATTAACAGAGCAAAAAGACAACCTACAGAGTGGGAGAAAATATTTGCAAACTATGCATCCAACAAAGGATTAATATGCAGAATATACAAGGAATTCAAACAACAGTAAACAAAAACCAAACAGCCTGATTGAAAAATGGGCAAAGGAGCTGAATAGGCATTTCCCAAAGGAAGATATACAAATGGCCAACATGTAAATGAGAAAATGCTCAACATCACTAAGCATCAGGGAAATGCAAGTTAAAACCACATTGAGACAGCATCTCACTCCAGTTAGACTGGCTATTATCAAAAAGAGAATAACAAATGCTGGCAAGAATGCAGAGAAAGGGAATCCCTCCTACACTGTTGGTGGGAATGTAAATTGGTGCAGCCGTTATAGAAAATGGTATGGAGGTTCCTCAAACAACTACAGATAGAACTGCCATATGATCCGGTAATTCCACTGCTGGGTATATACCCAAAGAAATGGAAATCATCATGTCGAAAACTTACCTGCACCCCCATGTTTATCACAGCTCTATTTGCAATAGCTATGAGTTGGAACCATCTAAATGTCCATCATTGGATGACTAGATAAGGAAAATGTGGTATATTTACACAGTGGAATACTACTCTGCCATAAAAAAGAATGAAATACTGCCATTCACAGCAATGTGGATGAACTTGGAGAAAATTGTGCTAAGTGAAATAAGCCAGGCACAGAAAGAGAAATACTGCATGTCCTCACTCATAAGTGTGAGCTAAAAAATAAACATTAAAAAGAAATATAGATACAACAATCACAACAATTGTTGAACTTTCAAAATGAGAGAACAGAACTGACGTTACCAGAGGTGGGAAAGGGGGAGGGGAAGGAGTGTAAGGGAGGAATTGGCAAAGGGCCATGAAAAATGATTACATTGGAAGATGGCAGAATAGACGGTACCCAGCATCACCCTCTCCCACAATCAACCAATTTGCAACTATTAAAAAACTTCCAGTCTGGGGCCTCTAGAAGTCAGGGGAAGAGGAGGAAAGACCTATGGAGTTCATGAAGGCAGGAAAAGCCACAATGAGAGAAAAAAAAGGACCACTCCAACTGTTTCGAGCCCCACCCACTTAAAGGCTGGCCCTGGTGAGCACGCGGAGCAAGAGCTGGCAAAAGCCTCTGCTGTGCCCTTTGTGTGAAATTGTTTGGAGGCTGCAGGGGAGAAGAGGGCCTTGATGGCCCCCAGGCCAGCAAGACCACTAACAGTGTTCCCGTGGACCTACACGGGACTAAGGGGCCACAGACAACTGAAAAAAGGAGCTATGCAGAGGCTGGTGAGTGATCACAAGGGAAAAGTGCATTGTCTGTCCCACTGGAAGTGTTCGGAGTGTGGGGGGTGGGGGAGACAGGCCCACCAGGGGAACATTGGGGTACAGCATGGACAGCTGATCTGCCCTCCAATCAGCAGAGGCCCACTCAGTGGAGACTGGTCAGGAGTATAGATCTGCAGGGAGTGCAGTTTGCTGAAAAGTCTCAGGTTCAGACCAGAGTTACCAGACCTCACAAGGCTGGGAAGTGCTTACAGGGTCAACAATTAAAACCTGTGCTGCGCAAAAAGCCTTCCCCAGGGAACCAGCAGCAAAGCAGCAATTTAGCTCAACCACAGGGCTCAAGTGCTGGTCCCCACAGGAAGTCCCTCCATTTTAGAAGTAAGCAAAGGACAACAAATTAGTTCCAGTGCAGAGTTTAAGTGGTGGGAATACTGAATAATCCAATACAGAACTAAAAGAAAACACAAAAAACCCTCAGATCAGAGACAAATTTCTGATATTAACCAGTAAAGGTGTAACACCATCAAAGAACACCAATAAAACCTAGAAAGACTGGAAGCCCCCAGGGATCTCAAACCAGGGTGAAGGGGGCAAAGGGCCTCAGCCACACCCATCCAGCATCCACATCCAGCCCAGCAATGATCACCAGACTACCACCAGAAGTGCCCCAGGCTCCAAACCTGGGGTAAGTGGGGAGCCAAGAGCCTTAACCATGCCCTGCTGACATCTGCATCCAGCCCAGTGATGACCACCAGGCTGCCTCTGGAAGCGCACTGGTCTCTTAAGCCAGGACAGTGGGAGGCTGATGACCTCAGCATGCCCCTTGATGTCCACATCCAGCCCAGTGATGACCACCGAGCTGCTGTTGGAAGTGCTTCAGGCTTCCAGGGTGGGGTGGGGCTGAAGGCCTCAGCCATGTCCCCACAAAGTTCACATCTAGCCCAGCCACAGCCGAGCTGCTGCTGGAAGACCCCTGGGCTCCCCTGCCAAAATGAGAGGGATGTGACAGGCCTCAACCACACCCCCCTTCCCCTTTCCCCCTCCCCGCAACTGCTCCGTGACAACATCTTAGAATGTAAAAAAGAAATAATTAATTTTTAAAAAATGATTACCTTGTATAATATTGAATATACTAATTATCCTGACTTGAGCATCACATATTGCACATAGGTATTAATTTCAACTCTGTACCCCACAGATATGTACAGTCAACTGTTACAATAAAAATAAATAAAATAAATAAAATCCACTTTTTAAAAGTGTACAGTACAGTTGAACAAGCTTTTCCACTATGCAATCATGTAACTACCATCACAATTGAGAACCAGCAGGGGTTTTGATGTCAGCTGACAAACTCCTCCTAAAATTTTCACAGCAGAGCAAAGCTCCAAAAATTAACATGAAAATTCCGAATCAGAAAAAGCATGATGGGGCCGGCCCGTGGCTCACTCGGGAGAGTGCGGTGCTGATAACACCAAGGCCCCGGGTTCGGATCCCATATACGGATGGCCGGTTCGCTCACTGGCTGAGCGTGGTGCTGACAACACCAAATCAAGGGTTAAGATCCCCTTACCGGTCATCTTTTAAAAAAAAAAAAAAAGAAAAGAAAAAGCATGATGATTTTGACCTACCACATATGAAGACTTTGATGATTAAGCTTTAGTATTAAATAGGTAGACCAATAAAACAGAATAGAGAGTCCAGAAACAGATTCATTTCTATATAGAAATGATGTATGACAGAGATGGCATTAAAAATCAAGGAGGAAAGCACAAATTACTTAATTCATGGTGTTGAAACTACTGGTTATGTATATAAGAAAATAATCCCTACAAAATATATTCCAGGTCAGTTAAAAACTTAAATGGGAAAAACAAACCTTTAAAACTTTTAGAAGAAAATATAACCTAATATCAAATATAGAGAAGGATATTTAGTTTTTTTAAAAAATGACCAAATAGATTATTTATACATTTGAATACATTAAAACTTAAAACTCTTGCATGACAAAAAACATCATAAACAGACATCTGCTTCTGAGAAGAGGGAGTAGATGGATTTTCCCTATTCTTCTTACTAAGTACAATTACAAACCCTGAACATTTATATATAAAATAAGCATAACAACACACAGAAAAAGGCAAAGACAGATGGCTAAAGACATTGGAAACCAAGGAACAACACAATAATGAGTTCCCTGGCTTCTCTTTTGCTTCATATATTCCAGACTTGGAGCTGGAGAAGCCAGCAATCAGGAAACACTAATGGGTACAGACCTAAAAAGGCTGTTCTCTGTGGCCAAAAAATTAGGAAAGGGGAAGCCCAGGAAGACAAAAAACTGCTTTACTTTAGCCAAACACCACAGGAAAGACTGTGATCCACCCCCTCCAATACCTGGAATGGCTAAATGAAAAACCTAAACTTCTGTCCTTGTCAGGCTGTGATGGTGCACTCCAAGTCCCCCACTGGGGTGATGTCATAGAAGGCCAAGTTAGAATCCAGGATTTTCACTTCCATTCTGTGGTAATGAGTCCTGAACCCCCCCACTTCACCCCTGGTCACTGAAGACCATGTGGAGAGTCTGGACTTCTACCATCACCTCATAGTAAGGAAACAAATCTCCTCCTTCCTGCTGAGATGGTGTCAAAGTGGAAGACTTACTGGGAAGCTACAACTTTCATACCCACACAGCAGTAACACTGGGTGTCAATGAAGGTTGAGTGAGGAATCTGGACTTCTATTCCCACCTGACAGTGATGAAAAAACACCCTCTTTCCACTTCTGGAGTGGTGTCAGATGAAGCTAGCTAAAACAGAAGGTTTAAATAAGTTTCGTATTATCCCAAGTTTCCAGGTTTCAATAAAAAATTATCATACCAAGAACCAGGAAGATCTCAAAGTGAATGAAAAAAGATAATCAATAGATGCTAACACCAAGATAACATAGGTCTTAGAATTATTTTAGAAATATTTTTAAGTAGCCATCAAAAAAAAGCCTCAAAAAATTACAAACACCCTTGAAACAAATGAAAAAACAATGTCTTAGCAAAGAAATAGGAGATATGAATAAGAAACAAATGGGAATTTTAGAAATGAAAAATACAATAACTGAAATAAAAAAAACTCAATAGCTGAATTTAACAGAAGAATTAAGGAGCTGGATGAAAGAATCAATGAACTGAAAGACAGAAATGCAAATTACCCTATCTGAAAAACACAGAGGAAACATGGAAAAAAAGAACAGAACCTCAGGGACCTGTTGGACTATAACAAAAAATCTAATGTTCGTGCCATCAGAATTTCAGGAGTGAAGAAAGAGGGAAGGGCTGGAAAAATACTTGAAGAAATAATGGCTAAAAATTCTCCAAATTTGGCAAAAGACATAAACCTACAGATTCAAGAAGCTAAATAAATCCAAAACAAAATATTCCTAAGGAAATCCACACCTACCCAGACACATGATAGTCAAACTTGTGAAAGCTAAAGAAAAATAAAAAACTTTAAAAGCAGCTAGAGAGAAATAACACCTTTTTGATAAAAGGGGGGAAATCTAATGACAGTGGAGTTCTCATCAGAAACTATGGCAGCCAGAAGGAAGTGGTACAACATTTCTCAAGTCCTAAAAAACAAACTATCAATATGGAATCCTATATCCAGCAAAAATATCCTTCAGGAATGAAGGGGAAATTAACATATTCTGAGATGAAAGAAAACTAAAAGAATATGTTGCCTTCAGCATGTCTAAAGAAAGTTCTCTAAATAGTGAAGAAATAAGAAAAGAAGAAATCTTGGAACAAAAGATAAGAACAATGGAAGAAGTGAAAATATGGGAAATATCCTACATTTTCCTTGATTTTTCTAAATTATGTTTGATGGTTGATGTAAAAATTACAGCACTGTCTGCTTTGGTTCTAAATGCACGTAGAGGAAATATTTAAAACAATTATAAATGGGAGAGAATACAGGGATGTAAAGGGAGGTAAAGTTTAAATGCTTCACTGGAACTGGAAGAATAATGACATCAGTAGACTCTGATAAGTTATGTCCACATAATGTAATACCCAGAGTGACCACTAAAAAAAGCTATCCAAAGAGATACACTCAAAAATACTATAGATAAATAAAAGCGGAATTTTAAAAAATGCTCGAACAACACACATGCATGAAGGAAAAAGAAATAGAGAAATGAAAAACAGAACAAACAAAATGAAAAATTGCAAGATTTAAGGCCTAACATATCAATAATTGCATGACACTCAAGTACAACGCATTAAAAGAAAAATTGATAAATTGGACATTATTGAAGTTAAAAACTTTTGCTCTGCAAAAGATCCTGTTAAGAGGTTGAAAAGACAAACTACAGAGTGGGAAAAAAATATTTGCAAACCGCTTCTCCAACAAAGGATTAGTATGTTGAATGCATAAAGAACTCTCAAAATTCAATAGTAAAAAACCCAAGCAACCCAATAAGAAAATGTACAAAGGACATAAACAGACATTTCATTGAAGAGGATATACACATGGCAAATAAGCACATGAAAAGATATTGAACATCATTCACCATTAGGGAAATGCAAATTGAAACCACAGTGAGGTACAAAGACACACCTACCAGAATGGCTGAAATTATAAATATTGACAACACAAAATGCTGTCAAGGATGTGGAGAAAATGGATCACCAAGACATTGCTGCTGGGAATATAAAACCCACTTTGAAAAACTAAAAATGTAATTACCATACAACCCACTAATTTCACTTCTGAGCATTTATCCCAAAGAAATGAAAACTTATGTTCTCAAAAACAAACCTGTCCAAGAATATTTATAGAAACTTTATTCATAATAGCCAACAACAGCAAATAGCCCAGATGTCCTTTAATGAGCAAAGTGTGGTACATTCATACCATGTGTATTAGTCCATTTCTGTTGCTTATAACAAAATACCTGAAACTGGGTAATTTATAAATAAACAAAATTGACTGCTTATAGTTTCAGAGGCTGGGAAGTCCAAAGGCTGGCGAACGCATCTGGTGAGGGTCTTCTCTGGTGATGGCTTTACAGCAATATGAGGGTCTCACATGGCAGAAAATGGAGAAGCAGAACGAGAGATAGCACCCCATGTCCTCTCCTTTTAAAGCCCTCAGAACCATGCCCATTACCACCATTTTTAATCCACTTACTAGGCATGGTCCTCAGACTCTAATCACCTCTTCAAGGCCCCACCTTGCAATTACCATAGTAGTATTTCCCGCCCTCTTAACAGTCACAGTGCGGATCAAGCTCCTAATACATAAAACTTGGGGGACACAATCCATATCACCATGGAACGCTACTCAGCAATGAAAAGGAACAAACTATTGACACAACAGTCTGGTTGAATCTCCAGGGAATCATGCTGAGTGAAAAATGCCAATCCTAAATGGAAACATACTGTTTGATTTCATTTATATAACATTACTGAAATAACAAAATTATACAAATGGAGAACAGATTGTGATTGACAGGGGTTAAGAAGGGAAGGAGGGGCAAAAGGATAAAAAAACAATAGGAGGGGTCTTTGTGGTAATGGAAATATCCTGTATCTTGACTGTAAGAATATCAATATCCTAGTTGTGATATTATACTAGAGTTTTGCAAGATGTTACCATTGGGAGAAGCTGGGTAAAGGTTACATGGGATTTCTCTGTATTATTTCCTCTCACAACTGCATGTGAATCTACAATTATCTCAAAATGAAAGTCTAATTCAATTTTTAAAAAGACAAACCACAGACTAGGAGAGGTTATTTGAAACACAACCAAGAAAGGATTTGTTTCCAGTCTATATAAATAATACATAAAAATCAATCAGAAAAAGGCAATCTAATAGAAAAACAAGCACATAAGTAGTAAAAATACAAAAAAAATTTTAAATGTAATGTGGAAACAATATGACATATTAAAATTTGATAAAGCTGGGTGGTGAGTAGATGGATGTTACTTACATTGTGTATTTTTTTATTTGCTTGTTTGAAATATTCTATGTTTGATATAAATGGCAATAGGTCACTATTCTTTATGACCTATTTCAGAGCAGTCACCACGGAGAGAAGCTCAAAATACCCCAAAGTGGCGGCATAATGCAAAGTTTTCAAATTTCTGTTGATGGAAATTTTGATAAATTGATCTTGCTAAGTGTCAAGTCATTTGTATCATGGGAAGGGCTGAAAGGATCTCTGATCCACCTGTCCATTTTCAGGACTCAAAGGACTTTTTCAGTGAAAAGTAATGGTATACATTCTTTATTTATCAACATGTCTTTTTATTTTATGTAAATGAATAATATCTCAAGTAACTCATAATTTTCATAATTAACTCTTTGAAAGCACATCTTAAGCTTTATTTTCATCATAATGATCTCATCACATTCAATAAAATACTGGGCCAAGCCCGTGGCGCACTCGGGAGAGTGCAGCGCTGGGGGCACAGCGATGCTCCTGCCGCGGGTTCGGATCCTGTATAGGAATGGCCGGTGCACTCACTGGCTGAGTGCCGGTCACGAAAAAGACCAAAAAAATAAAATAAAATACTTATAATTTTCCTTGAATAATTGGTGTATAGGTTTCCTTGGGAATAAAGAGGTACAAATTGTATCACTGAAGAAAAAATAAATATGCACTAATGTTACCAAAATAATGCTCTTTAGAAAAGTGTTATTGCGGTTTTTACCTTTTGTTTGATGTCTTTTTCCCCCTCTCCATGAAGAAAAATCACAATTCAAACTTTGTATTAGTCAGGGTTCTCCAGAGAGACAGAATCAATAGGATATGTTATAAATATGTGAGAGGGATTAATTAGGAGAATTAGCTCACATGATTGTGAAGAAAAGTCCCATGAAGGCCATCTGCAAACTGGACACCGGTAGCATGGCTCAGTCCAAGTCCAAAGGCCTCAAAACCAAGAAAGCCGATGGTGTCATCGATGTGAATCCTGGAACCCAAAAGCTGAAGAGTCTCAAGCTCTGGTGTCCACTGACAGGAGAGAAGAGTGTGTCCCAGCTCCAGTGGATAGAGAGCTTCCCTTTTTTTCTCCATTTTTGTTTTCTTGGGGACCCCCAGCGGATTTGATGGTTTCTGTCTATACTGAGGGTAGATCTTTCCCACCCAGTCCACTCAGGCTCACATGCTATCTCTTCTGGAAACACCCTCACTGGCACACATAGAAGGATAGCTTTACCAGGTTTCTCAGCTTTCCTTAATCAAGTTGACACCTAGAATTAACTTTCACAACCTTGAATTCAAAAACCAACAAGCACCATTCCCACACTAAGCTTTCATATATCACTGGAGGTGATGAATATGTTAGTATCCGATTGTAGTGATGGTATCACAGGTGTCTGCAATATGTCCACTCATCAAAATGTATACATTAAATTGCACATATATAATATGTGCAATTGTAGATTAATTATACCTCAATAAAACTTTTTAAAAACCGTCATATATCTACATAGAATAAGTTTTCAAAGTTACTTACAATTTTATGGTAAACTTATCTAAAAAGACAAGTATTCAATCTACTGTTTTTTTCTTTACAATATTAATAATTTTTATTTCTCTCTTGAAAACACAGAAAATCAAGAGGAAAACTGTTAAAGGCCCAGTGTTGATGTGAATGTGTGTTGAAGATGTGATGTCTATCATTATTTTGCTTCAGCCTTTACTCATATTTGTATGGTTTTCCTGGTTAATATCAGGCTCATTAAAAAGCTCATTTAAAAAAAAATTCTTATGTTACCCCAAAACCATGTTGTAAATGTGCCTGTCTTCATGATCATTATTAAAATATTAATAAACGGGCTGGCCTGGGGCTCACTCGGGAGAGTGTGGTGCTGATAACATCAAGGTCATGGGTTCGGATCCCATATAGGGATGGCTGGTTTGCTCACTGACTGAGCGTGGTGCTGACAACACCAAGTCAAGGGTTAAGATCCCCTTACCAGTCATCTTTAAAACAAAAACAAAAACAAAACAAAATAATAATAAACAAAGATCAACAAAATGGTCAATCATAATCGGACCTTTGTTTCAACTGTCAGGTTTAGAACAAGGTCAACCCCAGTCCTGCACCAGTTGTTCCAGTACATGTTGAGCATGTAAAATGAGTTGTTTAATGGTGTTGTTCCATATGAGCTCTTGTTGCAGCTTGGCTGAAACAATGCAACAAAGAATGCTGCTGCTGACGATCAATTGCCAGGTGGAATTGGAAAGAACTCATACCATCTTCACTGTCAAGCTCACCATGAGAAGTTTCAGGGCCAAGGCCATATATATTGCAGCCCTGGAAAGTTTCAGGAGTTTTTTATTTTCCCAATTTTTGTACATTAAGTTGACATACCATCCATATTCGTAGTTGAAAATGTCACTTAAAAATCTACTGATTTTTTTAAAAAACTAATTTCCTCAGTTGGTAGAGGATTGCCCTGAAAAGAGACTTTTGTGAATGGAATATATATGGAAAAACCATTCTTAATACTCTCTCCACATATGGGGTTTAGAGCACATATCAGGAGATCCAGATCAATGCAGCGTAAGGTGACTACTTGTAGCACATCACCTTCATGGCTTTGTCATCCAGGTCCTGGGTTAGATTGAAGTAGCAGGGGAGAGATTGTTGAGGTGGTACACCCAGACTGCAAAACCCAGGCTGCTTTCTAATGCCTACCGTTGTCTAGGGTACATATTCAAATGGTGACCTGATGATTTCCACTAATCATCATTTCTTGGATTCATCGTGGACTCTCACTTCAGCAATACCAGACTTCTAAATATTTACTAGATTGGCCATCATCTTTCTTACATCTGAGCATTTACACATGTTGCCCAGAAAGCAGCATCTGTCTCTTCACCCCACCCCCAGCCTCCAACTGCAACTTGCCACCACTTGGTAGATGTTTATTTCTTCTCCAAGACCCTATCAAATACTGATTTTCTAGGAAGCTTTCTTCAATTCCTCCAGACAGTCTTTCCTTTCTCTGCATTTCCAATGAGCTCTGGACATACCTCTTCTGTCTACCCACCAGACCATCAGCTGGGGGAGCACAGACAGTAAGTCTGTCTACTCCGTGCAGTATCTCCAGAGCCTAGCACAGTGCCTGCTTGACATGGAGTAGCAACCCAATATATTATAAGATATGCAAAATTATAAAATAAACATAAAGAAGAAATCACAAAATTCAGAATTTCATGTATAATTGTGTTGTCGAAGAGCGCATTGTAGCATAATTGCATGTTTGTAAACAAAATAAGTAGGACTATACAAGAAATTGAGTTGAGTTGGGAGTCAGAACTTTAAAATATTTCCTTCATCTCTTTTCCCATCTTCATTTCCATTAAAAATTATTTTTAAATTGTGCAGTAAATAGGAATACGTTATCCTTGTGAAATCCTGAGATGTTTCAATAACTCCCCTTTGGCCACTACACCAAATCCCAATTTTCTCTCCCTTTCTTCATAGAGAACCACTGTTATTAGTTTGGAATGAGAGTTTCTAACCTTTTTTGATTATTTTATTTATATGCACACACACATACATACATACATGTATGTGTATATAAATATTTTGAGAATGTGTATCTTAATATTAAAAAGTGAATAGTATTATTTTATTTTTAACACCAAATATGCAAAATTGAAGATATTATACAACTTACTTTTTTTTAACTCACTTTTCTCTGCTGTGCTTTTTTCCTTAACAGTATATCTTGAAGAATACTTCATGGTTATACAGATGCATGCCTGATTTCTTTTTGCAGTTGTATCGAATTCTATCCTGTAGATGCACCCAAGTTAGAGAAACATTTAATAAAACCTTTCTCCTGATGTGCACGCTCTCCAGATTGTGTCACTCATTCTTTCAGGGAAAAACCTCTGAAATTTACTAATCACCTCTGGCCTTTCAATACAGAATCGTAATCTCTAGCTTGTAAAAGATTTAAAGATTTTTTATCAATTCACAGTCAATAGAACAAAGCTTGTCTTTAACAGTGTTTGCCGGGTTATAGACAGGTGTTACAAAAAAAAAAAAAAAAAGCAACCAGGGAGACTCGGGTATTGACCAATCAGAATCGATGTCACGCTGTGCGTGCTTACTGAGTAGCTGCCTAATTATGAATGCATCCTATCCTCCTAGTAATTTGCATTATAGCTCAGGAGAAGTTTTATTATTTTTAATTGTCAATTTCAACCACTTCTGTTTTGTTTCTCTGTCCATCCATGCTATTAATAGTTAGTGATCTGTAAAGGAGCATCTACATGTAATAGCCAGTTACAGGGATTCTTTCCCTTCTCTGTGCATTGCTTATAAATGGAATCATATACTGGTGATCTTTTCTGCATTTACTGTTGAAGTGTTATTCCAGCCTGGCCCAGTCTCTGGACTTCCAGAAACTTTGGTAAAATGACAGGTACCCCAACTTTCATAGTGTTTATTTCTCACTCTCTTGTATGCATATGATATGCCAAAGCATCTAGGGCACTTGTTACTTTCTGCTCACCACGTTCAATATGATGTTGTAGCGAGCTGTCATACTAGCTAGCCTGTGGTAAGGTGTGATAGTTGTTTTTTTCTCAGCTCCAAATCCATCCTTCTGTATTCTATTCCATGATGCAAAAGTTGAGACTGTAAAATGTATTTCCTATACTCCCAGCTGACTTCCTGTTAGGTTCTCCCAATCGAAGGCAGTAGAGGGAGATTGGAAGGCAGAAGGCAGAAGGGACATCCTTACTGTTTCTTCCTGTTCCTGTCAGTGCAGCTCAGCAGCAGGAGCAGTTGGTGCCATCCTCCAGGTTCTTTTGGCACTACCAGCACCAAAATAATGTATACCTTGTGGCATACCTTCAGAGGTAGCAGCAACATCCCAGCAGCTCCAGATTCCTTAGAGATGTGAACACCAGCTCCATAGGGCTCCTAAATCCTGGTGACCCCACCTTTTCTCTCTTATGCCTCTAGCCCCAGTGGTGTTCCTGCTTGTGGGGGTCACCTCAGTGTTCTCTTTTTGCCCTTTCAGCTTTTCAATACCTTTATAACCAATTCCCTTATTGTTATGTCCAAGTTAAGTGATTGTTAAGTCCAAACACTTAATGTAGCTTTTATTTTTCAGGCTGGTCACTGACTAATACAGATGGGAAGTCTACCAAGAAGCTAGGAAAATGGAGAAGCAGCATCTAGAACCATAGATTTCAGGAACACACCACCTAAGTTGTGTGCCTACTAGATTAGTTCAGAGACTGTGACTGCTGGACATTGAGCACTGCTGTGGGAAAATAAAACCACATCACTGTGATAATCAGCAAAAACAGCCAAAGTGGCCAGCAATAAGGTCTTCAACACACCCTTGTCTCCCCAATTTCCATGAGGGGATCTGGTTGGCAAAACCTAAGTGACATCTGGAACCCTTGCACAGGAGCCTGAGAAATGCCATTTTTTGTTTTCTAGCCTCTTATAATAAAGGAAGGATTAGAGTGAGCCAATCTATACTATCCACCCCACCTTCCCTTGTCACTCTCAGTGGAAACTGTGCCTCTTAGTTTACTAAAATTATGTGTTCAATTTTGAGCTCTTTTCTCTTCCTACCTACTACAAAATGTGTAATATCCAAGCCTCTTTATTTACTCTAAATTTCTCTTTCTCTATTTATAATTTCCTCCCTCTTTCCTATATTAAGAGGAAAACTATCCACTAAAGTCCTTTAGATGCAATGGCTAGTTGTCAATTCATATATTCATTCAACAAACATATGAAGAGTAACTGCTATGGGTCAGCCATTCTTCCAGGTGTTGGGGACAGCGTGGTGAACAAAACAGACATAGTCTGTGTCCTCATAAAGCATACATTCTAGCAAGGAGAGGCAGTCTATAAGTAGGCAAAAATTAAATGATAATTTCAGATAGTAAGTCTTTTTGATATAATAAATCAAAGTAATTAGATAAAGAGGCAGGATGCATAAGGGTTACTTTAGAAAGCAGTCAGGGAAAACCCTTCAAAGCAGGTGGCATTTTATGAAGATGTGATTGAACAGGAGCCAGCCATGAGAAGATCTAGAAGAAGCTCCCAGGCAGAGGTAAGAGCAAGAGCAAAGTTTCTGAGGCAGAAAATAGCCGAGGGAGCTGGAGGAACAGAGTGAGCAAGAGGGAGTTAGTACCAGCTGAGGTGGGTAGGGAAAACAGAGAGCAGGTCACACCAAGCATTGTCAGAGTGGGAAGTACTAGGCCTCATGGCTGGCTTAACATCAGCACAGCCATGATAAGCAACTTTGTACCCTCTTCCCCCTTGCTCCTCCCTATCTCATGTTAATCAACTTTCTAACCCCTACCCCCTTGCTTTCCGAGAAAAACAGAATTTATCCAAAACAGATTCTTATGCAAAAATGAGCACCTAACACCCTTCCTCTAACTCAAACCTTACAAAACCTTTTTAGTCTGGCTCATGTCTCTCCCTTTTCTCTGTCTCACTGAACCTAACGTATGTTGGCACCTAACGTGGGGCCAGGTAGTTGGCTCCCAGCCACCCTGGCTGCCACAAACCTGGCAAGACTGTCCCCCCGCCCCCTGACACACTTCCAGGATGGGGTCTGGGACTCTGGCAAAGGACTTTCTCTTGCAACCCGGGAAGCAGTGGGCAGCAGCAGCTTGTCCTGGGCTTACTCTCAGATCCTGAGTGGTTCTTCATCCCCACCCCCACCTACCTCAAACCCTCTCTTTTCCCTGTCTCCCTCTGAGATCTCCCATGATAAGGCAGCATAACTGACAGCAACTGCAGGCCATTGGCTGAGGCTACACCTTGGTACAGTCTAAAGGCCCTGGGATTGTTCGCCTCAGTAATCAGCACCCAAACGGCGGGGAGAGCTCTCTCTCTCTTCTGCTCTGCCTCCCCTATCCTGTCCTGAGACTCGAGCCAGCCACTTTTTGCTGCCATACTCCATTGCAATTCCTGCATCCAACATCGGCCATTGATCTTTGCTTAGCTTAGGTGAGCGAATTCTTGTTTCCATCTCACACGGGACCCTGCTCACAGACAGTCCAGGACTGCCCTCAAATCCCCAGTGCTGGGACGGCAGCTCCCCTCTCAGCCACACTGGTGGCTAGGCACCTCCACACTTAGGGATGGCTAGTGTCATTGGTTTGCCTCTCACTCTCAGATCCTCACTGTTTCTGGGGACTCCTGGTCTTCGTTGAGGATCTCAGGGACTTGAATTTCTTCCCCCCCCCCCTCAAATTTACACTTTCACCTCATGGGCAATCAGGTCTCTCATACTCCGTGAGACACCTCTTTGGGGTGCCTTATCCATAACCTAAAGACTCTTGAGCTTTCACCTGATATTTGCCCAAAATGACATTTTCTTTTGCAGCACTGCTTGGCCACAATACAAACTGGATAATGAAAGCCGGACACCGCACTTTTGATTTCCAAATTCTCTGCAATTTAGAAAACTTCCTCAATTGCAATGGCAAATGGTCTGAAGTCCCCTGTGCCCAAGCCTTTGTTTGCCTTTGTTCTCACGCCTTTCTCTGTCATGCTTGCAACTCTTTTCAAATTCTTCTCAACAACAAGCCCCCAAAATCCTCTCCTTCTCCTGAAAAACCCTCTGCTCCTCCTCTTTTGACTTTGATCCTGCAGAAAACTCTCCTATTCCCCGGCTGCCTCCAACTTCCCCATCTCCCTCCCCACTTCCACCGTATCCTCCCTCTTCTTACCCCACCCCACCTGCACCTGACCCACCCTCACCTCTCCCTTCCCCTCCTATCACCAAATTTCACAAACCTAAAGCCTTGGCCCCAAAAGCCACAGCAGCTGACCACCCTCCTTCCGCTTTCCTACCTCTGCGTAAGGTCGCAGGAGCAGAAGGCATAGTCAGAGTCCATGTCCTTTTTCCCTTTAATGATATGTCCCAAATTGAAAAATGATTGGGCTCCTTTACCTCAGTCCCCTCTCAATACGTTAAAGAGTTCCAGTATCTCATTCAGTCCTACGACCTTACAGGGCATGGTATCTATGTCATTCTCTCCTCTTCCCTTACCCCAAGGAGGAGGAGGGGGTCTGGATAGCAGCCCAATCTCATGCACATGATTTACACAAACAGACCCCTGAACAGTCTGCTGTGGGCCCCACGGCCATGCTGCGAGCTGAGCCTAACTGGGATTATCAAATGGTCTCTCCTGACCGCATAAAAAGGTGTCACACAGAAGGCATGGAAAAGGCCTCTGTTAAACCTATCAGTTATAATAAGATTAAGGAGATCACCCAGGATCCAAATGAAAATCCGGCCCTTTTCATGTCACACCTCATGGAGGCCATCCTAAAATATACTAATGTCGATACAGACTCAGAAGAAGGCAAATTCTATTTACACGATCATTTTATATCACAGTTCACTCCTGACATTCACAAAAAACTCCAAAAACTAGAGGACAGACCTAATGCCCCCCCCGAAAGACCTTGTAAAATTGGCTTTCAAAGTTTTTAATAACAGAAAGGAGGAGTCAAAGGCCTTCAAACTAAAACTTGATAAGATAAAATACCAGCTACTAGTCACAGCTATCCAGGGGAGCCAGAAATCTAAAATGGCTCCAAGAAAATGACCTACCGTTCTACCAGGTAACTGCTTCAAATGTGGCAAGCCGGGGCCCTGGGAAAAAGGGTCTCTGGACCCACTCTAGTCCCTCCCCAAATCCCCACTGAGCCTGGTTTGGCCTTTCTTACCTGTCAGACTCCTGGTCATTCTCTCTATATGGAATCTGGTTAAACAACAATAACAAGTTATATAATATTTGTCTTTTTCCAAAAACTGATTAATAGAATGAAAAGGATTTGTATGACTAGTCTTTGGTATATCAACTCTGGGTTTGTTTGAATATATTTTCTTTTAGACCTCCATTTCTCTCTGTGGATTTTTGCTTCTCCCCAAAGAAATTATTTAGTTGACTGAAACCTTTTTCTTAATCCTCTATGTGCTTCTCTCATAAGCATTTCTGCCAAAGACTGTGAGTCCTCATGAGAAATGCAGCCATGGTGTGCCAACTGGACCTCCTTTTGGGTCTGCTGCCTTTCTCTTGAGACCCCAAAAGTCAAATGGCTTTGGCTGTATTTGTTCATTGGCTCAGCCTTGTCAGTAACCCAGTTGAGAAACAAAAACTAGATTAAAAGTGACGTGTTTAACTAGTTGGTCTCAAATACAATTTTCTGGCAACCAGCTGGTTATTTTGAACAGACTTCTAAATTTTCTTCTGGGCTCAGCTATGTATTTCTTCATAAAATCCTATGGTAGAGTTCTATGATTTTATTTGATCTTGGCATCCATTTTTTTAAAAAAAACTTTCTCTGTGTCTCTTGACACACAAATTCCTTAGAAAGGCTTGCATTCTTTGCTTTGCAATGTAAGTTTTGTTACCTTGCTTTCTCTAAAACAGAGTGAGGCCTTACAGATAAATTTTGACATTTTCTTAGAAGTGCAATTTAAAATCAACTGTCTTTTTACTAAACTAGTGAATTTTCTATTTTATCTGTCTCCTTATTAACATTTTAAACAAATCCTGTAAGATCCTTGTTTGTTGTTTATATCTGTATATATATATGTATGTAAACTGTATGTTACGTCTACATGTTCATGTCTATACATGTGTTTATACTGTCTGCATGGTACCAAATTGGCTTATAAATAATGTGCACTCATTGAGTAAATAAGCATAAATACATTTCAAGTTCATCTGACTTTAGTTTTGTTTTGTTATGGTTTTTTATTGTTGATAAAATAGATGTGTTTTCAGAATTTGATTTAAACCTTTTTGCCTAGATTTGATTTTTGGTCATCACATTTTGTGTTATGTTTAATACTTAATTTGTTTAAGGACTAAAAGCTGCAAGAGAACTGGCTGTTGGGCTTCCCCCAAAGCCCTACACATATCTTGTTTTTAGTGATGGATCATGGATGTGACTGGTGCCATTTTGCACACAATAAGCACAAAATAGCTGCCAGCCTTTCTCTTACAAGAAATCTCATGGTTTCTGAGAAACAGAAACTCCTCTATTCCACCTGATTGCATCCACCAGCCTTATCTTCCACTCCAGCACCAAACCCCCCTCCCTGATTACGTCAGCCTTCCCTACAGTCTATATAAGCTTTCCCTCCTCCAGGCCTGGTGTTGCCCTCCATTTCGAGTGCAGCATGGCAGACTTTTTTTTCCTTTAATAAAGCTTGATTGGTACCCGGCATTTTGGCTCACTTTCTTTCAGTTAGCTTGTCTTTGGTGTTAAGCCTCTGAATTCTGGGGCCCAAATAGGTGGCCATGGTGAGGTCAGTGGACATAATGTGTCCACAGCACATGGGCCACCAGCTGCAGGACAAAACCCAATACAGTCTCCTCCTTATCTCAGCTCTACCTCCCGGCTATGCTGGGAGAAACAATATGCTTTAGACATTACCTTTGTGAATCCTGCCCTCTGCCTTGAGCTCCACATGGCCTCTCTGGATTCCACATGGCCCTGAATGCTACGTGGGTACTTGGGACTCAGGATGGCTAGCAAAAGGGGACCTACATCCAGTATCTCAAAGGCCCTAATTAATATTGGTTGATAAGGGTGTAGCTTGATATAAGTAAATTAAACAAATGTGAATGGGTTAAATCTTTATAAATGAGATCATCATAGTTTAAAAAATTCTTCTCAGTACTTTGAAATCTGAGAGTCATGTTATATTGATAAAATACTGAAGTGTTAGCTATTATATAAGTTTATGTTTATATACTTTGATGTTTTATTTTTATGCATAGAAAACTAAATATATCTGGATTTGTTAAAATTAAAAACATGTCTCCTCAGAAATTAGAAATGGTTTTTATCTACAAATATTAATATAAAAAATTCAAAATTGCTTGCTTCCTAGGTTTGTCACTGGAAACTGGAGCTAATAAGAGTCTATTATAGTTAATACACATAATTCAAACTGCTAGGTATAAACTTTTTTTTTTACAAAATATATAAGAAAAATATATTTTTGGTAAAGGTTATAAAAAACAAAAATGTAATATGGTTTTTGTTTAAAAAATTTGTCTGATTTAAAAGTAAAGAAAGGGTTTATAAGAGCTTGTAAAAAGTTTATAATAATTTTGTGTGGTCAAAACTAACAGATTAGATTTGTTTATAAATTTTTATTAAAATTAACTGTAATATTGACAATAAACTGGTACAAAAAATAAAATTTGATTTCCTTCTTAAAATTTTCATGTAATATTAATGACAGATAATAAAAGATTTGTGTTTACCTTTTGAGTATGAAAGGACAAGTCGACACCAGTTGACACCAGTTGACGAACCACCAGAGAGAGCTCGTTTATTAGGCGGCACACACACATATATATAGGGCTTCTAGGGAAGGCTGATTGGCTTAAAATACAATCCCTACTTAGAGGGCAACCAGCGCCATGATGGGGTGTGGCCAAGAACGACTTATGTGATCAGGGTGTGATCCCTTGGGGCATTTGGGTTCTTACAGAGTAAACTACAAATAGTAAACAATAAATTGGAGATATTTTCCATAATTCATGGAGACTTAAGATTGCTGCCTCATAACTTGAACCTTTACTAAGGACCTTTGAGAACTACTTAATACACCAAGTTTTTGACTGAGAACCCATAAATATCTATTTGGTAGAAATGGCAGAGTCCCAAATCAGGTCTTGTATAATCTGCTCTGACAAATGGACCCCCATTTACTAGATCTTAAGGCTCATGAATGTATAAAAATGTTTTTAAAATTATCAGCATACATCTTTGCCTGGGTTTACTAATCAAACAGGATTACATTTGTATTTGCTAGAGGCTTTTAACTCGTGAATCCAGCCAAAAATAGAAAGATCATTTTGTATATAATTTTTAGGTAAATGAGGCTAATTTAACATTGATAGAAACAAGTATGTAGGAGAAGAGGTGATATAAGGAAAGCTATGGATATCAAGATGTAATTATGGTTAGAAAGATTAAGAAAGAAAAAAGAATAATTTTGATGTAGAAAGCATCTGGTACTGTGTATTTTTGTCCTAGAGTAAAATGAGTGGCTGTTTAGGAAGTAGGAAGTATAGGACAAAAACAGAAAGTCTGAGTAAGTTGTGATAATGGTTTGTAAAGAGTAAATTTATGAAAGGAATTAGAAAAATTGGCTAAAATTAAAAAGAAATTCTGTATGAGTTTTTCTAAAAATTAAATATTAATTAGGTTAGAGTTTGCTCTCTTACATGGGAACAACAGATTTCCTGAAAGCACATGACTGACTGTTCTTAATAGAAAATTGTAAGAGGATTTTTTACCATTTAGATAACTGGTCTAGGAAACTTATTCCACGTTCTGTCAGGACAATTTCTTGTGCTCTCTGCCTTTGAAATCCTTTGTCACTTTGATTTTATTTTATACTGATTTGTGATCTTATTTAACTAAGTGTTTTAAGCCTTTGTTATTTGACAAACTTTCCAAAATCAAATTCTGAAAACTCAAACTTTTGACTTGAACTAACTTTGAAAGGTTCCAAGGGACAGGGAACTTCTCAAAAGACATATATAGATATATAAAAGAGATGTATCAGAACCAATTGGTTTATTTGATAAATTAGACTATATGGGAAGCATTGTCAAAACAAAAAATATTTGACCTTTGTGTTATACCGAGATGTTATTAATATGTGTTCCAAAATTGTGTAAGCTTCTTAGAAGTCTACATCTTGGTATAAATGCTGTCAGTCATAATCTTGGTTCAATTATAATTTTAAAGTGTTATGTCTTAAAAAAATAATTCAGGGAAAAAACTAACAGATACAGGTTCCTGACAACTTTGAGTTTATACCATTGGACTAAATTTCCAAAATTCTAATGAAGAAACTGATGGATTTATAAAATTGCTAACCAAAGTCAAAAGAACAAAAGTTAATTACATAGAACTGAATTAACTGATAAAAAAAATTATGGGTTTTTACAATTTCTTTATTTTGAAACATAGCTGGTCTTTTAATATTTTGCTTTCCAAATTAAAAAAAAAAATCTTTTAAGGTATAACAGCTTGCTAAAAGTACACATTTAAGAGCAACAATTAAAACATTTACTTTTCTCTCTACTTGATCCCTCCAGGATTTTAATTCTATTCATGAGTATTGTTACTTTATGGCAATATAGTTATTTGCATAAGTTCAATAAGAATCTGTTCTTCTTGGGCCGGCCCGTGGCTCACTCGGGAGAGTGCGGTGTTGAGAACACCAAGGCCCCGGGTTCGGATCCCATATAGGGATGGCCGGTTAGCTCGCTGGCTGAGCGTGGTGCTGACAACACCAAGTCAAGGGTTAAGATCCCCTTACTGGTCATCTTTAAAAAAAAAAAAAAAAAAGAATCTGTTCTTCTTGTAACAGGTCACAATTGGAGCCACTGGTTATTTTACCAAGGCTTTGCCTGGAATATCATGTTTTCAGACATGACCAGACTGCCATAAGGAATTGAGGTTGACCCTTTTATGGAGCCAATAAAAAGCCCCTTGGAAAGACTGGCCTGATACCTTGTCTACATGATTGCGAGGTTCCTGGCCTTGCGGTAAGTAAAGAATGTAACTTTCTGACTGGCCAGGACCTCTGTTCAGGGGATCTCCAGAAGAGAGGAATTCACCCAACTCACACAGGTAATCAGAGTAAGTCAAATCCTTGGCTTGGCTTCCTAAGACCTGAGAAGCTTTTGGAGGTCTAGTCTGAGATTCCTTATAAAAGTCCCAGCAAAGCCAACTCAAAAAGAGCTGTATGATAAGTCACTATTCTTTATGAAAATAATCTGGCCAAAAACTAAATTTATTTTGCAAATAAATTAGTCTTGTCATAAATATCTTTGATAAAATTGGGAAACTTGGAGAGAGAAAATTATTTTTCAGAAGGAAACACTAGCACACCTGTTATTAGAATCTAGCCCTGTCTTTTAATCTGTTAGTAAAGCTTGCATCTTCCAGGCTGCAACAGCTCCACATCAAGATGGTGATAACACAAGGATTCCAACCCATCCCCTCATAAGAGGAACTGAGTCCCTATAAATCACTAGATCAGTCAGTGAGAGATTTTTACACCTCCAAAATGTAGGCAGGGACTACATCCATGGCCAGCAGGAAGCAGTTTCAGAAGAGAGACCTCTAGCCCTTTTCTCCTTAAGAATAAGGAGGGTGAAATCTCTCAGGAATGAAACAGAGTAAGGCTGGGCCTGTGAACCAAACTGAGTCCATTCTCCCTTCAGAGGACACTTTGTTACTTTGCCACTCCTCAGTCTTGAGACCACCCCAGGGCAAATGATTACCCCAGCACCGCCCTGATAAAATAGACTGAGATAAGAGAGGTCAGATATATACTTCGTTACAAAACCGCTCCCCAAAGCTTGCTTACCATTATTGTAAAAATTAAGTTACAGATTAACCTTAAGACCCCTTTAGGAATTCCCACATGTGCACAAAACTTCAAGGTGACCACTGCAATGACCCTCCTGGGGTGACAATGATGAACAACACTGCCATCTTGGACCTACTGAGCATGCACCCACGACGCAACCAGGAAGAACAGAATGGTCCATGTGCAGTGACGCTGGCCTGCACCCCTTACCTCCTTCCTCTTCAAAGACCCTGAGCAGTTCCCCTCAGGGGGCTAGGTTTACTGTAGCTACCCTCCTTATGCATAATTCTATCTCCTCTTTTAATACAGAAGCAATGAAACTCCATCCCTCATCCCTTTTTCATATATATATATGAATATATAGGGAAAAATATTAGGCCTCATGGCTGGCTTAACATCAGCACAGCCATGATAAGCAACTTTCCACCCTCTTCCCTTCTTGCCCCTCCCTGTCTCATGTTAATCAACTTGCCACTCTTTACCCCCTTGCTTTCCAAAAACAGAATTTGTGAAAAACAGATTCTTATGCAAAAATGACCACCCAACTCCCTTCCTCTAATTCAAACCTTATAAAACCTTTTTAGTCTGCATGGGGGCAGGAGCTGATCTTACTCATTCTCCCCTCCACGCTTGGAATAAGGCTTCTTGGCTGAAATGGCACCTGGCTCGGGCCTCTTTTCTCTGTCTCACTGAACCTGACAGGAAGGAGTTTGGATTTTACTCCCAAGACACAGAAATCACTGAAGTGTTTTAAGCAAGAAAACAAATGATGTTTCTTACGTATTAAAAGTCTATTGTATCTGTCATGTGAAGAATGGACTTTAGGGGACAAAGAGACAGGTTAGGAGGTTATCTCAGGTTGGAGGTATGATGCTTAAAAAAAGAGACAGGTTAGGAGGTTATCTCACGTTGGAGGTACGATGATTTGGATATTGTGACATCAGTGGGTATGGGCAGAATGTAGTTTGGAGGTGAAACTAAATTTTCTGATTCATTAGATACAGGGTGAGAGAAAAGGAGAAATCCAGAATGCTTTCTAAGATTTTGACCTGAGCAGCTGGGTAAATGATGGTGCTGAGATACAGAAAACCAGAAAAGAGTGAAGCGTTGACAATTAATAGCTAGGTTTTAGAAATGTTACATTTGAGATTAAATCAAGGTCATTTTCTCTAAGGTCAATTGCTACAAGGTCAGTTTCTCCTGTCTCTGCCTTTTCATTGGTTACTTCTCCTACAAATGTGTTCATTTCCCCCCCTATCTTGAGAGTCTTGAGAGAGTCCCTGGTGCTTGGCTAAAGTGCAAATAAAGTCTTAAAAAATAAATAAATGCAAATTGTGCTTCAGAGAGGGTGCTAATTAGGAGAAAATACTCTGAAAGGGTGAGGTTCTATTTTACAGAAGGCGGTTTATGTTTTGAATCAGAGATCACTATGTGGTTCCCCCAGAGCCAGCACTCACAAGCATGGGAGTCAGTGGGTGAGGTGGAAGTGAGAGTGGATTCTCTCACTATTATACCTAATAGCTTCTCACAGAATCTTTGCTTCTCATCCTGGCAACTCTGAGCTCTGCTGGTTTGGAGATCTGAATCCCCAAGGCTGTGGTGGTTGTGGGGGGAATGCTTCCACCAAGGAGCACAAGAATGGGTGGCACTGAATTGGAAGGGGAGACGGCCACCAGGCCATTTTGGGCTTCTTATGCCATTGAAACAACATTCATGGGGCGGGGGGAAGGTTGGGGGGAGGGTGCTCTTAGCCTAGTGGTTGAGGTGATTGATTCCAATTACCAATCTGAAATTGGAGGCAAGGAGGACAATGTGCAGAATCTGAGAGACTCCCTGGGGCACCTCTTAGTGCTTCTATATACTGAGTAGTAGAGCTTAGTGGAACATTTTAGTGATCATGAAGGCAGGATGATTGAGAACTCAGAACTTTCGGGAAAGCCAATTTGGGTCATTCTGCCAGATAAAGAACACAGAGCAAGTGGGGACTTGACTGAGAGCAAAAGAACAGAATGAATAGTTGAAGAAGGAAGCTGTGAAATACCAACTACGACTTTATGACTAATTACAGAAAAGGCAACTGTAGTAACTTTGGATATTTTCTTGTTATATGCATGTGTTGATTTAAATATACTAAATTTTCTATTCTTCCCCCCACCCTGATTTTCATTTTTTCATTTTATGTACAAGTTATTGGAGGTTAAACTTACAATTTAGTCTTTAGGTGACAGAATACTCAATGGGACTATGAATGAATTTGAGCAGATATCCACATAGCCAGAATGGATACTGTGCCTGTTGGTACGGGGCATCTTCTTATTTTAGAGAAAGGTAAGAACTTCTTCATCTGTATGAGAGTAGTTGTATCTTGATAGATAAAAACATAAAGCTGTTTTGTTGTTGTAAGGGAGTTCAACGACGTGTAGGAGGGCTGGCCCCGTGGCTCACTTGGGAGAGTGCGGTGCTGATAACACCAAGGCCACGGTTTCGGATCCTATATAGGGATGGCCGGTTGGCTCACTGGCTGAGCATGGTGCAGACAGCACCAAGCCAAGGGTTAAGATCCCCTTACCAGTCATCTTTAAAAAAAAAAAAAATTACGTGTAGAAGAATGCATATTGAAGATTAGTATTCAAAGGGTTGACTGTGTCAGTTATCAATTAATTATCTCTCAGCTCCCAATTAACCCTTCAGTAATGCTCCCTGATAACAAACTACATCCTTTAAGAATTTCTCCTTTACAGCGAGTATAACGTTAAGTTCTGTCAGTAGGGATGGGATAGTGCAGGAGGAAGGGGGCTTCTCTCACTGGTTCCAACTGCTGTGTAGTGAGTGCAATGCAGCTGTGAAGACATCTGTAGTGCTCTACCCAGCGACATGTCCAGAACATGAGATTCCAAGGCAACCTGGCAGGCCCCACCTAGACTGGTGCATACCTTCCCTTGGCCCACTCAGCATGGATGCCATGTGCTCCAGGCCTTGCATTTCTGGTGGTGCCTGACTCCCTCTGTTTGCCTGCCAATCACTGTTGGCCCAGCTATGCTTCAAGACCCTTCCAGTGTGGACACCAACCACTCCAGGCCTTGTGCACATAGTGACACCCCAACTCCCTCTGTGTGCCCACCCACCAGTCTCATCTCCCCTGCACCCTGGATGCTTGCTTTCTGGTTGCCCAGTGACTTTGGATCAGCCTAGGCAACTCAGTGGGCTGCAGCCACAGCTTTTTATTTTAACATTTACTTATACATATTTGTGGGGTATAGTGTGTTGTTTCAATAAATGCGTGTACTGTACAGTGATTCACGTAGGGTAGATAGTACAGTTTAGTACCCATCAGTCCACCACTTCTCCTCCTTCCCCTTCCCCCTCACCCCTGGCCTCTGGTAAACATTATTCTACTCTTTACTTCTATGAGAACCACTTTTTTTTTTTTTTTTTTTTTAAGATTTCGCATATGAGTGAGATCATGCAGTACTTGGCTTTCTGTGCCTGCCTTACTTCACTTAACATGATGGTTGCCAGTTCCATCCATGTTGCTGCAAATGACAGGTTACCATTTCTTTTTGTAGCAGAGTAGTATTTCGTTGTGTATATATGCCACACTTTTTTAAAAAATCCATTCATCCATTGATGGGCATTTAGATTGAGTCCATCTCTTGGCTATTGTGAATATCATTGCAATGAACATGAGTATGTCTGTCTTTTTGATATATTGATTTCATTTCCTTTGGGTATATACCCAAGAATGGGATATATATACATATACCCAGCAGTGGGTTGTAAAATAGATCTATTTTTAGTTCTCTGAGGAACCTCCATACTGTTTTCCACAGTGGCTGTACCAATTTACATTCCCACCAGCAATGTAGTGGTTCCCTTTTCTCTGCATCCTCATCAGCATTTGTTATCTTCTGTCTTGTTGATAATAGCCATTCTAACTGGAGTAAGATGATGTCTCATCATGATTTTAATTTGCATTTCCCTGATAACTAGTGATGTTGAGCATTTTTTCATGTGCTTGTTGGCCATTTATATGTCTTTCCAGAAGTGTCTGTTCAGGTCCTTTGTCCGTTTTTTGATTAGGTTACTCGTTTTTTTGCTGTTGAGTTGTTTGCATTCCTTTTGTATTCTGGATATTAGCTTGTTGTCTGATGTGTATATTGCAAACACTTTCTCCCATTCTGTAGGTTGTTTCTTCACTTTATTGATAGTGTCCTTTGCTTTGTGGAAGCTTTTCAGTTTGATGTAGTCCCATTTGTGTATTTTTCTTTAGCTGCCTGTGCTATTGTAGTCTTGCTGTAAAAGTGCTGCCCACTCCCATTTTGTGTAGCGTTTCCCCTACGTTTTCTTCTAGTAGTTTCATAGTTTCAGGTCTTAAATTTAGGTCTTTAATCCATTTTCAGTTGATTTTTGTGTATGGTGAGAGATAGGGTTCTAGTTTCAATCTTCTGCATGTGCATATCCAGTTTTCCGAGCACCATTTATTAAAGAGGCTGTCCTTACCCCATTGTATATTATTGGTGCCTTTGTCAAAAATCAGTTGGCTGTAAGTGTGTGGGTTTATTTCTGGGCTTTCTATTCTGCTCCATTGGTCTATTTTTATGCCTCCATGCTGTTTTGGTTACTATAGCTTTATAGTATATGTGTGTGTGTGTGTGTGTGTGTGTGTACTTTTTTTTTTAAAGATGACCAATAAGGGGATCTTAACCCTTGACTTGGTGTTGTCAGCACCACACTCTCCCAAGTGAGCTAACTGGCCATCCCTATATAGGGATCTGAACCCATGGCCTTGGTGTTATCAGCACCACACTCTCCCAAGTGAGTCATGGGCCGGCCCCAATTTATAGTACATTTTGATGTCAGGAATTGTGATGCCTCTTTTCTTGTTGTTGTTGTTCAAGATTTCTTTAGCCATATGGGATCTTTTGTGGTTCCATACAAATTTTAAGTTCTTTTTTTCTGTTTCTGTAAAGAATGTCATTGGTATTTTGACAGGGATTGCATTGAATGTGTAGATTGCTTTGGGTAATATGGACATTTTGATGATGTTAATTCTCCTAACCCATGAACATGGGATACCTTTCCATTTATTTGTGTCTTCTTCAATTTTTTTCACCAAGGTTTTATATTTTCATTATAGAGGTCTTTCATCTCTTTGAGTATTTCACTTTTTGGTAGCTATTGTAAATGGGATTACTCTGTTGATTTCTTCTTCAGTTATTTTGCTATTGGCATATAGGAAGGCTATTGATTTTTGTGTGAGTTTTTGTATCCTGCCATGATACTGAATTCAGTTCTAGCAATTATTTGGTAGGATGTTTAGGGTTTTCTATGTACATGATCATGTCATTTGCAAATAGGGATAGTTTTATTTCCTTCCTTCCAATTTGGATGCCCTTTCTTGCTTTTTCTTGCCTTATTGTGCCAGCTAGAACTTCTAGTACTATGTTGAATAAGAGTGAGGAAAAATGGTATCCTGTCTTGTTCCAGATCTTAGAGGAAAAGTCTCCAATTTTTATCCATTCAGTATGATATTAGCTGTGGGTTTGTCATATATGGCCTTTATTGTGTTGAGGCACATTCCTTCTGGAGCTAGTTTGTTGAGTGTTTCTATCATGAAGTGGTGTTGGATTTTATCAAATGCTCTTTCTGCATCTACTGAAATGATCATATGGTTTTTTCCCTTCATTTGGTTGATGTGATGTATCACATTTATTGATTTTTGTATGTTGAACCATCCTTGCATCCCGGGGATGAATCCCACTTGATCATGGTGAATCTTTTTTAATGCATTGTTGGATTCTGTTTGCTAGTACTTTATTGAGGATCTTTGCATCTGTGTCCATTAGGGATATTGGTCTGTAATTTTCTTTTTTTGTTGTTGCTGTGTCTTTTTCTGGTTTTGGTATGAGGGTAATGCTGGCCTCATAGAATGAGTTTGGAAGTATTCCTTCCTTTTCAATTTTTTGGAAGAGTTTGAGAAAAATTGGTATTAGTTCTTTAAAAGTTTGGTAGAATTTGGCAGTGAAGACATCTGGGCCTGTGGTTTTCTTTGTTGAGAGACTTTTTATTTCTGCTTCAATCTCATTACTCATTATTCATCTGTTTAGGTTTTCTAGTTCTTCATCATTCAACCTTGGTAAGTTGTATGTTCCAGTAATTTATCCATTTCTTCTAGGATTTCAAGTTTGTTCACATATAATTGTTTGTAGTAGTCTCTTATGATCCTTTGTATATCTGTGGTATCATTTGTAATATCTCCTTTTTCATTTCTGATTTTATTTATTTGAGTCTTGTCTCTTTTTTTCTTCATTTGTCCAGCTAAAGGTTTATCAATTTTGTTTATCTTTTCAGAAAACCAACTCTTTGTTTCATTGCTCTTTTGTATTTTTAAAAATCTCTAATTCATTTATTTCTGCTCTGATCTTTGCTATTTCTTTCCTTTTGGGTTTGGTTTGTCCCTGTTTTTCTAGCTCCTTATAGTGTAGTGTAGGTTGTTTATTTGAAGTCTTCTTTTTCGATGCAGGCATTTATTACTGTAAACTCTCTTATCACTGCTTTTGCTGTATCCCATTAGTTCTGGTGTGTTGTGTTTTCCTTTTCATTTGTCTTCAGGAATTTTTCAATCTCCTTTTTGATTTCTTCTTTGTTTAGGAGCTTGTCATTTAATTTCCATGTATTTGTATGGTTTCTAGTGTTTCTTTTGTTATAGTTGTAACAGATTACTTTAGACTAATAACAACTTAACTTTGATATTTAAGAAAAAAGAAAAAAAACAAAGCCAACTCTACAGGTGGGCATTATTTCCCCCCACTTTTCGACAATTTGCTGTTTCAAGTTACATCTTTTAATACTGCTTATCTTACACGGTTGTTGCATATATTCGTGTCATGTTAGGTTTGTCCTTTAGTCTTCAGACTAAGGATGTAGGCAGTTTGCTCACCACCCTTAGGGCACTGGAGTATTCTGAGGTTGCCTGTGAACTTACTTTACTAATAAATTTATGTGCCTTCAAATGTTATCACGCTGCTTCCTAGCATCATCTTCTTTCAAATTGAAAAGCTCCCTTTGGCATTTCTTGTAAGGCACGTCTAGTGTTGCTGAATTCCCTTAGCTTTCTTGTCTTGGAAAGACTCTCCCTCCTTCATATTTGAAGGTTAGTTTTGCTGGATGCAGAATTCTTGGCTGACAGTCTTTTTCCTTCAGCACTCTGAATATATCATCCCATTCTCCTCTGGCCTGAGAAATCTGCTGAGAGACATATCAGGCCTCCATCACATGTGAAGTGTTTCTTTTCTCTTGCTGCTTTCTATATTCTTTTTTCATCTTTGGTTTTTTTTTTTTTTTTTTTTTTTTTTTGTCTTTTTCATGACCGGCACTCAGCCAATGAGTACACCGGCCATTCCTATATAGGATCCGAACCCGTGGTGGGAGTGTTGCTGCGCTCCCAGCGCCACACTCTCCCGAGTGTGCCATGGGCTCGGCCCATCTTTGGTTTTTGATAATTTGATTATGATGTGCCTTGGGGTGTTCCTGCTTGGGTTAAATTTGATTGGCGACCTCTGAGCTTCCTGTACCTGGTTGCTGTCATCTTTCTCCACACTTGGGAAACTTTCAGCCATTATTTTCTTGAATATGTTTCCTACATCTCTTCTTTTTTTCCTCTCTTCTGGGTATGCCAGTTACACAGAGGTTATTTTGCTTGAGGGAGTTCCACATTTGCTGTATTTCTGTTTCATTTTTTTCCTATTTTTTTCCTTTTGCTCTTTTAATTTGATAATTTCATGTGTTCTATCTTTGAGCTCACCGATTTTTTCCTCTGTTTAAGTAAGTCCATTGTTTGAGCTTTCTATCAAGTTTTTCAGTTCAGATGACTTATTCTTTATTTCTAGAATTTCTCTTTGATTCTTTAAAATTGATTCAATTCCTTTGTCAAGTTTCTCATTCTGCACTTGGATTGTTTTCCTGATATTATTTAATTTTCTCTCTGTATTTTCTTGTGTCTTCCTGAGCATCCTTTCCAGGATTATTCTGACATTGCATAGATCTGCTGTTCTTCTGAGTCCATTGCTGATGCTTCATTTGTTTCCTCTGTTGGTGTCATATTTCTCTGTTCTTTCTCAAGCTTTGTGTCTTTACATTCATACTTGGGCATTTGAGGGGACTGCTACCTCTTCTAGGTTTTATAGGTATTCTTTGGTAGTGTTAGACCTTTACTGGTTAATATCAGAGCTTTGTCTCTGGTCTGTGGTTTTGGCTAATTTAAAATTGGGGGATCTGCCTGCGGGGAGCAGCACTTGAGCTCTGTTGCAGCCACGCCTTCAACAAAGTCTGAACCCCAGCCTTAGGGAGATGGACCTCTTTTCAAGTTTGAGCTTCCTTCGATACTTTCCTCAACAATCAGATACTCTTTAGGATTTTCTTTACATGTTATAATTTTTCTTTACATGTTATAGTTACCTGTTAATAATTTTCTTTACATGTTATAACCTATCATAGGTTAATAATTCCTTATTTTCCACTTCCCCTGTTTAAATGACTGTGTAGTTTCTGTCTTCTGATTTGACACTGATTAATATGTATACACTGTTGGATGTGATTTGCTAATATTTGGTTAAGGAATTTTACATGTTTGTTTACTAAAGAAATTAGTCTGTAATTTTTTTTTATTTTTTAGTAATGTCATAGGTTTTGATATTTGTGTAATGCTGGCTTCATAGAAAATGTTGGAAAGCATTTACTCTCCTCTATTTTCTGAAAGATCTTGTGAAGAATTGGTATTGTTTTTGTTTTTGTTTTTTTAACTTTTGATTGAATTTACTAGTGAAACCACTAGGATTAGAGTTTTTTTTCCCCCCATGGGGATATTAATTTAAAAATATAACCCCCATGAAGAAAACTCCAAGCCCAGATTGTTTGATAATGTGTAAAATTATAATAATTAATTATATATAATTCAATTTCTCTAGTAATAGATTTAGGACTATGCAGATTTTCTGTTTCTTCTCATGTCTTTTTTGTAACTTGTATTCTTCAGAAACTTGACTATTTCATTAAAATTGTTGGATTTATAAGAATAGTTATTTATAATGTTCTCTTACTATCCTCTTAATGTTTGTAGGATCTGTAGTAATAATCCATTTTTCTTTCCTGACATTGGCGATGTGTGTTCTCTCTTTATTTCTTCATCTGCCCAGTTAGCGATTTTATCAATTTTGTTGATTTATTCAAAGAACCAGATTTTCACTTTATTTTTTCTATTATTTTGTCTGTTTTCTATTTCACTGATTTTTGCTTTTATCTTTAGTATTTCCTTCTTTCTACTTACTTTGAGTTTACCCTTTTTCTTTTACGCTTCTTAAGATGGAAACTTAGGTCTCTGATTAGAGCTGTCTTCTTTTCTAATATAAGCACTTAAAGTTATAAAAATTTTCAGTAAGCACTGCTCTAGCTCTAAACACAAATTGTGCTATATTTTATATTTTAAATTAATATACTTCATTTTTTAGAGCAGTTTTAGGTTTACAAAAAAAAAAAATTGAGCAGAAAGCAGCGTTTCTAAATACCCCCTCACAAAGTTTTCCCTATTAGTACATTCCCTGATGGTACGTTTGTTACAATTGGTGAGTTAATATTGTTACATTATTATTAACTAAAGTCTATAACTTACATTAGAGTTCACTCTTTGTGTTGTACATTCTATGGGTTTTGACAAACAAGTAATGAAATATATCCACCATTACAGTATGATACAAAACTGCCCTAAAAATTCCCTCTGTCCACCTATTTACCCCTCTCTCTCTCTCCCCCATCTCCATAGTTTTGCCTTTTCACAAATGTCATGTAGTTGGAATCATACAGATGTAGCCTTTTCAGATTGACTTCTTTCACTTAGCAATATGTATTTAAGGTTCCGCTATGTATTTTTGTGACTTGACAGCTTATTTCTCTTTAGTGCTTAATAATATGGCATTGTCTGGGGACCAGACCCCCCCACCCACAACTAAGCATACCGCTGGCACCTTGGGGCCCTGCCTGGAGGCCCAGGTCATCGAGCCAGGGACCAGACCCCCTGTCCACAACCAGGCACACAACCAGCGCCTCTGGGCCCCACCTGGGGACCCAGGGCATGGACCCGGGGCATGGAGTTAGGGACCAGACCCCCCCAACAACCAGGCACATCATCAGCACCAAGGAGCATGCCAAAAACATCACCTCCATGGATGGCCCACCACAGCCACCACATTAACTTCAGCTGCTGTGAAAGTGGCTAGACATCACAACCACCACATAGAAGGGCCCCCACCCACTGGAGTGCATTGACACAAGGAGAGTCACCAGCAGAGACCAAAGAAAAGAAGAGGATGTCTCTCTCCACAAAGCCCATTTCAGAGTGACAGAAGAAGCATCTGCTCTATGATAATATTGGGGGACCTGAACAAACCTCTCAGCATTGGATGGATCATCTAGGCAACAAATCAACAGAGTAACCATTACTCTTTCAGAAGGAGAGAAGAAATCTAGGGTTATCAGTGTTGGGAGTGGGGAGGGGGTGGGGTATAGGGAGAGACTGGACAAGGGGCATAAAGAATAAGTATGATTTATAACAATATACGTACTAGTAATATTAACTTGATCAACATGTCAACATTGAATCCCAGAAATATGTATAATCAATTATGATTCAATAATAATAATAATAATAATAATATGACATTGTCTGGTTTGCCACAGTTTGTTTATTATTCACCTATTGATGGACATCTTGGGTGCTTCCTCACTTTGGCAATTATAAATAAAGTTGCAATAAACATTCATGTGCACGTTTTTGTGTGGACATAAGTTTTTCAACTCATTTAGATAAATACCAAGGGACACAATTGCTGGATCATATTGTAAGAAAATATTTAGTTTTGTAAGTAACTGCCATACTGTCTTCCAAAGCAGCTGTAGAATTTTGCATTCCCATCAGCAATGAATGACATTTCCTGGTATTCCACATCCTCTGAGCACTTGGTGTTGTCAGTCTTTTTAATTTTAGCCATTCTAATAGGTGTAGAGAGGCCTGACCAGTTAGATCAGTTGGTTAGAGTGCCATATTGTAACATCAAGGTCAAGGGTTCTGATCTGCATACCAGCCAGCTGCCAAAAAAAAAAAAGAAAGAAAGAAAAAAAGATGTAAAGTGATATCACATTGTTTTAATTTTCACCTCTCTGATGACATATGATATTGAGCATCTTTTCATGTGCTTATCACCATCTTCTTCGGTAAGGTATCTGTTCAGGTCTTTTGTCCACTTTTTAATTGGGCTGTTTGTTTTCTTATTGTTAAATTTTAAGAGTTCTTTGTATATTTTGGATAACAGTCCTTTATCAGATCATTGTTTTGCAAAGATTTTCTCCCAGTCTGTGGTTCATCTTTCTATTCTCTCAACAATGTCTTTCACAGAGCAAAAGATTGTAACTTTAGTGAAATCCACTTTATCAATTTTTTTCTTCCATGGATTGTGCTTCTGGTTTATCTAAAAAAGTCATCACCAAATGCAAGGTCACCTAGATTTTCTTCTATGTTACCTTCTAGGAGTTTTGTAGTTTTTTGTCTTACACTTAGGTCTATGAGCAACTTTTAGTTAATTTTGGTGGAAGGTATGATTGTGTGTAGATTTTTTTATAGGTGGTTGTCCAGTTGTTCCAGTGTTATTTGTTGAAAAGACTTCCCTTTCTTCATTGAATAGCCTTTACTCCTTTGTCAAAGATTAATTGACTATATTCATGTGAGTCTGTAGCTGGGCTCTCTATTTTGTGCCGTTGGTCTACCTGTGTATTCTTTCACCAATACCACACTGTCTTGATTACTTACTGGAGCTTTACAGTAGGTCTTAAAGTCAGGGAGTGTCAATTCTTCAACTTTGTTCTTCTGCCTTAATATTATGCTGTCTAGCCTGAGTCTTTTACCTTTTAATATAAACTTTAGAATCAGTTTGTCAATATCCACAAAATAACTTACTGGAATTTTAATTGGTATTGAATCGAATCTATAGATCAAGTCAGGAAGAACTGACATCTTCACAATATTAAAGTTTTCCTATCCATGTACATGAAATGTCTCTCCATGTATTTAGATTTTCTTTGATTTCTTTCATTATAGATTTGCATTTTTTCTCATATAAATCTTGTAAATATTTTCTTAAATTTATACCTAAGTAATTCTCCCTTTTTCTGGCATTAATGTAAATGTTATTGTGTTTTGACTTCAAATTCCATTTGTTAATTGCAAGTCTGTAAGAAAACAATTAACTTTGTATATTAACCTTGTACCTTGCTTCCTTGCTATAATTGCTTACTAGTTCCAGGGTGTTTTTTTTTTTAATTGATTCTTTGGATTTTCTACATAAACAATCATGTCAATCATGAACAAATACAGTTTTATCGCTTCCTTTCTGATTTGTACATCTTTTATTTCCTTTCTTTTCTTGTTGCATTAGCTAGGACTTCCAGTACAATATTGAATAGGGTTGGTGAGAAGGAATATACTTGCCTACTTCCTGATCTTAGCAAGAAAGAATCTAGTTTCTCATTAACGGTGATATTTACTGCATGTCTTTTTGTAGATATTCGTTATCAAATTGAGGAAGTTCCCCCACTATTTCTAATATGCTGAGAATTTTTATCATCCATCAGTGTTGGATTTTGTCAAATGTCTTTTCTGCATCTATTGATATGATCATGATTTTTTTCCTTAGCTGTTGATGTCATGAATTACATTAATTGGTTTTCAATTGTTTAACTTGCCTTGCATACCTGAAATAAACATCACTCAATCATGTTGTGTAATTCTTTTTATACACTTTTGGATTTGACTTGATAATATTTTGTTGAGATTTCTGCATCTAGATTTATTAGAGATACTGATTTGTAGTTTTCCTTTCTTGTAATATCTTTGTTTTGGTATTAGGGTGATACTGACCTCATAGAACAAGTTATGAAGGATTCCCTCTGCTTTGGTTTTCTGAAAGAAATTGTAGAAAATTGGTATAATTTCTTCCTTAAATATTTGGTACAATTCATCAGTAAACTCATCTGGGCCTGGTGCTTTCTGTTTGGGGAGGTTATTAATTATTGATTCAATTATTTAATAGATATAGGCCTGTTCTGATTATCTACTCTCCTGTGAAAGTTTTGGTAGATCATGTCTCTTGAAGAATTGGTCCATTTCATCTTGATTATCAAGTTTGTGGGCACAGAGTTGTTCATAATATTTCTTTATTACCCTTCTAATGTCCACAGGATCAGTAATGATGGCCCTGAATTAGTCAGGGTTCTCCAGAGAAACTGAACCAATTGAATAACCTATGTGTAGGAATCGGTTACTATTCCTATAATCAATTATAGGAATTGGCTCACAAGATTATGGTAGTTGAGAAGTCCCACAGTCTGCTGTCTGTATGCTGGAGAACCAGGAAAGCCAGTGGTATAATTCAGTCCAAATTAGAAGGTCTGAGAACCAGGGGATACAATGGTGTATGTCCCAGTCCAAGTCCATTAAGGATTGTTATATCTTCTTGGAGAATTGACTCCTTTATTATTATGTAATGTTACTCTTTAATCTTGATAATTTTCCTTGCTCTGAAGTCTGCTTTGTCTGAAATTAATATAGCTACTGGAGCTTTCTTTTGATTAGAGTTAGAATTAGCATTGTATATCTTTTTCCGTCACTTTTTATCCATCTGTGTCTTTATATTTAAAGTGGGTTTCTTATAAGCAACGTACACTTGGATCTTTCTTTAAAAGCTAATATGAGAATCTCTATATCTTACTTTGTATATTTAAACCATATATGGTTAAAGTATTGATGTGGTTGGATTAATATCTATCATATTTTTTACTGTTTTTTATTTGTTTTCCTTGTTCTTTGTTTCTTTTCTTTCTTTCTTTCTTTTTTCTTTTTTTTGTCTTCCTCTCTTTTGCCTTCTCTGGCTTTAATTAACATCATTCACTATTCCATTTTTCTCATCTCTTAGCATTTTGCTGTGATTAGATGCACCTTCCTGTCCCCGTCCCATAGAAGCTTAATTCCCACTGTAACTGTTGAGGGTGGAAAATCCTATGATAGTAATCAAAGGGTGGGGCCTTGAAGAGGTGATTAGATTGTAGGGCCATGCCTTAGTGAATGGATTAATAATGGTGGTCAGGGTGTGACTCTGAGGGCTTTAAAAGAAGAGCACATAACTTCTTCTTCTTAAAAAGAAGTTAGTCTCTCTCTGCTCTGCCATTTTCTGCCATGTAAGACCCCAGCATTGCTGTAAAGCTATCACCAAAGAAGATTTCTCACCAGATGTGTTCCCTGCTCTTTGGACTTTCCAGCCTCTGAAACTGTAAACAATAAATTTTGTTTTCTTATAAATCACACAGTTCCACATATTTTGTTATAAGCAACAGAAATGGAAATACTCATATCAATTGTATTTCTTTTTAAAAAATATTTTTTAGTGGTTTCCTTTGAATTTGCAATATACATTTACATCTAATCTAAGTCCAATTTCAAATAATACTATACCGCTTCCCATGTAGTTTAAGTATCTTAAAATAAAGTATTCTCAATTCCTTACTCCCATTCCTTATAACATTGCTGTCATTTATCCATAAACAAATATAATATAATATAAATTATAATATATAATGTAATATAGCTTATTCATAGCTATAATAACAAAATATATTGTTCCTCTTATTATTTTGAACACACTGTTATATGTTAGAGCAATTAAGAATAAGAAAATCGAAAGACTTTATTTTACCCCATTTATTACTCTCTAACTCTCTTGTTCTTAAAAGTTTTCTCTAAAGAACTTTTAAGAACATTCCTTGCAAGGCAAATTCTCTCAATTTTTGTTTGTCTGAGAAAGTCTCTATTTCTCCTTCACTTTTGAAGGGTAACTTTGCTGAATACAGAATTCTAGCTTGGTAGTTTTTTTCTTTCAACATTTTAAATATCTCATTTCACTCTCTCCTTGATTGCATGGTTCCTGAAGAGAAATACAATGTAATTCTTATCCTTGGTCCTCTACAGATAAGGTTTTATTTTTCTCAGTTTTCTTTCAAGATTTTTTCTTTGTCTTTGATTATCTGAAGTCTGAATATGAGATGCTTAGTGGTAGATTTTTTGATATTCATCCTGCTCAGTGTCTTCTGAGCTTCCTGGATCTGTGGTTTCATGCCTACCATTAGCTTTGGAAAATTCTCAGTTATTATTGCTTCAGGTATTTCTTCTGTTCCGAAATCTCTGCAATATCTGAGTACAGTTCTGATGCTTGCTCTGTTTCTTCAAACTGTGTTTTTTTGTATTTTAGTATGCCTTGTATTTTTGGTTGAAAGCTAGATGTGATGTGCTAGATATAAAGAACTGAGGTAAATAGACATATAGTGTGAGGTTTTATGTTTATCTGGCTAGTAGTAAGATTGCATTTGTGTTTGCTATAGCTATAGACATCAGAAACTAAAGTTTCCTTTGTCATCCTTGTGTTTTTGTCTTCCCTATTGTCTTTTGGTTTCCCTAGAGACTTCTTCAATAAGGTCTGAGATGTGTAGTTCTTTCAGTTGTGTTTCCAATATTATACATGAACTCTTTTGATGTGGTGGTAAGATGTGTGTGTGTGTGTGTGTGTGTGTGTGTGTGTGTTGAAGGGGAAGTGTTCTTTTTTTTTTTTTTTTTTTTTAGCTCTTTTTTTTTTGTTTGTTTTTGTTTTATTTTGTCGATATACATTGTAGCTGATTATTGCTCCCCATCACCAAAACCTCCCTCCCTTCTCCCTCCCCCCCTCCCCCCCAACAATGTCCTTTCTGTTTGCTTGTTGTATCAACTTCAAATAATTGTGGTTGTTATATCTTCTTCCTCCCCCCCCAGTTTGTGTGTGTGTGTGTGTATGTGTGTGTGTGAATTTATATATTAATTTTTAGCTCCCTCCAATAAGTGAGAACATGTGGTATTTCTCTTTCTGTGCCTGACTTGTTTCACTTAATATAATTCTCTCAAGGTCCATCCATGTTGTTGCAAATGGCAGTATTTCATTCGTTTTTATAGCTGAGTAGTATTCCATTGTGTAGATGTACCACATTTTCCGTATCCACTCATCTGATGATGGGCATTTGGGCTGGTTCCAACTCTTGGCTATTGTAAAGAGTGCTGCGATGAACATTGGGGAACAGGTATACCTTCGACTTGATGATTTCCATTCCTCTGGGTATATTCCCAACAGTGGGATGGCTGGGTCGTATGGTAGATCTATTTGCAATTGTTTAAGGAACCTCCATACCATTTTCCATAGAGGCTGCACCATTTTGCAGTCCCACCAACAATGTATGAGAGTTCCTTTTTCTCCGCAGCCTCGCCAGCATTTATCGTTCATAGTCTTTTGGATTTTAGCCATCCTAACTGGGGTTAGATGGTATCTCAATGTGGTTTTGATTTGCATTTCCCGGATGCTGAGTGATGTTGAGCATTTTTTCATATGTCTGTTGGCCATTTGGATATCTTCCTTAGAGAAATGCCTACTTAGCTCTTTTGCCCATTTTTTAATTGGGTTGCTTGTTTTCTTCTTGTAAAGTTGTTTGAGTTCCTTATATATTCTGGATATTAATCCTTTGTCAGATGTATATTTTGCAAATATTTTCTCCCACTCTGTTGGTTGTCTTTTAACTCTTTTAATTGTTTCTTTTGCTGTGCAGAAGCTTTTTAGTTTGATATAATCCCATTTGTTTATTTTTCCTTTGGTTGCCCGTGCTTTTAGGGTTGTATTCATGAAGTCTGTGCCCAGTCCTATTTCCTGAAGTGTTTCTCCTACGTTTTCTTTAAGAAGTTTTATTGTCTCAGGGTGTATATTTAAATCCTTAATCCATTTTGAGTTGATTTTAGTATACGGTGAGAGGTATGGATCTAGTTTCATTCTCCTGCATATCGATATCCAGTTATCCCAGCACCACTTGCTGAAGAGGCAGTCCCTTCCCCAGTGAATAGGCTTGGTGCCTTTGTCAAAGATCAGATGGCAGTAAGTGTGTGGGTTGATTTCTGGATTCTCTATTCTATTCCATTGGTCAGTGTGTCTGTTTTTATGCCAGTACCATACTGTTTTGGTTATTATAGCTTTGTAGTACAGCTTAAAGTCAGGTAGTGTTATGCCTCCAGCTTTATTTTTTTTGCTGAGCATTGCTTTGGCTATTCGTGGTCTTTTATTGTTCCATATAAATGTCTGAATAGTTTTTTCCATTTCTGAGAAAAATGTCTTTGGAATTTTGATGGGGATTGCATTGAATTTGTATATCACTTTGGGTAGTATGGACATTTTCACTATGTTGATTCTTCCAATCCAAGAGCATGGAATATCTTTCCATCTTCTTGTATCCTCTCTAATTTCTCTCAGCAGTGGTTTGTAGTTCTCATTATAGAGATTTTTCACCTCCTTGGTTAACTCAATTCCTAAGTATTTTATTTTTTTGGTGGCTATTGTAAATGGGCAGGCTTTCTTGATTTCTCCTTCTGCATGTTCACTATTGGAGAAAAGAAATGCTACTGATTTTTGTGTGTTGATTTTGTATCCTGCTACTGTGCTGAAGTCATTTATCAATTCCAACAGTTTTTTTGTAGAGGTTTTAGGCTGTTCGATATATAGGATCATGTCATCTGCAAACAGGGACAGTTTGACTTCATCTTTTCCAATCTGGATGCCCTTTATTTCCTTCTCTTCTCTGATTGCTCTGGCTAGTACTTCCAACACTATGTTGAATAGAAGTGGTGAGAGTGGGCATCCTTGTCTAGTTCCTGTTCTTAAAGGAAAAGCTTTCAGCTTTTCCCCATTCAGGATGATATTGGCAGTGGGTTTGTCATATATGGCTTTAATTATGTTGAGATACTTTCCCTCTATACCTAACTTATAGAGGGTCTTTGTCATGAATGAGTGCTGAACTTTATCAAATGCTTTTTCAGCATCTATAGAGATGATCATATGGTCCTTGTGTTTGAGTTTATTAATATGGTGTATCACATTTATTGATTTGCGTATGTTGAACCAACCTTGCATCCCTGGGATGAATCCCACTTGATCGTGATGAATAATTTTTCGTATGTGTTGCTGTATTCTGTTTGCTAGTATTTTAGTGAGGATTTTTGCATCTATATTCATCAAGGATATCGGCCTGTAGTTTTCTTTTTTGGTTATATCTTTACCTGGTTTTGGTATCAGGATGATGTTTGCTTCATAGAATGAGTTTGGGAGATTTGCGTCCGTTTCAATCTTTTGGAATAGTTTGTAAAGAATCGGTGTCAATTCCTCTTTGAATGTTTGGTAAAATTCTGCTGTGAATCCATCTGGTCCTGGGCTTTTCTTTGTTGGGAGCCTTCTGATAACAGCTTCAATCTCCTTTATTGTTATTGGTCTGTTCAAATTTTCTACGTCTTCACGGTTCAGTTTTGGGAGCTTGTGTGTGTCCAGAAATTTATCCATTTCCTCCAGATTTTCAAATTTGTTGGCGTATAGTTGTTTATAGTAGTCTCGAATGATTCCTTGTATTTCAGATGAATCAGTTGTAATATCGCCTTTTTCATTTCTAATTTTTGTTATTTGAGTCTTCTCTCTTCTTTTTTTTGTTAGCCATGCTAATGGTTTGTCAATTTTATTTATCTTTTCAAAAAACCAACTTTTTGATTCGTTGATCTTTTGAATTGTTTTTTGGTTTTCAATTTCATTCAGTTCTGCTCTGATCTTAATGATTTCTTTCCGTCTGCTAACTTTAGGATTGGATTGTTCTTGTTTTTCTAGTTCTTTAAGGTGAAGTGTTAGGTTGTTCACTTGCCATCTTTCTATTCTTCTGAAGTGAGCATTTAATGCAATAAATTTTCCCCTCAATACTGCTTTTGCAGTATCCCACAGGTTTTGGTATGATGTATCATTGTTTTCATTAGTTTCAATAAACTTTTTGATTTCCTGCTTGATTTCTTCTTGGACCCATATGTCATTAAGTAGAATGCTGTTTAATTTCCATGTGTTTGTATAGTTTCCAGAGTTTCGTTTGTTATTAATTTCTAGTTTTAATCCATTGTGGTCTGAGAAGATACATGGGATAATTCCAATTTTTTTGAATTTATTGAGACTTGATTTGTGACCTAATATGTGATCTATCCTGGAGAATGATCCATGTGCTGATGAGAAGAATGAATATTCTGAGGTTGTTGGGTGGAATGTTCTGTAGATATCTGCCAATTCCAATTGGTCTAGAGTCTTGCTTAGATCTTGTGTTTCTCTACTGATTCTTTGCCTAGATGATCTGTCTAATATTGACAGTGGAGTGTTCAGGTCCCCTGCTATTATGGTATTAGTGTCTATTTCCTTCTTTAGGTCTAATAGAGTTTGTTTTATAAATCTGGCTGCTCCAACATTGGGTGCGTACATATTTATGATTGTTATGTCTTCTTGATGGATCAGTCCTTTTATCATTAAGTAGTGTCCCTCATTGTCTCTTTTTATGGTTTTTAGTTTAAAGTCTATTTTGTCAGATATAAGAATAGCCACTCCAGCTCGTTTTTCTTTTCTGTTTGCATGGTAAATCTTTTTCCATCCTTTCACTCTTAGTCTGTGTGAATCTTTATGGGTGAGGTGGGTCTCTTGTAGGCAGCATATAGTTGGGTCCTGCTTTTTGATCCAGTCAGCCAGTCTGTGTCTTTTAATTGGGGAATTTAAGCCTTTAACATTAAGAGTTGTTATTGAAAGGTGTTGTTTTATTCCTAGCATTTTATTGGTTGTTTGGTTGTCTTAGGTGTCTTTTGTTCCTTGCTTTCTGATTTACTGTTTGGTTTCTTTGTTTGTTGGTTCCTTAGGTTGTAGATAGTGTTTTTGTTAGCTTGTTTTCTCTTCATGAATGCCATTTTTATTGTACTAGCGGGTTTAGATTTTTCTTAGGTTTTTATGGCAGTGGTAGTTATTTTTCAGGAACCAAACCCAGTACTCCCTTGAGGATTTCTTGTAAGGGTGGTCATGTGGTAGTGAACTCCCGCAGTTTTTGTTTGTCTGAGAAATATACTATTTGCCCTTCATTTCGGAAGGATAGCCTTGCAGGGTAGAGTATTCTTGGCTGGCAATCTTTGTCTTTTAGTATTTTGAAAATATCATCCCATTCCTTTCTAGCTTTTAGGGTTTGTGATGAAAAGTCTGATGTTAACCTGATTGGGGCTCCCTTATAGGTGATTTGACGCTTCTCTCTTGCAGCTTTTAAGATTCTCTCTTTGTCTCTGAGTTTTGCCAATTTGACTATGACATGTCTTGGAGAAGGCCTTTTTGGGTTGAATATGTTTGGAGATCGTTGAGCTTCCTGGATCTGAAGATCTGTGATTTTTCCTATACCTGGGAAGTTTTCTGCCACTATTTTGTTGAATATGTTTTCAATGGAATCTCCATTTTCCTCCCCTTCTGGAATACCCATGACTCGGATATTTGAGCGCTTGAGGTTGTCTGATATCTCTCTCAGATTTTCTTCAATGTCCTTGATTCTTTTTTCTTTCTTTTTGTCTGCATGTGTTATTTCAAACAGCCCATCTTCAAGTTCAGAGGTTCTCTCTTCAACTTCGACAAGCCTGCTGGTTAAACTCTCCGTTGTGTTTTTTATTTCACTGAATAACTTCTTCAGTTCAGCAAGTTCTGCTACATTTTTTTTCAGGACATTGATTTCCTTGTATATTTCCTCTTTCAGATCCTGTATACTTTTCCTCATTTCATCATGATGTCTAGCTGAGTTTTCTTGTATCTCATTCAGTTTCCTTAGAATTATCACTCGAAATTCCTTGTCAGTTATTTCAAGGGCTTCTTGTTCTATAGGATCTAGAGTATGAGATTTATTAACTTTTGGTGGTGTACTTTCTTGATTTTTTGTATTTCTGGTGTCTTTTTTTTGGTGTTTATTCATTGTGGCAGGGGGTTTCACAGTCCACCAGTTTGAGACTAATGACTAACTAGGATGTTGCTGTGGTTGCCAATTTGGTATGGCTCCCGCCGTGACTGCTCAGTTGGCCTCTAGTGTCTTGTGTGTGTGGTTGCCTCGGGTCTTGGGCTTCTCCGGTGATCCACCTTTCTGGTCAGCTTGGACTCTGCTGGGCTGGTGGATCACGTACCACAGGGTGTGTGATCTCTGTTGAGCTTTCACTTTCTGTACAGGACTTCTCCTCGTTCCGTGTGCTCTGGCCCAGGCTGTTAGATCGTGCAGTGGCGACCCCACCGGGTGTGTGGTTTCTGTCGAGTCTCCGCCTCCCTGGCCGCACGTCTCCCCCCTCTGTGCACACTGTGCTGGGCTGGGGTGTGTCTTCTGCACCCCTTGTCTATCAGCTGGGCCTTCAAGACCCTGCTCAGCACCGCCTCGCCCAGGAAGTCTACCAGGTTTCTGCTAGGCACAGACGACCGGTCTCTCTGGGTGCCTTTGTAGCACTGTGTAGATCTTTCTCGGGTCTTGTTCACCTTTGTATCCCCCCGGTATAAACCGAGTCTAGCGCCCGCCTGCAGCCTGCTCTCCGGCAGGTTCAAGCAGACCTGGGAACTCTCCTACCACACTATTCCCAACCAGAAATTCGTTAGGCTTTTTTCCAAACTGGTGGTCGCAGAGATGGTATCTGCCTCCCAGTAACAGAAAGTTTACCGGGGCCGGCCGGAGTCCATGGTGTGGTGGAGTGACAGTCGGCCCGCCCGTACTTCCTAGCCCTCCCAACACTGGTCGGGACGCCCCACACCCCCTGCCCCGCCAGAGAACCGCGGAGGGAGTGGGAGAGGAGGCCTGCCCGCAGGGTCCGGAAAGCCCTGCGCCAGGCCAAGCAAATGGGCTCAGTGATGGCCGAGCAGGGCGGAGCTGCCCGCACCTGGGAAAATGGAGGCAGCACCGGGGCAGTGAGTGGCCTGGTGGTGCAGGGGAGCCGCGTGGGCATCCACCCCCCGAACAGAGCTGTGCCAGGGATCACTCACAGTGCTGTGCCAGGTCGGGCGCTCGCTCTGTCTCTGGTTTGTTGCCTTCCGTGTTCTCGGCGCTGCCGCCTCGGGCTGTTCAGTCGCGGCGCTGCTCGGGCGCTCCCAGGAATCTTCTTTAATGCCGGCCTGAAACCTCGAATCCTGAATAGGGCAGCTGGCCGCCTTCAGTGCGGCCCCAGCCTCCGGGGTCCTGGCTGCATCCACAGCAGCCCTGGCGCCGTGTTCCCTGTTTCAAGACTCGCTTTTGCAGCTAAGAATCAGTTCTTTTCCTGCTCCACGCTTCAAAGCTGTTGCCTGTAAATGAGGCAGCCTCTCCTGCCGGGGGGCAAAGTGGCGTTGAGCCCCCACGACCGGCCAGCAGCAGCAGTCCTCCCTTAAGAGATGGCCAGAGGAAGGTCCACAAGTTTCCCGGCTGCCTGAGGCCCAGTGGCCACCTTTTCCACCTCAGCTACTCCGCGCCAGCCGCCGCAGCCGCCGCCATCTTGCTGCTCCGGGAAGTGTTCTATAGTCCTATGATTAGGTCTCAGTCTTTTAGTGAGCCTGTGTCCCTGAGATGTGACCCTTATAAGTCTATTGATGAGAACTTCAATTATATTTTGATTTGCTTTGTTTTTTTCCCCAAGGTCAGACAGGAAGTGTAGAGGGACTGCAGTTGGGTATTTTCTTTCTCCCACATGGAAGGCTAGAGCAGGGTGGAATTGGGTATTCCCTTCTCCAGTTGGTTGTTAAGATTCTGGTGAAATTTTAGTTGGTTAGGCTCTGGTAGAGTGGTTTCCCTTGAGGCAGGTCTAGTTAAGAACAGAATATCCAGGGTGTATTTCAAAATAGCTATTTTTTTTCCTTCCCTTCTGGAAGCATAGATTTTTCTCTGATCTTTGCTGTTAAAACCTGTTGAGGCTACTGGTGGTAAAACACTCAAAAGTGTGGGGTATCCCCTAAGACTACGTCCCCTGGAGTTTTTAAGTCTCAGATTTGTCCATTTGAAACTCCAGCAATTTGTCAAATGTGGTTTAAATTTAATTGCATGTGATTCAGCAGTCTCACTTCTGGGTATATATTCAAAGGAATTCAAAAGCAGAATCTCAAAGAGATATTTGCACACCTGTTTTCATTGCAGCATTACTCACAATAGCCAGGAGTTAGAAGCAACCCAAATGTTCATTGACAGCTGAATGGGTAAAGAAAACGTGATGTATACATAGAATGGAATATTACGCAGCCTTTAAAAAAAAGAAATCCTGTCACATAGATGAACCTCAAGGAAATAAGACAGTCACAAAAGGACAAATACTGTATGATTCCATTTATATGAAGTATCTAAAGCAGTCAAAACAGAAACAGAAAGTAGAAAGGTGGTTGCCAAGGGCTAAGAGGAGGAGAGAGGGACAATTAGTGTTTAGTGGGTATAGAGTTTCAGTGTTGCAAGATGAAAAAGTTCTAGAGATCTGTTGTACAACAAAGTGAATATACTTAACACTACTGTAATGTACACTTAAAAATGATTAAGATGGTAAACTTAATGTTATGTGTTTTACTATAATTAAAAAAAGAAGTTCTGCTAAGATTTTAGTGTAGTCTGTTTTGAATTTTTATTCTTCTTTCATTGAGGGAGAATACTTCTTAACATGATTGTCTTGAGATACATGAACAATGGTGTATCTCTCCAATTATTTAGGGTTTCTTTATTCTCTCAGAAATGTTTTAGAGTTTTCAGTGAAAGGGACTTTTACATCTTTTGTCAGATTTCCTGTAACTAGTTCATAATGTTGATATTATTGTAAATAATAACTTTTTAGATTCCAGTTTCTGAATGTTCACTTCCAGAGTATAGAAATACAATTGATTTTTGTATATTGATCTTATACTCCCCAAACCTTGCTAAACTCACTCAGTTCTAGTACGGTTTTTCCCCCACAAATTCCATATAATTTTTTCTGCATAGATGATTATGTTATCTGCAAAGACAGTTTTATGTCTTTCTTTCCAATATAAATTCCTTTTATTTTTTTTTTCTTGTCCTATTGCACTGGCTAGAACCCCCAGTATAATGTTGAATAGAAGGGGTGAGAACAGACATCCTTTTCTTGTTCCTACACTTAGGAGGAAAGCTTTCAGTATTTAACCAGGAAGTATGATGTTGGCTATAAGTTTTTTGTAGGTGCCTTTTATCTGTTTGAGGAAGCCCCTTTATATTTATAGTTGCTGAGAGTTTTTGAAAACCTGGAATGAATATTAGATTTTGTCAAATGCTTTTTCTGCATTTATTATGATGGTTATGTGGTTTGTTAATATGATGAATTATATGGATTGATGGTTGCATGTTAAACCAACCATGCATCCCTGGGATATGCCTCACTTGTTCTTGATAGTTTATCCTTGTCATATATTAATCCTTGTTGAATTTGATTTATTAAATTTTTTTAGAAATTTTGCATCTATGCCTATGGGGGATATTGGTTTGTAGTTTTCTTTTCTTGTAATATCTTTGCCTGGTTTTGGTAATAGGGTAATGCTGGCATAGGATGAGGAAAATAGTTCCTCTTTTTCAATTTTCTGGAAGAATTTGTATATAATTTGGTGTTATTTCTTCTTTAAATGCATTGGTGAAGCCATTTCACCTGTGAGTTTTTCTTATGAAAATATTTTTAACTAAGAGTTCAATTTATTTAATAAATATAGAGACGTTAGTTTATTTCTTCTTCATTGAGCTTTGCTAATTTTTCCAATTTATTGACATGAAGTTGTTTACAATATTCCCTGATTATACTTTTAATATCTGGACAATCTGTAGTGATGTCACTTCTCTCATTCGTGATATTGGCTCTCTTTTCTCCTGATCAGTCTTTGCTGGAACTTTATCAATTGTACTGATCTTCTAGAAGAAGCACATCACCCCAATCCCTGCTTCCATCATCACATTGCCTTCTTTTCTGTAGACAAATCTTCTGCTTACTTCTTATAAGGACTCTTGTCATTATATTTAGAGCCCACTTGGATAATCCAGTATCACTTCCTTCTCTCAATACCCTTAACTTAATCACATCTACAAAGAGCTTTTTGCCATATAAGGTAAAATTCATAGATACCTACCACAGCTCTTTTAAGTAGTTGTAGTGACATTCTATATAGAATTGTGTATCTTGCTTTTTTTTTACTTTTTACTTACCATAATTTATTAGCTATGCTTTGTCTATCATGAATAGTTCCAGAGTGATGTGACAGAAAAGGTTTATTCTCTAAAAAAAAGACCCAGTGCAAGATAAAGGTAGGAATCCTCAGGATGATGCGTGAAAACATAGGAATCCTATGAAAGGAAGCTGCACACTCAAGCTGGAGATAATCTTTGCCTGACCTAGGAGCATCCAACTAGAAAGTAAAATATAAAACAAGAAAGGTAAGTTGCAACATTTAATTAGTGTGCTAAACAAACATTTGCTGAGCATCTACTCCGTGCAAGGCATGACATCAGGTCTAGAGGTAGGAGCGAGCAGGGGAAGGGGAAGAGGCAAACAAAGGTAAATAAGACAAGGTCCCTGCTCTCAGTGCCCTACATTTGAGGAGGCTAAGTTGAGAAATGACTTTAACAGAAAGCAGAGTAAACCAAGTGCTAGGAACGAAGCTTCCATAGAAGAGGGAGGACCATGGTCACCTGGGCAGCAGGAAAAATTTTATGAAAGAAAGCAATATTTGATCTGGGATTTGAATTAAAGCTTTTTCAAATGTTTACAATGAAAGCATAAACACACGGTTGACCACATATCCTTCCAAACTGAGAAGTACCTAAAACTTGGGGCCCATCCTGATAATGTTACCATAAGAAGAATGTCAAGATGATTTCCTCAGTTGTACCAACTGTGGGCTGCTTCTTGACAGCCTAACAGACGCAACATCAGGGTTTCTCAGGAAAAAAGAGAAGAAAGCTAATAGGCGATTGGCAAGATTGCAGGAAAATGGCAGAGGGGTTTTGTATGGGATCAACTTAGCTAAGCCAGAAGTGTGTTTCCCAGAACGCCCTTAGTGTATGACTCCAGGTTAGGATTGGCCACAGGGAAAACGTGTGCACAACTTGCAGGGCAGAAGTGAAGTAGCATCCATTAAGCTCTGAAGATGGTTCAAGGTGGAGGTGCTGCTGTGGGTCATGCCACGTGTTACAGACGTTCTGGCCATCTTGGTGGTGGGAGATGGAGGCAGTGCCTCCTCCAGCTCCCACCTGATCTCTTCCTTCAGCTCCTCTGAGTTTTGGGCCAGGCACAGGTACAACTCTGAAAGGGGAATGGCAGCTTCTGAAGGCCACCTGTGCTGTCCAGGTTGGAAGTGACAGGAGACAGACACAAGTTCCAGTTTGTCCTTGTGGGTTGGAGTTTGTCCTTGCAGGTTCTGGTTTGTGTTGCTCCATCCTGTTTCATATCCAGGTTTTTTCCTGACTGCTGGCCTGGCTGACCTACAGCAACTTCATACCTGCCCCCCAAAAACAGAGGCAAGGGCTTTCCCTAGACACCTGCCATCCCCTACAATTGTGAAAGGTCTAATCCCTACAAAAATCTCTTCTTCCACATTGCTTGTCGTGGTTCTGCTTCCCTGATACAGTGCGGCCTGCTGCAGTGACCCTGTCTTATTAAAATGGGGAGCAATGCCTTTTTCATTACTTTGGAAAAGGAAAATCCGAGAGATTGCTTACGTTGAAAATATTTACAGAGCTATCAGCAAATATATGGATTTTTCTTCTTATTGAGATGCAGATAAAAGGCACTTACTATCTTCTCCAACCAAGCAGCTCTTCAGGACCTCAAACTATGAAATCCAACATGTATCTCTTGATTTTTTTAATATTGTGCAAAAATTCTAGACTTCTAAGAAAATAAAAGAAGTCAACCCACCGTCAACACATAACATTGGTTTTAATCACAAAATACTTTTATTTAGCTAAATCCTTTTTTCCCCTCTTTAGAAAGCCACTTGAGAAATCCCATTTGACAAGGGATATTATTACAGTTTGTAATGCCCAACATCAGGGCAAGACTTTTTTTTTCTCCTTTTGTAAAATCAATTTGAGTTATTTACAATGAGCTTAAAAACCATGAACTTTAATGAAAAAGCTTGACAGGATTGATGTATGATAGACTAAAGTTTCAAAAAAAAAAAAAATAGAAAAAGATTTTCTTTTCTTTTTGGCCGTGGAATAAAAACATGGGTCTAGCTACTCAGAGTCGCTTCTCAGAGAGCAGTGTAATAGAGTCGCCCAGTGATTGTAAAATTTCTACAGAAAACTAACTAACAAAGGAGATGTAAATGCTTTTCCATCAACGGAATAATGTAGCAGGAGGGGGTTGCGTTGCTCCCAACAAACAGAATCGTTTGTTGTTTGTCTACAAGCTAGTTGCTGACTATATTATTTAGTTTATTCTATCAGGGTAGCTCCTAATATTTATTTTTCAGGAGGACACAAATAGAGAAGGTGAGGGGCATGGAGCCATGGATGCCAAACACACAGGACGTTTTCAACACGCTGCTCTCATGTTCTCCAGAGCATTTGCATGCAGCTCCCCATTTGGTTGATGCCTTCACACTCGTTGTAAGCACTTTCTCAAACAAAATCTTCATCTGGGTGTTTACTTTGACCACAGACTCTTAGTTTAGAAGGTGCTGCTTTTTCAAAGGAAATCCATCCACTCTTCCCATTTCTAAAGGCAAAAGGTTATAATTGTGTCATGGCACCCAACCCCACGTGTTTAGAACTTCGAAATGATCCCCAAATTACTTTTCCCCTTTCATTTATTTTCCTCTTAAATCCTGTTTTACAGTAATCATTCAAATGATTTTACTACATGGTCAGCTAAATAATGGCTTTAGGAGGCTGGCTATTTTAAATAGTAGAGGCTAAATAACCACATTTCAGTACAAACCTTTTAAACGGTATTTGTTTAGTGGACAAGAAATGTCTAGAATATGAATGAAAATGTGTCCAAAATAGAATTACATTTTTTTCTAAAACACTTTTATGTGGGATCATGTAGATTTTATTCCTTGTTTGTAACTTCCTTGAAGATGTATTTGTAATTGTCCATTTACATGAAATGAAGAGGAAAAGAACAGGGCAAGATTAGAAATAAAAACATCTTGTAAAATTATTAATGATCTCTAACTAAGGACTTCCTAATTAATATCAGATCAATGACTTTGCAATATAAATATAAAATGTTATTTAGTTGAGAGAAGCTCTACACCCTGAGTTCTTCCTTTATTAATTCATTGACTCTATTAAGTTTATTCCTTGACTGTGATTTCATTCATCCTTTGGCTGAGTTTAATATTTATGAACTACAGAAAGAATAAAACTTGGGTCACTCCAAGTTAGGTTTGACTCTTCCTTTAATTTGGTGGTTCCTGTGTAACTCCAACCTCTCCCTCCCGCAAAGAGTGACAAGAAGATCAAACAAGAGTTGGGATATTGGGTGAGAAGGTGCTTCCTAGTTGGGCTTCCAAAGAGGTGAGCTCAGGAGGTGAGCTCAGGCTGGGTTGACTCACGAGTGCGATGGGGTCTGAGAGGCCGGTAGAGCTGGAGATACTCACATTCAGGAAGACTGAAAAATAACTGGTGAACTTTGTCATTTAAAAATTGCATTTTAAAATGTTATCTGTTTTGATAACCACTTGTTTGGGAAATGTCAGAATGAAGAAAGAATACCAGCATTTTGTAGGAATAATTGTTTCAGTTAAGAATCATTAGGGATGCTAAAATATGTGGACAAAAATAGCATGAGAAAAAAGATATTTGCACGGCTTCAAAATATTTCCTCATAAGATGTTTATTAATTACAAAGGGGAAAGTAGTTAAATTTGCTGTTTAACTAACATTAACTACTATTAGCTACTATGGGTATTTAACTAATAACAGTGAAAAAACCTGGCCTGACTACCTTCACAAAGGTCAAAGTTAACCTTAGCATCGTGGAATAAAGCAATATACTGTGCTTCCCGAGGAGATGCACTGAGAAGAGCACAACACCTCTGGTGTGGCATTCCTTCCACAAATGTACAACCTGAATCTAATCATGAAGCGTGAGAGCAATCAAAATTGGGGAACATTCTACAAAATACCTGGCCTGTACTCTCGAAAAGTATCATGAAAGGCAAAGACCAGTTGAACTCATTCCCAAAGTCTATAAAGGACCAAATAGACATGACAAATAAATGCAATGCAGTATGAAGATTATCACTGCATTTTATAGATGGGGAAACAAAGTGAGAGAGCTTCAGAGACTTGCCGCCAACACCAGTGTATGAAGTTACCGTAACCCAATCCCCGGGATTCAAACGGAGGACTGCATGTTAAAGAGGGTAGAACAAAAAGAATTATCAGAGGCAATTTTGTGTAGTGAAGACCCAATAATCTTGTAGATCAGTCATGGACTACTGAAGAAGAGATTTATCCAATATACAGGCCAAACGGTAATAAAAAGGAAAGATGCACACAAGCAGGGAAACCAGAGGAATTTTTTAAAGAACTTCCCCCTCACCCGCTTTGCCAACCCTGGAGATGCTGTGACAATCCACCGTGGAATTGAGTAAGGTTACCGCACTGCCTATGGATCATTAAAGATTCTCTCATAAGTAAAAGATGTCATGTGTAGTTTTTCTGTTTTTGTTTTGTTTTGATTTCTAACTGCACCAGACTCTTTTAGTGGGTATTTTAAAGGAAATGAATGTGACTTGCAAATTCAGGTTTTTGATGTGAAAATTGATTTGCAAAATGTATCGTGTTTTATAGCACTAAAAATATGTTTTGCATAATTTTTTTTTCATTTTCAGATATTCTCAAATGTTTTTGAATGATGCACAACAGCTGATACTTCTTCAAATAATTTTTATGATATGTTTAACAAAAGGTTTCTAAGATGTACGTACTTTAAACTCATGAATGTCCTACATCTTACATGTCATATATCATCTATTATAGAAGAAGATTTTTTTCAATCTTCCTGCTCTCCTGGAGTTAAGATATGTAAATTCTGGTAAAGCTGTCGACGTGGCACAGGTTGGGTCTCTGACACCCAGGGCAGCCACCTTCTGCAGGCAGCTTCCCAGCCTCAGGGGCAACATATTGAAGGAAAGGGAGTCCATGCTGTGAAGCTGGGCAAAACAAACTCTGAATTCCAGCTTCTTTTATTGTTGGGCATTGGGTTTATAAATGATTGCTACATTATTAAAACCTGATTAATTAATTAATGAAAGCAGGCTGTGCATGGACAATAATGAGGATATCTTGAACTCTGGATTATGAATAGGCCAATTCTGTGTACCTGGGACTCAATTTTTAAATTATACATGCTAATTTGTCCAACCAGCACTCCTTTGTCCTGAACATTTAGTGTTTGAGTTAAAACATTAAAAAGAAAAAAATCTTTTTGAAATTTTACAAGGTTGGGAATCATAGCTCTAGGGATTTACATGCAAAAAGCTGACATGGATAAAATATACACAAAACCTTACAAGTAGATCAATGCAGGAAAATTTATTAGCCTGGTGTAAACACTGAATTTCATCTATTTTCATAATGCCCCAACTATGAATTCAGAATACTAATAAGATGGGGTTTTATTTATTTATTCATTCACTCAACAAATATTTACTGAGTGCCTGTGATGTGCCAAACCTGTTCTCTGGAGGACAGAGAATAGACCATTGATTTGGGCAAGATGGAGATCATTGGCTCCCTTGAGGAGAGCAGTATCAGTGGAGAGGTGAGGATAAGAGCCCGACTGGAGTAGTCGAAAGAGAAAATAGGAGACAAGGAGTAAAGCAGTGAGTACAGGAAGCTTGAGACTTGCTGTGAAGGAAAACCAGAATATTGGGTGACAGCTGGAGGAAGCATGGAGTGAAGCCACTTTTTTTTTTAGATGGGAACTATTACAGCGTATACCTAGGTTAAAGAGAACAGCCCCTTTAGAGAAAGGGAAATTGATGATGTGAGAGAAAAACAGGGCAGTTTCAGAGCCAAGTCCCTAAAATGGTGAGAGAGAGTGGACTGTGGGACAAGCAGAGGCTTTGCCTTGAGGAGTAGAGGAAAGGCCGCGTGTATAGATACAGATTGGGGTCCGCTGAAAGGTTTGGTCATAGGGAAATGAGGAATTTATCATCTGCTTTTATTTTTCAATGAAGTATGAAGTTAGGACAATATGAGAGTTGGTATGGCTATGAACTGGAGGTCTGAGACTAAAGAGAATTGTGAAATAATCACCCCAGAGAGCAGAAATCTAATCTGATAAAGACAAGGAGTAAAATGGTTGGACAGTGCCATTTGTATGCTGAATTTAAAGTGAGAACTGTCTGTGTGGCAAGGACTTTCTTGAAATTGCAGTCAACTGCTCAGGCTCCAGTCCAGAGAAGGCGGGGAGCTGGACCTAACCAGAGTTTGCTTTCCCCCCAGGCAATTCTAACAGAGGAGAAAAGTCAGGGGTCTATACCGTAGACTCTACTCAGGAGGAGGACATGGCAGGAGGGATCGATCAACAGAGAAGCATTCAAGTCAGTAAGTTGGAGGTCCTGCTGGGGTTGAAAATGTTAGAGTGGGGGGCACCAGAAAAAATGACCTGCTGGAAGGGAGCTAGGTAGCGAATGGGAAGGATGATTTAGCAGGTGGTGAAGACATTGAGAAACTGAGAGGTCAATGTGGAATGGATCACCTACTTGGATGTTGAAATTACTCAGCATATAAAAAACAACAGAAAAAAGAAAAACATTAAAAAAAATTATGGAGAAAAAAGCAGTGCTCCAGGGGTCACTATCTTCAACAAGGAGGGGAAGTTGTGGGGAGACTGGTAGGTGACAAGAAGGGACAGCTGATGACAAAGCTTGCTGGTATGTACATCAAAGGAGCTGGAGGATTAGAAGGAAGATATTAGAAAGAGTCTGGCAGGTCCACAAGGGGTGTGTGATATATGGGACTGGGAGGAAAGAAGTCTCCATTCAAGAGAAACCAAGTGAAATCAGTGTTCTTAGGAGAAAGCCAGGCTGTAATGGCAGGAAGAAGGCGACACAGCACGTCATGAGTCAAGTCAGTGGAACACGACTGAGCTTTTATAAAATCAAAAAAGAATGCATATAAAAGAAGAGAAAATATAAGTGTATCTGTTTTATAAAATTAATTTTTGTTTACTTTGTGTGAGTACGTGACTATGTGTGTATGAGTGTGTACTGGATACACACAAAATGCATTCCTTACTAGGCTGGAGTAGAAAGTTTGAAAACCACAGCATTGGGTGACTAGAATCCTGTGAGGATAAGAATCCCTATGGTGACAATGGCCTGGGTGGCTTTAAATAAGGAGGAAAGTGAGACATGATGGGATGAATGCCATTGATCCTGTCAGGGAAACTGAGTCCTAAAGGCTCCGTTTTCTGTTTTAGGGGGAATGAGGTTGGTGTAGATTTGCTTAGTCCAAGAAATTTTCATGAAGAGAAGGTGATTTCAAGAACTGGACATTTCCTTGGCCTTGGCAATACAGAATCCTCAAGAAATGCTCGACTCAATTTCATTATGATTGAGCAAGGAGATAATATCCAGCACTAACAGCTGCATAGATGCACTAGTTCCCAAATTATCTGTGATATGAAAAGAAACATATTTGGTCTTTGTCCCTGGTTCCTGACACAGAGCACCTAAAACACTCGGAATTTAATGGGTGACAGGAATGTCTTCTGTTATTCATAATAACCTGCTTTTGATCACACCTGAGTTTATGCTAATGGAGTGACAGGGTGGGACTTTGAGATAGCCTCAAGGTGGGGCCAGTCGCCAGAAAGATCAAGCAATCAGAGGGTCGGAACTTCCAGCCCCGCCCACCAACCTCCAGGAAGGGTTGAGGGCTGGAGATGAAGCTCTATAAAAACTCTTAGACAACAAGATTTGATGGGCTTCCGGTTGCTGAACACGTGGAGGTGGCTGGGGGGTGCCTTACCTGGAGAGGTCACAGAAGCTCCACGCCCCTTCCCACATGTGCAATGCATCCCTTCTATCTGGCTATCCATCTGTATCCTTTGTATTATCCTTTAAAATAAACCAGTAAGTGTGTTTCCCCGAGTTCTGTGAACTGTCCTAGCAAATGAATCCAACCTGAGATGGGCCTTCTGGGAACTCCTATTTATAGCCAGTCAGTCAGAAGCACAGGTCATGACCTGGAACTTTAGATTGGCATCAGAAGTCAGGGGGCAGTCTTGTGGGACTGAGCCCTGCACCTGTGGGGTCAAATGCTATTTCCAGGTAGACAGTGTCAGAATTCAACTGAATTACAGGACACCTAGTTGGTGTCCGCCAGAGAATTGCTTGGTATATGTAGGACCCTCTCTTCCCCCACATTGGTATTCTATGTGAGTGGAGAGAAACAGAGCATCGTTTTCCTCTCACTAACCATTTTCCCGGTCTATTAAAGTCAAGATTTAGTTTACGCTAATTTTGTACGGGCTAGTTAGGTATTTTAGCTCTGCTAGTTAGAACTCACTGTAAGGAGATCATGACCATGAATTCAATCCCCATAAATGAAAAGATTTTTTAAAATGACAGAACTCTGTGGCTTGGCCTGAAACTCTTAAGCCACAATGATCACAGCTCACCACTGGGCCATGGTGACAAAGAAGACCAGTCAGGACTCGTAGATGATTCAGGGCAAATCCATCTCCAATAATGAAGTTAAAGAAATAGCATTACCTTTGCATATGAAAGGCAGACATTATGGAATTTCCTTTTCTTTTTTAAGTAAAGATAATAATCCCATTAGTGATGCTTAAAAGTTCCCAAAGGAAATATTGTACAAGACAGAAAATCCAATGAAAAGACTGGTTTCTGTCCCTTCCACTGGAGGCATTCATCACTGTAAATAATAATTCACACATAGGTGGTCTCTCCAGACTCCATGAGGGGCATATAGCATTTCCTTAGGTTTTCGTGACCACACTCAGAGACAGGCTTCACAGATGAACACAGTAGGACTGGTTCTTCCTCATTCGGCCAGTCAATATGACTGTTGCATGTCTCATGTCATAGTCACGTGTGAGGCATCCTTTTGGGTGATGGGATACCTGCCCTCTGGAGCTGGGGCTTGCCTCAGGCTGCCCAGAGAGGACACGCTCGTCACACTCAGCCCCACTTGTGACCCCAGTGTAGCACTTCTACCCCTGGGCTGCCTGTCCTTGCCAGGAAAGTGGCAACCAACCTGGGATTGCTTCTCTGACTTACACGGTGTGTTTCCCTCTAAGAAGATGTGAGAGAAAAATGCATTTCTCTTTCTCGTAAACCCCCAAGGAAAGGGATTATAAGTTAAAACCCTCATTTTGCAAAGTTTAGAAGTCACTTTTCTATGGTGAGAAAATAGGAAAGTTGAAACTCAAATGCTTTCTTGCTTTGGGACTATTGTTCTAATCAGTTTAATTTGGACTAAATTTGTATATATTATGATATTTATGTGCATTTCGGGCACTTTACAATTCTTCTGTTTTTCCACGGCTTTGGTCCCAGACCACTTGCAAACCATCAACTGCTGACAACAGTGCAGACAAAGGCCACTGCAAAGACACAGGGAAGCAAGAGACAGAAAAAGGCAGAGGACTCAGATCCCACGAGTTTCAGAGAGACTCAGATCCCTCGATTTGCTATAATATCCTAAAGCAAGAATGTTTTGAGCAACAGCGTTAAATAGTGACTGTTAAACAAGCACCCCAGAGCTGAGCAGCCTGCCAAATTGGAGAACTGTGACTTGCGGTTTTGCAGCTAAGCTGGGCAGACCCGGGAGAGTGTTGGACGTGTGCTAATTCAGTTACATTTCGGCCTTTTTCTTCATTTGTGCTTAGTTAGTACAAACTGCTCCGAAGGAACTAAGGTTCATGAAGGTTTTTCATCCAGGGGGAGGGAGGATGAAGAGGGAGCCTAACGGGGAATTGTTCAAGCGATGTCTCTGTTCAGTGTGTCAAATACATTCTTGAGGCAGGTGCTCGAATTCACAGGCTCTTTAGAGAATTTAGCAGCCCCAGGAATATATTGGTTAAGAAGAAGAAAGGAGGGGCAGGGGGAAACACACATCAGCTGCTAGGAGGGAAAAAGCTAATCGTAGAAACTTCTCTGCCAGAGAGAGGTGCAGCTGTCAGAGCAGTAAGGTAAACGAGTCTCAGACTGAAATGGACTTTGCAGTGGAACTGTGTGCTCTGATAAATAGGGGAGGTTGAACTCCAGCACCATCCCGCTCTTCCTGGTAATGCCCCATTTGGGCGCTGACTGGGTGGTCTTAAGCCCACTGCCACCCTGGCTAACATCGGCCACACCAATCAAGGCCCCGCAGCTGAGACCCTGCGTGACCTGTTTCAGGAGGCTTTTTCAAACTCCGATTCACTCATTTGTGTGGGATGCTTTTTTCGCTACTTTATTTATGGGATTACATAAATGAGCCATTAAAAATGTAAATCTTCAGAACAGTGGAATAATACAGATTTAAACAATAAGCTCAGGGCGGTAATGTACAGAAACCCCCTGCACCAGGGCTATATCTCCCCATCGTGACTATGGCAACAATGGAGGGTTAAGGAAAGGACAGAGGGGAGAGAAATAAAACATCCCCGCATTGTAGCAGTCATTGGCACCAGAGAAAGATTAGGGTGTTTTTTTTTTTAAAGGAGTATTAGAACAATAACGAAGATGTGCCATTATAATCAACAAAGGAGTGGGGGCGTCCCACACAGTGCGGGTGTCAGGACAATCAAACAGGCCGCAGATCTGAGAGGTTTATCCCACCTCGTGGCAAAATATTTAACCCTTTTGTGGCTTTTGCAGAAGCAAAAAAAGAGAAAGAAAAGGGATGAGTTGAGGATAAAATCACTCCCATTTCCTCGTCTAGTTGTGATAGTGTTAGGGTTAAATCTATTTTTTAATACTCTCTGTTTCTGTGTATGAATTCTGTGGGTTCCTTCCCTCTGGGTAGTAAGTCAGCCTGGGAAAATGCTGCTACGTTTCTGCACCAGGCAGCTCGCCGTGGGTGGGACGTGGTGGCCGAGGCAGGAGAGGGGAAGCCCTGAGCCTGGCCCTGGAGGTCCCCTTCTTGTGCTGAGCTGGCCATGGCTCAGACCGTGAGCACTGGGAAGGGTCATAAATTTAGGAGAAGAAGGCCACATTGAGCCAACGTAGCACGGACTGGCAGAAAAAGACCCAGCTGAGGTGGGTAATGCGGCCACACGTAAAATAAATCAGTCACAAAAATGCTGTGTGATTCCACTTACACGTGGAGCCTAGAGCAGTCAAATACATAGAGACAGAAGTAGAACGATGGCTGCTAGGGGCTGGGGGAGAGGAGAATGGTGAGTGTGTGTGTAATGGGCACAGAGTTTCAGTTTTGCAAGATGAAAAGAGATCCTGAGATAGGTGGTGGTGACGTTTGCAAAACAATGTGAATGTACTTAATGCCACTGAACTGTACACTTAAAAATGGCTAAAATGGTACATCTTATGTGATGTGTACTTTGTCACAATTTTTAACCAGTGAATAATTTTTTTAAAAGAGGCATGCCCGTAGTAGTGATCACTAGAAGAATTGTGCTACTGTTGGTAACGCTTTAGGCCTCAGTCCCTTGTAAGAAGAGATTCGGGAAGTTGGGAGTCTTTACCCAAAGTCACAATAAGAGGTCAGTGTCTTGCCTTTGCTCAGGTAAGAGGAGTGGGCACCTCAGGACTGCAGACTTATACTTAGCAGAGGAAGCCTTTGTACGAGTGGCTCTGATATGGATCCTGATGCATAAGGTGCGTGGAAGCAGGGCTGCTCTGACTGCGTCAGACTGCCCACTCACCCTTCCCTCAGCAAGGGCTCCCCCAAACTGGCGGGCCTCTGTGGACTCCTATGTGAAAAATCCCTGCTCTCTGCTAAGGTCCCACGCCCACCTTGGCCATGACCATCATGAAGCTCTGACACCTAGAGTGTCACTGTACTGGGGATGGTGCCAAGGGGGCCATGCAGCATGGTGGGGTCTGCATGCCTGGTGAGCTGCCTGCGGCTACTGTTCCAGTAGCTCCCCAGAAGAGACGGTTGGACCCTGGCAGGGCGGGTGGCCTCAGAAAGAATAGACTTGGCTGTGGGCCCAGGTGAGACTCTCTCACCCCTGATGCCCAGACCCCCTGTCGGCAGGCAGGGCAATGAGTCTTTGCACACCACTTCCACTTAGAGTGACCTCATTAGTACCCCCAGCCTGGGAAGTCCTGGTGGAGATCCAGTGGGGCGGCGGCTCTGGGTTCTGGGTCTCCGAGGCAGTCTTTCTCTTGGAGCTGTTTGTCATGTTACCTCTCTGGCTTTATACCCCAGCCCCCAAATTCACTCTCTGCATCCACCTTCCTCATTTGCTTCTTCCCCCACCACATTCCTGGAAATTTCCAGCTCCTGTCCCAAAGAAGTGGCTTCAAGCTCTGCAGGTAGGGTATAATCACTTGCTTCCCAATGCTAACTCATACCAGGGAGAAAAAGCCCAGTTCACGGCTCTTTTGGGAAATTGTGGGGAGGAAAGGCACAAACTGAACGAGCTCTCCCAAGCAAGTCACCAGGGCTTCTGATCACAGGGTTCTTAGAGCCCCAATCCCTGACTTCTTTTACCACTATTGTCAGTTTGGATATGGTAGTCCCCATCTGCAGGGAATACCCTCTAATGCACCCAGTGGATGCCTCAAGCCGTGGATAGTACTGAACCCTATACGTACTGTGTTTTTTCCTATACATACCATGACAAATTTAATGCCTTTTCCACATTAACTAAGCACTTGCCACACACTGTGGCCTAACTTTTGCAGTTTGAGGTGTGACAGCAAAACTAGCACAAATTTCTTTTTCCTTCTTCACAATTTCGTGCACAGAACATTCATTCTTACTGTAGATCTTAGCAACCTCGGCATATGATTTTTTTTTTTTTTTTCCTTCTTAAGTAGAGAACATTCACCTTTTCACTTAAAGGAAGCACTTTACGGCTTCTCTTCGGCACATCCCAATTACCAGCATCACTGCTCTTGTGCTTTGGAGCCATTATGAAGTAAAAGGAGGGTGACTTGAACACAGGCACTGCGATACCGCGACAGTGATCTGATCACCTAGCCAGCTACTAAGTGACTGACTGGTGGGAGCATCTACAGCGTGGACTCGCTGGACAAAGGGACGATTCACATCCCCAGCGGGACGCAGCAGGTCTGTGCAAGATTTCTCTTGCTACTCAGAACGCATGAGATTTCAAACTTACGAATTGTTCCTTTCTGGAATTTTCCATGTAATATTTTCAGACCATGGTTGACCACAAGTAACTGAAACTGGAAAACAAAAGCAGATAAGGGGGGACTACCATATACTCTTCCATATTTACAATGCAAAACATATACCTGTAGGCAAGGTGGTTGCTATTCTTAGGTGACGATGGAACCCTACTTTATGTACAATTCTGTAACTGGCTTGGATGTACAGACGGTCATCCTCACCGCTACCAAAGTTCACATTTATGAAGCAATCCTGTGAAACTCTGCTTTGCATATGTCATCTCTTTTTATCTTTACAGTGGCCCCTTGAAGTCGGTGCTATTACTGTCCCCATTTTCCACAGGACACTGAAGACCATACAAACTCTACAACTCCTAAGGGCTATGTCTCCTCTCTACGCGCTGTCTCTCCCCAGTTAGTGCTTAGCTCTGGGTTAGGCGTTGTACATGCTTAGGAATAATTGTTTTCCTGGTATAGCCCGTCCATTTACCTGAGTCTTCTTGTACGTCTCTCCGTATTTCTTTTTTATTTCAGGAATTTAAATTACAAAAGTGATGGATGCTCACTGTCACAATTCAAACAAGGCACAGAAGTGCTAAAGTAAAATCAATAACCTCACTACGTCCCCTTTTAACCCCTATTGTCAATTTGGAGCATATTCTCCCATATTTTACTATACAAATACATGTACCTGTAGACAAGGTTGTTTGTTATTCTTAGATGAAAATGGAATCCATCTCCATCAATAGTTCTGTAATTTCAGTTTTTCACTTAAGTAATGTATCACGTGGACATCCCCCAAAGTCAATTCATATAATATCTCCTTCACTCTTTTGAACGGCGGCAAATATCACATAGTCTGAGTGAAGCGTGATGTGTCCCATGGTAACCAGCACACTTCAGACTGTTTCCCTTTGTGCCATTACAAGCCATGACACACCCTGTACTTTTATTTCTGACAAATACATTTCTAGAAGTGGGATTTCTGTTTCAGAAGTCAACCCATTTTAAACCTTACTAAATGTTTAATAAATATTGACAGCTTACTCTTCAAAAAGGATGGAGCAATTTATGATCTGATCCTGGAAAGAATACTTGTCCCTGCACCACTGCCAGCTCTGTCTATATGTTATCATTCTCCTACATTTTTGATAAATTAATGGGCAAAACGAATCTTACTATTGCTTTAATTTGCATTTCCCTGACCACTATGAGAGGAGCAGCTTTTTATGTAAAGAACTGTGGCCCCCACCTCTCACCCCTGACCATTGGGTCTCACTAGATGTGTAAAGGCTGTGCTCTGTGGGCCAAGCTCAGAGCAGAAACAAAGGGACATCTAGGAATCATCTGCAAATGTGAAAATGAATTTCTATCATTTTCCCCTTCCCAGCCCTCCAGCAGGGAGAGGTGATGACGACCCTCTACAAGAGCTTCTCAACCTTTGCTACATGAGGAATCATCCGGACAGCATTAAAAAATACTGAGCCTCCCGAGGTTCTGTTTGATTGGCTTGGGGTACAACTGGGTATCAGGCATTGGTGAAAGCTCCACCAGGTGATTTTAATGTGCTTCTAGGATTGGGAATCGCTGCTCTCAAGATAATGTGGATGAGTAAGAATTGTCAAATCCATAGAGTCCTTTTATCTTAGATGTCATAGCCGCTGGCCTATCACAGTTTAAGACAATTAGTAACAGAAGCAGAGAGGTAGAGGGGGAAAGCACATATTTTTCCAATTCCAATAGTAAGTGGAGAGATGTTAGATGATGCCTTTCTAGCAAAGCAGGCACTGTGAGTGGCAGAAGTACCTGGGCGAGCACCTGTTAATGTCCAGAGACAAATCTCAGTGCGGATATAAGAGGTGGCGATATGGCCACTGGAAGGATCTAGAGAGTTTGAAATGATGGTTGTTGCTGGATGCATTCCCTTGCTCATTCAACAACTATTTGTTGAGTGACGACTGTCTTCTTGGTGATTTGCTCAGCCCTGGAGATACGGTAGAGAACCAGACAGACAAGCATCCTTCGTGGAGCTTACATTCCAGCAAGAGACACAGAGATCACACAAAGCAGTCACCCAAGCCATTATCTAAATTACAGTGTCCACTGATATTGGCTTTATATTCCAAGCAATGGGCTTCAAATGTTGCTTACTTACTCAAAATCCTCCCCCCAAAATTTAAAAAATTATGTATTCCCTCATTTATTTGTAAGTCAACATCCAAAAGTTTACGTCAAAGGTTTAAGTATGGGGCCGAGCCCGTGGCGCACTCGGGAGAGTGCGGCGCTGGGAGCGCAGTGAGGCTCCCGCCGCGGGTTCGGATCCTATATAGGAATGGCCAGTGCACTCACTGGCTGAGTGCCGGTCACGATAAAGACAAAAAAAAAAAAAAAAAAGTTTAAGTATGGAGTTAAAATGGGTATACTTTCCAGAGTGTGGTAAATATTGACATTTTAAACTAAAATTCTTAAATCACGCTTTTATATAGATATCCAATGGAAAATAGTCACCATAATTATTTGATACATAATTTCTCACATTTAAAAAATTTCTGAACAAATTCTCCTTTGTGGGCCGGCCCGTTGCTCACTCGGGAGAGTGTGGTGCTGATAACACCAAGGCTGCAGGTTCGGATCCCATATAGGGATGGCCGGCTAGCTCACTGGGTGAGCGTGGTGCTGACAACACCAAGTCAAGGGTTAAGATCCTCTTACTGGTCATCTTTAAAAAAAAAAAAAAATTCTCCTTTGTAGTTGGAAATCTTATACTGTTTCCTTTTCTCTTTGAAATTACATTTCTACTTCACTTCACCTATCATAATTTTCTTCAATAAAAATGTGTTTAAAGCATAATAAATAAATAAATAAATAAATAAATAAATAAATAAATAAACAAACAAACAAACAAACAAATAAATAAATAGATTGCAGCATCCATAATTGTTGTGACGGGTGCTCTGCAAGTGTGTCATGGGGTCCGTGTCTGCACTTCTCCAGGTTCCTGTCCAGTCTCCAGCCCATGACCTCAATCCATCCTGAACAGAGTAGGATTTGTTCAGTGACACTGAATTCACAGGGTTGAATTCTTGTTCTTTCCTGAAGTGAATTTACACATTAAGAATTAGGCTCGGGCCGGCCCGTGGCTCACTCGGGAGAGTGTGGTGCTGATAACACCAAGGCCACGGGTTCGGATCGCATGTAGGGATGGCCGGTTTGCTCACTGGGTGAGCGTGGTGCTGACAACACCAGGACAAGGGTTAAGATCCCCTTACCGGTCATCTTTACAAAAAATAAAAAAATAAAGAATTAGGCTCAAATAGGTTGATTTTTTATTGCTTCACCAGTTCTTAAGGTGACATGAATAATGTGTAGAAGTGATGTCTTTTGCCAAAGTCCTGCAGGTATGGCTGGGCAACCCAAGTGACTTTGAACTAACAAAAGCAACCAAAAAACAACAAACTCGCAAATTGGGAATAATATTGCTTACTCTAAATACACTGGTAATAAAGAGGCTCTTGGTGAGAAATGAGGGGTGTGTGTGTATGTGTGTGTGTGTGTGTGTGTGTGCACGTGGGTGTGTTAGCATGGGGAGAGAGGAGCAGAGGTATACTGAGGACTGCTGACAGGGAGGGAGGCATTAGCTGGAAAGGAAAGGCTGGGGAAGGGGAGAGAAGCCCACCCACTCCCCACTCCGAACCGCTCCTCCCCTCGCACCTGCCTGCTGGCTTGGGCACTACTGAGTCCCACTGTTCCAGAGGCTTCCCCAGAGCCTCAGAAACATGGTCCTTCCCAAGGCTCTTCCTCACAGCCTTTGTGATTGAGGACCAACATTTTCGTTTTCTAAATGTGTTTTTACATGTTGAGAGAAATGGAAACTTCCAGATAATGAAAATTATCCTTTTAGGCTCTTTCTAGTTTCAGATTAAGGGAGCAGGTTTAAATGACATTGAATTCATAGGGTCAAATTCTTGTTAGTGAAATGTATTTACAAACTGAGGAATAGGCTCAACTAGGCTGATTTCTTATTGTTTCTCCAATTCTCAAGCTGGGAGAGAAGGCTTTTGGTGATATGATATTGAAAATGTGGAAGTGACATCTCCTACCAGAGTTGAGTGGTCTGTGGATGACAGTGATGGTGGGGGGAGGGGAGCTATCAGTGGAGCTGCTATTCACGCACCACCATCACACTGCATTTATTGGTGAACGTGGTCACTAAATGTCGATTATTTTTCTTTTTCTTTTTTTTTTTTCTTTTGAGTGGCTGGCCGGTTTGGGGATCCGAACCCTTGACCTTGGTGTTATCACACCGCACTCTAACCAACTGCAGTCACCGGCCCCAGCTCCTCGATTACTTTTCTTAATACTAGCAATATTGTGACATATAGAGTGTTCTGAAAGGACTGCCATTTGGTTTTTGTGCCAAACTGGGCATCTCCACCTGGGTAATGCCCTGCACTTTCGTTCATTTTTCTGGGCCCCGAGCACTTGGCAGGCAAAACAGGAACGCAAAGCTGCAGCTTTTTAATGACTTTAGCAGGAGGGCTCTTCCCTGGATTTCTCTGCCCCCTTCCCATCGAGTAACTTGGGTAGATGTTTTAAATTGTTTATCCAAAAATGAATAAACAAAACCTGGTGACCACATTGCCTCTTTTTTCACTCTCTCTGACTATTTCGATGCAATAAGCATTTTTAAAGTTACCATCAATTCATCTTCTATATTTTGCCTTCTAAAAAAAAAAGAACCAAAGCCCACTAACTAGTTTAAAAGAGATGAAACAAACAAAGCAGGCTTTTTCCTCCTCATGAACTGTGTATATAATTACTTGAATAAAGTTGAATTTCACCCATATGCTGAGGAAGGGAATAAAAAAAAAAAAGCGGCAAAAATAACTACTGTGAATTCAAACTGCAAATGAATGGAGTCGGCCTCATTCATAAATGTCATATGAAGCTTTGGTTAAAAAGGCAAGTCTGTCATTCCAGGGACAGCAGCTGTTGTTATGTTGAACAAAATGGATACAAATGGGTATTATTTTAAAGTGAAATGCTTAATTTCAGGCCTTACAAGCACACTGTCCTCTGTATAGCCCTGTGTCACACGAGCCATGATCTCCAGTAGAGGGCTTGATTGCACAGGAAATCAAGCTCCCAGGCTGCGGCTGACCGGACCAGCAAACACACTGGCAATGTTTGAGTTACTATGGCAATCACAAAATAGGAAGGCCTTTTCTTCTTTTCCCCATCTCTGCGTGCAGCCGCAGCCTGCTCCTGAATAGGCCACATCTGCAAAAAGTTTTAACACGGTACTCAGATAAAGAAAAGGATCCCCAAAATGGGCACTGACCCGTCTCAAAAAATGTTGCAAATTTTACATACAAGAATTGGGGAGCTGGGCCACTTTGCACAGGTTATGTCATAATGCAAACACAAAGGGATAAAAGCACAGGGAGGCTTTGGCTGTCAGATATTGAGGAGGGGAACAGCAGAAGTAAATGACAGCTTAAATGCAGATGTAAGGAGAAAAGTCAAAGATGGGTGACAGAAAGTTACTGGTCAATGAATAAGGGAGAAATTTCAAACACAAAAAAACAGACAAAAGGGTAAAATACAATAAAATCTATCTATAGAGATTTACTGAGAAAACCCCCAAAGCATATTTAGCAAATCTTAGAACTATGAAACCCTGTGAAACCAACACATGGCTCTTTAGATGGGGCCTCTGTAGACTTTTTGCATCCCACCACTGTTTCCACGCAACTCACGGATGGGCCAGGGGTGTTTCCCAACAATGGCAGAGCCCCCTTGGGAACTGATATTTTAGATGCAGCTTGAAAAAATGGATGTTTGCTGATAAAAAAAAAAAATGCAAAAAGACATACAGATGGTCCTTAGAGACTGGTTCATGCTAATTCCTTGAAAAGTCCCCCCTCCCCTGCCCCCATTCTGTCCCCACACACGTCTTTAAAATTTGGCACTTAGATTTTTTTGAGTCTGCTCATTTCTCCGGTCCAAAAGGTGATCTGGCAGTTTTCTGGAATGGAGCTGGCTGCCCATGCCCTTGGCACGAAGGCAACCATCTTTAGGGTGCAGAAGGACACGGCTTGGAGCGATCAGGCATCCCTTTCGAAAAATCCAAGTATCAAGAAGAAGCAAAACTACTGAAATTAATCTTCACTTCTTTTAACGTAAAGAGCTATTCAGGGCGTGAAAGCAGTTGGAAAAGCCTTGGGTGGGTAGCGGACTGAAAAGTCACCGTTTGCAAGAGTTGAAACTCAGAGGGGAAGAATACTTTTAAATAGCATGAACTCACCACAAAAAGTCGCAGTGCTGAAAGGCATCCAGAGTCCAGTAAAACTGACACTACATTTCACATTCATTGACTCTTGTTCTTTTGGGGGAGTTTTCGTATGAAGAGAAAGGGACAATGGAAGACAATAGAGCTACCTTATCAAAGTTCTTTCATGCAGCTATTTCAAATACTTTTAACTGCTTGTCAATGGGTCTCGCAAGTCTCTGAGATTCTAAACGTTCTGTCACGTTTGTGTACTAACCACTTAAAGTTCTGCTAAAGCTTTGTGACCTGGACTGCCTCCCCTTTATGTGGGTCAAAATGCAAGGCGAATCCATTGTGTTAACCAGCCTTCATTAAATTCATTGATTTGACCTGTATTTTAAAGACCAAAAGTCAAATGGAATGGGAAGTTAAAGTTCCCATACAAAATCTTCCCTTGGGCACTTTTCAACTTGCTCGAACTATCTGGCACGTAGGCAAAGAACATTTTGGGGCTGTTTGAAGTCTGACTGGCAGCTAGAAAAGCATTTTTGCCTACACATATTTTTGGAGAAAAGTTTGGGTTTGTTTTTAATTTTATGAAACAAATGCCAAGGTTGAAAGAAGGCTATTGTCTTGAATTTGACTTTCTTCTTAAAGAGGTAGTTTTGCCCACCTTCTGCAGCAGCCTTGCCAAGCTACGGCCAAGGTTGGACCCGTTGCTCTACATACAGGCATCTGTTCTTGCTCAGAACTCCCTGACAGTGAATTGTCTTTTTTTAGTCAATATACACTTTTGGGTTTGAAGTGAATTTAAGTTTTCTTTTGGACCTATTGAGGAACGTCAGCATTTAAAAGCCCTACCTTTTTCTTGTGAGTACAATCAGCCCTCTGTATCCGTGGATTCAACCAACTGCAGATAAAAATATTTTTAAAAAACCTTGTGTCTGTACTGAACATGTACAGACTTTTTTTCTTCTTATATTCCCTAAACAATACAGTATCACAACTATTTACATAGTATTTACATTGCATTAGGCATTATGAGTAATCTAGAGGTGACTTAAAGTGTTCGAGAGGATGTGCGTAGGTAATATGCAAATCCTACACATTTTACATCAGGGACTTGAGCATCCACGGATTTTGGTATTCACAGTGGTCCTGGGACCAGTCCCCCACTGACACCAAGGGACAAGTGTATTTTTATGGCAAAAATGGTCACAAACAGTGCTCATTTAAAGTGTTGGTGGTAGGAGGGGACAAGAGAAAAGGAGAAATTGTCAATAAAAAGCCAGAAAAGTGCCCTTCAACTACAAAGCAACCTTAGCCTACTGTTTGTTTCTCTCATTTTTATCCCTGCTCATTCTCCCATTTTGTCCAATGAAAAAGAGTAGAAAAAGCATCCATCCGCTTCGTTGTAGAAAGAGCACAAGTGAAACTATTGACACCACTTACTAGATACCCAAATTCTGAAGATTTAAAAAAATAATTCTATCAACACACCTGGGCCAGGGGAGCATATGCTTTATCTTCCAGCGAGATGCGGTTGAGGAGTCTGAAGCTGGTGGAAAGGCAGGACTGAGTGAACACTTCAAGGTGTTACGTCAGACTGAGGAGGATGTGGGTAATATACAGGTAGAAACCGCCAAACTCCAGGGACAGAGTTCTTGAGAGTCACGGAGAAATATCTCTTTGATGAGAAAGCTCATTTCTAATGGTTGCTAGCTACTACGACAGGACAATAATACAGCGTAATTGTTGAGGGAAATATTGTTACCCTCATCTTATTTATTTTTTATTTTTTTATCTCACCACTATACTAATGAGGAATATCCTCCTTTTATAAATGAGAAAATTGAGACTCAAAGATCAAGTAACTTTCCAAGGTCACACAGCAAATGGATAACAGAATAGAACCTGGATCTGGGTGACCACAAAGCCCACTCTCTGAGGGAAACTTTATGTAAGTTGTTTCTAGTTATCAGTTCCTAGGAATCTGAATTTGGCTGAGAGGTATGAAAGAACACATTGAATTAAGTATGGGTAAGTGTGCACTGGGGATTATTGCTATAAGATACAAGATATTCTCCTGTGGCTATCTTTTAGAACAGAAAAAAGTGTATCTCTTGGGAAAGATTTAAATAGGACAAGTCCATGAAGGTTGGCCAAGAAAGTGACTTGTTAACTCACTTAACGACGGGGTGCGAACGTCATGGAGTGCACTTACACGCACCTGGATGGTGTAGCTACTGCACACCTAGGTTACTGCTCTGACCGCTGTCGCAGATGTGGTCCATCGTTGACCGAAATGTCACTATGTGGCACAAGACTGTGTTAAGCTCCTTCTTGATGCTGTCCCCAGGGTACGTTCTCCAAGAGTAGGGCAAGGGGTGGTAAGATGAGCCAGGAGGGGAGTGACCACAGCCACCATTCCGTGTCACCTGGTCCTGTCTTTTAAGTGCTGCTACCTAGGGATGGTGGCCCTTCATTCCCTGTTGGGACAAAACCTGTATTGTTGACTCTGATGGTTAACATCTCTGAAAAATTATTACATTTATTTATTTTTTTCACAGACCATTATTTTTCCTGGAACAGAGTTTTGAATTCAATATCTGACTTTTAGAGATGAAGAAACTCGAGCTCAGAGACCTTCAGGTCTTAGTTTACTGTCCTCCATACTAGACATATCACCATGTGTTAAAAAGGCAATTTCTTTCCTTCCTGCAGTTGAACTATAATGCAGAAGAAATCTTTGGATATGTTATCATATTTTAATTAATTATTCATTCAAAAAATATTGATTATCAATTCCAGAAGCCCAGTGGGGCTCTCTCCTCTTCAGTTCCAGAGGGGTTGGGATCACTCCCCAGAACCGAGGGGGCCACCACCCTGCCAGACCCCAAAGGCAGGGCCACCCCAGTGGGCCTGGAGGACAGAGCATGGAACCAAAGAGAATTATTCTCGAGCTTTAACATCTACTGGAATATGCCCTGCTAGGTTATGGACTTATTTGGGACCTGTGACCCCTTTCTTCCTACTGATTTCTCCCTTTTGGAATGGGAATGTCTTTCCTACGGGTGTCCTGCCACTGTATTTTGGAAGTGGATAACTTGTCTGGTTTCACAGGTTCGCACCTGGAGAGGAACTTTACCTCAGATTGAATCATAATTCAAATCTCACCTATACCTGATTTAGTATTTGGATGAGATACTGTACTTATAATTAATGCTAGAATGAATTGACTTTTGGGACTATTGGGGCTGGGTGAATGTATCTTGTCTGTGAGAAGGACATGAATTTTGGAGTAGACAGAAGATGGAATGTTATGGGCTGAATTGTGTCCCCCCTAAAAAAAATTCAAATGAAGTCCTAGCCCCAAGTATCTCAGAATGTGACTGTATTTAGAGATAGGGTCTTAAAAGAAGTAATTAAGTTAAAATTAGGTTATTAGGGTGGGTCCTAATCCAATATGATTTGTGTCCTTATAAGAAGAGGAAATTTGGACACAGACATGCTCAGAGGGAAGACCATGTAAAGATAGAGAAGGTGATCATATGAGCTCAGAGAGAGACTTCCTTTGATGTTGGACTTCTGGCCTCCAGAACTGTAAGAAAATAATTTCTGTTGTTTAAGTCACCCACTGTGTGATACTTTGTGGTTATGGCAGCCTTATCAGACTAATACACGATGGTTCCAATGTTGGAAGCCAACATTAGTTTTTGGTTTTGTTATTTTTATTGTTTTGCCTGCTATAAAACACTGCAGACTCATATTGAGGACCTAAAACCCTAAGAATTTTTTTATATGATGTGTTCATGTTGAATAACATGAGCTTTTGTCTGGCCTTTGGCCCTGGTTCTTGAAAGATAACCTCTAAATCCTGGAAATTTCTTGAGTGGCAGAAGTGTCTTTGTTATTAGTGGTGTCTCTTCACCATACCTGACTTTATGATCAGGATGGGGACTGCTCACACCAAAAAAAACAACCAGGTGATTAGAAGATGCTTGGGCCTTTTGCCAGTCTGACCTCCTGGGATGGGTGGAGGACTGGAGGTTGAATTCAGTCACAAGGCCAATGAATTTAATCAATTATGCCTATTTACCAAAACCCTGGTGAAAACTCTGAACACCATAAAATCAGTGGACACTGAGGCTCAGGTGAGCTTCCTGGTTGGTAAACACACTGATGTGCCAGGAGGGTGACACAGCCTAACTCCACAGGGATAGGGCACAGACCTGAACACAGGTCCTGTGTTCAGGACCCTCTCAGACCTCACCCTATATGTGTGTTCATCTGGCTGGTCATCATTTGTTATCTTTTATAATAAAACTGTAATTGTACAAATAGTACTTTCCTGAATTCTTTGAATCATTCTAATGAATTATCGAACCTGAGAGGATCATGAGAATCCCTGAATTTTCAGCCAGATGGTCAGTTGGGTGTCCTGGGGACCCCCAGACTTTCAGCTGGTGTCTGAAGTGGGGACAGTCTTATTGGGGGCTGTGCCCTTAATTTGTAGAGCCTGCACAATTCTGGTTAGTGCCAGAATTTCATTGCAGTACTGCAGCTTGCAAGTCAGGATATCCCCAACCAGTTCTCATGTGGCTAATTTTTTAAAAAAATACTGTTTATTTAATTCTGATCATTAAGTTACACATATCTTTTGTAGAAAATAGTGTTAATATAGAAAACTATTGCAGGGAAAATAAAAATTAGCCATAACCCCATAAGGCTGAGAGAACTGCTATTAAAATTTGCCATATTTGAACCCTGTCATCTAATTATCCATCTACCTAACAAAATTGTAATCATATTATATCTTGGATTTGTAAAGTGTGATTTTTCACTCAATATTATATCATGTTTTCCCACATTATTAAAAATTCATTAAAAATTACATATTTAATGGTTGCATAATTTTCTACTCCAAATATGTGTCATTACATATATATATATATAATGATTCATATGGAATGTGAGAAAATATTTACAAATCATATATCTGATAAGAAACTTGTGTCCAGAATATATAAAGGACGCCTACAGCTCAACAATAAAAAGACAAATAACCCAATTAAAATATGGGCAAATTATCTGAACAGACATTTCTCCTAAAAAAAGATATACAAATGGCCAATGAGCACATAAAAACATGCTCAGCATCATTAGTCATTAAGGAAATATAAATCAAAACCTCAGTGAGATACCACTGTACACCCACCAGGACAGCTGTAACAATAATAGTAAAAAAACCTGAAAAATAGCAAGTGATGTCAAGGATGTGGAGAAATTGGAACCCTTGTACACTGCTGGTGGGAATGCAAAATAGTACACCTTCTATGGAAAGCACTTCAGCAATTCCTCAAAAAGTTTAATGTATAATTACTATATGATCCAGGAATTCCACTCCTAAGAACTCAAATACATGCATATGCATGAGCAGCATTATTTCACAATAGCCAAAAGGTGGCTATTCTGTCAACAGAAAATGGATAAAACAAAATGTGGCATATACATACAAAAGAATGTGATTTGGCCATAAAAAGCAATGAAGCAGCGATCCATGCTACAATATGGGTGAACCTCGAAAACACTATGCTGAGTGAAAGAAGCCAGACACAAAAGGTTACATAGTGCATGATTCCATTTTTATGAAATATCCAGAATAGGTAAATCCATACAGGCAGAAAGCAGATTGGTGGTTGGCAGGGGCTGGGAGGGAAGGGCAAATGGAAAGTAACTGCTTAATGGATATGGCCTTTCCTTATGGGGAGATGAAAACATTTGGAAACCAGAGAGAGGTGATGGTTGCACAACAGTGTGAATGTACTAATTGTCACTGAATTGTTCTCTACAAAGTGATTAATTTTATGTTATGTGAGTGTCACCTCAATTTAAAAAATAAATAAGGGAGAAGGTAAGAGGGGGAAAAAAAGTCAGTCATGAGAGGAGTGCCATGTCTCCTGGAATGGGTCTGCTTTAGTATCCCTGCTGTGCTCTGTCATTGGCCCAAGCAGCAAATGGGAAGGGCAGCTGGGCCCAAACACAGTGACGGATGGCAGAGTGTGGCAGCTGGGGCCCTTGGTCAATTATGCCACCTGCAGTAGGAGGTCTGCTAGGTACATCTCACAGTTGCCAATTATCTGTCCTGGGTTGCTCCTCCTGAGTTTCCCATGTTGCTCAGTAATTTAGTTTGTGGGCTCTGGCAGCAGCATTGTTGGTCTGAATTGCTGCTCTTCCATTTACCATGTGACATTGGAGAAGTTATTTAATCCCTTTATGCCTCATTTTTCTCATCTGTAAAACAGGATGGAATGAGTTGATACGTGTAAATTACTAAGAGCAGTGTCTGCCACATAGTAAATGATTCTAAGCACTAATATGATAATTTTTGTAAAAACAAAACAAAACTCCTTTTTTTCCAGACATTTATTATTATTTTTAAAAACTTTTATTTTTTTAATTGACAGACAAAAATTACATATATTTATGCTGTATAGTATGATGTTTTGACATACGTATACATTGTGGAATGGCTAAATCAAGCTATTTAATGTATGTATTACATCATATTTTAATTTTTTGTATTGTGATAAGAACACTTAAAATCTACTCTCTTAGCACTTTTCAAATATACAACATAATATTATTAATTACAGTCACCATGTGTAAAAGTTCCTTTGAAATTACTCCTTCTTTTACATGTTTATTATTTTATCTAAACTTCACAATTTTTTTTTTTTTTCGAGTTCCAAAGGAAGGGTAATCTCAGTGTGATTTTGATTAAAATAACATTCAACCAATACATTAATAATTTGAAAAGAATTAATGTTTACAAAATGCATTTTTTTCCAATTCAGTGACATGATGTGTCTTATCATTTGCTCATGTTATTATTTATATCTCTCAATAAAGATTTATACTTTATTATTTTCTGCATAAATCTGACACATTTCTTATTCCTACGTTTAATGTGCATGTGTGAGTGTGTGTTGGGGAGGAAGTTGTTTCTAACATAAAGGATTTTTTTCCATTATATGCTCTAATTAATTTTTTGTTATAAAATGCTATTCTTTTTTATATTTATCTTATATCCTGCCACCTAGGTGAATTATTTTATTAATTTTGATAGTTTTTCAGTTCTTGTATTTTCTAAGTGGAAATTACATTATTTACACATGACTTTGTTGTTTTTACCTACCTAACATTCCTTCCATCCTTATTCTGCTAACAGTATTACTTTTTTTTCCTTTTTTTATTTTTGTGAATGCTCTTCACCACTCCATGTAATCCTCTACATTAATTACAAACTGCTCCTTCTCCCTTTCCAATCTAAGCTTGGCCATGGAGATTCTCTTTCTGGAGAATTTGGATCTTGAGCAGGGACACAAAATGGAAAAATGGTTGAAGCAGTTATTTCCTTGACAGACCTTTGAATAGATGGCTCTTTAGTTCCTGCTATAAAATCCCTGGAGCTCTCCTGGCTTTCTTATCTGAGGTCTGATTTTCCAATTTTTTTCTTTAATTCTATGAGTGACTCAGTAGCTGTCCAATAAATTTTTCTTTTGCTAAGTTAGCCATAGTAAATTTCTCTAGCTAGCAACCAAAGAATCCTAATTAATACAACCTTCATCCACAAATATCCACCAATAATATATCCACAAATAACTATTGAATGAATAATTATGAATGAATGAATTCATTAATTGATGCTATGTGGACACAGTTGGTAAATTTGCCTGGCTGTGCAATTATCATCCAGTCATCTTGCCTTTAACAGCATCATGGGTGCTTCTGCTGAAACCAACATCTTTGGATCAGAGGCATACCCTTTTGTATTTGAAAAGCTGCATGTGAGAGGAAATAATATTGGTCCCACTGGGTGGCAGGTGAGAATGGTGGCTGGCAGGTGAGAATGAAGTGTTCCTCTCCTGCTAACAGCATCCACAACCCACAGTGGAGGTCACCAGGGCGTTGTGGATAAAAAGGAGTGGATAAAAAGGAATCAATGAGATTGCACACCCCATGGAAGGTGATCTGATAGGGCTGTTTACGAACCTTGTAACACCAAGGTCAAGGGTTTGCATCCCTTGGGCCAGCCACCAAAAAAAAAAAAAGAAAAAGAAAAGAAAAAGAAAAAGAAAGAAAAGAAAAGAAAAAGAAACTCTGAGAGGTCTGAGCATGTCATCAATGATGACATTTAAGAGGCATTGAAAGAGCCCAAATAGTTGTTAACATCCTCCTCATCTCTGAATGGTTGCATCCACTGTGATTCTTGGATTTCTTCTAAAGCACAAGAGTACTAGAACAGGAGTGGCTTCTTTTTTAATAAAAAAAGTCACTGCCTGAGGTGCAGAAGCCCCATTGTCTCCAGCCTTTCCCCCAGTCGGCCAACTGTCAATAAAAAGCAGAAAGTCCTGCAGCTGATACCACACCAGATTCCACAGCCAGGTACTGGCTCAATATTCTTTATCCTGAGTTGGGTACTGAGGAGTTAGAGCCCATCGTGTTCTATGTTGAGAACTTCAGAGGCTTTTGACTGTGAGAGAGAATAAAACAAGTTCAGGGGGAAGGGAAGAACCCAGTAGTGATCTGAAGAGGAAGTAAGCACAGTCATTGTTCAATAAGCATTTATGGAAGGAAGGAAGGAAGGGAGTAAAGGGAAGGAGGGAGGAAGGAAAGAAAAATGAGTATAAAATGGAGATAAAAAGAAATGAGAAAACTAATATCCATTAGTTTCAGATATGACTCTGAAACCAATACTTTCTGCTACACCATTCTGCTTCTTTTTTTCCCTTTTTTGTAAAATCTTCAAAATAGTGCATCCATAAGGTCATACAACCCTATTTTACACATGAGAAAATGAAGGCCTGACCAGAAAAGTTAAGTGACATGTCTAGGATAGGTGCCATTGGGTACAGGTAAGCCTCGGCCAGTGCAAAGACCTCTGGCTGATCAATATTGGATGGAGAGGACCGATGGTCCCCTCGGTGACCTCATGAGAGGCCCCCATTAAACAGATTAGTTTTATCTGTTAAATAGTATAGGCATTCATAATGATTGGTAACAGAAAAAAAATCTTGTTTTCAGGGTAATGATGGGTATAACACAAATTAGTATGCCAAAAGAAAATTTGGGAGTGATTAAAAATATATCTATTATTCTCTTGTCAAGATATGCGGTTATTCCCTCCTGAGATCCTTGATGATTTATGTTTTTGTGCTGTGGATCAGTGGAGGCCATGGGGGGAGACTTGGCTCCAGCTGCCTCCAGGATTTCGGCCACATCAGTTGCTCATCTCAGCCTGGCAAAGGTACGCAAGAACCTCTAGCATGTTCTATTCTCCAAATGCCATCTTTGTTACACTTCAAAATGCACCCACTTCCTGGGATGACTAAGGTATCCTTCTTCACTGAGAAAACCAGCAGACGAAACTTAATTTTTTTATTCCTATCAACTATTGCTACCAGATAATTTTCAGTAGATTTGACACCCTGCAACACTAAACCCTTGTAAGTAAGTAATTCGGGACTATAGCACTGTGTCCTACTCTGTCTTAGTCCAGCTAAGTGTGGAAATCTGCACACATTTGAATCTTTTTGGACTTTTTCTCTAAGTACCATAATTGGAGAAGCACAAGGGCAAAGAGACTCGATAATAATGCCATGGACAAATGCTACATCCCACCTGGGTAAAGAAAACACTGTTGCCGTAGCCACCTGCTCCTCTTCAAACTCTCTTCTGCTTCCCGGGCACTGAGGAGCCTGTAAGGAAAGCTATTAGGTCTCAGGCAGTGGAGCTCCCTAGAATACAGCACTGGACGAGGGATGTAGCTGGAGTTTGTTTGCTTTCCCATCTCTGGTCCAATCCAATGGGGAGCCAGTGAGCTAGCTGCTTCTAGCCAGCCTTCGAACAGCAAGAAAGGGACAGAGCTTGGAAGAAGCGAGGGTCAGTCCTTAGGAGGACCCCACCTGCACCGTCTCTGTCAGATCAGGACATGCCTCAGCAGCTGTGCCCACCTCATCCATGACTCATACAGTCTTCTCAAGGAATTCTGCTGACACCAGCACACGCCCTGCATATTGCAGAACCGTATGAGAGCCCATGCTTCCGGGGACTGGCCTTTCCAGGTCTTGAACTTACGTGTAGAACAAGTGGTGACCATAAAAAGACTTGACTCCATTTTAATGACCTGGTTCTCATCTCTTCAGACCACAAGACACTCATCTTTCTACGTCAACCTCCACATTGGTCTGGGACCCTGACTGCTCCTGGGGAAGGAGTCAGACTGCCCATCTAAGTGGAGTCTATTCTTGCAAGGACAAGGTGGCTTATATGAAAGCCAAGGGTCATTTCCCATCTTTGCTTATGTAAACTATTGGTTTTTCAGGACTAGACATGCTTCCTTGGAGACACAGTGTATCTTGTGGTACATTTGAATACTGGACCCTACAGCTTTGACTGAGAGACACACAGTTTGGGGGATGGGCTGGCCACCCCCAAACTGTTAAGGTCAGCAGATGTTGCTTCAGTGTCATGACATCTGCCACCAAGGCCAGATCCAGGGATCTAGTTGCTAACTCAGTGGACTTACATTTTTCTACAAGATTATAGAAGTATGTTTCCTCCTTTTCTCCTCCTCTTCCAGAATTCGCTTTATTAACAGCAAGAATTCAAGAGGTCTCCCTGGTGTCTCATGTGGCCCAAGCCCCCTAGCAGCCTTTCCTGCAAATGTCCCTGTTGTTACCTGCTCCATCAGGTTCACTTCTTTATACATCTTCCTCCACTGACTCCAGCATCTTCTTAACCCAACATGCATGCCAGGGGTTTTTCCTGAAGTCTGCGGATGCATTTTCACAACTATAATATCAAAATCCCTGCTTCTCTCCACATTGCAAATACCTTGTTGGAGTTGTTAGGCATTGGAGACTTTGAAACTATAGATGGCTTGGGACTCTGTAGCATTCCCTGATGATGCAAAGGTGTGTTTTTACTGCAATTCAAATCCTCCTCTCTGAGAGCTAGCCTCGTACCTCTGGAAGAACCTTACATTCTGATTCCTTGTGGCTTCCACCCAGAGCCATGGTCCTCTGCCAAGGAACTGGCCCTTTACCCCCTCATTCCAAAGGCCTCTACCAGAGCTGCAGAAGCCCAGCCAACAAATGTTTTCAGCCTGAGTAGACCCTGTTGTTTTCTTGGAAGAAAAATCCCACTTTCTTTAGAAACTTGGTATATAAAGATGCTGATCTACTGAGTGTCTTTCAAAACTTCTAACATCTTCTTGGGACATTTCCACAATCCACCCCCTGAAAACTTGAACTACACTCATTCACACATGCTGGACTCTGGGTCTGGTGCGTCAGGGACTGAACCATGGGTTCTCCCTGGCTTCAAGGTGGTGCTCCAGCTGCTTTATCTGCAGGCACTGACTGGCCAGGGGAGTGCCATGGCCGGGCCAGCACATGTCTTGACTGTCCTGAAGACACCATCTTGGTGGCTCGCTGGGTGTGGGGCCAATCCAAGGGGAATTGTAGGGGCAACTCCAAAAAGGTAATCCAGATCTCCTTGGGAAAAGAGAGATGCTGAGGAGATTGTAAAGTGCTGTCAACATCCCTTCTTACACCCGGGCTGTCTGGATGAGTCCCTACCTTACAAGGAGACCTTTTTCCTGGCTAGCCTCAATGTCCTACCTGACTGTATCCCTTGGTCCTTTTTGGGCAGTGACTGAGTTCTCTCAAAAGAGTCCTCACCAAAGAGAGGAATGCGTCTCCAGCATCTCTTCCTTACGCCCCTGTCAGCCCCAGCCCTATCCTCCTTCTCTGCTCCCACCCAGGCCACTCCACCGCCGGCAGTGCCTCCTGAGGGGAAACCCCGCCGAGGATTCCAGCGGAGGTGGAGGTTCCCCGTGGGGAACAGTCACCTGCACTATGTCATGTACTCCTCACAACAGCCCTGGGAGGTAGAAAAGATCACTGATGTTCACACTGGTTAAATCACTTTCCCAACTATCAATTAATGAGAGTGAGGTACAGGTCCTGGGTCACTGCCTGCAGAGTCCGTATACTTAACAGCAAGGCCATGGGACATGTTCCTCTGCCTTTGTGAGTCAACACATCATCTTGGCCAACCCTTCAGCCCGTGCTAACTCCGCCATCTTATTCAGCATCCTCTGCCAGCATCGACACCCAGTTACCTCTATAACTGATGCCAACAACTCTTGTAAGAGCAAGAAAGACTTTTCTTAGACCAGAGTGTCTCAACCTCTGCACCCCTGACATTTTGGGCCAGATAACTCTTTGTTGGGGTGTGGGGGGAGGGCTGTCCTGTGCACTGTAGGATGTTTAGCAGCATCCCCAGCCTCTCCCACTAGGTCGGTAGCATCCCCCATCCCAGTTGTGACAAACAGAAATGTCCCCAGACATTGCCAACTGCTGGAAGGGGGGTAGGTGCCTGGCAAAATCACTGTGGTTGAGAACCTCTGCCCCAGGGTACCCATCCTGTCAACTCTCTCCCTGATTTTGAGCTAGAGTTCCTGAGAAATTAAGGTCTCTGATGCAAAACATAGCCCTGCTATGGCACTTTGGAACCCTACTCTTGCTGGGACAGGCACCTGAGCAGGCTCCCTCTCATCATCTGTCTTTGTCCATTCCAGCAGCTATAACCAATTACTACAGACTAGGTGGCTTATAAACAACAGAAATTTATTTTCTCATAGTTCTGGAGGCTGGAAGTCCAAGATCAGAGTGCTAAGATGGTCAGGTTCTGGTGAGGGCCCACTTCTAGGTTGCAGACAGCCATCCTCTTGCTGTGTCCTTGCCTGGTGGAAAGGGTGTGGGAGCTCTCTGTGGTCCCTTTCATAAGAGCTCTAATTCCATTCCTGAGGGCCCCACCCCCATGACCTAATCATCCACCGAGGGCCCCACCTCCTAATACTATCACCTTGGGGGTTAGGGTTTCACCATATGAATTTGGGGGACACAGACATTCAGACCATAGCACCAGCACTGTCCTGTGTGCTGCATGATGGACAGTCCCTTTTTGGGGAACTCAGATGGTCCCAAGTGGAATTAGCTTAATCATTGGTCAGGCTCCCTTCAAGAAAGTATATCCCTGATCTCTCTGCTTCCCCCCACCCCCATCTTCATTTCCATCCTCACCTCCCTCGCTCCACCCTTGACCCTCAGAGAGAAATCCCTCCATCTCTCCTTACAGGACAGACACAGATGCCCTGGGGTCACTGGGTGGCAGCTTCACCACGCCCGGCCAGTCTAGAGTGCTGGGTTACTTGTGGAACACATATCCTCAGAAGGCTGTGAAGAATAATTTGGGGTCTTTTCCTATGCTCTTTCTTTTCTCCATTGACATTCAATGGAGAGCAATTCCTGGCACCAATGCCCACTAACTGTCCAAAGGGAAGGAGGTTCCTGGGTCTCGAGGGTGTGTCTGGGCCTTTTCCCTTCCCCATTCTTGAGGAGCAAGAAAGTGAAGAGTGGTGAGCTCCAACATTTTCTTTTCTCTCTACCTTATCATCAATTGAACCTTTATTTTCAATTAGTTACAATGCTCATTATGTGCCAGGTAAAGGGTGCTTTGCAAGTACTAACTCATGAGCTCTGGCAGCCACGTGACCCCACCACCACCTTCCCAGGTGGTGAGATCAGCTGAGCGCTTGCCCCCGCTGAGCCACTCAGAGTCCCTTCCCTTGAGTTCAGAGTTGGAATCGAGAGATTCAGGCTCTTTCTGGGTGCCTGGACCTGGGCAGCCACTGGAAGCATGTTTTCCACTTTGTACACTAAACAGTAGAAGAAGCCAGGGCACAGAGAGCAGGAGAGGAATGAAGAGTGGAGGCGAGTGGCAGAGAGAGGCCTCACGTTCAGGTTCCAGCTCCCAACTCACTCCCAAGGCCAGGATGCATCCTTGTCCCTGGGATCCCTGGATCTTTACAACAAACTCCCATGTTTTGTGTAAGATCGTTTGTCTAGTTTTATCTGAAAAACAATGGGGGAATGTTTGTTACTAAAAGCCAATCTAGCCAGGAGAGCCGTTTATTGACACTCACGTGGAATAAATGTTTCACTATAAAGAGATTGACCCTACGTTGATATGTAAAATAAAGATTTAGATATAAATCAGGACGGATTTCATGAGAACTGAGGCCTGGTACTTTTCTTGCTTTTTTGGATGAGGGCAGAAAGGAAGAAGCTAGAAGTAGAAAACCCTGAGAGTGAAGCTGGGGTGCAAGCCGGGCTGACCCTGGGGGGAAACCAGGACCAGGACCCTGCTCAGGCCCAGGGTAGGGTGGAGGGGAGGAGAGAACATGGTTCTCAGAGCCCAGGGACCAGCACCGGGGCTCATAACTCCTCCCCACTGTCCAGTCCACAGCATGTGCTTATTCTTCGATACTTGGTGTTTTATGCATTTATTCAACCACCATTTATCAGGTATCTACTATGTGCCAGGTACCTGTAGTCATAAAAATAAGATGGAGAGGGCACCAATTATTTTTCTATCAATCCATTTTTCATTGATCCAAAAGTGTTTTTACTTAAACACTGGAAGAGAAAGTCCATTCAGCAATAGTGATAGCTGCTCTTTATCTCCCTGGCCTGGTGCTAAGCAGGCTGTGTGTGCCTCACCACATTTCATATGCACAAGGAGGCTGTCGAGAGGGTGCTGTCATCACCATCTTACGTATATGGACACAAAGGTGCAGAATTTCAGGATGACTCACCCAAGGTCACACAGCTAGTAGTCGGCAGAGCCCAGATTTAGATGTGGGCAGCCTGACCCCAGAGCCTGGCCTCCCAAATCCTCACTATCCAAGAGTCACGATGAGGTTCAAGTATCACCTAGATGAGAATGAGCCAACCACTGGAAGGAACTGTGGACAGACAAAGCCTAGATTCCCCTCAAGGACTCAGCCTTCAAGATTCAGGCAAATACTCATGGAAATGCCAAGCAGGGCACCTCCATGGCCAACTGCCCCGACTCTCTTTTGGAAAGGATGAATCGCGTTGGCAATCCATCATCGGCTGACTGTGGCGCCGGCCACTGGCTCTCCACGCCGAGGATTGTCACCATTAACATCATTTAGTTTTTAGACTTTGCCTAATTAAGAAAGGTTCCCACCAGCAACAGCAAAAATCCTCACCACCTCTTTCATTATCTCAGCTTTTATTCCCCTTAATTACTATTGAGCTCCTGGCTGATTAAATTAGTTTTTTTGAGGTTTTTTTTCTGAAATCTTGGGGAAATTATCTAAAAATCATGAAATCAATTCCCTTACGCTGTTTTAATCTTTTATGCCCTAGGCTCCAAGAGGGACGGGCAGAGGAGTGTGGCCCTCTGAGACGTGTGCAGCCCTGCACCGCTTGCCAGCCTTCGGGGCCTTTGTGGACCATCTGGGTCAATTTCCTTCCAAGCAAATGAAATGCAAATAAAAATTCCAGCAGTTTTTCAGCTGCCGGCTTTCCAGCTGATTAGCATGACAGAGGCTGGGAGATGGGCTGACCCGGTGCACTTCCCCTCATTAAGTTGTAACTCCACCGCGGCCGCATTCATGATGTTTATTGACGCTGAAAGGCGTCTTTATCCAAAACTAGCTAAATTCACATTCAGAGTTTTTTACTTGGAAGTCTTGCCTGCTCCAGCATCCACATGAAAGCGAACCTATTGTGGCTGGCTCATGCGTCCTGCTGCTTCTGAAACAATCTGGAGGTTTCCCAAAAATGTTTATTTCACAAGTTTGTATCCTTCCATCCTCCTCCCCCAGCCTCAACAGGCACAGGGACACTGAGTGCGGGAAGAGGTAGGGGTGAGCGTGGGAGGAATTCCTAAAGTCAGGTTCTTACTGATGCTGGAAGGCGAGGGTCTGTGAGAAGCGTTTGCTCCTGGATGATGCCGAGATCGGTAGGTCTGGTGAAACAGGCCACAGCTCACAGGGTCCCTGCAAAGCTTTCTCTCCTGGGCTCTAGCTCCTGGAGACCTCCGGCCAGTCACAGGGCTCCATCCATTGCCGGTTCCCCTGATCGCATCTCCTGATCTCTCTTCTTTCCTAAAGCTCTCAAAGGGCAGTTTCCCTCTATCTGCACCCATTAACCACATATGGAAGCATATCATGACAGGAGCCTGGACTTACTGCAGAGTCCGCACTGTTTTATGGCTTCGGGTTTGTGGGCTGCAGAATGATTTGCTCACTATTGAGGCTGGGAGGTCCCAGGACCATGTGGTCCTGCTCCCATTGCCATCTCAGAGAATGCTTCCCGGGAGACAAGAGGTACTTGAAACTTGAGGATGAGCAGAGAGGAGATGAAACTCGAGAGGGAGAGGAAGTGATTATTTTTTGATTCTCTGGTTGCCTCCCAGTTGAAACATAATGATCAAAACCCAATCTCTGACCCGCTGGGATTACAGCTGGGGAGAGAGCAAGAGCTTTGAAATCGAATTTAAGGAATCATCATGTTGATGAGTGACTTTTCTATGTGAGAGTTAATCCTGACACTTTTTGTAGATTCTGGACAGCATTAAGCCAGCTGGGTGTGCATGGATTTGTAAAAGTGGTGATGTGTCCTTCAAAATGTGTGCCTGAGTCTTCAGTATTCCAGAAAACATTTTTTTTTTTAAACAAGTAAACAATGTTGGACCTGTTCACCACTCTACAAAACTATCTTCACTTTTGCCCACAGGATGTGTGCTAAGGATTATCATATTTAACATTTTTTATCAAAATCATTTCCTACACTCAGTTTTCTTTTAGGCATGATCTAATATCACAGGGCTTAAATCAGCAGGTTGGCTACTTTGTGGGCTGGCTCCGATTTTCCCGGCTGTTGATGAAAACATTCTGTTTCCTCTTCTGTTGGCCAACAGGAGGGGGTGGGTGGACCATGTGCTGAGAGTGACTGACCATCCATAGGAACCATGTGGAAGGATCATCAGATCTGCTCAACTCGCTTAGCTATAGATGACCAGCACATCCCATAAGGTTTGTAACTGTACAGGAGCAAAAGAGTGCCAGGGTGTGACTTTGGTATGAGAAACGGGAGGTAGCCAGGCCACCTTCCTGAGCTACAGTGCAGGACCCTCAGGTTTGAGAGTCCAGGCAGGGTCTCATGGGTGATTGCAGATATTATGATGGGGGTAGATAGCCAAGTGAGCTTGCCTGGCTGACTAACTGAATGGATGATGCCTTCCATAAACTAGCCAGTGCCCATAACATTAAAGGTACTGTTTTATAAAGGTGTCATCCCCTTCCTCACAACATCCCTGGAAGTCACGTATTGACAGCCCCATTTCACAGATCAGAAAACTGAGACTCAGATAGCCATTGTGTTGTCTGAAGCCACAGAGCTGGGGTTGAATACAAGGTCTAACCCCAAAGCCCATACTCTTCCCAGAATACTTTACTGTCTTCTCCACACCACATAGGCTGCACATTTTCCTTTTCCATTTCAAATATGGGGTAATTATGTCCTCAAAGAAATGAAACCATGGACCATGGGAGCTACACACAGAACATTCAGCAACCCTGTGGGTATATCTCTTTGATGCCACCTGCCGCAGGTTATCTGTGCTGCCTGACATAATGTCTGCTCAGCCGGAGAGCAGAAGTATTAAAGCTAGAGAAGAGAATAAATGCCCCTCAATGCCTTTCTTTGTTTCTATGCTGCACCACCACTGGGAACATGGCCAGGCCAAAGGCTTCAGGGCTACAGTCAAAGCTGGGCCTTGGCTTTTCTGATCTTCCCTGCTAGCCAGGCACCCAGATGGCCAGCCCATGGCTCTGCTATATCCCGCCCTCCCCTCGCTATCAAAACCCAGGGCTGACTCTGAAGAGGCTGTTCTCCCCACAGTAGATCAGTGAGAGTCATTACTTACCATGCCCTTGAAGATGAAAGTCAATTCTGTCCCAGTTTTGATCATGTGAAACAATAGCATAATATTTGTTTTGGTGGGGGGGGGGGATGTGGCTGGCTGGTATGGGAATCTGAACCCTTGACCTTGGTGCTGTAACACTGACTGAGTTAACCAACCAGTGCAGTAGCATATTAAATAATAAAGCAATAATAGTGACAGGCTGACTATATGCCAGGCACTGTATTAAATTTTGCAATGGCCTTGGGTATAAAACGAGTAGAGGAGCTCACTACTGGATCCAGTGTCAACTGGCCCACGTTCTACCTTGCTCATCAAAGTGTGGTCCACGGATCAACAGCATCAGCATCATCTAGGAGCCTGTTAGAAAAGTGGGATCTTGGGCTCACCTCCGCCCTGCTAAATTTTAATCTTCATTTTAACAAGATTCCTAGGTGGTTCACATGCACACTGAAGTTTGAGAAGTCCTGGTGTGGGGTTCTCTTTAAGTCTGAGATAAAAACAGAGCAAGATTTTTTCCCTCAAGGTTTTTAACTCAAAAACCTTTTACATATATAAATTCTGAGCAAACTTGGAGCTTTTTGAATCTATGTCTCTTTGATGCTTAGTGAAAAGGTTTTTCTAAACATCTTTTAAAGCATGTTACCCCTCTCAGGCTTTGATGAGCATAAAGAAGCTTTTACCTAACAGTATCTGAGCAAGGGGGAACCTAATATTCTTGAGTGACTTCAGATGTACATCATGTGGTTTATCTCAGGTCGTCTTCACAGCAACCCTGTGAGCTGGGTCTAATGGTTGCTGTTTCTCCGTTACAAGTGAAAACAAAAACAAAAACAAACATTAGACTGAAAGAAACCGGACTCAGTGGCACAAGCTGGTAAGTGGAAGAGTGAGATTTGAACCCATGTCTGCTGACTTCAAAGCCCTCACCCTACAATTGTATACTACGCTGACTCAGCTGCCACACCAAGCAACGTAAACTTAAAATAGGTCAAAATCATATACATAGCTATTCTTTTATCTGGAAGGAAAGTGTTCTAAAGCCAAACAAAAACATTACAAGCACACTTGTGTCTTTATGTCCCTAACACACCCTATCATGGAAAGAGCAAGAAATGGGCTGTTTTGCTTTCTTTTTACCTATAATGCTATTCTGGTTATTGCTTAAGGGATTTAGAGCTTAAGGAAATGGCTGGTTTAGATCCTAAAGGGAAAACTCAGAAAGGAGACCTTGCATACTTGTGACTGTAATTTACCTAGCCGTCCTGGGACAGGGCAGCAGAAATATGGTATAATTGCAGTGAAAAAGAAAAGACACTAGTGCATAAGTGTTGGGGCTGGGGGAGACTTTGGACTGCTTCATCAAGACCATCATCAGGTGTCGGCACTACCTTGTCAGAAAGCTTTGAGATTTGTCTTATGAGATAGAAGCCAAACAAGCAAGAGAGAGAATGCCTAGCAACCGTAGTCTTGCTCCTTAAATAATAATCGAATGGGTGCCTTTCCCCAGTTAGGTACTGTCTCTGCCCATGGAAAGAGGGCGTACTCACTCAGAATAATTTATCTTGATTTTTTTTTTTTTTTTTTAGAAAGAATATGGTTTCTGGGCTGGAATTGTATGAATTCCTTGGGAACTTTCTCATGTTCTCACATCACTGGGCCAGTGCAGGCATTCCCTTTCAAGCTGAGCAGGAGACTTGTGGATGAATTTTTTTGTATCGAAATAAATAATCATATAAAATGAATGCACTGTAATCAAATAAGTAAACCCCAAAAGACGTTTTCCTTTAGGGGGATTAGTAGGAAAGTACAAATCTTTCGTGCAGACCCTGTTCAAACTCCACCAAGCAATCAGGAAGCATAATATTTCCAAACTAACTTCTTAAAAGGTAGTTTGATGGACAGATGAGGAAAATGGTTGCTTCCTGACATTTGCCAGGTCACCTGAGAAGAGTCTTCAGAGCACAGGTTGATGTGGACGTTGCATCCAAGGGGATGACAATTTTTTCTTTCATAAAACTCTTAAAGATCCCAATTTCATCATTTTGCTTAAATTCAGGTTGGAAAGTTTTCCCGTCTCTCCCTACTTTCCCTTCTCACTATGCCCTCCTCACCAGGCCAGCCTCCCCGCCAGGGTCGTAATGCCTCCTGGCCACTGGCCCAACACAGTAATATCCAAACTTGTCCTTCCACCAGGTACCCAGGGCCCAAAACGCACTCTGCCCCCTTTTTTCCCTCACCCCATCCAAACTCCTGTCCGGCAGCAGCGCATATCTTACTTAAACGTGGAAGATAAACCAGGCTCACTAAACTAATTCACTCTAAGCTGTGAATAATTGAAAGCCCCATAAACATCCCACGGTTCTTTGCATTTTAAAAGAGGAATGAAGAGGAATCTCTATTTGCATACATTTCAAGTTCGGGAAGGAGAGATTTTTTGTTGTTATTCTGTTTACCACATAAGCAACTTGGAACCTGTCATTTAGATCAGATCTTTTTACCAGTTATAATCCGTTCTTTGGTAGAGGTAACACCACTGGGCCTGCATCATAGTTCTCACACACCTAATGCTGTGCTGGGTCCTGCCTTGGGTAAAGCAGCTCGATGGGACAAATGAGTTCTCTGTACTAGGTCCCTGAAAATCCAGCATTGGGATCTGTTTCCATCTTGTCTCACTCTGTCCTCACCTGAACAGACAGAAAGTCCCCCAAATAATTAGTTTGATGGTATTTAGGCCACTTCTTGGGTGGCATGTAGCAAGATGAGAAATGACGTCAACTCTGATTTTTGTAATGCTCTTCCTGCTCCCTGCCTTCCACCTCCTCATAGATTTTGCTCTAGTCCCTTAATGCTCTGAACTGTGGATGCAGACCCACTTCCAGAACTCCGGGTCTGGGCATGGGGAGTAGAAAGACCCCAGATGAGTTTCACTTTGAAAAACAGCACTCATTTAGAGCGTTTCATCATTGCTATCGCTCCATGTACTGAACGTTTACTAACTGATAAGCACTATGTTAAGCATTTGATCTTTATATCAATTCTCTTGAGGAAACATCATCTCCCCTATTTTACAGATAAGGAAAAGAGACTCAGAGGAGTTAAGCAACTTATCCAAGATACCAGAGCCAGTACAGCAGCACCAAGATTCAAATCCAGAGCTGCCCAGCTCCCAGGTCCCCACTCTTAACTACCACGTTGCAGTATATGTAGTGAAAGGAGTGTCATGATCTTAAAGTCACTTCATAGGCAAGGCCAGCATATCCACTAGACACAACAGACATGGTGCTAGAGCCCCCAATATTTTTAGGGGCCTGCAGAAATATTTTAATTACTTCTAAAATCAGAAGAAAAGTTGACTTAAAAGTTAAAATCAAAGAAAATGTTTTAATATATTAATATATTCATCTTTATAGCCACACACCTTTGTAAAATATAATATAAAAAATATTTTTATGGAGGAGGTGGCCCACAAAAGGGGCCGTGAAAGTCATAACATAGCCCTGCCTACGGGTGGCCTCCCCTAGCAGTTTCTGCCTCTCTGCCACCTGCATCACTGTCAACGTTACAAAGAGCCTCAGAAGACGGATGGCATCATTATCTCAGCGTCAGAGAGGAACAGACCGACAGAAAAGCTAAGTGTATTATTCAGGGTCTTGAAAAACAGAACCAATACAATATAGAGAGATATATATGTAAGAGGAGATTTATTATGGGAATTGGCTCATGTGATTATGGAGGCCAGAAGTCCTACCATCCGTCACCTGCATGCTGGAGACCCACCCAGGAAAGCCTGTGGAGTAATTCAGCCCAAGGCTGAAGGCCTGAGAATTAGGAGGACTTCTGATGTAAGTCCTGGAGTCCAAAGGCCTGAGAACCAGGAACACCAATGTCCGAGGGCAGGAGAAGGCGGATGTCCCAGCTCAAGAAGAGAGAGCAAATTCACCCTTCTCTGTCATTTTGTTCCATCCAGGCACTCAGTGGATTAGACGATGCCGCCCACACTGGCGAGGATGAATCTTCTTTACTCAGTCCACTGATTCCAGTGCTGATCTCTTCCGGAGACCAAAACACACTCAGAAATAACATTTTACTAGCTATCCAGGCTTTCCTTAGCCCAATCAAGTCAACATCTAAAAATTAACCATCACTCTAAATAATTCTGTTAAAGTCACGGGGGTAGAGGAAGCAGGGTGACGAACGTAGCAGGACTGTGGTGGCAGATTGCTGGAGCAGGTAAGTCTCAAGGGTAGTAGATTGGTTTGCACATCACACCGCTGGGTGGAAGTTGGAGGGAGACCAACGGTTTGCACCCCTCCCCCAGCCCAGGCCAGCAGGTTTATCCTGTCCCATGATCACCCAGGTCAGGTGTCTCACTGCCATGCACTGTCAAATTATAGATGGCTCAGCTCTGTGCCAGCAGGTCTGACCCAGTAGCAGGTCAGGAATGTTTTCCTCCCTTTCATGATGCTGGCACAGGTGAGCACTGGTCACCTATGCCAGGTTCTCCTCTGCTTGTCAACTGGAGCCCAACCAAGCGAGGGGCCCCTGAAGGATTCCTCATGCTTTGGCTTTCTTCAGGGAATGATTCCTTTGATGGTTCCAGCGGCCTCACAATTCTGAAGATAATAGACTTGTATTATGTAGCAAAGAAAGAAAAATCGAAGACCAGCATTCTGTGCTTAGGAAGGTCAATGACATTTGTCAGTGCTCCCTGGAAGGCGTGTTGCCTCTGAGTTGTTTTTCCACATGTGGCACAGACCCAACCTCTGGACCCATTCTCTCTATTTTCAAAACAACTTCCCATTTCTTCAGGAGTTTCCTCCAATTTCACAGGGCGGCCTGTGATATGTGATGAAGACACTGTTACTTGAAGTATCTGCAGGCCTGGGGGACGGCTGTCATCCTGGGGTCTCTCTCTCTTCACCATTTCAATGAGGAGCCCTTTTCCCTTATTCTTATGTTGGAGGTTCTGTTCCTGTGTCCCGTTATGCTCCTCTGACTTGGTTTACTCTCTTGTGTTGGTGGCCACCTGCTCCTATAGCTGCCCAAGAAAGGGTGCATAGGAAGACACATTTTTGAGACCTGGAATATCTGAAAATGTCTTTATTCTACGCTCACACTTGATTGAAAGTTTGGTTGGGCATATAAATCTAGATTGGAAATGTTTTCCTTCATAATTTAAAGTCATTATCTCATGGATCTTTCAGCTTCCAGTGTTGCTGTTAACGGTTCACAGCCGTTCTGACTTCTTATCCTTTATGAGACTTGTGGGACTTTGTGCTCAGTGTTGTAAAATTTCTTGTTGACGTTCCTTGGTAGAGGTCTGTGTTTTTCTTTTGCTTTAATACTTGGTGTGCCCTTTTGATTAATAATGTCACCTTTCAGTTCTTCAATTTGTCTCTTCTGTTTTCCCTGTTATCTCTTTACTGGATACCCATTGCTCGCATATGAGATCTCCTGAACTGAGCCTCTAGTTTTCCAATATTTTATCTTCTGTTTTTCATCTCCTTGACTTTTTGCTCTATTTTCTTAAAGTTTCTTCAAATTTATCTTCCAATCCTTCTATCTAGTTTTTAATTGTTTTCTTATTTTTTTAATCTCTGTAATCTATGTTGTTCTTGTCATACTCTGAGTTCTTTTTTAATAGCATTCTCGTCTTGTTTCATACTTGACAGTATTTTCTAGTCTCTCTGAGGATATTAACTACATTGTTGAAGTTTTTAGCTCCCTGAACAGTTCCTGCATTGCCAAGGTTTGTTTTTTTGTTTGTGAGTTGTTGTTTTTTTCCTGTGAGTGTGTTTTGGTCTCTTTCATGTTAGAGACATTTCCTCAGCATTCTAATTGTTTATTTGTCTGTTTATGTGCAAGAGCAGAGATTAAAAACCTGGTTAGAATCTCTGAACATAAGGTTGAAAGTCGTCAAGTCTGAGTCCCCATGGTGGGCTGTTTTGTTGCAGATCCACTAATGTCAGTATCTTCAGGTCTTTTGTGCAGATCAGGTTCCCTGGAAAAGAATCTTCATACTCACATATCCTGCTGAACAGTCCGATCCCAGCTACAAGTACCTGACATTTCGCCTTTGTGTTCAGTGTAGTATCCATGACTCTGGGTGGACCTGTTACTCTCAGTCTACCCATGCTCCAGATAAGCCTCCAGCCTCTGCCAGGATTGGGAGGGGAAGTCCCCTGGCTCATAAGTGACAGAGGGGGTCAAGTGCTTTGAAAACAGCTTTTAGCAAATCCTTCTTAGTTTAGCTCCCCTTTCACCCTCACTTTCAGGGATACCTGGTGCCCCCAGTTCTGGAGATATGGGGATTCGGCAATGTAAAGTGGGCTGTTTCTTGTCGTCCCCATTAACGGCAGGGAATCAGCTTTCTCTGTTTGCTAAGTCACTTACCACTCATCTTTCTGATTTCTAGCTTCTAAAATTTTTTTGCTTCACCTCCTCTCCCATACTCTCCATCCTTATAGTTTTATACATTAAAAAATCGTTTGTGACTTTCAGTCAAGATGGTGGAATAGACAGTCCCCAGTGTCACCCTCTCCCACAATCAAACAATTTACAACTACTAAAAAGCAATGACTGTCAAGCTGGGGCCACTAGAGCCCAGGGGAAGAGGAGGAGAGACCTATGGAGTTCATGAAGGCAGGAGAAGCTATGATGAGAGAAAGCAAGGACTGCTCCAACTGTTAAAGCACGAACCACTTCAAGGCTGTCCCTGGTGAGTGCATGGAGCAAGAGCTGGCAAAAGCCACAGCTGTGCCCTTCATATGAAGTTGCCTGGAGGCTATAGTGGAAAAGAGGGCCCTGGTGGCCCCCAGGCCAGCAAGACCACTAATAGGGTTCCCATGGACCCACATATGTGTGAGGGGCCACAGACAACTGAAAAAAGGAGCCAAACAGAGGCTGGTGAGTCATTGCAAGAGACCAGCACATGGCCCATTCCATGGGAAGTGTTTAGAGTGCAGATGGTGGAAAAGACTGGCCCACTGAGGGAACACTGGGGCACAGCATGGACAGCTGAACTGTCCTCCAATCAGCACAGAACCACTCAGTGGTGGCTTGTCAGGAATATAGACAGCAGGAGGTGCAGTTCACTGAAAAGAAGCTGGCCCAGACCCGGGTGTACTAGACCTCACCAGACCCGGAAGTGCTTTCAAGGTCAACAATTAAAACCTGAGCTGCACAAAAAGCCTATCCCAGAGAATCAGCCACAAAGTAGCAATTTAGCTCAACTCCAGGGCTTAAGTGCTGGTCCCCACAGGAAGTTCCCCCATTTTAGAAGTAAGCAAAGGACAACAAATTAGTTCCAGTGCAGAGTTTAAGTGGTGGGAACAGTGAATAATCCAATTTAGAACTGAAAGAGAAAACAAAAAACCCACAGACCAAAGTTCTGATATTAACCAGTAAAGGTCTAACACCACCAAAGAACATCTATAAAACCTAGAGGGAGTGGAAGCCCCCTGGGCTCCTGAGCCAGAGGGGGAGGGATCCCCCCAGGGCCTCAACCATGCTCCCCCAACATCTGCATCCAGCCAGTGAAGACCACCAAGCTGCTGCCAGAACCCCCCTGGGACCCGCTGCGAGAATGAGGAGGGTGCCACGGGTCTTGACCACACACCCTTCCTCCTTCCTTCTCCTCCCACCCTGTCCCACTCTCCCTTCCCTTCTCCCTGCCAGCTGCTCTGTAACATTTTAAGAATGTAAAAAAATAATTATTTATTTATTTATTTAAAAGAATAAATTAAAAATCAATTTAAAAATCCTTTGTTGTATTTTTATAGGAATTTTTGGCAGGAACTGGAGTTAGAATAAATGTTGGATCAATTTTCAGGGTAATGGTATACATGGTTCTGTGAACCTAGGCATAGTATTACAAAATGTCACTCAGGGGCATAACTAAAATTTTGGGAATTAAAACAGTCAATTTATAATTCATTACTCTTTAAATTTATTTTCATGACCATAGTGAAGAATGCCTCTTCCATCAGTGTCCGAGGCTTGCTCAAATGTTCCAGAGATAAATACAAGAAATCACAACCCTGTGTTGATGACTGTACCTTTACAAGTTTTGAAGTCAGGTAGTGTTAGTGTAGGAACTTGATTCTTTTTCAAAGTTATTTTGGCTATTTAAGTTCCTTTGCATTTCCACATAAGTTTTTGAATCACATTGTCAATTTTTATAAAGAAAGTCTGCTGGAATTTTGATTGGAATTGGATTGAATCTATGGATTAATATGGGAAGAATTCACATTTTAATAATATTGAGTCTTCTGACCTTAACAAGGTATGTCTCCCCATTTATTTACATAGTTTTCAGTGTAGGGGTCATGCACATCTTGTGTCAGATTTATTCCCAGGTATTTCATATGTATTAACTCTATTGTCAAAGGCACAATCTAACAATCCCTGGGGTGTTGGGCCATTTACATTTAATGTGCGTTAATATGGTTGGCTCTGAATCTACCATTATGCTATTTGTTTTGCATTTTTCCCACCCATTCCTTTTTAATTTTTCCTGCTTCTTGTGCATTACCTTTATTTTTGGAGATACAAACCCTTGACCTTGGTGTTAATAGCACCACACTGTAACCAAGTCAGCTAACCGGCCAGCCCTGCTTCTTGTATATTTATTGAATATTTTTAATGATTTCATTTTATCTCTTGTTGACTTATTAACTATAACTCTGTTGTGTTGTTTCTGTGGTTGCTTTTTAGTTATAATGTGCATTTTAAATTTATCGCTTAAATTGTCTACTTTCAAATCGTAAGAAGGTACTGCAAAAAGTTCATGGCAAAATAGCATTGAAAGACAATACAAATCTTTCCACGAGCTTTTTGAAGCATCTTCATATTATACAACTTCACATAGAGTACAGGACCCTTACATTAATGTTCTTTCATTTCTCCTCTCCTGGTCTTTATGCAATTGTTGTCACATTTTATTGCTACATGTGTTATAAACCCCGCAGTGTGCTAGCATCTCTGTTTAAAACAGTAGAATATCTTTGAAAGAGATTTTAGTAAGAAGAAAGAGTGTTTATAATTATTTACATATTTATCTTTTCTGATACTTTCATTACTTTAGTTAAACTCATACTTCTACTGGGTGTCATTTCCCTTCCACTTTAAGGACTTTCGGCATTCTCGAGTGGTGTGCTGGTAATGAATTCTGTTAATTTATGCATCTCTAAAAAAGTTTTTATTTTACCTTTGCTTTTGGAAGTTATTTTCACTGGGTATAGAATTGTAGGTTAAAAGGTGTTTTTTTTTCTTTCTTTCTTTTTAAGTGTATTGCTTCACCATTTTCTCATGTGTGTTGTATTCTATGAGAAAATCCCAGTCATCCTTATTTTCTCCATATGTCACGTGACATCTTTCTTGGGCTGCTTTTAAGACTTTATCACTGATTTTGAGCAGTTTGTGAGGTGCCACAGTACAGTTTGTTTTACGCTTCTTATGCTTGAGTTTTATTAAACATTATGGGTCTGTGGGTTTATTGTATTCAACCAATCTGGGCAATTTTCAGCCATTGTTTCTTTAAATATTATTTTTGTACCCTTCTTTCAGGAACTCCAATGTCACGTGTATCAGGCCACTTAACGCTGTTTCACAACTCACTGATGCTCTTGTTTGCTTCAAATTCTTTTTTCTCCGTGCTTCTTTTTGGTAGTTTCTTTTTTTGCGTGTGTGTGTGTGTGTGGCCGGTAAGAGGATCGCAACCCTTGGCCTGCTGTCACCCGCACTGCGCTCAGCCAGTGAGCACACCGGCCATCCCTATATATAGGATCTGAACCCACGGCGGGAGCGCGGCTGCACTCCCAGCCCACACTCTCCCGAGTGCGCCACGGGGTCGGCCCCTTTTTGGTAGTTTCTATTTCTATGCCTTCAAATTCTCTAACCTTTTATTCTAAATGAACTCATCTGTCATTAATCTTATCCAGAGTATTCTTCATTTTAGGCATTAACCTTTCTACCTCTAGAAGTTTGATTTGGGTATTTTTGATATCTTCCATGTCTCTATTTAGCTTTCTGAATTATGTAATACAATTATAATGACTGTCTTAATATCCTTTTGTGCTAATTTTAACATCTGTGTCAATTCTGGGTACATTTAGATTAATTGATTTTCCTCCTCATAGTAAATTATATTTTTCTGCTTCTCTGCATGCCTGATAATCTTTGATTAGATGCCAGACATTGAAATTTTTCTTTGTTGTGTGCTGGATATATTTGTATTCCTATTAAGTGTTCCTGAGCATTGTTCTGGATGTGGTTAAGTTACTTGGAAACAGTTTGATCCTATTGATTCTTGCTTTTAAGATTTGTTAAGCAAGACAATAGTCGTGTTTAGTCTAGAGGTAATCATTCTCCACTACTAGGCAAGATCCTTCAGAACACTTCTCCCACTGTCCCAAGAATTATGAAGTTTTCCAGCCTGGACGGTGGGAACAAGTACTATTCCCATCCCTGTGTAGAAACTGGAAACTGTTTCCTTCCATTCTTTGAATAATTCTTTACCAACCTCATGTAGTTTTCTTCCATGCATGTGCTGATCAGTGTTCCTCTGTATATTCAAGGGGGATCCTCTGAAGATTTCTAGGTTCCTTCTCTATGCAATTTTCTCTGCTCCACTATTCTGTTCTGTGAACTCCAGCTCCCTTGGTCTCTCCAGACTGTCAGCTCTGTCTCCTCAGCTCAGGTAGTCCCTAAGCCTCCACCTGAGTTCCTCTTTCCTGTACCATGGCAGGGATACTCTCTCATGGTAGTAATTTGGGACACTCATCAAAACTACCTCATTTTTTCCCCTGTCTCTCAGGGATCACTATACTTCATTGCCCAATTTCCAATATCTTGAAAACCATTGTTTCAAATATTTTGTCTTTTTTTTTTTTTTTAGGGGATGGAGGATTGTTTCAGGTGGGAGGGTAAATCTGGTTCTGTTCCACCATCTTGACTGAAAGCAGAAATTCCCAAGTCCATATTCATGACAGAATGAGTCCAACAAATAGAGATACACAATAATGCAAGGGTTTTTTTTTTCTTAGAAATCATACTAGTTTTTTACTAATGATAACTTTACTCATATTTTATACTTTTTACAAGGTCAAAACCTGAATTTATTTTTGTGCTATCTATTGAAAAAGGATTAACTAGGATATAGTAATTCACAACAAAAAAAAATTGTAAATGTAAATTATATCAGTCTTGATTAATTTACTTTTTTTATTCATTTATTTAACAAATATTTAAACACTTATTGGGAACTTGTTGTGTGCTAGATGCTATACGATGGTACTTCAAGAATTCATGGAAAGATAGGTATTATTTTCAAATTCTATTTTTTCATGAACTTTTTAAAGTACCCTTGTATAAGTCAAAGGAGATATGGAGGTGAACACAATAGATATGCTCAAAGCAGTCATCACTAGTGAGGGAGACAGTCACATAGACAAGCATTAATACAATGAGATTAGTGCCATGGTTGGGTAGGTGAAAGGTGTTTTGGAAGCCCACAGAAGGGGGTACATAACCCAGACTTGTGTGTGTGTGTGTGTGTTGGGGGTGGGAGGGAAGGAGCAGGTCCTGAAGGCTCCCTGGACAAAGCAACACATGAGCCAACACCACTAACAATTGGTAACTGGGAGAAAAAATGGTGCCGAAGCCAGAGCTAAGAACATATGAAAACACCAGGTGGCAAAAAAGAGTATATAGGTATTCCAGAGACTGCAAGTGGATCAGTATGGCCAGACCACAGGGATGGGGAGGGAAGTGGGGGAACGGTGGTAATTAGGCCCTTTATAGCATTCACAGAGAAAGGACTTTCTCAGGACTTGCAAAACTATTGAGCTTATCAATTTTATAACGTCAGTGTGTCAAGTCAGAGAACATTTTAGCCCAGTCATTGCCAGTTTCATTCTGGCCTAGCAGTATCCATTTGTCTTCCTGGCAAGCCCTTAACATCTGTATTAGTCTGTTTTGTGTTGCTATAACAGAAATACCTGAGACTGGGTAATGTATAAAGAACAGAGGTTTATTTGGCTTACGATTCTGGGACAGCTGCGTCTGGCGTGGGCCTCAGGCTGCTTCTACTCATGGCTGAAAATGGCAGGCATCCGGCAGGCACAAGCAGATCACATGGTGAGAGGAAGTAAGAGAGAGGGAGAGGAGGTGCCAGGGTCTATTAAACAACCAGCTCTCTCAGGAGCTAATAGAGCGAGAACTCACTCATTAATCCCCCCTCCCCCAGGGAGAGCATGAATCCATTCATGAGGGATCTGCCCCCAGGGCTCAGTTAGTTTCAACACTGCCACACTGGGCATCAAATTTCCACATGAGTTTTGGAGGGGACAACACATCCAGACTCCATCAACATCTTTCAACACCTACATTAGTACTAGGAGAAAACCCTGTAGGTGAGTGTTTCCATGATCTTGCTAGTGGAGAAGTTCTGTCTGAGTAGGGCGACAAAGGCAGAAACATTAAATTAGAAGAGCGACAGCTAATTTCACCAAAATTGCCTAAATCAAAATTAAAAGGTAAATAACCTGAAACTAATTTTTGGAAACCTTGATGTTTTCTGTTACAATTTAAAATAGGAGCTAGGTGAGAACTAGCTGAATAAGTTGTGTTCTCATTAGATAATGAGACACACTGTTATTTATTTTTCAAAAGTTAGGTGAATTTATATGCACAGACATAGGTATCTAAGATGTAATTATAGAAAAATACACACACACAAACACACACAAATAGACTATATCCAAGATACACACAAACACATACTTATATTTAGTTAGATATGTAGAAAGCAAAAGAAAAATAAAAATCTGGTTGAATAGATGTCAACTATTAGTTTCCTGTTACTGCTGTAACAAATTATCACAAACTTAGTGACTTAAAACAGTGCACTATTACTCTCTTTCAGTTCTGGTAGTCAGAAGTCCAAAATTAGTCTCATTGGGCTAAAGTCAAGGTGTCAGCAAGGCTGGTTCCTTCTGGAGGCTCTAGGGAAGAATTAATTTCTTTGTTTTTTTTCAGCTTCTAGAAGCTGCCCGAATTTCTTGGCTCCTTCTTCCCATCATTTCAGCCTCTTGCCTCCTTGGTCACTTCTCTTACTACTGACTCTGACTCTCTTGACTTTCTCTTATATGAACCCTTGCAGTTATAGTGGGCTCACCTGAATAATCCAGAACAATCTCCCCATTGCTAGATCCTTAACTTAATCACATCTGCAACATCTTTTTTTTACCATGTAAAGTAACATATTCACAGGGAATAGGATGTGGACAACTTGGGGAATGCACATTATATTCAGCCTACCACAGCCGTTCACAGCACTTTTCTCTAGGAAGTGGGATTGGGATTATAACTGTCATGCTTGGAAGAGCACGAAGGCACAGGCCATTAGAAAGAAGAGAAGGTTGCTGTCAATCAAACAGCGCATGCATGGCATCCACAGGATGGCATAGAACATATCTTTGTGTTTTCCTGGTGTCCATGTAGAGCTTATTATTTCATGGACATTTGCAGTCCTCCTCCCCTTGGACCCCCTACCTCTGGCATCCTCCATGCAAGTTCCCCTGACCCATTCTACTTCTCTACCCATCCCAATTCTGGCACTTCAAAGTTGTTCTTATCCCCATTTTGGACCTGCGAAAATTGACCACTTCTCAAAGCATAACTTTTGATATGTTATAGTAAAATTACTAGACTTCAACATTAAGGGAAAAAGAGGAAAAGGAAGTGAAAAGAACTTTAACAACTCATCCTTCCACATAGGGGACTTATCCTGTCTACACATTACATTTGTCTTATTTTTTATACTGGTAATATAGTTTTTATAATTTCATAAAAGATATTAGTGCAAACGACAGTACAAATAAACTTTAACTATTTGTTACAAATAGTTTTTAAGATCTAAAGGATTAATATCTGTGATAAGAAAAGAAGAAAAAAATTACCAAGAAACATATAAATATTCAACCACTTTAGTAATCAAAGAAATGCAGTATCTGACAATAGTAAAATACATTCTTTGGCTGTTAGTTAAAAGAATATAAATATCGGTACAGAGTGAGGGAATGAGCAGACAGCCAAGTCTACAGAGCTGGTGGGAACATGAACTCCACAAGCTTTCCTCTATGAGCTTTCGGGGAAGAAATACATGTCAGTGCCTTAAAATGTAGGTATCCTTTCATCTAGAATTTCTTTTCTATAAATATTGTCCTTAAGAAAAATAACATCATTATAAACTCAAAGAATTATTGCCAAAATGGATTATTGCAGCCTTGTTTGTAATAGTAAAAATACTGTGGAGAATCTTATCTTAGTCATTTGGGCTACTGTAACAAAATACAGTTATCTCTCCACATTGTGTGTTCCACATAATCAGATTCAATCAACCATAGACCAAAACAGTCAAGAAAAAAAAAACCTAATAAAAAACAGCAATACAGCAATAAAAAATAATACAAATAAAGAAAATACAATATAACAACTATTTACATAGCAGTTACATTATATTAGGTATTATAAGTAATCTAGAGATGGCTTAAAGTACACAGGAGAACAAAACAACAGAGTAAAAAGACAACCACAGGATGGGAGAAAATATTTGCAAACTATGCATATGACATGGGATTAATATCCAGAATATACAAAGAACTCAAACAACTTAAAGGTACAAAAACAAATAATTCGATTTAAAAATGGGCAAAGGAATACTTATCAAAGGAAAACATATGAATGAACAATAGGTACATGAAAAAATGTTCAACATTACTAGTTGTCAGGGAAATACAAATCAAAATTACATTGAAATATCATCTCACCCCAGTTAGGCTGGCTATTGTCAAAAAGACGGAGAATGACAATTGCTGGTGAGAATGCAGAGAAAGGGGAACTCTTTTACACCATTGGCGGGACTGTAAATTAGCACAGCCATTATGGAAAATAGCATGAAGTTTTCTCAAACTACAGGTAGAACTGCTATATAATCCAGCAATCCCACTACTGGGTATATAGCCAAAAGAATAGAAATCAACACATTGAATGGATATGTGCACTCCCATGTTTATCATACTTCTATTTACAATAGCCAAGATATAGAACCAACCTAAATGTTCAATGATGGATGACTGGATAAAGAATATGTGGTATATATACACAAAGGAATACTATTCAGCCATAAAAAAGAATGAAATTCTGCCATTGGCAGCAACATAGATGAACTTGGAGAAAACTATGTTGTGAGATAAACCAAGCACAGACAAAGAAATACCACATGTACTTAAAAGTATGAGTGGGAGCTTAAAATAAATAAACAAAGAATGAAAGAGAGATGCTGAGGAAAGCACCCTGCCCAACAGAAGGCAGAAACATGTCACAAACACTGCTGCCATGCAGGTGGTCCATCACAGCCACTACCACAGCCACTGCTGCTTCAAGTGTGGCTCACTGCCACAATAGCAGCCACAGTCACCATGCAGGCAGCCTGCCACCCACTTGACTGCATTGATGCAGGAGAATCATCAGCAAAGCCCAGGAAACAAGGAGGAAGTCTCTCTCCTCAAAGCTCATCGCAGAACAATAGAAGAAGCAACTGCTCTACTAGATAGCCAGACATCAATATACAGATACCAGAAATATGAAAAAAACAAGAAAATATGATACCACCAAAGGAATCAGTAATTCTCAAGTACCAGGCCCCATAGAGCAGGAGACCCATGAGATGAATGAAAAGGAATTCCAAGCAACAATCTTAGAGAAACTCAATGAGATACAAGAAGAATCAAACAACACAATAAATGAGAAAAAATATCCAGGATACAAAGGAGGAAATTTACAAAGAGATCAATACCTTAAGAAAAGAATGTAACACAACTCCTGGAACTAAAAGGTTCATTCAATGTAGAACCAACCAACAAACAAAAAACACAACCGAGAGCTTAAGCAGCAGGTTACAGCAAGTAGAAGAAAGAATTTCTGATCTTAAAGACAGTCTTTTTGAAATACCCCAAGCAGACCAAAAATTTTTTAAAAGAAAAAAGAATTTTTAAAATGAAGAGAATCTAAGAGAGCTAGCAGACACCCTTAGGAACACATATATCCAAACCATGTGTGTTCCAGAAGGGGAGGAGAGAGGAAAAGGCATTGAAAACCTATTCAATGACATAATAATGAAAAACTTCCCAGAAGTTTTATAGGAAGAGACATGGATTTTCAGATGCAAGAGGCTCAAAGATCCCCAAACAGATTTGATCCTAAAAGATCCTCTCTGAGACACATTATAGTCAAACTGGCAAAACTCAAAGACAAAAAGAGAATCCTGAAAGCAGCAACAGAAAAGGATCAAGTCACTGTAAAGGGGCTCCACCAGACTAACAGCAGACTTCTCAACAGAAGCTCTACAGGCCAGAAGAAAATGTGATGATATATGAAAATACTGAAAGCAAAAACTGCCAGCCAAGAATAACCAGCAAAGCTGTCCTTTAGAAAAAGGGTGAAATAGTGTATTTCCAGACAAAAAAAAGAAGAAGAAAAAAAAAAAAAAAAACTGCAGGACTTCACAACCACAAAAATAGAAAGAAACTAAATCTTAGCACCTCAAAAAACCAACAAACATTCAAGACAATAAAAGCAGAAGAAAGAAACAAAAGATACTTAAAACATTCAAAATAAAATTGATAAAATACCAAGAGTAAGACAATACCTTTCAATAACAACCCTAAATGTAAATGGATTAAACTCCCCACTCAAAAGACATAGACTGACTGATTGAATTAAAAGCTAGACCCAACTATAGGCTGACTTCAAGAGACTTGTCTCACCTGTAAAGACACACACAGACTAAGAGTGAATGGATGGAGAAAGATACACCATGCCAATAAAAACTAAAGATGAGCAAGAGTAGCTATTCTTATATTGGATAAAATAGACTTTAAACCAAAAACCATAAAAAGAGACAAAGAGTGTCACTATATAATGATAAAGGGATCTATCCAGCAAGAAAACATAACAATCATAAATATATATGCACCCAACACTGGAGCACTCAGATATACAAAGCAAATACTAATAGACCTAATGAAAGAGATAGACCCCAATATGATAATAGTTGGGGAACTGAAAACCCCTCTCTTAGCATTCGGGAAGTTGTCTGGGCATCAAATCAACAGAGAAACACAGTTTAAACTACATTTTAGACATTGGACCTGGCAGATATTTACAGAACATTTAATCCAACAACACAGAATGTACATTCTTCTCATCAGCACATGGAACATTCTCCAAGGTAGACCACATGTTAGGTCACAAATCAAGTCTCAACAAATTTTTAAAAATTGAAATCAATTCAAGTACCTTTTCAGATTAAAACTAGAAATCAATAACAAGTGAAACTCTGGAAATTGTTAAAATACATGGAAATTAAACAAATTGCCCCTGAACAACCTATGGGCCCAAGAAGAAATGAAACAGGGAATCAAAAAATGTCTTGAAACTGATGAGAACAAAGACACATCATAGCAAAACCTATGGGATACTGCAAAAGCAGTACTAAGAAGGAAGTTCAATGCAATAACTGCTTACATCGAAAGAACAGAAAAATCTCAAATAAACAATCTAACACTCATAGAATAGAAAAACAAGAACAATGCAATCCCCAAATTAGTAGATGGAAAGAAATAATTAAGATCAGAGCAGAACTAAATGAAATAGAGACCCCAAAGACAATACAAAAGATCAATGAGAAACTTCCAGTCAAGATGGCAGAATAGATGGTCCCCAGTGTCACTCTCTCTCACAATCAACCAATTTACAACTATAAAAAAGCAACTCCAGCCAAGGTGAGGCCACTAGAGCTCAGGGGAAGAGGAGGAAAGACCTATGGACTGCATGAAGGTGGGAGAAGCCATGATGAGAGAAAGAAAAAACCACCCCAACTGTTTCAAGTCTCAGCCACTTCCAGGCTGGAGCTGCTGAGCACATGGAGCAGGAGCTGGCAGAAGTCACAGCTGTGCCCTTTGGATGAAGTTGCTTGGAGGTGGCAGGGGAGAAGAGGACATTAGTGGCACCCAGGTCAGCAAGACCAGTAATAGGGATCCCATGGACCCATACAGGAGCAAGGAGCACAGCAACTGAAAAAAAGGAGCCACTCAGAGGCTGGTGAGTCATTGCAAGGGACTGGAGAATGGCCCATCCCATGGGAAGTGTTTGCAGCATGGGCGGTGGGGGAGACAGTCCCACTGAGAGAACACTGGGGCATAGCAAGGACAGCTGATCTGCCCCCAATCAGCACAGGACCACTCAGAGGAGACTGTTCAGTAATATAGAATTGCATGGGGTGCAGTTTGATGAGAAGACTCAGGCCCAGACCAGAGTTTCTATACAACACAGGTGTACCAGATCTAACAAGAGCTGGAAGTACCTATAAAGTCAACCATTAAAACCTGAGCTGCACAAAAAGCCTTCCCTAGGGAACCAGCAGCAAAGCAGCAATTTAGCTCAACCACAGAGCTCAAGAACTTGTCCCCCATTTTAGCTCAAGTACTGGTCCTCTATTTTAGAAGCAAGCAAAGCACAAGTTAGTTCAGGCACAGATTTAAGTAGTGGGAACAACAAATAATCCAAAACAGAACTGAAAGAAAAAAGTACCCACAACCAGAGGCAAAGTTTGATATTAACTAGTGAAGGTCTCATTTCACCAAAGAACGACTATAACACCAAGAAGGACTGGGAATCCCCTGGGCTACCAAGCCAGAAAGGGTAGACGGCTGGGGACCTCAGCCATGCCCCCCAATACCCACAATCAGCCCAGTGACAACCACCAAGTCAAGTGGTGTTCCTGAGCTGGGGTGGTGTGGGGTGAGGACTTTTGTCACACCCCCATGACATCTGTACCCAGCCCAGCAATGACCAAGCCACTGCTGGAAGCCCCTTGGTCTCCCTTGTGGGAATGAAGGGGGTGCCACAGGCCTCAATCCCTCCCCTCCTCCTTCCTCCTTCTTCCATCCCATTTCCTTTCCCTTTCTCCTCTCCCCCTCCCTCCCAACTGCTCCACAGCAGCATCATAGAATTTTAGAAATTAATATTAATAAAAAATAAATAAATAAAAAATAAACCTTACAAAGGTAAGGAGAAATCAAATTCATAACTATAGACACAGTATTTATAATTAAAAAATTTTTAATTAAAATTTTTTTCTATCCAAAAAAAGATCAATGAAACTAAAAGTTGATTTTTTTGAAAAGATAAACAAAATAGACAAATCATTGGTTAGGTTAACAAAAAAATGAAGAGAAAGCACCCAAATAACAAAAATCGGAAACGAAAAAGAAGACATTACAACCAATTCCACAGAAATAAGAAGAATCATCAGAGACTATTATGAACACCTATATGCCAATAAATTTGAAAACCTGGAGGAAATGCATAAATTTCTGGACACATACAAACTACCAGGACTGAACCAAGAAGAAATAGAAAACATAAACAGAACAATAACAAGCAACAAGGTTGAAGCAGTAATCAGCAGTCTTCCAACAAAGAAAAGCCTAGTACTAGATGGCTTTACTGCTGAATTCTATCAACTCTTCAAAGGAGAATTAGCCAAGGTAAAAGGGTTCAGATCCCCATACCAACCAGCCACTAAAAATAAATAAATAGGAATTAATACTAACACTCTTTAAACTATTCCAAAAAATTGAAAAAAAGGCTATTCTCCCAAAGTCATTCTATGAAGCCAGCATCATCCTGACACCAAAACTAGAAAAAGATACAACAATAAAAAAGAAACTACAGGCCAATATCTCTGATGAACATAGATGCAGAAATTCTCAACAAAATATTTGCAATGAGAATACAGTAAGATATTAAAAAAAATTGTAAACCAGGGTCAAGTGGAATTCATCCCAGGGGTGCAAGGATGGTTCAACATACACAAGTCAATAAATGTGATACACCACATCAACAAAATCAAAGACAAAATCCATATGATTATCTCGACAGAAAAAGCACATGACAAAATTCAACATTGCTTCATGATAAAGGTTCTCAGCAACTTAGGTACAAAAGGAAAATATCTCAACAGAATAGAAGCTATATAAAACAAACCACTGCCAATATTATTCTGAATGGGGGAACACTGAAAGCTTTTCCCTTAAGAAAAGGAAGAAGACAAGGATGCTCACTCTCACCGCACCACTCCTATTTAACATAGTATTGGAAGTACTAACCAGAGCAATCAGGCGAGGGAAAGGAATAAAGGGCATCCAGATTGGAAAAGATGAAATCAAATTGTCCATTTGCAGATGACATGATCATATATATAGAAAAACCTAAAGGCTATACCATAAAACTCTTAGAGCTGATAAACAATTTCAGTAAAGTTGCAGGATATAAAATCAACATGCAAAAATCAATAGTATTTGTATACTCCAATAATAAACTAGCAGAAAAAGAAACCAAGCACATTTACAATAGTCACCAAAAAAATAAAGTACCTAGGAATTAATTCAACCAAGGATGTGAAAGATCTTTACAATGAAAACTACAAATCACTGCTGAAAGAAATTAAAGAAGACACAAAAAGATGGAAAGACATTCCATGCTCTTGGATTGGAAGAATAAACATTGTGAAAATGTCCATACTACCCAAAGCAATCTACAGACTCAATGCAATCCCCATCAAAATACCAATAACATTCTTCACATAATAAAAAGAAAACCCTAACATTTATATGGAAGAAAAAAAGACCCTGAATAGCCAAAGTAATCCTGAGCAAAAAAATAAAGCCAGAGGCATAACAACACTACCTGACTTCAAATTATACTACAAAACTATAGTAACCAAAACAGCATGGTATTGTCATAAAAACAGACACTCATACCAATGGAACAGAATAGCAAACCCGGAAATCAACCCACATGCTTTACAGCCAAGTGATCTTTCACAAAGGCAATAAGAACATACATTGGGGAAAAGACTGCCTCTTCGATAAATGATGCTGGGTAAACTGGGCATCAATATGTAGAAGAATGAAACTAGACCTGTACTTCTAGCCATATACCAAAATCAACTCAAAATGGATTAAAGACTTAAATGTAAGACCTGAAACTATATAAACACTAAAAAAAAAACATAGGTGAAACACTTCAGGAAGTAAGAGTGGGCAAAGATTTTATGAATAAGACCCTAAAAGTACAGGCAACAAAAGAAAAAATAGGCAAAGGCAATTATATCAAACTAAAAAGCTTCTGCACAGCAAAAGAAACAATTGACAGAGTGAAAAGACAACTATGGAATGGGAGAAAATATTTACAAACTATGCATCTGACAAGTGATTAATATCCAGAATATACAAGCAACTCAAACAACTTAGCAGTAAAACAAAAGTAACCTGATTAAAAACGGGCAAAGGAGCTATATTAGTCAGGGTTCTCTAGAGAGACAGAATCAATAGGATATATTAAAATTATATGAGAGGGATTTATTAGGGAAATTAGCTCACGTGACTATGAAGAAAAGTTCCATGATAGGCCGTCTACAAACTGGGTGCTGGTAGCATGGATCAGTCCAAGTCCAAAGGCCTCAAAATCAGGGAAGCTGATGGTGTCTTTGGTGTAAGTTCTGGAACCCAAAAGCTGAAGAGTCTCCAGCTCTGATGTCCACGGACTGGAGAGAAGAGTGTATCCCAGCTCCAGCGGGTCGAGAGAGCTTCACCTCTTTCTTCTGTCTTTTGTTCTCTCTGACCCCCCAGCGGATTGGATGGTTCCCACCCACACTGAGGGTGGGTCTTTCCCACCCAGTCCACTCAGACTCTCATACTGATCTCTGCTGTAAACGCCTGCACAGACACACCAAAAAAGATTGCTTTACCAGGTTTCTCAGCATTCCTTCATCTAACCAAGTGGACACCTAGAATTAATCTTCACAAGTCCACCTCTTGTCAACTTGGTGTCCATATTATCTTCTTAAATCACACTTAATTTTCAAATTGTACAATAATATAATAGTTTTGCCTAACATGATACATTATACAGCATACAACCGGAAACTCATTAATCCCTTTCCGAGAAGAAAAAGGTAAAGTCCTTAACTGATATTTGACCTTCTCCCAATATCTTATAACTTAAAATTGCAAATACTATGAAGTAAGGTTAACAACGTTTAAATGCTGGTATAGGGCCGAGCCCGTGGCGCACTTGGTAGAGTGCGGCGCTAGGAGCGCTGCGACGCTCCCGCCGCGGGTTCGGATCCTATATAGGAATGGACGGTGCACTCACTGGCTGAGTGCCGGTCACGAAAAAGACAAAAAATAAAAATAAAAAAAATAACTGTACTTTACAAAAACAGCTAAAGGAAGCAGAACAAATACTGGCAACAGCTGTTTACCAAGCAAAAGAGAAACTCAAGTCAATAGAAAAAGCAAGAAAAGGTGCTATCTCCTCTGAAGAAATAATTAAGTATGCACATAGGATTAGTGCAAGTAATGCCGTGTGTGCCCCACTGACCTGGGTTCCAGGGGACCCACGGAGACCATACCCAACTGATTTAGAGATGAGAAGTGGGTTATTAGGTCAGATGAACAATCCTTCTACTAATGGTGTCAATGGTCACTTACCAGGGGATGCACTTGCAGCAGGCCGACTACCAGATGTCCTTGCTCCACAGTATCCATGGCAGTCAAATGATATGTCAATGAATATGTTACCACCAAATCACAGTAATGACTTTTTGTTGGAACCTCCTGGGCATAATAAAGAAAATGAAGATGATGTGGAAGTTATGTCAACGGACTCCTCAAGCAGCAGTAGTGACTCTGATTAAAAAAACATAAAAGAGTACAGAACTGAATACTGTGGAATTTTGTTTCTTAAACAATAGCAGGGAAATGTAAACTGCAAATGTATAAAGAATAGCCAGGTAAATATTGGCAATGGTGGAATTGTGCAGCCCATTAAAAATCAAAGTGAACTTACTTTTTAAAGTCAAAAATCATGGTTTCAGTGATAATCCACTAGGCAAATATTTGGAGAATAGTCAAAATTTACTGTGAAAAAAAGATTATTTGTTCAGTGCTGTCTTAACCCTGTTCTGTTCCAATTGTGCTGCATTTGTACAACTGTTTAAATAGTTCTGGAGATAAGATTTGAGGGAAATGACCCATGTATGTATGTACGTACCACTAATAGGCTCCCTGGAATTATTTAGAAAAGCATTTTTAAAAAAGGCAGTGGCTTACTGAATATGTGTCATGTTTAAAATAACAAAAACCTTCATTTGAAAGTGAAGTCTCTTGGCTTCCATTACAGGAACAGGGGAGAAATTGTCTAAATTTGTACTGTTTGTAATTATTGTAATTTTTGTAAAGAAATTGACTTCTGTTTGTAAAAAAAAAAAAAAAAAAAAAAATAAATGCTGGTATAAAGTCCGTAAGTCTCATGGTATAGATAGAGAACAAGAGGAACAAAAACCAAGATAATTGTTTAATATGTGTACAGTATATATACATAGAGACATATTCTTAACACAGCAGGGAGAACAATTACAATCCTCATCTCTGTAACTGGTCACGTGGTTAAAGCTGGCATTTATAACTTCCTTCTTCTACTACCCATTCTGTATTCCCTTTGCCTTCAGCAAGCAACTTAGCGGGTCACGATTCTTTACCTGGTGGAGTGACCCAATCCTTTATCCCTGAAGAGTCTGGGCCACTTGTAGTCTTTCCTGGATTTGGTTGTTGTAATTTTCCATTGACCTTAATCACAGGGCATGGTAGTACTAAGAGGCGTCCTAAGGGATCTCCTGTATTCCAGATATAATCTTCCTTACCTCCATTGTGAAGTAGTGTCCAACTTCCCCTCGGTAGTCTGGATCAATCACCCCAGCCAACACAGTAACTCCTTTCTTAGCCTGTTGACTCAGAGGCATGAGGAGCCCAAAGTGGCCAGGTGGCAGCCTTAACTTCCAGTTCCATGGGATCATTTTTGTGTCTCCTGATGGAAGCATTCCTCCCTCTGGAGCCAAGACTTCTAGGCCAGCAGAGCATAAAGTTCCTGGGACAGGAAGCAAAAAAATTGCTAATGGTCCCTAGGGGTAATGGTGAGTGGTGCCACTTACAATTCCACCCCTTGACTCCTGGACCCATGAATACTGGTTATGGGAGAGACAGTACCATATGTTGGCTGCTGAGACATAGAGCATAGATAGCCTTCTGGAGAACTTTGCTCCAGCTTTGCAAGGTATCGTCATCTAGCTGGCACCATAACTGTGACTTCAAAAGGCCATTCCACCATTCTATCAGACTGGCTGCTTCAGGATGGTGGGGAACATGATAAGACCAGTGAATTCCACGAGCATGAGCCCATTGCCGCACTTCTTTAGCTGTGAAGTGAGTTCTTTGGTCAGAAGCAATGCTGTGTGGAATGTTATGATGGTGAATAAGGCATTCCATGAGTCCATGGATGGTAATTTTGGCAGAAGCATTTTGTGCTAGGAAGGCAAATCCATATCCAGAGTACATGTCTATTCCAGTAAGGACAAAAGGCTGTCCCTTCCACAATGGAAGCAGTCCAATGTAATCAACCTACCACCAGGTGGCTGGCTGATCACCTCAAGGAATGGTGCCATCTCAGAGGCTCAGTGTTGTTCTCTGATGCTGGCAGAATGGGCATTCAACAGTTGCTGTAGCCAGATCGGCCTTGGTGAGTGGAAGTCCATGGTGCTGAGCCCAGGCATAACTTCCATCTCTGCCACCAAGGCCACTTTGCTCATGAGCCTACTAAGCAAGGACAGGGGTGGCTGGAGAAAGACATTGACTAGTATCCACAGAACGGGTTATCCTGTCCACCTGATTAGTAAAGTCCTCCTCTGCTGAGGTCGCCTTTTGATGAGCATTCTCGTGGGAAACAAATATCTTCACATCCTTTGCCCACTCTGAGAGGTCCATCCACATACCTCTTCCCCAAATTTCTTTCTCACCAATTTTCCAATCACGTTCTTTGCATGTCCCTGGCCATCCAGCTAAACCATTGGCTATGGCCCATGAATCAGTACATAATCACACATCTGGCCATTTCACCTTCCAAGCAAAGTGCACAGCCAATTGCACTGCCCAAAGTTCTGCCCATTGAGAAGATTTCCCATCACCACTATCCTTCAAGGATACCCCAGAAAAGGGGTGCAGTGCCACAGCTGTCCACTTTCGGGTGGTGCTGCATATCGTGCAGGGCCATCTGTAAACCAGGCTCTATCCTTTTCTTCTTCTGTCAACTGATCATAGGGAACTCTCCATGAGGCCACAGGTGCAGGCTGGGGAAGAGAAGGCAGTGCAGCAGGAGTAGGAACCATGGGCATTTGGACCATTACTTCATGTAGCTTACTTGTGCCTTCAGGACCTGCTTGGGCCTGATCACGTATATACCATTTCCATTTGATGATCAAGTGCTGCTGTGCATGCAGCACTGACCTGTGGAGTCAACCTTATGACTTTCTGGGTCAGATAACACCCAGTTCATGATGGGCAGCTCAGGTCGCATGGTAACTTGGTGGCCAACAGCAAGTGTTCAGTTTCTACTAAGGCCCAATAGCAGGCCAAGAGCTGTTTCTCAAAAGGAGAGTAGTTATCTGTGGTTGATGGCAGGGCCTTGCTCCAAAATCCTAAGGGTCTCCACCGTGATTCACCTATAGTGGCCTGCCAAAGGCTCCATACTGCATCCCTATCTGACACTGACACTTCAAGGACCATTGAGTCTGCTGAATCATATGGCCCAAGGGGCAGAGCAGCTTGCACAGCAGCCTGGACCTGTTGCAGAGCCTTCTCCTGATCTGGGCCCCACTCAAAACTAGCAGCCTTTCATGTCACTCAGTAGATGGGCTGGAGTAACACACCCAAGTGAGGACTGTGTTGCCTCCAAAATCCAGATAGGCCCACTAGGCACTGTTCCTCTTTCTTGGTGGTAGGAGGGGCCAGATGTAACAACTCATCCTTCACCTTAGAAGGGATATCTCAACATGCCCCACACTATTGGACCCCCTAGAAATTTAATTGAGGTAGAAGGCCCCTGAATTTTAGTTGGATTTATTTCCCATCCTCTGACACACAAATGTCTTACCAATAAGTCCAGAGCAGTTGCTACTTCATGCTCACTAGGTCCAATCAGCATAATGTCATCAATGTAATGGACCAGCATAATGTCTTGTGGAAGGAAAAGGCGATCAAGATCCCTGTGAACTAACTTGTGACATAGGGCTGGAGAGTTGATATACCCCTGAGGTAGTACAGTGAAGGTGTATTGCTGGCCTTGCCAGCTGAAAGCAAACTGCTTCTGGTGGGCCTTATGGACAGGGATGGAGAAAAAGGCATTTGCCAAATCAATAGCTGCATGCCAGGTATCTGGACATGTGTTAATTTGTTCAAGCAATGAAACCACATCTGGTACAGCAGCTGCAATTGGAGTCACCACTTGGTTAAGCTTATGATAATCCTCTGTCATCCTCCAAGATCCATCTGTCTTCTTCACAAGCCAAATAGGAGAGTTGAATGAGGATGTGGTAGAAATCATCACCCTTGCCTCTTTCAAGTCCTTGATATTAGCACTAATTTCTGCAGTCCCTCCAGGGATGTGGTATTATTTTTGACTTACTATTTTCCCAGGTTGAGGCAGCTCTAATGGCTTCCATTTGGCCTTTCCAACATAATTGACCTCACTCCACAGGTCAGGGAACCAATGTGGGGATTCTGCCAGCTGCTAAGTATGTCTATTCCAATTATGCATTCTGGAACTGGGGAAATAACCACAGGATGGGTTTGGGGACCTTCTGGACCCACAGTGAGTCTGACCTGGGCTAAGACTCCATTAATCACCTGACCCTCATAAGCCCCTATTTTAACTGGACGGCCAGTGTGATGCTTTGGGTCTCCTGGAATCCAATATCGATTCAGACCCAGTGTCTAATAGTCCCTGAAAGGTCTGATTATTCCCCTTTCCCCAATGTACAGTTACTCTGATAAAAGGCCGCAGGTCTCCTTGGTGAAGGATGGGAGAAAGATTAATAGAGTAAATTTTTGGTGGTGTACCAGGGTCCTTCCTCAAGGGGACCTGGCCACCCCTTCATCCAAGGAGTTCTGGGTCTGTAAACTGGCTCAAGTCTGGGAATTGATTGAGGGGCCATGACTCTCTGTTTTTATGATTCGAGTTAGACTTTTGTTCACTTGACCTAGAAGTTTTCTGCTTATACAGATCAAGTAAGAATTTAGCAGGCTTTCTGTCTATTTGACTTACAGGAACACCGTGAGTAACTAACCAACGCCATAGATCTATACGAGTCAGACTATTCTGATTATCGCTTTGCCTCTGCTATCTGTTATGGTAACTGCACCCACCTTGCCTTTTTCAGTTGAGTGCTGCCACTTGGCCCCTGTTACCCCAGGATCCAATTAGTCCCATTGCATTTAAGTGTTCCAATTGCTTGACTGTGGTTCCCACTGTAAGGTCTGGTCTACAAAGAGCAATAACAGGGCTCTTCAGGGATGCTGGGGCTCCCCCCACAAATCTATTTCTCAAAGTATGAGTAAAAGGTGTGTCTTCTGGAGCCTCCCAGTGTGGGTGAGTAGGTTTTACATGACAAATCCACTCTAACATTCCGATCTCCCTAAGCCTTTGACTCCCTTCCTCTACAGTTAACCAAGGGAGATCAGGCAACTCTAACTCACTCATAGTGGGCCAGGTTTTGATCCACATTTCAACCAACCAACCAAACTATTAGCACCTTTCTTAACTTCCCGAGCTACAACATTAAATGCAGAATCTCTGCTTAGTGGGCTCATATCAATAAATTCAGCCTGATCCAATTTTATGTTCCTTCCACTATTATCCCACACCCTTAGTATCCATTCCCATGCACATTCTGCTTGTACGAGTCAGAAAATTCATTGAGTTCTTTTGGAGTATAACGCACCTCCTCGTGGGTCGCACTATGTACCTCACCTTTAGGAGCCTGCTGGGCCTTGAGTCTAGTTATAGGTCTGGAATCAAAGAAGGGAGGTGGGGGTGGATCCTGAGGAGGATCAGCATTGTCTTGCTCAGTCACTGCCTCGGGGCAGCCATTACTGTTTCCTTAGGCAATGCAGAGTTAATCCCCTCAGGCAGAGGTGGAAAAGCCACTGTCTCTGGGGAGGAGGGTTGGGAGTTCATTTCTGGTGAACAAGCCTCAATGTAATTCAGGGGTTCCATGTCCCCAGCGTCATCAGGGTCTTCCCACACGTCCCCATCCCAACTTGCGGGATCCCATTCTTTCCCAACTAACGCTCTCACTTTAGCAGGAGATACCCTGTGAGGCTGATAATTCCACTGCTGCTGTAGTTCAGCCAATCTCATGATGAGGGCTTGTGTTTGATTTTTCTGCAATTTCAGCCCCGTGGGTACTGGAGAGAAGACTCTGGCCTCGAGCACACCTAGAAACTTTCAGGTCATCAACGTGGTGCTTGAGCCAAGAATTTACATCACTGAGCTCCTCCATTTCTTTCCTCAGTTTGTCCAGGGATGCCAGGAGCAACCAGCCAACGCCATCATAGTCTTCGGATTTTCACAAATACTCAAAAGCGTTACGTACAGAGTCACTGAATCCCTTGCCTTTTACAAGCGGTGAATCAGGACCATCAAATGGATTTATCTTGCACATCTCTTTAAACAGTTCATGCCAAGGACCATCAGTGCTCTCTGTATTATTAGAAGTTGAGCTGTTAGCATTTTCAGGTCTAACGCCCTGAAACCAATTGAAGAAATTCATCTTTAAGATTCTGTTTCTCTAGAACCACTCCTGGTACCAAAATCTGTATTAGTCAGGGTTCTCCAGAGAGGCAGAATCAATAGGATATGTTACAGATATATGAGAGGGATTTATTAGGGGGATTAGCTCGCGTGACTATGAAGAAAAGTCCCACGATAGGCCGTCTGCAAACTGGATGCCAGTAGCATGGATCAGTCCAAGTCCAAAGGCCTCAAAATCAGGGAAACTGATGGTGTCTTTGGTGTAATTTCTGGAACCCAAAAGCTGAAGAGTCTCTAGTTCTGATGTCCACAGACTGGAGAGAAGAGTGTATCCCAGCTCCAGCGGATCGAGAGAGCTTCACCTCTTTCCTCTGTCTTTTGTTCTTTTTGAACCCCAGTTCCTCAAACAACTACAGATAGAACTGCCATATGATCCAGCAATCCCACTGCTGGGTATACACCAAAGGAATGGATGTCATCATGTCAAAGGGATACCTGCACTCCCATGTTTATCACAGCTCCATTTACAATGGCCAAGAGTTAGAACCAACCTAAATGTCCACTGATGGACCACTGGATAAGTCAAATGTATTATATATACATAGTGGAATACCACTCTGCCATGAAAAGGAATGAAATTCTGCCACTCACAGCAACATGGATGAACTTAGAGAAAATTATGTTAAGTGAAATAAGCAAGGCACAGAAAGAGTAATACCATATGTTCTTACTGATAAGTTGACCTTAAAAAAAGCAAATAAAACAAGAAAGAAAGAGAGAAAGATACAATAGTCACAATAACATGTTGATTGTTCAAGAGAGAATGGAACTGAGGCCAACAGAGGAGGGAGAGGGAAAGGGGAAGGAAAGTTTAGTGAGTAATTGGTAAAATGCCACAAAAAATGATTACATTGTATATTGATAAATATAGTAATTATCCTGATGTGAGCATCACATATTGTATACAGGTATTGATACTTAATGCTGTACCCCACAGATATGTAAAATCAATTATGCTTTAAAAAAAATAAAAAATTAAATTCTGAACTATGAAAAAAAAAGAAAGAACAAACACAATAATGTGTCAGACTTTCAGAAGGAGAGAACTGAATTGTGGTTACTAGAGAGGGGAAAGAGGGAAAGGGAGTGGGATTAGGGAGAAATTGGTTAATGGACACAAAGAATGAATATGTTTTGTAATGACAAATATGCCAACTATCCTCATTTGATCATCACTTATTGTACACAAATACTGATAGTCTACTCTGTACCCCATGAATAGGTATAATGAATTATGTTTCAGTAAAATAAATAAAATATTCAGGAAGAAGTGCATAGGTTATATACAGATAATTTATACCAGGGACTTGAGCATCCATGGATTTTGGTATCTGTGGGGGTCCTGGAATCAATACCATGGATACTAAGGAACGACTGTACCATAAACTGGGTAGCATACAAACAACACAATTTATTTCTCACAATTCTGGAGGCTGGGAAGTCCAAGATCAAGGTGCCAGCAGATTCGGTGTCTGGTGAGGGCTACTCTCTGGTTCATAGATGGTGCCTTCTAGCTATGTTCTCACATGGCAGAATGGATGAGGGCTCTCTCTAGGGCCTACTTTATAAGACACTAATCCCACTCATAAGGGCCCTGACTTCATGATCTAATTACATTTCGAAAGGTCCTGCCTGCTAATACCATCACCTTGGGAGTTAGGACTTCAACATATGAATGTGGGGGGAGTCCAAACATTCAGAGCATAGCAAGTCTACATGCCTAACAACAGGGGATTGGTTAAATCATTTATGGTATTTCCCTATAATGGAATATTAATCAGACATTAGAGTGATGCTGTAGAAGTATATTTATTAATATGGAACAAAGTTTTAAAAAAGATCAGGAAAGTGTGTGTGTGTGTAAATGCACAAGGACTAATGACACAAACAAAAATTTCAACAGTGGCTTCCTCTGAGAATAAAACCAGGGACAGGGAGTGGTAGCCAACGGTAGCTGTAACTTCATCTGTATTATTTGAACTTTTCTAATAAAAATACACTTATGAATCCATTATTAAAATAATTAAGAGGGGCCAGCCCGTGGCTCACTTGGGAGAGTGCGGTGCTGATAACGCCAAGGCCACGGGTTCGAATCCCTATACAGGGATGGCCGGTTCGCTCACTGGTTGAGTGTGATGCTGAAAACACCAAGTCAAGTGTTAAGATCCCCTTCCTGGTCATCTTTTTAAAAAAATAAAAATAAAATAAATAAATAGAATAATTAAGACAATTAAAGAAAACAAAAAATTTTACAGTGTGATTCCACTTGTGTTTGAAAATATTTTGGGCCGAGCCCATGGCGCACTCAGTAGAGTGCGGTGCTGGGAGCACAGCGACGCTCCCGCCGCGGGTTCGGATCCTATATAGGAATGACCAGTGGACTCACTGGCTGAGTGCCGGTCACGAAAATGACAAAAAGAAAAAAAAAAAAGAAAAAAGAAAAGAAAATATTTTGAGGAAAAGAATATGAATAATTTATCTTTTTTCCTTATCCATATATTCTAATTTCCTAGCCATAGAATAATATTTTCCTATTCTATTTACTACTTCCAGTACTTTAAAAATATTTGGAAAGACCTGAGTTTGCCACCTGCCCTGTGAAGCACCAGGTACACGTGTATTCTAGCATCCATCACTTTCTATTGGGACAATGTCTAAGAATGACGTAGCTCCTGAAGGACCAAAGCTCTTATTCATCTCTGAATCTTCATCTGACATCTAGTGGGGACATGATGCTTATTTTTGAAAGAAACAGTGAGAAGAGTCGGGGGTGGGAAGGGTAGACAGAACAAGGCCCCATCCTGTTCCCCTTCAAGCAGCAGTTCCATGCAAGCAAAGTGAGGGTAAAAGGCTAATCAGGAGGCCTCAGTCCAGTGATGAACAGTCTCCGGATCTCAATTTCCTTATCTGTATCTGGGAAGAATACCGCTAACGTGGGATTGTTGTGAGGGTTACAAGCACCCCACACCTGGTAGACATTTATTGGATGTGTAGCTGCTATTGTAAGCAATGATGGTGCAGCTCTGGAGGGCAGTTTAATCTTGATCTGACACTGAGGTCAGGGAGAGAAAGTTAGGGGCTCCTTCCCCCTCTTTGGCAAGGCTGGGTCTGGGAAATGTGGTTTCTTGTGCAATAATGAATGACTATATCAACAAAGCAGTTGAAAAAACAATAATTGAATAATTTTAGGGATATCTTCCCCCCAGAGGTAACCAGAGGCTGAACCATCTAAGTTTGCTGGGCATTTCAAGGTGACCATGATCTTAGACCTGCCTGGCATCCTGGCTTGATAAAGAGTTGATTCTTTTAATGATTTTTTTCAAATTCTTTTGAGTCACACTCTGGACTCTATGCGTCAGAGGCTGGGGGCGGGGGGTGGGGCGCGGATCAAACCTGCCTGAGTTTTTCTTCAATGCCTCCTGCCATCTCTTTTTGACAGCTGATGTCAAATATGGGTTCTCTGAAGTTTATAGTCTGAAACACTCTAGGGGGGTCACTTTCCAACAGGGAATCATCTCCCAAATTCTTCTCACTGTACATGCAATACCAAGAAGCTAAGACCAGTGAGTTCTAAATTTACCAATGGACTTGCACCATGATATGGACAAAGTACACTCAGAGTACCAATTTCTTCTAGACCATGACCATGGCCCTGACCTGGTGGATCCCCCAGAATAAGGCTAACCAGGCACAGGGGATGGCTTGACAGTGAGCTAGAATGACCAAATTGTGCTTTTTCTCTATCTCACAGGCCCTGCAAATCCCAAGGCTGCATCTGTCTCCAGATCTGCTGGTTCTCAGGCTATATCAGTCCATTTCTGTTGTTTATAACAAAATACTGAGAACTGAGTAACTTTTAAGAAAACAAAATAAGCAATAAGCTTATAGTTTTAGATGGTGGGAAGTTCAAAGTCCAGGAAACACATCTGGTGAGGGTCTTCTTTGGTAGTGGCTTTACAGCAATACAGAGGTCTCACATGGTAAAATATGGGGGAGCACAGAGAGAGCTAACCTTCTCATTTGGCTCCTTTAAAAGCCATCAGAACCACACCCATGACCACCATTAATCTATCAACTTGCTATTCACTGAGAGGATCAATCCATTTACTATGGCATAGTCCTCACAATCCAATCACCTCTTCAAGGCACAACCTTTCAATTACCATAATAGGATTTCCCACTCTCCCAACAGTCACCGTGAGGATTAAGCTTCTAATACATAAAACTTGGGGGACACAAATCAATCCTTATCACAGACCTTTTGAAGATGGGGCAACTTAGGTAATTTGGGGGCAAGGTTGAGACCCCCAGGCTGGAGGCAAGGGGCATGGGGGGACCTGTATGGAGTGAACCACAAGGCAAGGCAGCCTTGCATTTTACCTTGGGAACTCTTCTGTGTGAGGTCAATGCATGTCAGTTGCCGACAGCGATAAGGCCTGATCGGGACATAGAAGGAAGCTCCTGAGGCTGGGCAGCACCAAAAGAAGAACACAGCCTTAAGGAAACACAGTGTGGACTCCCCTTCCTGCCCCCACTGTCAGGGAGCAGAGTCAGATGCTGGGAGCTGCCAGGCTGCACAGGGTGGGGTGTGGGGCTGGGGGAGTGAGTCGAGGGCGTTTGCTGTCGCAGATACCACACACCCATCCATGAGGGGTGGGAGGGAGGGAGCTGAGCCTGCCTCATCTCCCTGAGTAGATGTGGGTTCCTGACCAAGGGCACTTTAAACAAGCCATCAAAATTTAAAATTGCCCTCTGGTTGTACTAAATGAAGTTTTATACTGTGGCCATGTGGCTAGGAACTGAAAGATGTTGCACTCTCCTCTCGACAGCTGTGTGTCGGAGCTCGGTGGCCCATGTGGCTGAGCCCTGAGCTCTGTAGTCCTGCAAACAATACTATGAATGCCATTTATTATCGTCAACCATCTATGGAATATTTGTTATGTGTCAGTCACTGCCTGAGTCTTTTTAAAAATTTATTTATTTATCAATAATATTTTTTTTACATGCTAAGGTGATGTTGTGGAACACTTGGGGGGAAGGGGCAAGGGAAAGGGAGAGGGAAAAAGGGTGGGAGGAGGAGGAAGGGAGCGTGGTCGAGGCCCGTGGTGCCTGAGAATCTTATAGGCATCATTCCACTTCGTCAGTCAGCAGGTTGATTGAGAGCCTCGTCACGCCAGGCATGGGCATTTAATCCTCACGGCAAACCAGTGAGGTAAAAATATTTATTCCCATTTTACCGAACATGAAACTGAGGAGGTTCAGAGTTATTAACTGCTTTGCACAATGTCCCACAGCCAGTAGGTGGCAGAGCTGTCTCTCTCTAGAGGGACAGCTTGTAACCACTTACCCTCTCATGGAACCTTCCACACCATGCTGAGGACTTGGACTGGGGAGAGAACCCGCAGGCTCATCCCCAAAGCAAGCTGCTCTGTCCGCTCTGGCTGTGGCACCAGGAAGGTCATAATTTCACTTTGACCTGGTAAATGGCTTCCCAGGAAACATCAGAGAATTTTTATTCAAATGACAAACAAGATTAGCATTGGTTCTCCCTACATTTGCCTACATCACCCACTTTCCAAACTTCTTTTCTTCTGCTGGTCTTGGTGCCATCTGGCTGAGAGTATCACCTGCACTTCTCGTAAGACTCCAGCTCAGCCACATGTAGTGTCCTCCTCTCCAAGTCCACAAACCAACCCAAACCGGTCCCCAACAGCACGTGGTATTGTGCATTGGCCTTGCTGCTGCTCTCTGTGACTGGTGAGCCTGGGGGCAGATGAGAGGCAGGGAAGACCCGAGACCCAGCTGTCTGCACCTCACCTCCCACCTTCCACCTTGGTCTGCTCAGTGCTTAGGAGGGGGTCTCTGTCTTGCTTGCCTGGGTGTAGTCAAATGGCTCTGGTGGTACTGGAGACCTGACATAAACCCATCTATCTGGCTGACCTTCCAATTGATTAGCTCTTGTCCTGCTCCCAGTGTCCCCAGCTGCTGGTAGGGATCTTGCTCCAAGTCTGATGAGACTCTTGGAATCATCACGTTTCCATCTGTCCAACTTAGTTTCTACCTGCCTCTCCTTTCAAGGTGTTGGGAAATAAGCAATAAGATTGCCATCTAAGTAAACTATGCAATTAATACAGGGTAGATGCAAACAGATTCCCGGAAACTCAATGGATTTCAGGCCCACAGAGCCCAATGCTAACCTGATTGAATGTGAACCTTAGCCAAAGAAAGAAAAGCCAGTGAGAAGACAGGTGGGTCTACAATGGAAGGTGAGAAAAAAAAAAAGTCCCAAGACACACAGCAGAGCCCATCCGATCTCTGTCTGGAAATAGGGTAGTTTGGTTAAGAACTTGATCCAGCCATAGCATTCTGTCAGGGTTATCTTCCAGGGAACAGGGCATATCTGTACGTCTTAGCCTAATACCATTATTTAACCCATCTAACCAACACCCTGAGCTTCAATTCCAAGCTCACTAAATAAGAAGATTCTGACAGATCTACTTTTTGGGTCGCTCATCTAATGTGAAATCATGTGCTGATCTGGTCAACTGGACCAGTACGTTTCATTGTAAATTAGTCAGCAGGTGCTCTAGTTTTGTGCATCAGCCTGTTGTGATCTTTGTTAATACAAGTCAGAACACCCACCCAAGTGTGATTAGCTCCAAAGGAAAATAAAATTTCTGACCCTGCAAGACGGGACTGGCCACATCCTGGTCACAGGTAGACTCACCTTGGTGACAGTCACCTTGTAGAAGTTGGTCAGTCTTCCCATCTGTGAATTTGTGTCACTTCCACTCATAACTGGACCCTTTGGAGGTCATTGGCCCCTGGGTCTAACCCAGGCTCCCCAGACCCTTTGGCCATGATGTCTTGGGCCACTGTCCACCCTGAAATTGATTTGCCTGTGTGTGTGAGACTGACACAGGTCACAAGCCAGGGCAAGGTGTGTCTCAGGGCACTGGCCCAGTCCTCAAGTCACATTTTCACAGTAATTTCAGGCCCCTCAGCAGGGGTCCTGTCATGAATTTTGAACGGTCCCTCACAGAATAAATGACAAACTTAGTGCCACATGTTGCGTCAGAGACACCCTTTCATTTGAGTTTCGCACCTGTCCCATGTGAGAAGGCAGGCAAGTATTCTGAGCTTTGCTCTGCAGTTAAGAACACTTGGGCTTAGGGAAGGTAAATGTGACCTACTCAAGGTCACACGGGTAATAATTGCGGGACCTTCTTCCAGCCACAGATCTGGAGGACCGCAAGCCCAAGGCTGCTTCACCACACCAGAGCGGCTGCTCACACCGGGCGGGCTCATGAGAAGGGTGTTAGAGGACCCTCGGGCTGTCCCCACAGCGGGGCAGCCCCTCCAACAGACCACAGACACACGCGGCCGCTGCGGAGCTACAAGGACGCAGCTCTGCACTCGGCTCGTCGCGCAGCCCCAGCTGCTGCAGGAGACTGGGGATTTGCTTCTTCCCTGCACCCACGGCCACTCCTGCAAACAGATCATCTCCAAGACTTCCTTCAGACAGAATTTCGTATTCAGGAAGGGCTTCCTTGGGCTTCATTTGCCTTCATTTGCCTTGAGTGTCTGGGGCATCTGTACGGCACCAAGGCCTGATGATAACAATGCTTGCAACAAGCAAAGTAATGATCGCTGATTCCACCCAACCTGAGGACGGAAAAAAGGAACATACCAAAGCAGCTTTCTAATCGTTCCTAATGTACTAACACCCCTAAACAGACAAGTGACTGACCCCCTGCCTCTATCTACCCCTTCCCATCTCTTTCTCTCTCTCTCAGAGCTGCAGCCTCTCCTGCTTCTTCTAAACCCCCCACCCCTCGGCACCCCCAGCCCTGGATGTCCTTGCAGAGAGATTTTCCCTGGTGATGTGCACTTAACAAAGAGCTTTCACCTGCTAAAAGAGGTGACTGCTAAAAGTCACCCATCGTGATTTTGCAAGTGTCACGACAGCCCTGGAGGAAGCAGTTGTGATTATGCTCATTTGCAGAGGAGAAAACTGGGGCTGGAAAACTTTGAGTGGCAGGGATTCTGGGAACAAGGAAGAAGGGCAGAAATTTGGAATACTGAGAAGAGAAAGGAAGAGCATCCCACTTAGGGGCACCTGCCAACAGCTGCATGGTGGTCTCTTGTCACCTCACAGCCACTGTGCCATGCTCAAAGGAGATGGAGTCGCAGTGCTGCAGAGCCTGTGACAGAGCAAGACCTGTTGGGAAAAGAGCAAATGGCCCTGTGTGCTGGCTGATGCCAGGGTCTTCTTCCTGTAATGTCCTCCAGAATCCTCACAACAGCCCTATCAGATAAGTGTGATATCCGTCTTGGAGATAAGGACACCAAGGCTCAGAGAAACCGTGAGTGGCTGAGAAAACACAGATCCACTTGTCTCCCCCAAGGTGCAGGCTGCTTCTGTCCTCTGGCCAAGGTGCCGTCCCTGCTGTCCACCTGAACACCACCTTCTCATTGCTCAAATCTCAGCTCAAGCACCCCCTCCCCTGATGAGTGCCCCCATCCTCCTTGGGCCCCCTGTTCCGTGTGGGACTTCTTGCCTCTCTTCTGACACACGTGCAAGGCTCCACGTCGGCACGGATGGCGTCCTACTCCTCTCTACCCCACCTCAGCTTCTCGCACACTGCCAAATGGCTGGCTGTCAAATGAGGGGACGAGTGGCGGACACAATGGTGTGTGGACCTGCGCTTTCCAGCCAGGACCGCAGCCCAGTGCCTGGTGCCCAGCCCCTCCCTTTCCAGTGAGTCTCGAGCACACACACCTGGGTGGAGGGGGCACCTGCCTCTTTACGGGCTGTTAGCTGAAGGACACCCCCACCCCACCCAGACAACTACAGTCTTGGATGATCTGGACTTATATTGTTTAGCCTGGAGGAGAGCAGCTTTTTGGTCCTGCCATGGGTAGCCTCAAGCCTTCAAGTTTCCTCTTTTGAGGGGCTAGCAGAAGCCAGCGCTGCCCCTGAGGACATGGAAGTGAAGGCACTGGGAGCTTACATTTCCAGCTGCCAAGATGACTTCCCATCTGCCCTGGAGGCACCTTCACAAAAGGGCAGCAGCTTTGTCTCCCCTCTTCACTCAAGAGCCTTACCAAACCCCTTCTCTGTTCCCCCCGTGGGTCTAGAACCCCCCCCATGCATTCCCAGTGCCTCAGTGAGGGGCAGCCCCTTGCAGGAGATTTGAAGTGAGAGAGACCTGTGTTCAAATCCCAGCTTTGCCACTTGCTGTCACTGTGACCGTGGGCAAGCAGACCCCCCTGAGCCCTAGCGTGCTCATACATGCAGTAGGGATAATGCTGCCCTCTCTGCAAGGGGCCTGGTGATTTGAATGAGGTGACATGTGTAGTGTGCAAAGCCTACCACGGTGGTCAAGCCCTTTCCCCACTCCTAGGAGGTCCAGTCCCTGGCTGACTTAGGCCTCACTACACTACAGGGAAGAACTTTCCTGCAACAAAGGAGAGGCTTCTAACACAGATAACAAAGGCGATCAAGTAAGAATTTAAAACCTGACAGGCTGCCCCACTCTGACGTGATTTCTGTGGTCATTCCTGAGTGCAGATGAGGGTGAATCAGAACCCCTCATAGTTTTAAATTGTTCACAACTAAATTTTCCCAGCTACATTGAACAGGCTCCACTGTCCCCTGGGTGGGCAGTATCAGTACCTTCCTCCAAGACTTTGTCCTCAGTACCCAGAGCAGAAAACATCAGAACAAAGAGCAGCCTCAGCCTGATTCTGAACGTCCTGCCATCTGCCTGGACAAAGTGGCGGCCCCACCGGTCAGCGAGCTCAGATGTGGCGGCCTGTCATGTCCATGGTGGCTCCCAGTTCTGTCTATCACAGAAGCAGTGCTGGGCTTCACAGCGAGCTGTAAAGTGACTGCTGAGAAAAGTCAGCCCCCGGCAGGCAGCACAGCAGGACTGTCTCGTTCACTGTAGCTTAGACCTTCAAACTGGAGCTCCATCCTTCACTGCCTCCTGCCATGAGAGACCCAAAAGCCAAGCTCCAGACCTCTCATTTTCCCTGGAGTCACATGGACGGTGGTCGACAGGTCCCTTTGTCCAGGGGCCTTTACAGGAAACATGCCTCACTCTAACATTTGGTTCCCAAACAGAAGTCCAGGCTGGGAGAAAATCTCCAAATCTCTATTGATTGTGCCTAATGAACGGAGGTTAATATGTGGTCTTTGCCCATAGCTATTATTAAAGAAAACAGAGATGGCTCATTTTGACATTTGTGATGAATGGCAAAAAAAAAAAAAAAAAAAAAAATTCAGCACTTGGTCTTAGAATGGGCAATTGGCCTATTAGAATGTGTGAGATAAACTAGTGCTCATTTACGTATTTAGTTCACAATCAGAATCACCAGCCTAAAAACCTCTACAGGAAAAGCAAAAATATCTCAAAGTGAAAAAAGGCACTCTACTCTGTGAAGCACTTGAGAATTAGACTATAGATTTTTTTAAAAGGTAAATCATCCTGTAGAAAATGTTCTTTAAAAATGCCGACTTCCCATTCTGAGAAAGATTTTGTACTAAGTACTGTTTTTTTCTTTGGCCGAGAAGTTGATTAAAGTAAATAGTGGCTAACTAAAATGAATGAAAGATCTGTGTGGACTCCTGATTTTCGATGAGTAGTCAATGCGATTGCATTGGAAAGAAAACATTATAGCAGGAAGAGCCCTGTGTTAATGATGTTTCGAGAGAATAACAAAGGAGGACTTCCGTGGAAGCAGGCTGCCGGGATCCCCCAGAAACCCTGGAGGGCATTGTGTGACCCACAGTTCCTGGGGTAGGTGAGGAGGCAAGCTATTCCAATTAAATATTAAAAGAAAGGGTGAGCCTGCAGGACGTAGGGTTTCCGTATCCTCAGGTGGCAGATCTTGAGTTGACCTCGTTTAAAACCCACCCTACAATTCCCATCCTCCCTGGCCACAGTTTCCATTCCAGATGTGCCCCTCGTCTCTTTTGTGTGGTCCTTGCTGTCAGTACTTGTGGGAGAGACAGCACTGGTTGGCTGGCCCGATCCCCATCCCCAGTGTCTTTTACTCTGGCTCCCTTCCAGCAGGGGTGGCATGTGGCAGAAATCTGCAGGTTGGAGCTCCCAGGAAGCTCTAGATTCTGATGGAAAGCCAATGGCCCACCCTTTGCCCAGCTCCCTTCCACTCTTCCCTGCCTGGAGCACAGTGAGGTTTGGAGGGCAGCAGCCTTCTGTGTTCCAGGAGGGGGCGAGGACAGAGACAAAATACAGCAGACTAAGGATGCGCGAGAGGAAAGATACGAACGGGCCAGGTCCCCTGAGAGTACTGTGGCATAGCTGCACCACACATTGTTTCTATGAAAAAAAGAAAAAAGAAAAAAAGAGACCGTTTAAGGTATCTGAGTCTTTGGAAATGTCAATGAGGAGATCAACTATAATTGCCCAAAGCCAGGCTTTTCTTGCCTTTAGAATCTAGAGACTGTTGGAAGCACATCCTGAGATGTATAAGCTTAATAGTGCAGGTCAGGGCTCAGAGATAATGACTCTCAAGGACAGCATAAATCACTGAACTCTGCACAAACTTTGATTCAGAAACAGTGTCTTACCCCAAGATAGTATTTGTATTAAACAAAATAAGTAACATAGAATCATTCATGTTGTTTTGGAGAAGCTGGAGCTGGGGGGTGTGGGCCGATCATCAAAGTACTATTGACAGATTCTCAAAGGCCAATTGATTTTCATCATGGTCAATAATAACCATGCAAAGGCAAATATTAAGTATATGTCTGTCCTTGAAATTAACAGGCCCTTCACACAACAACACAACAGATATTGATCCTTCTGAATTCCACTCATTTTTCAAGACTTATCTTGAAGGACTTTGTGTCAGTTATAATGCTGCATAACAAATCTTAGTGGTTTGAACCAAGAACCATTTTTAAATTGTCATTAGCCGTGGGTAGGCTGGGCCATTCTGCTGATCTGGACCTGGCTCAGCTGCAAGCTGCTGGGCTTGCTGATGCATCTGCAGTCCACGGTGGCTCATCTGCAAGCTGACTGGTCTGGGTGAGCCCAGCTGTGATTGTTTCTGCTCCACATGGTCTCTCAGCCTCCAACAGACTAGCCTGGGCTTGTTCTCATGGTGGAGGAAGAGTTCCTAGAGAACATCATAGAATCACATAAGTCTCAGAATCGACACATCATCACCTCTATTGCATTTACAGCAAGTCACAAGATCAGCCCAGATGCAGAAGATAAGGAACTAGACTCCCCTTCTTGATGGTTGAGCTTCAGAGTTGCGTAAAACAGCAATGAATGTAGCATTGAGGCCATGGACTATTTCAGAAAGCTTTCCATGATCCCACCACTACAACCAAGTTTCAATTAGATGTTCTCCTCTGTGTTCCTATATATTTCTATCCATGCTAAACTACAGTCACAATCTTTTAGAACTCTTAATAGCTTGACTCTAGCTGTTTTGTCAATATGTTCACCACTTTAAAATAACATGACTTAGCTTGCTTCCCATTTATTATAACATCAAAAATAAGACAAAACCATGATACCCAGTGTTGTTGCAGAGTTAGGGAAACTAACATCCTCATACCCTAATGGTAGGAATATAAATTGGAATAAGCAATGTGGCAATCTGAATTTGTATTCAGAGACTTTAAAATATGTATATGTTTGGACCCGGCAATTTCAATTCTAGGAATTATCCTAACAAAATAAATAACCATGTGGAAGCAAAATATTGCTAAAAAAATGTTTTGGAAGCATTTCATTTTTTATAATATTAAATAGTCTTCAAAACTTATTTAAATGTCCAATACCTGGAGGTAAGTTAAATTGTGGTGATTCTGTCCAATGAAACCATCTTTTGGTATTTAAGATGCTATTTTGTATGGATATATATTACTGAGGAAAGGTGTTCTATTGAAAGGGAAAAATTCAAATCCCAATAAGTATGTATGTGCAACATGATCCACTTTCACATTTAAAAATTAAGTTATACAGAGAAAGAAGTCTGGAATAATATAAACCAAGGTATAGTGGCTATCTGTAAATGGTGGGTTTAAGAATGTTTTGTTTTTATTTATTTATATGACGTTTATATTTTTTAACGATGAACATGTACTATTTTTAATAAGAAAAGGTCATTTTTTGGAAAAATTATTAAATAAAAGTAAGTTAGTGAAAAATTCAAATGAAGAATGTCTTTCCATACAGTACTGCGGAGGGAGGGTAAGTGGATGGAGGAATGGATGAAACAGAACGGTTGAAGCTGAGTAATAGGTACACAGGGTGCATAGGTACATAGACTCTCCTTCTGTATACGTCAGAATTTTTCTATTAAAAAATTAAAATTGGGTGTGTGGATCTACAACCCCAGATTTAAGGGAAAAGTCATTAGAGAAAGTTTGCTCTATTTGATAGATGGTCACCGCTAGCAATATCACCAATGGTGCCCACGATGATTCTCCCAATTCCCTTCTGGACAGGCCCCTGGAATCCTTATCTGGTGCCATGTGGACACGTCCAGGTCTCCCTCATCCCACCTTCTGAGGAAGAAGACTACAGTGGCCCCTGGGTACATTGCAGGGGAAAGGGTCCCATGCTCACTGAGGGTGCCATTCCCGGGGACCCAATACCCTGGGCTGTTGCAGTGGCACTCATTCTTGACAGCTACTCCCTGGCCACGGGGCTGGGAAATCCTTCCTGACTTGTCACTCTAGGGGGTCTTTGCACAACCATGCCCGAGAGTGGGCTCGCTGAGGCCCAAGGCTGGCATGGTCACAGACGGATGAGTGAAGAAACAGGCTCTGCAGAAATTACTGTGGCCACCTCCACCTAAACACCAAGATAAGAGCAATAGTAAACTGCAGTATAAATACAAGACATTCCAATATGTTTCCCATGTTCTCCCATGATGGCTATTTTGATAGTGCTTTAGATATCGCAAATCATGTTTTCTAAAATTGTCATGGCTCCTCCCCATTACTGGAGCCCCGAGCACAGCCATGGTCAGACCCTCACACCCTCTGAGGTGCCTCCACTGGGCTCCCAGGGAGACTTGGACCTGGGAGTACGTTTTGAACCACACGCTGTTGGTGCAGGCAAAAATTCTACAACATCCACACAAAAAAGACCCCCACCTGAGCCCCTTATGAGCACTCTGTGTCCTCTTGCCTGATCCAAGCATTTCCCTAGTGTCTGCCTGAGGAGGCACAGGAGATGCTAGATGGAATGCCAGGAGCCTGCCTGGGGCTGGGCTTCACAGAGGAGGAGAAGAGGGTGGTGTGCTGCTGTGGGATACGTCAGTCTAACAAATCAAGCCCTGCCCTGTGATCTGGGAAGAAGAGACCGGTGGGTGCAGGCCTGAGTTAGGGAGCCTCCTCTGTTGGAAAATTCAGACCCATTGCAAATCCTGTAAGTCCAAATTGGAGTCTGTTCTTTGAGAACTGGTTTCCAATAATTTTTAAACTGTTTCAGATGGGAGATAGGACTAGTATTTAGTCTCTAAGACTATTTACAGAGTTCCAGGCAGAATGATTTTGTACCTGTCTTTCTCACTTTTTACTTTAAATAGAATAAGTACCCTCCTCCTCAAACCTCTGCTACACTCCAGCACATTTCAATCTACGCATTGATGACGAGGATGAATACATTTTCTGCCACATCAATGTCGTTAAATCTCTAGCCCTTATTTTTAACCCAGCACCATTTCTGAATCAATTTCTATGGAGAGAGAATACCTGGACATTTAAATCCATCAAAAAGGAGTAAATGAGCATTTCAGATACATCTATCAAAAAGAACTGCCCTGTCTCCCCGTCACTGCGGGCCTTTGTCAGTCGCCTGTCAGATGAATGTCCGTGTAAGTGTTTATTAATCACTCTTGCGCTCGCTGATGGGCTTGAACACTTTGCATCTCCACGTCTCTGACACGCACAAAGTATGCGTTGGGTTTCTTCTCTCCGTCTCTTGAGCACAGTTGCTTACTTTGTTAAAGTTAATTTCCACTCATTTCTGGCTTTGATGGGAAGATTCCTTTATCAATTCAATTCATGTGTGTTGTCTGCAATCAAGGCAATATTGTCTGCTAATGTGAGGTATATTCCATGCTCTCTCTCCATTTTATGCTAACGCCTTCCAGGCTGGAGAATTTGGGGAAGAGGCTGTCTCCCTGGCCCTCAGAGACAGGCTCCCAAGAGTGACTGAACATCAGCCATTTTCCTCTCCTGAACTCCTCTTTTTCTGGGAATCATCTGAGTCAAAAAACAAGTCAGTGGCAAAAAGAAGGTGATGGGAGACAGGTAAAGGCAATTTGGTGCCACTGCCACTAGCAGCAGGATCACCACCCTTCACACCAGGCCCCAACAACAAGCTCTCCTTTCACCCCAGTGCTATCCCTCTAGCCCAACAAAATTCCCATTATATCCCCACCGCAGACCATCGTTTATCTTCTCAGGCTGTGCTTTCTAGCTTCTCTCTTTTTCCCACCTCATCCATCCATTGCACCCTGTAATCTAAGTCCCGCCCTTCCTGAAAGACCAAGTCAAGCCTCCATCCCCAGAGAAGCATTTTCTCTCTGCCCCAGGGCAGTGACAGCTCTTGTCTGATGCCTCCCGAATCAGAGCTTTCACCAAGAAAGCACTGGAACACACTACCAGGCACAGATGGAGACAGACAGTAGAGCGAGACAGACCCTGATCTGAATATGGCTCAGAAACATCAAGCTATATATGCAGCCCTGGGCAGCCACTAAATCCCTGTGGATGTTTCTTCATTGGTAAAATGAGTGAAATAATATGTAACCCAACATTCGCAGTTCTCAGATGGTGTGGGAGCCCTGTAAATGGTAGCTATTGTTGTAAATTCCAGCCAGACAGCAAGCTGTGGTGTGGATGGAGTGTGCTGTTCTGCACTAGAGGATGGAAAGTTAAACCTGCATGTCTCAGACTCCCTTGCAGCTAAGGCCCAGATTTATATAAGATAAGAACAATTAGATGGACTTGTACAGTATTTGAAAGACAGAAGCAAAGGAAGACATGTCAAGAACTGTGAGGGGTCTGAGGTTTTACCCCACATGCAAGACTAATGATTGGTCTGCCATTGTATCATGGTATCACAGATGCTGGTACAAGACATGAGACTCCTGGGTCAAAGACAAAGGATGTTATTCCAGCAGTAGCAGTAATCAGAATATCAGTATTTTCTTGTGCTGGTTCCTCAAGCCCCAGTTCCCACAGAGACACACAAAGAGCACCAAGTGACACCTGCACACAGTGGATTATGTTAAAGGAGAGGAACCCTGAGTTTAGAGAACCCAAATCTTTTATGAATATGGACAGAAGGCATTCCTGCCCTTTTCTCTGGAGGGAGACACTATCTACATCTCCAAGGCTATTTGCTACACAGGTATCCTTGAAAAGATAGTCCAGAGAAAAGGCAGTGTGTCTGCAAGATGTGCAGAAACACAAAGACCCATGGAAAACTGTCTCCAGACAAGGCATCTTCCTGCTGCCAGCTGTTGCCTCTGGTAAAGATGGTCATGGAGATTTCTACTCAGGACTTACAGGCTTGCTCTTCTGCAGCATGGCGAGCACAAAGAGAACACATCAGTGACCAGGTGCAGCACTCTGCACTCAGCAGCTCTCAGAGTCCAATCACCAGCTTCATGGTATTCAAGGAAATTATACAAACTGCAGATTCCTAATCCCAGATCACAGCTATGACAGTGTGGTTTTGAGCCTAACTGTTCCAGTGGCAGCCTCATGAATCTCCTCTTTCTTGATTGTGACAGGCTAGTTAGACTCAGTTGGTTAGAGTGTGGTGTTGTAAGGGTAAGGTCAAGAGTTCAGATCCCCATACCAGTCAGCTGCCAAAAAAAAAAAAAAAAAAAAAGATATTAAAGTTTGGGACAGTTTTCGCTTAGTAATCTACTTGACTAGGTTTTTAAACAATTTCAAAATTATCCTCTCATAAACTAATTGCTACAAAGAAATATTTACAGGAGAGGCAGCGGTTTCTGCTGTTGTCTTTCTGAAGTGCCTGTGCTAAACAAATCAACAGGCCTACCCGCAGCTCTGAAACCACCTTGACAAAGCTACTCCCCACAGAACTCAGCCCCTCTGATGCTAAGTATGGTTCAAATCTTTGTACCCATCACAGAATCAAGAAATCAAGAAAAAGACATTGGAGAGTACGGCTGGATAATCTTAGAACTGCCCCACTGATGATGTGTTAGGTTGGGGTGGGGACAAATAAAGGGTGTCTGCCCCTATACAGGGCCACTTGCACTGTGAATAGAGTCACTGCCAGAGCACAGCCATGGGAAGTGAAGTTCCTGGAAGAGTCAGGAGACTTATTCAAGAGGCCCCAAGACAGGTCAGTAAGTTGGAGAGACCTCAGAGGTTGTTGCCAACGTATGCTTTGATCCTTAATGAGCAACAAAAGCTCGGGGAAGTTTAGGGAAACTAGACAAGGTAGAAATGATATCCTCTTGCTGTCCCAGGGTAGTCAACTAAGCTTAGCTCCAGGGTGTTAGCTGATGGGAACTGCCCCATGGTGTTAGAATTCATTTAGTAGCTAGAGAAGAAAAAGAGAGTGGCTTTTCTCATGGATTCAGTTTATTTATGAACTCTACATTGTTAGCTGGAGAGATTTCTCTCTGAGGCATGGGGCTTACTCAGAGCATGTATTAGTCCATTTCTGTCACTTATAAAAAAATATCTGGAACTGGGTAATTTATAAGAAAATGAAATTTATTGTTTACAGTTTTGGAAGCTGGGAAGTCTAAAGTTCAGAGAACACATCTGGTGAGAGTCTTCTTTGGTGGTGATTTTACAGCAAAACAGGGGTCTCACATGGCAGAAAATGGTTGAGCAGAGAGAGACTCTCACATATTCTTCTTTTAAAGCCCTCAAAACCACACCCCTGACCACCATTATTAATCCATTCACTACTGCACGGTCCTACAATCTAATCACCTCTTCAAGACCCCACCTTTCAATTACCATAATAGGATTTCCCACCCTTCACAATTACAGTGGGGATTTAAGCTTCAATAAGGTTGAGGGGGGCATCCAATCTACAGCATTTCACTCCTGACCCCCCAAAACTCATGTCCTTTTCACACACAAATGCATTCATGTTATCCTGAAAGTCTTAACTTGTTTCAACTCAAAAGTCCAAAGTTTAAAGTCCCATCTGTGAAATCAAAACAAGTTATCCACTTCCAAAATGCAATGGTGGGACAAGCATAGGGTACATATTCCCATTCAAAAAGGGAGAAATAGGCCAAAATAAAGGGATAACAGGTCCCAAACAAGTCAGACATTAAGTCATTAAATCCTGACAGCAAGGCAGGCATTAAATCTGAAAGCTGGAGAGTCGTGCACCTTGACTCCATGTTCAACATCCTCTGCATGCTGGTGAAGGGGTTGGATCTCGAAGCCCTCGGGCAGCTCCACCCCTATGGCTTTCCTGGTCTCAGGTGATGCTTTAGCTCTCTCAGGCTAGTGTTGCATGCTGGTAGCTCCACAGGTCTGGAGTTTCCCTGACAGTTCCGCTCCCATGGCTCCAGTAGGCATGGCCCTGATGGGGTTTTCCTGCTGCAACTCTGACCCCACATTTCTTCTTGGCATCACTCTAGTGAAGACTCTATGCAGTGAACCTGCTCCTGTGACAGATCTCTTCTGGGCCTCCAGGCTTTTTCATATATCCTTTGAAATTGGGGTGGGGGTTCCCAAGTCTTCACAACTCTGGCATTCTGTGAGCCTGCAGACCTAACACCATGTAGATGCTACCAAGGCTTCTGGCTTATATTTTCCAAAGCTGCAGGTCCAACCACACCTGGGCCAATTAGGCCACAGCTGCAGCAGCCAAAGCAGCTGGGGTGCTGGTGCTGTTGCTGGAAGCAGCTTCCTGAGGTGGCCTGAGCAATAAGCCTGTGGAGTGTGCCTCAGGCCTGTTCCCCAACACCATTCTGTCTCCTTAGGCCTCTGGGCCTATAATGGAAGATGCAGCCTCCAAGATCTCTGCAATGCTTTCATGGTCTTTTTTTCCTTCTCTTGATTATCCCTTTCTTCTGTACTCATCTCCTTAACAAAGGGTCCCTGGGCTACCCCCTTGCTTTTGTGGTCTGGCTGAAAGTTTTCCAATTTTTTGCCCTCTGCTTTCTTTTGAGTTATAAATTCTGGCTTTACCTCATGCCTTTTCTGCCATAACTCAGCATAGGCTGTTGCAAGTAGCCACGCAGCTTCCTTAATGCTTTACTGCTTAGAAATTTCTTCTGCCAAATACCTTGGGTCAGTACCTTGAAGTTCCACATTTCATAAAACTTTTGGTTATGAACAGCATGCAGCCAAATTCCTTGCCAGTCTGATCTGTTCCCTAGTTTCCAGTAAGTCTCTTCACATTTCTATCTGAGATCTTCTCAAAATGACCTTTACTGTCCCTACTTCTATCAGCATTCTGCTCACCACTATTTAACCAGTCTCTAAGAAGTTCCAAACTTTCTCTTGTTTTCTTGTCTGCTAAACTCCCACCAGCAGCTAGGCCTTTTCTAGTCTGCTCCTTTAAATTCTTCCAGCAGCTCCTCAATACCCAGTTCCAAAGCAGTTTCCACATTTTCAAGTATTTGTTATAAGCAATGCCCCACTTCTCTGGAACAATTTTCTGTATTAGTCCATTTTTGTGTCACTATAACAGAATACTGGAGACTGGGTAACTTATAAAGAAAAGAGGCTTATTTGGCTCACAATTCTGGGACAGCTGCATCTGGTGCGGGCCTCACACTGCTTCTACTCATGGCGGAAAGCAGCTGGGCAGCCGGTGGATGCAAGATCATATGACAAGAGGAAGCAAAGCAGGGGGCATGTGCCAGAGTCCCTTCAACAACTAGTCCTGGCAGGAACTCACAGAGCAAGAACTCACTCACTACTCCCAACAGGGAGGAAACTAATCTATTCATGAGGGATCTGCCCCCATGACCCAAATTCCTCCTGACAAGGCCAAGTTGGGGATCAGATTCCACCATGAACTTCTGTGGGGACAACATTTCTAAACTATATCAGAGTAGATCCACTAAAAAACAATCGTCTGTGGATTCCAACTGCCGAATTTTCCTTCCTCCTTGCAAGGCCTGCTATACTGGAGACATTAGCCTAGTTCTCCAAACTGACACAGGTCTGTGCAGTTACAACTACTCAAGTAATATGACAGATGCAACATTTTTGGTGGGAATTACCACATTCTCGAGAACGAGGGGCATTAGCCAGACAGTGAGAACACTATCCTTTGGAATTGCACACAACTGCAAGACGACATGGCCCCAGAATCCATTAGTGGTTCATTGGCCTCTCCCTGCCAACTAGGGGTGGAGATACACAGCTGTCTGACAGGATTAGGGGCACCACTAAGAAAATCCCCAGAGCAGCCCCTGTGGGCAGCAGCTTTCTCAGGGAACCCCTTCCTTCCTCTAGCCTCTTCCTTTCTTCTGAGGTGTAATGAGGACACAGCCAGCATCCGTCACCGTGACTCTGAGAAACTGCCAACCCAGATCCTGTGCTAAACAAAATGGAAGCTTGGTTGTGGTAGCTGGGGCAGGGGATGGAGGTGGGGGTGACGGCCAGAGAATACTGAGGACTTTTCTTTTCTTAATTGATTTTTTGAAGTGAAACGTAATTGATTATACATATTTATAGGGTACAGAGCTGACTATCAGTGTTTGTGTACAGAATGTGGTGATGTGATCAATATTATTAGCATGTTCATCATTACCAATAGTAATTACTCTTTGTGTCCCTTACCCAATTGCTCCCTAACTCTCTTCCCCCTCCCCCTTTCCCATGTCTAGTACTCTAGTAACTACAGGTCTGTTCTCTCCTGAAAGTTCAATGTTTTATCGCTCTCTCTCTCTCTCTCTCTCTCTCTCTCTCTCTCTCTCTCTCTCTCTCTCAGCTCCCACTTATAAGTGAGGACAAGTGGTATTTCCCAGGACTTTTTAAACCAGTCCACTCTGCTCTGCTCTGTATGACACAGCACGGAATTTCAGCTTCAAGGTGTCCTCAGCTCCACCCCTTCCAGTGGCTTCTCTTTGCTTTCTTGGGTGATTTTGAGTCAAAGGCTTTTGGAGTGGGAGGTTGGGTGAGGGGATGCAGCCTGGGTTTGCTCTGATAAAAATGGGGAGAGAGGAGTGTGTGGTGAGAATTGAGCAGCCAAAGGACATCCCCACCCTCTGCGGGTTTATTGCTTTATGCTGCCACCTGGCTGATCACTGAGCTGCTGGCTCCTGCAGCAGAGAAAGAAAGGCAGAGGACAGGGAGCATTTATAGTGGGAGGTCTCATAATCAAGCTTCCTGAGGGGAATCCTGCCTTTGGCCACAGACAATCAAGTCCAGCCTCCTGACTGTCACTGTCATCCATAAGGGGCAAACAGGCACTATTTCTAAAGGCCAGACTTGAAGATGAGGTGTTCACGCATCAATGGAAAACTGCTTAGCCGTGACTGGTTCTGTCTCTTTCAAACTCACGTTTTTTTCCTCTTTTAATCTACAAACTTGTCTTCCTGAAATCCTTAGTAAGATGTTTCACACTCATCTGCAAGGTTCCTGGGTACGAGAATGCCCTCATCCCTGCAGAAATTGTCTTTGCTTCTGGTGATATCAAGGTGGAAGAGAAAAGGAAAAGGTTTGGGGTGAAAAACTTAGGCTGGAAAATTCATGCCCAGAGAAGACCTTACCAACTTTCCTGCATCCTGTTTCGCAGGAATGAAAACACCCAGCTCTCATTTGCTGAGGCCAGTCTCTGTCATGGATGGGGGGCTCAGGGCTCTACAAATGGATAAGGAATAAACAGTAAGATGTGGAAGGAGGCAGTAGATCTATCCCAGGATGAGCACATGGACTCAAGGGAAACCTTCCTGGAAGGGGAGAAGGTGGTGTCAGTGTGGTACCAGCAATAGACTGGACTGTGGCAGCCCATGAAGAACTCCCAGGAAGCCATGTGGGAAAGAGAAGCATTGTTCAAGTGAGGCCAGAGGTCCTGCAAGCTTCAAATAGAAACTCTGGGTTATTGATATTAATTGCCTTCACCTGTACCTATTATCGGGAAAACCTGGTTGCATTCATCATCTCTAATCCTTTCAAGAGAGGTGAAGTATCACTCTAATTTTATTATAAGAAAACTAAAGCACTGAGCATTCATGAAATCTTGTGATGCTCGTCAAGATGCAGCTATGATGTGTTGAACAGGTGCGAAGAAAGGACAGCTCCTTTATTGCCATCAGCACTAACATTAAACGTTTATTGAGTGCAGCCTTATAACACCAACATCAGGGGTTCAGAGCCCCATACCAGCCAGCCACCAAAAGAAAAACCAAAACCAAACAAACAAAAAAGCAAAAAGCATTTATTAAATATATACAATGTGCCAAGCACTCTTATAAAGGTTGATGATGCCATGTAAATAATCTTTATTCCTGTCCTATGGGCTTGTAATCCAATTAGGACAGAACAGAAAGATACCCCAGCAGCTATAAGATAGTGTAATGGATTGAATTATGCCCCCCCCAACTCACTGAAGCCTGAATTGTCTCCTCCAGGTTTTATGTATTAGAAACTTCGCCCCCACTAGGACTGTTAAGAGCATGGGAAATCCTATTATGGTAATTGAAAGGTAGAGCCTTGAAGAGGTGATTAGATTGTAGGACCCTGCCATAGTGAATGGATTAAAAATAGTGGACAGGGGTGAGGTTCTGAGGGCTTTCAAAGAAGAGGAGAGGAGAGTGTCTCTCTCTCTCTTCTCTCTCTGTTCTGCCATTTCACAATGTGATACCCTGCCGTCACTGCTGCCACCACCAAGGCCTTCACCAAATGTGTTCCCTGGGCTTTGGACTTCCCAGCCTTGGAAACTATAAGGAATAAATTTCATTTTGTTTATAAATCACCTGTTTGCAAGTATTTTGTTATAAGCAACAGAAACGGACTAATACAAATAGTCACACTGATTCCTTCATTGGGCTCTATTATTATTTGGCTGGATCAGGGGCTGAAAACCATATTAGTTATGATTAGATATTGCCACATGTAAAAGCAAATTCAAATAATAATTAAAAAGATAAATATTTACCCTTTGCTCACATAAAATAAATAGACGGCTCTTTGATCTTTCAGGGACCCTGGTTCTTCCTGTCTTTCTGCTCCATTATTCTCAGCATGAAGCTTTTCTCTTCAAGGTCATCCAAGGGTCCAAGGTGGATTCTAAAAATGCAACAGGGGAAAGGGAGGGGAGATGAGTTTCATCCTGCCAGCTGATGAAGCTTTCCTGGAAGTGTCTCCCCACACCTATGCTTTCTGCTTCCAATTCATCAGCCACCATTTGTTGCAAGGAAGACAGGTATTTGGTACACACTGTTACCCTAAATAAAATTGAAGTCCTTTTACTAATGAAGAAGGTGAGAACAGATACTGGGTAGACTACTAACAATCTCTTCCACTGGTAATAAAAAAATTAAATAAGGAAGCAGAAAATTGCCTAGTCTCTAAAAATTAGAGATCCAGAAATCCAGAGGGTCTGTCCAAACCTTTTTGAGCTGTTGTGTTAGCAATGACTTGTGGCTAGCAATGGTAAACTACAAATCAACCTTAAAAATAATAAAAGAGAGTTTGGTCCGGTCAAGATGGCAGAATAGATGGTCCCCAGTGTCACTCTCTCCCACAAATCAACCAATTTACAACTATAAAAATGTAACATCAGCCAAACTGGGGCTGCTGGAGCTCAGGTGAAGAGGAGGAGAGACCTATGGAACTCATGAAGGCGGGAGAAACCACGATGAGAGAAAGAAAAACTACTTTTAGCATTTCAGGCTGTGGCCACTTTAATGCTGGAGCTCATGGAGCAGGAGCCAGGAGAAGCCACAGCTGTGCCCTTTAGATGGAGTTACTTGGAGGCGGCAGGGGAGTAGAGGACTTTGGTGGCCCCCAGGACAGCAAGACCACTAACAGGGTTCCCGTGGACCCATGCACGAGCAAGGAGACAGAACGGCTGGAAAAGGGAGCCACTCAGAAGCTGGTGAGTCATCACAAGGGACCAGCGCAGGGCCCGTCCCATGGGAAGTGTTTGCAGCATGGGCGGTGGGGGAGACAGGCCCACTGGGAGAACACTGGGACACAGCAAGGACAGCTGATCTGCCCCCCAATCAGCCCAGGACCACTCAGAGGAGACTGGTCGGGAATGAAGAACTGTATGGGGTGCAGATTGATGAAAAAACTCAGGCTCAGATTGGAGTTTCTACACAACCCAGGTGCACCGAGTACCTGGAGAGCCGGAAGTACCTATAAGGTCAACCATTAAACCCTGAGGTGCACAAAAAGCCTTCCCTAGGGAAACAGTAGCAAAGCAGCAATTTACTCAACCACACAGCTCAAGTACTGGTTCCCATGGGAAGTTCCTCCATGTTAGAAGTAAGCATAAGACAAAAAGTTGGTTCCGGCCCAGGCACACCAGCAATGCCTTGGGGCCCACCATGGGACATGAGGCATGGAGCCAGGGGCAGGATCCCCGCCCACAACCACTCACACAACCAGTACCTCAGGGTCCTACCCAGGAACCTGAGAATTAGAGCCAGGACCAGACCCCACTCCCACATTCAGACCCACCACCAATGCCTCAGGTCCTGCCCAGGGACCCGGAGCTAGCAGCTGAGGACTGGACCCCCTTCCCAAACCCAGACACACCGTGACAATGCCTCAGGGCCCCACTCAGGGGCCTGAGACATGGAGAAGGGGGCCAGACCCCCCTCCCGCAACCAGGCACACCACACCAGCACCCCAGGGCCTGCCCAGGGACCCAGGGCATGGAGAAGGGGACTGGACCCCCCACCTGCAACCAGGCTCACCACACCAGCACCTCGGGGCCCACCCGGGGACTCGGGGTATGAAGCCGGGGAGCAGAAACTCTCCACAAGCAGGCACACTGCCAGCACCAAGGAGCATGCCAAAATCATCTCCCCCATGTGGGTGGCACACCACAGCCACCACAATATCCATGGCTGCCGCGAAGGCAACTAGACGCCACAACGACCATGCAGATGGTCCGCCAGCCACTGGAGGAGTACATTGACACAAGGAGAGTCACCAGCAGAGATAAAGAAAGGAGGAGGAGGTCTCTCCCCACAGAGCCCATTTCAGAGTGACAGAAGAGGCATCTGCTCTGTGATTGTATTGGGGGACCTGATCATGCCTCTCAGCATTGGACAGATCATTTAGGCAGCAAATCAACAGAGTAACCATTATTCTTTCAGAGGGAGAGAAGAAATCTAGGGTAATTAGAGGGGGGAAGGGAGAGGGGGAGGGGATGGGGAAGGATTGGACAAGGGGCATAAAGAATAATTACGATTTGTAACAATATATATGCTAGTAATACTGATTTAATCAACATATCTCAATGTTGAACCCCCAAAATATGTATAATCAATTTGATTCAATAAAAATTAAAGAAAAAATAATAATAAAAGACCTCCAGTGTTGAATATTTCAACAATCTTTCTTTCAGCCATCTCTAGAGTACTGCTCATCTTTTTGGAAAGGTTTGTTTGTTTGTTTGTTTGTTGAATATTTCTGTTGTAGACTTTCAGGTGAACAGCAAACCACATTGAAAAAATTGAACCACTTAAGTCACTGCTGCCTATACACATAGCCACAAGTCTCCTAAGTAACATGGTCTGCTAGGGTCATGTTATTTCAGTGGAAAACTTCAGTCCTTCCCAGGCATCTTGGAACTTGACTCTTACAATGCTTCTGGGTAAGGACACAACTTTATGGTCTCGACTTAAAAATGGCTTCTCTTCCCACTCACATGAAGCCCCTCGAGCAGTCAAATTCATAGGGAGAGAAAGTGGAATAGTGGTTACCAGGGGCTGGAAGAAAGGAGAAATGGAGAGGTGTTTAATGGATACGGAGTTCAGTTTTGCAAGATGGATAAGTCCTGGAGATCTATTGCGCAGCAATGTGAATGTACTTAACACTACTGAACCATACTGAAAAATGATTAAGATGGTAGATCATATATGTATTTCTTGTCACCATTTTTAATTTTCTTAAAAAAAATTTTTTTTAAACTAGATGGAGCCGGGTCAGTTAGCTCAGTTGGAGTGTGGTTTTGATAACACCAAGGTTAAAGGTTCGGCCAACTGCCAAAGTAAATAAATAAATAAACAAATAGATGGAAATATTTTTTAAATGGTTCCTCTTTTCCAGCGACCCTGTCACCCTCCCACTGACTTAGAAGTCTAGAAGAAGGGGACGAATAAAAGGCATGTGACCTGGGGCAAACTCCACCCCCTCTCCTCCCTTGGCCCAACACTGATATGGATCTTCTTGGAGGTGGGTCTTTCCATAATAACACCACCTAGAGCGAGCAATGCTGCTTTCTACAGGGCTCATAGTCCTCAAAGCAGCCTGTAAATAGCCATCTCCCCAGGGCCACGTTGGCTTCTGTTCTACTTCCAGTGCTGGGCTTTTGGCCCAAATCAAATGCTATTATCACATGGAATCTTGGCACATATGTATAGGAGAACGTGCCCCAACGTGCATTCAGAAAAGCTGGTTTCATCACAGAGCCACTTACTAGCTCTGTGGTCCCGGGCAAGTCACTCTCTCTCCCTGAGTCTCAGGGTCTTCATCTCTAGATGGGGTAACGAACCAAAATGCTCTGTCCGTGTGAGATGTCTCACGGTGATCTGGGCATAGGGTAGCCAGATAAAACACAAGGCATCGGTTAAATGTGAACTTCAGAGAAACAACAAGTAATTGTGTCTGTTCTATACATTTGCACAATATTTGGGATATGATTATACTAAAATTTTTTCTGTTGTTTATCAGAAATTAAAATTTAATCGGGTGTCCTGTGTTTTACTTGCCAAACCTGGCAGCCCTGCCTGGGTGGACTGCCTTGGTACCTCTCCTCATTTTCCAACTTCTCCTGTCTTGCTCACTTTTCTTTCTAGCTACCTCTGGTTTTCTTCTGTGCCTTGTGAGGAGTCCTCCCTCCACCTTACACATGAGTGTCCTTACTCACGGCTGTCCTTACACATACGTGTTCACTCGGGATGCGTCTACAATCCTCTGCTTTTCTCTACACTCCCTCCTGACCCCCATCCTTCCTAAGGCCAAAACTACCATTTCTGCATATATAAATTCCAAACCTCTCTCCATCTCTAATCTCTATGGGCCATTAGTAGAATGCTCTGAAGGTTAAGGATTAAAATGCAACACATTCAAAATATGATTTAATGTTGCACCCCCAACAAGCAAAAGGGGGTCCTACTTAAGTTTCCTATCTCTTTCTTTGCTATCGCCACCTCCTCATTGCCTCAGGCAAGAAACAAAGTGGTCACAAGTATGTTTGCTTCCTTTCTTTCATGCCCAGGCAAGAAACAAAGTGGTCACAAGTATATTTGCTTCCTTTCTTTCATGCCCAGGCCATTGCATGCCACACACACACATGCACACGCACACGCACACGCACACACACACACACGCACGCACACACACAGACACACACACACACACACACTAATTGGTCCCTCTCATTCTCTTTCAAATTCTGTCACATACTTCCTTTTCCTGGTCCTGCTGTTCCCGCCCCAGCTCAGGTGGCCATCATCCATCACTTGACCAAATACAATTTTCTCCTTACTTATTTCTCTACCTCTGTTCACTTAATAAATATTTATTTGCAAGCTGACTCTGTTGGGCCCTGCTCTGGCCTGCGTCTGTCCCTACCAATAGAACTTCCTACTGCTTTCAGTTGCATTTCTCAAGTTCAGATCTGACTCTGTTACTACCCTTGCTTAAAAATCTCAGAACAAGATCAAATCCAGACCTTTTAGTATGGCCGTTTGTGACTTAGCCTCTACTTCCCATCCACACCCTTCCACTCCTGGCTCCCAGATCTTCTCAGCATTTTGGGGCACACCACGTGCTCTCCTGCCCATCTGCTCAATTGATCAGTGTGCTCTCTCCTGGGGAAGCTGTCTGAGTCCCTACTGGCCTGGTCAGGGGAGAAGTCCTTTTCTTTTTTCTTTCTCTTTCAGACAGAAAGACTGGAAATGGTCACTGATAGTTCCAGGGTATATACTTCATCTTCCCCCTTTCCAATCAACGCCTTCTCTCATACACCATGAAAAGACCTTGATGACAACCTCTAGCCTTGAGCTACCAGAGGGTTCATCCAGCTCCTGCAGTCTGGAGCACTGAAATTGCTTTCAATGGGGCCATCCTATCTCTATGAAAGAGCTTGAGAACCTGCTTTCAAGGGCTGAGGACCTCCAGATTGACTTTCCCATTTACCATTCATTCTTTTGACAAATGCATTGGGCTCCTATGATGATCAGGCACTGGCTGTGGGAACTGGGCTGAGAGAGACTCAGAAAGCACCTGCTCTCCAGGGTCTCACAGTCCAGTGACAGCCCTCCACCCCATGCTCCTCATGTCTAGGTGTATTAAGCAGCCACACCAGGAAGTCCTCCTAGCCATCCCACCTCCTGAGTTAGATCTCTTTCATTCACTTATTCATCCAGAAAATACATACTGAGCACCTGCTGTGTGCCAGGAACTTTTCTGAGTTGGCTTACAGCAATGCCCAAGACAGACACAAACCCTGGTCCTCATGGAGCATCTATTTCATGGTTGGGAAGAGAGACAGAAAAACAAATGAGCCAAAGACACAAAGTTGGAAGGCACTTATAAAGCAAGGAACCAGACAGGAGTGCAGGGGAAGAGAAGGATATTATAAAGAAGGTCGTGGACTTCCCTGAGAAGGAAAGTGGCCTTTGAAGAAAGACCCGAAGGAGGTAAAGGAACACGACACCACACCACCGCCCCCCCACCCCATTTATGCAGTTTTTGCAGCAAATATGTTAGAGCTGTGATTCCAGAAGGAAAATGGTGTGTTATCTCTACCAACAGGAAAAGGAGCCTGTACGGAAAAAAGAAGAAAAGCCCGGGACGACAGAATTTGTTCCACGTTGAACTGTCCCTGACCGACACTTGAAAACCAGCTCTGGGGCAGAGCCGGCCCTCCAGGCCCAGGGGCTCTCCGGGCCCCTGATCGGGGCTGTCAGGCCAAAGCCGCCGCCTCCTCCCACCGCGCCCCGCGCTAGGGGGCGTTTGCTCGGGTGACCAAAGTTCCAACCCGGCTGCAGCAAGCCCTGGGAGGCGCGGCCCCCGGAAACCAGGCGGCGGGCCGAGGCGGCGGGGCTGGGCCGGGGGTCGGGAGGGCGGCGCTGGCGGGGCGCACGGAGGCCCCGCGCCTCGGCCCCGGCCTGGGGCTCTCCGGCCCTCTCGGGGGGCACAGAACGGTCCTTCCTGAAATGCTCAAACTCCTGGGGCCCGGGGCCGCCGCAGCCCGCGGGGCTTGGACAGGGCAGATGGAGGGCGCGTTCGTCCCGGGCCGCCCGGGGACACTCGCGGGGACGCTTGTCTTGCCCGAGCCCGGGTCTCTCCCGCGCCGAGTTGCACAACAAACCGTTTCAGCATTTCAGCACAAAACCCGATCCACGGTGGGGCCGCACATTAGAAAGTGTTATTCGCTTTGAAGTTTTTGTCTGATGGCTCTAAACTGAAAGAAAATGTTTTCCTATTACTTAATTCAATCATAGCGAAGAGACTTGGTAAAAAGCCCACGGATTTTGCCCCAAAGTGTGACAGAGTTCTCTTTGTGTTTGCTTATCCTCCGCTGTCACACACTTTAATTCGCCTCTCTTTATCTGGCATTCAAAACTTTCTTCAATGACATTCAATAAGGTCCAGAAGCTGGAGGGAGAGAGAGAAAAAACAACAGCCACTGGTTATTCCCCCCCGATATTCTTTCCCAGTAGCTTTGGCCTCGCTCGCGTTCAGGGGCCCGTAACCCCTTCCTCCCCGGGCGCGCGGGGCGGCTCCCAGCAGAGCTCCGCACCGGCCCCTCGCGGGCTCGTCTCTGGGGCTCGGTGGCCGCCCCCGCCAGCCCCAGCCCGCCTCCGCCCCGCGGGGCGCCCCTGTCCCGTCTCAGGTCCCCGTGCTCCGCTCGCTCTCAGCGGCCCGGCCCGGACCAAATTCCCAGAGAGCAATTAGAACGGGAATGAGGCAGCACTGACGCGTTCTCTGCCTGGTTTGCAGGCACCACTGCAGAATGGGAGAGCTTTGGGGTCGACCCCACGTCGTTGGGGGGCGGGCAGCCGTGCTCCCCACCCCACGCCAAGCAATCAATGAAACGCTGAACCCTTTACTCCTACTAGATGACAGGCCCTCCATGCAGGGTGTTTCCCGACTGCCTCTCTCTCTTATGGAAGCAGTTTTTCTCTCCCATAACAAATTGTTTGCTTTATCCGTCATAATTTATTACTGTTGTTATTACAAAGATGTCGCAATGATTTTTTTTTTTTTTTAATGATGACGCTTTGGATGTTGGCAGCCTTATTCCCGTGCACTGATGCAACCCCACCCCCAGCCCCCCAAAGCCTCCCGTTCCTTTTCTCACAATTCTTTTCAAGGCCCAGAGCCGGTGACTGCAGCGATTTGGTTCCAATAAAATCGAAAGTAAATGTAGCCCGTGAAAAGTCCCGGGCTGTAAAATCGAAATATTTATGCTAATTTCCCATTGTATGGAAAAAGCTCCCGGGTGAAACAGCTTTGAACCGGAGGACGGTTTAAAAAGCTGGAGCTGTGTACACAGCGCCGGGCGTTTGAAGTTGTTTAACCATTGTATGACCAGAAAGAAGACAGTGACGGCGGCAGGAGGAAGGAGTCGGTCTTGAGGACAGAGGAGCCCGGTCAGAGTGGGCGAAGGCAGCGCAAGCTGGGGATAAAAGTGCCCTGCGCCCCGCTCGGAGCTGCGGCAACGGTCCCCGAGCGACCGGCGCGTCTACCGCAGCGCGCGCGGGCGGAGGCAGTGCACAGCGGCCGCGCTCGGTCTGCACCGCACAGGCTTTGGCTCTCAATCCGTGTCTGTCCGTGACTCTCAGCGACTGTTTCTCCTTTTTACAGCCACAGCCTTGTCGTTCGAAGCAAAGGGCTGGTTGGCCAGCGTCTACTGAACAAAGACTGGGTGTTGCAGGCGGCACCAAAGTTAGGGCCATTCGACAAACTTAGAGGACACAGAGGGACAGCGATGGGGCTAGTGCTGGAGGAGGAGTAGGGAGTGTGTCTCCCCCAGAGCGGGGGGACGCCCTCCTGCTTGCACGCAGCGAAAGAAGGGGTCATTCCTCAGGTGGAGGTCGGACGCCAACTCCGGGGACGCTCGCGGGGTGCACAGCTCTGAGCTGACAGAACTAAGGGGAGGCAGCGTGCTTCTGGGTGGGGGGAGATTACAGAAAGAAAGGGACCGAGACTGAGTGTGCAGAAGAGTGGGGGTGTGCCGCTGGGGATCAGTGGGATCGAGGCAGCGGGGGTTCAAAATCAGTAACGTAAACGGCCGATCGCCAACGCAAAGCCAAAGAGGAGTAGGGAGTAAAGAGAAAGAAAAGAATATTAAATCGCGGGAGAATGAGAAAATAAACCCGCAAAAGGGAGAGGAGGGGGCGAGGGCGCCTGTTACGGCGTGGGTGGGGTTGACAAGAATAGAGTACATTATGCAGTTCATTTAGTTAACAAGTGAAATAATGAGGAAGCGTGCAGAGTGAATGCCAAGAGAAAAGGCACAAAAACCCTATTGAGAGGCCCCGGCCGCTCCTGGCGTAGCCCATCACATGGCAATAGTCCTATTTAAGCGGCGCCGCCGGCGCCTTTCAGCACCACTAGCGCTGGCCAGCACCCCGCGCTCTTGGGGCGGCGCGCGCGGCAGCGGCGGCGGCGGCGGCGGCGGCGACGGCTTCAGCCTCGGCCTCAGCCGGGCCTTCAGCCTCCAGGGCAGAGGCAGCTGCGGGCGGCCGCGGCCGGGGAAAGCGCGCGGAGAGCCCGGAGGTCAGGCGGGCGCAGGGGGCGGGCTGGCGGCGGGACGGCCGCGCGCCGGGGCCATGCCGCGCTCCTTCCTGGTGGACTCTCTGGTGCTGCGCGAGGCGGGCGAGAAGAAGGCGCCCGAGGGCAGCCCGCCACCGCTCTTCCCGTACGCCGTGCCCCCGCCGCACGCGCTGCACGGTCTCTCGCCCGGCGCCTGCCACGCGCGCAAGGCCGGGCTGCTGTGCGTGTGCCCGCTCTGCGTCACCGCCTCGCAGCTGCACGGGCCCCCCGGGCCGCCCGCGCTGCCGCTGCTCAAGGCGTCCTTCCCGCCCTTCGGCTCGCAGTACTGCCACGCGTCCCTGGGCCGCCAGCACTCGGCTGTGTCGCCCGGGGTCGCTCATGGCCCGGCCGCCGCCGCCGCCGCCGCCGCCGCGCTCTACCAGACCTCCTACCCGCTGCCCGACCCCAGGCAGTTCCACTGCATCTCCGTGGGTAAGCGGGGCAGCCACGCAGAGGGACAGGGCAGAGGTGATCCGAGGCGGGTCTGTGTGCCAGGGGTGGGGAAAGAGGGACCCTGGGCGTTCTGCGGGCGGTGAGAGTCGTGTCGGGGCCCTGAGAGGGGCGCCCAGAGTGGTGTGCGGATGGACGGCCGGTCGGGACAGACTCCGGGAGGGAAGTAAGGGCGGAAGATCCAGGTCCTGGAGGGAATGCCCGGGGCGTAGGGCTGGGGTACAGCTGGATCGGGATCCTGCGTCAAGGCAAGGAGGCGCCCGCGTTAGCATTGCTTCGGATCGTGTTGGGGCGAAGCGGTGGGTGAGAAACCAAAGTCCCGTGATTCTAGCGGCCGCCTAGTAGGGGACTGGGCCCACTGCGCAGGGTTCTGACCGCTTCTCTCTCTGCACTGCCACCCCCTCCAGATAACAGCTCGAACCAGCTGCCCAGCAGCAAGAGGATGCGCACTGCGTTCACCAGCACGCAGCTGCTGGAGCTCGAGCGCGAGTTCGCCTCCAACATGTATCTGTCCCGCCTACGCCGTATCGAGATTGCGACCTACCTGAATCTGTCCGAGAAGCAGGTGAAGATCTGGTTCCAGAACCGTCGAGTGAAGCACAAGAAGGAGGGCAAGGGCAGCAGCCACCGCGGCGGCGGCGGCGGGAGTGCCACGGCCGGCGGGGGAGCACCACCGCAAGGCTGCAAGTGCGCGTCGCTCTCCTCAGCCAAGTGCTCCGAGGATGATGACGAGTTGCCCGTGTCTCCGTCCTCGTCGGGGAAGGACGACCGGGATCTCACGGTCACTCCCTAGGCGCGCGTCTCCTTAGGTCATCCACCCCCGGACCTCCCTGCGCCCACAGACTGGTCCTGGGACGCAGCACTGGTTCCCAGGCACCCGCTGCCAAACGACTGCTTCGGACAGATTTGGCAGAGCTTCGCGGAGGCCCCCGCCCTGGGCAGGGCCGAGAGCTTGACGGTGGGCTCGAGGGAGTGCAAAGCGTGCTCCAAGCCGCGAAGCCTGCCAGCGTTCCTCCGAGGTGCTGCGGCACGGCGGCCCCCGCGAGCACGCACGCCTGGCCCAGCGCCTTGCTGGCCGCTGGCGCCTCCTCGCCCGCCCTGTCCGGGTGGCTCAGGCTTCCTCACTTCCTCTACTCTCCTCTGCCCTCTGTTCAGGCTCGGCAGTTCGACTCCTCGTGTGTCCGTACGCTTCCCCTTTTTACGTCTTTTTCTCGGTCCCCACCTCTTTCCCGTGGTACACCATCACCACCACCAACACCACCACCAACACCACCACCACCACCACCACCACACACACACACATTCATGAACTTTTCTTTCTTTTCCCTTTCTCTTCCCCTCCTCTAGGAGCCTCCTCCTTCAGTCGGTCCGTTTGTCCCTTGATCAGGCCTTGCTGTCCGCTGTCCCCGCGGCTCCTTCCCCGGGAGAGAAGGGTCGCCCTGCTATCCCTACTGCAGGAACCGATTCACCTTGTTTCCGACGCTCTCTGCGTTCCCCAAACGTAGGCCCTGGCTCTGCGCCTCCGATGACCCCTCCCTTCCCGCAGACCCCCCCCCACCCCCGCCTAGGTGTGTAGCTGTGAGGTCTCTGTAATGCCAGAAGATATTTATTTATTTATTTATGTACGAAACTTTAAATAAACTTTTTTTTTTCTTAGAAATGCCCGTGGCTCTGGACCCCGAGGCCTGCGCTCTGGACTAGACAGGCACCGACCTGGGGGGTCGTGTCACCTGGCTGGGGCTGCCCTGCTGGGCGGGCGGGTAATAGGTTTCGGGGTGTGAGCGGGCGCCTCCCAGCCAGCACTCCCGCACCCGCAGCCCCGCGAGGCCACGTGTGCTCCCGAGTGTCCGGCTCCCGCCTGATCGATCCACAAGTCGAGAGCGCAGAGAGCAGAGCCGGGAGGGAAGAGGGAGCTCTCCCCGACCCCTGCAGCGCCTCTCTTCCCGCCGAGGACCCGGCACCCCCCTCCGTCCCTCTCGGCTGTCCCGGCTACCATCCCCAAGAGCAGAAACCACTCCCCCGCGAGCGCAAGATATTGGTCCTCCGCAGGGTTCGAATTGATGATTCGTTACAGACAAATTTCCAGTCTACGGAATGGTGCGACATCCTCTCAGAAGGGCCACCTCGCTTTGCTTTGAGGCAAATCCCGTTAGCGGGGCCCCCGGCCGCGAGCCATTCCGGGTGAGGATTCCAAGGACCCCGAGCGAACCCGCCTCAGGAGTCCCACCATGGGGCTCTGCGCCGCCGGAGCTCGTGGCTCTGGGAACTCGTGGCGCTGAGACCTCACGTTCTCACCAATTCTCGTTACAACCCCACAGCCCCCCATGGCTTAGAATCCACAGCCCAGCCCTTCTTGGGGCTTGCTGTGATGGACGAGGAGGAGGAGGTGTGTGGCGTTCTGCGAGGCCGAGAGCGCACAGACACCCGAGGGGCGTTCTGCGGCTCAGGGAACCAGACACAGGAAACAATGGATCCGGGTTCTCACCGCTTCCCGAAGATTCCCATTCCGCGTCCTGCAGACCTGGGCCACTTCTTCTCGTGCCGGATACACACACACGCACACACACACGCACACGAGCACACGCACAGGCGCACACACACACGCACACACGCACACGCGCGCGCACACACACGCACACGCGCACACGCACACACGCACACGCGCACACGAGCACACGCGCACACGCACTCGCACGCACGCACACCCGCACACGCACACGCACACACGCACGCACACACACACGCACGCACACGCACGCACACACGCGCACACATGCACATACGCGCGCGCACACACACGCACACACACACCCTGGGGAGCGCTGGACTCCCCATATCTAGGCAAAGGAACCAAACGCATGTCTTTCGGCTGGAAAGACGCTCCAGTTGGGGTTGCTCAACATTTGTGGGGCTCACTTCTAAAACCTTTCGTCTTTTTCCTTCAAATCAAGCTGAGTGCGGGGAAGTGGGAGGGTCTCTCTTCTGTTCCCCTAGAACAAGGGCGGGCGCGAGCTGGCGCCCCACAGAGAAGCCATTTGTGGTTCTTCCTGGAGTGAGGTGCCTGGCTTGTGCCTGAGACCGATGGGAGTCGGGCCCGATAAGAGCTGGCGCCCTCCCATTCCCAACAGTCTGAACCCCAGTCTCACTGGGGACCAGTTCTCTGCCTTCCCGGGAGGGGGCATTGTGCTGATCTAAACGAAGCCAAGGTGATTTAGGGCATACCATGAACAGAATCCCAACTAACTTTATTATCCCTGATTATTCTGACGCTTTCCGAGTTTGGCGCGGCGGACAAACGCCGCTCTAGGGCCCTTGGATGAGTGAAGTTGCGCGTCCTTTAGCTCCAGCGCAACCCGGCAGCCTTTGGTTGGGACTTGAGGACTGGCAGCAGGGCGACCCCCAGGGGACAGGTTCAAGGTGGGTCTGAAGGTACTTTTAGAGCCAGCTCCTCGCCTGGATTACAAGAGTTCTGGCCTAGAGCACCTGGGACAGGCTGTCGCCAGCGCTTGGTGACAAGGCGCCTCGACCAGAAATGCAGTTTTGGCCTGCCAGGGAGCTGAGTTGGGGGAAGGAAGTTTGGAAACGGGAAGAGATGTGAAGAAGCTGAGGCCCCACCCTGCATGCTTCAGATTTGCCCCCCTGCCTAAGGGTCCCTCCTGTTCCCAGCTGCTGGCAGAAGCCACAGATCCACTGCCGCGAGCCAGGTCCACGAGGGTCCAGCTCTCCCAGGAGTGTACGTTTCTTCTCTAGGCTTCCTCTACCCAGGGCTTCATTTCCCCCACCCACTTCCAGAAGACCAGTCTTTTCTCTTCCTGGTGCCCTGGAGAGCAGTGGAAGAGAAACGCAGCCTCACTCTGGCGGTGCCAGTTGTTACCAAGGCCATGACTGGAGCGCAGCGCTGAGGTGGCTGCGGCGCACTGGGGGGTCTCAGCATCCAGCCATCGCCGGGGTGGGGGGTGGGCGGCGACCAGCTTTTGAGTCCCAACAAGCTTCCGCTCAGACACCCCTTATCCCGCTGCCTCTGAATGCAGAAATAGTCTGGGTGTGTTGCGTCGCCGGCCGGGAAGCCACCATCCAGCTCAAAGTCGCTCCTCCGCTGGCTGGGTTGGGGGCTAGGACAGGACGCGACTGTGGCCTAGAGCTGCTGGAAACTGGAGCTCCTCGTCTGGGGAGACAGAATCCAGCCTTTAAGTCACACTGTTCTGAGCTGAACTAGAAGCTTATGATGCAAATTGTGAAATTAGAATCGAAATGGGTTATCAGGATGAAATTTCCTGGAAATTACCATTTAACGTGGCTAATCCACATACGGATCCCTGAGTATATTTCAGGGACAGAGTCTTTCTCTTCTCTGTACAGTTTAATGGCTAGGAGTTTGGGCCCTAGAATCCGAGTGCTTGCCTTTGCAATCTATTTCCACCATTTACTCACAAGCTGGGTAATCTCCAGCACACCACTGGTCTTTCCTAAGCCTCACTTTCTTCATCTGTAAATGGAGATTATGTTCATATGTAGTTCCTTTGCGGGGTTGCTGTGCAATATTAAAGGATAGAATTCACATAAAATGCTAAGCACAATGTCTGCCAAATTTCAATAAATGTTCATGAATATTGTAGTCGTTGATGTTGTAATTGTTACTTGCAGTACCTATAGCTGTGTCTGGGTCATACTTGGTGCTGAATTATTTAATTAATGCTGCAAAGTGCCCATCACACACAAACTTAGACGTGAACCTACCATTAGATGCTGGAGAGCACACACAAGTGCAAACTTTTCCAGGATTCTCTGGAGTTAGTCAATCGGAGGATAAGGAATGCTCCCCTCTGCCAGTGCTGCCCAGTACTGGGAACCACTGAAGTCCAAGCAGAGGTCCTCGTGCCACCTTCATTTAAACCAATTCCTCAGTCTTGGCACTATTGGAATTTTGAGCTGGATAATTCTCTGTTTGGGGGTGGGGGCTGTCCTGTGCATTCCAGGGTGTTTAGCAGCATCCCTGACCTCTACATACTAGGTGCAAATAGCACCCTCCCCCAGTTGTGACAACCCAAAATGGCTCCAGACATTGCCAAAAGGCTCCTGAAAGGGAAATCACTTCAGGCTGGAAACCACTGACCTAGACAAGTAGAATTTCTGCCGAAGTCCACAATGGCCAGGATTTGGTAGCCTAGCTTTGAGCACCCCTTCCTACTTTTCCTCCAGTTATTCCTTCAGTGCACATCTGGACCTTCTACATCCAGGGTTCTGGACTATGCAGTGTGGCATGGAGTGAGTGGAGGAAAGATAAAGAGAAGGGGGCAGGGGCAGCTAAAGGAGACAGCAAAGATGAAGGCCTTTCCTGCCTACTGGGAGCATGAAGTTAGTCTGTACAGCCTCAGGCATGCAGATTGGATGGGTGAATCAGTCAGAGGTGTTTCCTAGAGAATTCTATCCATATGTCTCATGGCCTCTAGCCACTGGGCTCCCTCTTCAGTCAGGCCAACCTTTTGGGGGAAACGTTTTCAGGAGTCTGAGGTAGCACCCCCCCTCCCCGCGGTTATGCGCACACTCACCACCACCATTATGTCTCTTTCTGGAGCACAGGACTTACCTGTTTTGTCAGTGCCCAAGAGTCTAAAAGCTAGAAATTAATTCTTCTCATATTTGATTCAAACATGAATACCCCTGAAAACAGTAAGCACTGACAGTCATTAACTTTTTCTGAGAGAAGTTTCTGGAAGGGCAAAGGAGAGGAAAGGTCTGAAGATGAGTGACATGGAAGAGGCGCAAGAGCAAGAAAAGAGTAGTTAGGGGGGTGAGGGTTCTGGAAGTCACACTGGCACCGATCAGTGTTGACTAGGGCCAGTTGCATCTCACCCCAAATTTGGGGGGTGAGTGTGTTTACTAGTCTCTTTCAGAAGCCAACTTCACCGACAAAATAAGGAATAAACCAATTCCAATGAAGCAATAACCTCAGGAACCCAGCATTTCCCCAACCTTGCATGTGGTTATCAATAAGTGAGTTTCTATTACTAGTAGGGGTGTGTGTGTGTGTGTGTGTGCACATGTTGGAGAGGCCAAAATAAAAGGGAAAAAAAGTCGATGAATCTAGGAGAAGAACCAGGTTATCCTGAAGTTAAATACTCTGCTTCAGTGATCATCTTGTCACTGTGAATCCAAATCCCAGTGTTAGGAGCTCCTTTGAAACCACCAAGGAAATACAAGGCTCTGAACCTGACACCTCCCAGCCTGGTGTCCAGGCTTCTATCTGTGAGTGGGCATTCCCAGCTCAAGGGAGGAAGAGCCTCCCATGGTATGTTGGGGGGGCATCTGGTTTGCACTCATTTGGGACAGTAGTGGGTAAGGAAGATACAGCATTCAGGCGTTGTAGTTGTCTGTTTTCTGCCACTTATAACAGAATACCTTAAATTGGATAATTTATAAAGAAACAAAATTTATTCCTTACAGTTTTGGAGGTTGGGAAGTCCATGGTCCAGGGACACATCTGATGACGTCCTTCTTATAAGTGGGAACGCTCTACGGGGTCCAGCAGCAATGCAGGTTAGTACATGACTAGACCGGCAAGAGCTCTTTCATGTGTTCTCCTTATAAAGTCACCAGTCTACACCCATGATAATCCACCAAAGAATTAACCTATTACTCCGTGAATGAATCAATCCATCCGAGAGGGCAAAGTCCTCACAATCGAATCACCTCTTAAAGGTCCCACATTTTAGATATCATAATCAGATATCCCACTCTCTTAGCACTGTTCCAGTGGGGATCAAGCTCCCATACATAAACTTTTGGGGAACACATTCAAACCATAGCAGGAGTCCTGTCCTGCACCACCACAATGCGGGGGGAACTGATCAGAGTGGGCATGAGTCTGGAGCAAGCCAGGGCTTCCTCAGTAAGCTGTGCCTTGAGGAGGTTCCCCTGCTGGTCTGACTGGGCTCAGGCTATTGGATCCCAGGAGCAGGGTCAGTCCAGGAGCACCTCCATTGGTTCACTGTCCAGAGAAAGGTGCCAGGGAGAAGTAGATGTCTGTCTCTTTGATTCCATAATGATGTGAATTTCTCGAGTAGCTCTGTTATGGGCTGAACTGAGTCCTCCCAAAATTCATATGTTGAAGTCCTAACACCCAGGACCTCAGAATGTAACCATATTTAGAGATGTAGCCTTTAAAGTGGTAATTAAGGTAAAATGTGGTTATGTTGGTGGGCCTTAACCCAATGTAACTGGTTTCTTTATAAGAAGAAGAGACTAGGACACAGACACACCTGGAAAAGACCACAGGGAGAAGGTGGCCATCTGCAAGCGGAGAAGAGATGCCTCAGAGGAAACAACCCTGCCCTCAGGAGTCTGAGACTTCCTTCTTGATCCTGGGCTCCCAATGTCCAGAACTATGAGAAAATAAATGTTCATTGCTGAAACATGCTGGTCTGTTATGGCGGCTCTAGCTGGCTAATAATACAAGTCCTGATCTGGGGGAGAGCTCTCCCTACATGCTAATGCAAGAACACGGACGATGGTAGAAGAAAGAGTATTGGGCTGAGAGTCAAGAACCTGATGTCCTGCCCCAATTATGCCACCAACTAGTCCTGTAACTTCAGACAAATCATATAATCTTCCTGAACTTCAGCTTCCCCTGCTCTGAAGTCAGGCGGCTGGCCAGCTAATTTGCTCAGTTGGTTAGTGTTGTCTCATAACATCAACATCAAAGGATTCAGATCGCCATAATGGCCAGCCACCAGGAAGGAAGGAAGGAAGGAAGGAAGGAAGGAAGGAAGGAAGGAAGGAAGGAAGGAAGGAAGGAAGGAAGGAAGGAGGGAGGGAGGAAGTCAGGGGGTGTAACAGACATTCATTTTTATTTCTGTTTTTGTTTTCTTCTGACCAGCATCCATTCTGCCTCTTTCTGGTCATAGCAATTTTGTTTTGTCAAAAGTAAATTAAGAAAAAAAAAAAAAAAAAAGAACAGGCATCCTCCAAGACAGAGAATTCTCCACAGGCAGGTCCCACTTTCCACCACAAAATCCAATGGAGACTAGATATTTAGTGCCTGCCTCCTGGCAGCTCAGGCATGGGCACAGGATCTGGGCCCAACTAACTGGACATTCCCCCCAGAAGTCTGAATCAAGTAACACAGAGATGCATGTCAGTTAGACTTGATTTCCTGTGGCCACAAAGTTAACAGCCTCTGCAAGATGGCAAATGATCTATGGCAGTGGTGGAAGGGGTTGTCTAGGGCAGGAACCCCAGAGGTGACCTCTAGCCAGGTTGCCTATAAGCAGACCTTGCTATGTCCTCCCTCCCTTCCTGCCTAGTTTCCAGGTCATTTTTACCAGCTTTCCCATTGATTCTCTGAGCTATCACCAGATGGTCTTCCCTTGAATACCTTTCCTGCCTAAGCAACCAGAATTCATTTCTGTTGTCGGCAACTGAGAACTCTGAGTGATGCAGTAACCCACATCACATATGAGCTATTTAGAACCTGCACAGGATTGTGAGCAGTGCTGGGATAAGCATGATACTTCTGTTCCTGGAACCAAATGTCAGTCCTGACCAGTTGATTGGTATTACTTACATAGAATTCCCTGGACCAGAGCTCTTCTAGGCTGTTGCTCGAGCATTCCCTGTGAACACACTAGGGCATTTAGACTTGAGTTGGTGGTTTCAGAATTTATCATCCAGTGGTGATAACCACGAGTCACAGCTGCATCATGAGCTGGCCTCACCCTGGAGCAGCACTGGGTTTCCCAGGGGCAGTAGGAATGGTGCTTCCTCCCACTTCACACACCTGCAGAAGCCAGACCCAGGCCATGCCCCTCAGAGGTGGTTGTCCACCTTGTACATACATGCATAGAACCACTCACTCTGTGCCACTTTGCTCTTGCCCACCAGGGAAGAGACACTCCCTGATCTTCTCCTTTAGAGAAGACTGTCATAGTAAAGAATGTCCTAAAGGTACTCAATAATTCTTCTAATCTCATCCTTTTTATTGCAAGTGTCAGAAACTGAATTCAAACCACTTTAAGCTAGAAGGTGTCTATTGGCTCACAGCACCAACTAAGTTCAGAGTGGATCAGTCCTCAGGAGTTCCAGGGACTTAAGCTATGTGTTACGATGTGTTGCCCTCCCTCCCTATCCCTTGGATTGCTTCTCTCTGTGTGTTGGGCTCATTCTTTCATGCCGTGGTCAGGCTTGCTCTTTGCATGGTACGAGTGTGGGGGGATAAGAAGTAGGGGGGATAAGAAGTAGTGGGGAAAGAACAGATGGCAACAACCAGCACCAGGCTTATGTCATCCCAGCTGAATGGCCCGAACAAAAGAGCAAGAGTATCTCTCTCTCTCTCCCAAAGTCCTATAGTGATGGCAAATGGCTGTGGCAGCAGCCCCAGAGTGGTGGCAGGAGTTTTCCAGGATTAGCCCCAGAGGTGACCATTTAAACCACAGATCAGCTCTGCCTGGGTTCCATGCCAATCCTGTGGCTGGGGCAGGGGTGGTACGATGGTACTAAGATTGGAGGTCCCACTAGAACATAGGAAATGCAGGTTGGGGTCACTGGAAGGAAAAGGGATGCTGAGCAAAGCTACAGATGTTCACTTTGGGTGCAAATTCCCCTCATGTTATAGTGCAGTGGTCCACACAGTGTGAACCATGGACTCTTGGGCTTCCCTCAGGGGTCCAAGAGGTCAAAACTATTTTCATAATAATTCTAAAACATAATCTGCCTTTTCCACTCTGCTGACTTTTGCACTGATGGTGCAGAAGCCGTCCCAGGTAAAACTGCTGGCACCTTAGGCAGATCAAGGCAGTAGCAACAAACTGTACTCGTGGTCACTGTATGCTTGACCCCCACTCACCCAGGTGAAAGAAGAAATCCAATTGCACCTGTGATTTTTCTTCATAAAGCAGTTAAGATAGTAATTTTATTAAAGTTCAACTTTTGAGGACGTGGCTTTTAATATTCTATGTGATGAAATAGTAAGTTTCCAACTGCTGCAAACCGAAGTATGCAAAACAGTAGTTGTCCCAAGAAAAAACACTCCTGCGATTCAGTGGCAAGCTGAACTTACTGTTTTCTTCATGGAAACCCATTTTACTTGAAAGAAGGACTGACAGACAACTTGGTTATTACAGACTTCGGTATTGGGCAGACATTTTCTTGAAAACAAATAAAGTGAGCCTGTTACTTTAAGAAAAACAGCTGACAGTATTTGATGCCAATGATAAAATTTGAGTCAAAAATTGGAATGCTGGAATGTGTGTATCCATCACTGTGAACATGAGAACTTCTCAATACTTGAAGACTTTTCTGATGAGATCAGTGGTGGTGACATTAACAAATACAAATTTTCTATATATTATACAATAAAAAGTGCCAACTTGTGAATGATCTTTATTAACTCAGTGAACCAATGTTTCCAGATGACCAAGGTTTGATGCCACAAAATTATGCACAGGAAAAAAAAAATCCATTCAAACTGCAAGGGAGACCAACAGATTTTCATGTAACAGAGTGCAAAACTTTCACTGATGTGATTCCAGATTTCACATTATAACTAACATTTAAGAATTTCAAGTTTTAGTGTAGTGCCAAGAAAAATATCCACAATTGTATGAAGAGGCTATTAAAATACCCTTCCACTTTTTAAACTACTTATCTGTATGAGACTGATTTTCTTCATGTTCAAAGAAAAATCATTTCATAAAAAATTGTATGCACAAGGAGGTAAGAGAATTCAGCTGTCTTCTATTAAGCCAGACATTCTTCTCACTAAATGTTTTTGTTTGGGAAATTATTATTATTATTATTATTATTATTATTATTATTATTATTATTATTATTTTACAAATGCATTATTTATGTTAAAAGGGGGTGGATTTATTACCATTGTTTAAAATAAATTAATAAATATCTTATAATTTTGTGTTTTAATTTCTAATACAGTGAATTTTAATAGGGATAGCCCACATAAACAAAAATCCTTGGGGTCTTTTTTTGTGTGTGTTTGTGTGGCCAGCTGGTATGGGGATTCGAACCCATGAATTTGGTGTTCTAAGGCTGTGCTGTAACCAACTAAGCTAACCGTCCAGAGTCCTCAATACTTTCTAAGAGAGTAAAGGGATCTCAAGATCAAAAGGCTTGCAATGGGCAGTTGTAGTGTATTAATAACAGCAGCCAGCACTATCAGATGTGCATTAGCTGTCTTAATCCTCATCATAACACTATGAGGTAGAAATTTTTGCAATCTCTATTCCACAGATGAAGAAACTGAGGCACAGAGAGATCAAATGACTCCCAAAGGTCATATGGTCAGCATGCAGAGGAGACACTGGGATTTCAGCCCAGGGTCTGACTCCACAGCCCACATTCCCAACTTGGTCACATGCTACCCCTTTTCTATGAGCCAGATTGTGAGGCTATTAATCTGTTGTCCACTCAGGGTGGCAATCTGACTACCCACTTCATTTCACATAATCAGGAGGCCTCCAAAATCATGGCCTTTCTCTCCACTAACTCCAATATCCAACTTCATGGCTACAAAAGCGATTTAAAAAATAAAGCACCAAACAATTTTCAGGGTTGCATTTAACATAAAATCTGGCTATTTCCTCTTTAATGCCTTCAAACTTCACTTTCCTAAAGGTCTCTTATATTGCTTTCCTCTAGGGACAAAAAGGCAGAAAATCTCCCTTCCAATATTGAACAACTGTGAAAACCCAGTGCACCTGCTCTTGAAAACTTGCAAAATTACCAATTCATGTCATTTTTTTTTTCTGTTACATTCTTAAAATAGGAAAATTATGGATAGGTATGTGTGTTTCTACCACCTGTGCCATTTTGATCATTGCTGCTATATTAAGGTCACTCATGGCCACAATGCAAAGGAATGCCAGCTGTGAGTTAGTCACCCAAAGTCCCACTAGTAGTCCAGTACAGTCTGATGTGCACTTGGAGCTGTTTGTATTACTCTAATGACCAGTAATCCATCTGTGGTTATGTAATTTCTCTTCATAACCTTTGCCCAATATACCAAGCATAATATGACACATTGCTGAATAACTGAAATCCCATTTCCCTCAAGCATCTTTTGATTAAAATGTTAATTTGGGCACACATAAGTTATCTCAGCTCTACTGCAGCCCAGAAAAAAAGTTTTAAACTCTAAAAGGATTTTGAAATTCTTTTGCCAACTTAAGGCATTTCGGGGATATGGTTTGTGTGAAAGATGCTTCAGAAAATGAAGTTGTCATGTATTGTATGTGTAAATAAGGTGCACTGGCAGGATCCAAGTGCCGTGGGGCTGGAAAAGCATTCTGGGTATTGGCATGCAAATGAGCGTGTCAACAGCGGTTAGAGTGTACCTTGGGGTGGTAAACAAGCTGATTGTCATGGGAAATGTAGTCGACTCTGTTCTGTTTGAAACTGTTTTGCAAATCCCTTGTTTGGTTAGATTTCTGAAAGTTGAGTCTGTGAACTCAATAATAAAAGCTTAATACCAACCTCCTAGTCACATGGTCTTTGGTGCCTTACAGTGTTGTGCAACCATAAAGGGCCTTACAAGGAGGCATGCCCAATTAGGTTTGGAATGCTTGGGCCTGAAGCACAAACAGATGGCTGCAGTGAGATGCTGGCCACCATTAGGGAATGGCCAGACAGTGCAGATGTGTGTGTGTGGACCTACTGTGCCACTCGGGGATCTCCCAGCCACTGCCTGCCAAGGCATGGCCGCTGCCTGCCTTGGCAAATGATCTCCCTTTGCCTGAGAGCTCTGCCCCTCCCACGCCCAGCCTGGCCAACTCCTACTCCTCTGGGAAGCCTCCCCCGTTCCCAGGAGGAGCCCTGTCCATCTCAGGTCTGCCCCTTCTGTACCCTCTGGACAGCATGTCCTCCTTCATTCATAAAAGAATCAGGCATGTTTTCCACACCGGGCACCTCGCTGGTCATCTGTGTGCCCATGTGTCTCCCCAAGTAAGCGTTGCTCATCAAGGCAGGAGACCAAGTCCTCCCCATCTCCGTGTCCGCAGAGCCTGGCACATGGGGGGCATGTGTTAAGCACCATGTGTGTGCATAGATTCATGTTCTCCTTTGCACCTGGAGGAAGGTAACTTCAGTAAAAATACTGAATCCCTACGTTGTTTTTCCTGATGTGTGTTCCCTCTTCCTTTTTAATTTTGCCTATGGGCCCTGTGCCTGCAGCTCCCCTGTACTGCACAGGCTCCCCACAGTGCTCCGTTCCTCCTGAGCGTCCCACGGTGTCACCTCTCTTCAGCTGCCCTGCCCACCCTTTACAGAGACGTCTCCACTTCATCTTCCAAACTAATCATGATCCTTTTTCAAACCCCTCCTCAAAAACCCACTTCTATGAAGAGCCCATTGTCCAGGAAGCCAGCCCTGAAGATTCCTTCCACAGAAAAGTAGATCAGCTTCCCAACAGCCATGTGTCTGTCCCCCTCCAAAGAGGGGCAGCTTGAGCTGGATGCACAGAACAGAAAGGACTCCGAGTCTGCCTGAACACCTACCTGTCACCTCCCAAGGGAGCCTGTGGGGGGCACCAGATGTACAAAGTAGCTTCCCAGTGCAGTACTGAGGGTAGAAACGTGACCTGAACCAATGAGGGAGCAGGGACGAGGTGCGAAATAGATGACATGATCCCTGGCGGTGGTACTTATTGGGGTTGAAGTTGGGTCCTGGAACTAAAATTTCTGTACATGGTCTTATTCAAAAATAATTTAGGGTTTGGATCCCCATATTGGTTAGCTGTCAAAAAAACCCACATGACAATAATTTAGGTGCGGGTCTGGGTCTGCCTTCTGCTCTGTGAGTCTCCTGTTACGGTGTGGGGTAGAATCATCGCACACTTCCACCACCTGTGGTTATGGGCTGACTTGTGTCCCTCCCTCAATTCATACATTGAAGGCCTGACCGCTAGTGATCGGATGTGACTGTATTTGCAGTTAGGACCTTTAAAGATGTGATTCAGTTAAAATGAGGTCATGAAAGTGGCCTCTAATCCAGTTGATTGGTGTCCTTACAAGAAGAGATGAGGACACAAAGAAGAGACACCAGGAAGGCACACACACACAGAGGAAAGCCACACAAGGACACAGCAGGAAGGTGGCTATCTGGAAGGTAATGAGAGGCCTCAGAGAAACCAAACCTACCGGCACCCAGACTGGTTTTTTCATATCCAGTCTGTGGTATTTTGTTTTGGCAGCCTGAGCAGACTAACACACCCACTCTGTGTTCAGTTCTGCTCTTCATGCAGAGAAACCTCCCGTGCATGGCATTCACTCCTCCGTCAGAGGTGGGAACTTGGCCGGGGCTGCCTTGGCATCACAGGGTAGCAGGAGCTGCCACCCCGGGGCCGTGGCCATGCCCGTCATGCCCAGGCTCACCAAGGAGATGGGATGGAAACTGTCCTGGCAGCCATGGAACCTCTGATGTTTTCCTGAGTGTCCCAGCTGACTGTGACCTCCCTCCCCACCCATGCATGCTTTGGCTCACTCAGCGTAGATTCCTTGAACACCAACTTGTCTATGTATCAGGAGACAGTGAGTAACAGGACCTTGATTTATGAAGCTGACATTCCAGAGGAGGAGAAACACTTTCAGCAAATCACCACTAACTGGAAGAAAAGCCACAATCAGATGAAGAGAGAAGCCAGAATAAGACTGGGAGTGACCCGAGATCTTAAAGATCAGGAGGAGTTAATGAGGCAAAGACACAGTGGAGAAGCAAGTGATGGAAACAGAGGCCTGTGCAAAGGGCCTGTGGTGAGAGGGCACAAGGCCCTCTCTGGGCACTGAAAGAAGGCCCAGGGACAGGAATGCAAAGGGCAGGAACAGTTCCTGGAGAGGTAAAGTTGGAGAGGCAGGCAGGTGCCTAGTGCTGAGCCTGGCTGACTGGATTAAGGATTGTGGTTTTTGTTTCAGAGCAATGGAATTCACTGAAGAGTTTTAAGCAGAAGGCCGACATGATCAGCTTGTGTTTGTTTTGTTTTTTCCTGGAGGCTGACCAGTACTGGGATCTGAACCCGTGACCTTGTTGTTATAAGGCTGTGCTCTAACCAACTCTAAGAAAATAATCTAAGTGATTCATTTTCCGAAGAGACTTCTCTGACGGTGTTTTAACTGATTCAGGAGGCCCAGCCCAAAAGTTGTCTGACTGGTCCAACCCATTCCTGGAGGGTCTCTGAACAGATAGAGCTCTCCTTGAGATGGTAGTCACTAGTCCCTACTGTTTTCTTCATTCCCTGCTGTTTCTCCCTTCCAGGGCTTAAGTGGGCATTTTTTGTGTGCTTGTCCTGAGCACCCCCAGACAAAGGAACTCCATGCAAGGGGGTAATAAATTTTAGGCATCAATCAGGAAGATGGTGCACCCTGTAGTGCTCAGCCAGTGAGGAAGTGGGGGGAGGGACTTGCGTACTAGGGAATAAATTGCTTGCTACAGCTGTTTTCCATGTGCCTGTCCCATTCACAGACACCCAGACTTGCAAGGCTGTAATTAAAGTCTCGCTTCGCCATACTCGTGTCTCTGTGTCCATCCTTTGGCATTGGACAGGTAAGTGCATTTCTCACACCAACCGAGCTAACCAGCCAGCCCTCAGATTGGGTTTCAAGGGACTCACTGTGGCTACGGTGTGGAAAATTGATGTGAGGGAGCAAGAGTTGGCAGGGGAGACCAGCTACATGGCCCCACACTTCAGCAGACAGCATGCCATCACCCAGCACTTGTCTACACAGGTCTTGCAGGTGCACAACTAGCTCAAGAACCAACCCCTTGCTGGTGCAATCTGAGCAAAGATTCCCTTCACCCTGCCCAGAAAGTTCCCTCTCATTTGCCTGCTACAGAGCTGGGATACTCCATAGAAGACCTACTCTTTCAGTTAAGGCCCTGACCCCTGATAAAATGCAAACATTTCTACAGGACAGCCCTTAGCCTTACCAGCCATCATTGACAAGTTACTGGAAATGAACTCATTGGACAAACACCTGCCAGTGAGAAGGCAGTTCCTTAGAATGCAGATTGGCTTGGCTGCAGGGAGGCAGAGTACCTCGAATTTCTCCTGAGCAGTCAGAACACAGTAGAGTTGCATGGATGGTGGACACAGAAGGAGGAGAAAGGGCTTGAAGGAGAGTTTTAATCCTGTGAGCTCTTTATTATTGTCATCTCTATTTTCCACATGAGCTGAGCAAAGAAGCGAAGCAACCTGCCTCAGGTCACACAGCCCGAGGTGGTAGAGTCAGGACACACATGTTCTGAACTTGATACTGCACCCACCTCGGCAAAAGGCCTTGGGAGCCAGCTCTGAAGAATCCAAGGAGTGAGCTGTGAGGACCCACCCCAAGCACTGTCCCATGAGTAAGTGGCTGATTCATAGTAGAAACTCAAGCAGTATTGTTACATCAATGAACAAATAAATGAATGACTTATCATATGGGCAAGTGCTTTGTGAACAGCAGGGCCTTAGACTTTCAGACAGGTTTTAATAGCTTTAGTCTCTTTATTCAAAAAAGTCCTCAAGAGTCCCCATTAAAAGCCAAAGCTTACTGCCTGGGGCAGTATCTCAGCTCTGAAGCCCCCTTAATCCACATTCATTTACCCTACATGATTTATTGAGTTCCTTTGATGCACTAGACTAGAGGGGAAAAGAGACCCCAAAAGCAGGAAAGCACATAAATGAGCAAGATAATTATTGATGGCCACGGTATGTGACAGAAGGAAAGGAAATGGGTGTTTTATAAAGAGTAGAGGAGTTGTAGAGGAGAGATTCTGGTAGAGTGGCCAGAAACACCTTCTCTGAGGAGGAACATCCAAGGGGAAGCTTGAGCAATGAGAAGAGTTGAAGGTGGCAAGAGCTGGAGGAGGAGCATTCTCCTGCAGAGGGCTCAGCGTGTGAAAAGGCGCTGGGGCAGGGAAAGGGCTTAGCAATGCAAGAAGGCCAGTCTGGCTAGAGGCAAAGGGCAAAGAGGGACTCCAGCTGGGGTTGGAGAAGGAGGAAGAGGTCATATAAGGAGGCTTAAGGGCAGGGTAAAGGGTTTTGATTATATTTTAAGAATAAAACTATTAGAATAAACACCATTCATTGGGTAGTTCTTAATAAGGGAGAGAAATCCTCTGATTTATATTTTTAAAAGACCTTCAAGGCAGCTCTGAGGAGAACAGAATAGAGGGCCCGCAGATTAGAAGCAGGGGGACCAATTGGGGGCGATGACAGTAGTCCTGGGTAGGCATGGTGGCTCGTACTAGGGGGTAGCTTGGAAGGCCGTGAAGTGTTGTGACTCAGGATATGCTTTGAGGGTGAAGTCACAGTTGCCAATGGATTGGATGTGAGGGTGGGAGCAGAGCCCTGGGTGACTAGTAGATTTTTGGTCTGAGCAGCTAGACTAATAGTCCTGTCATCTATTGAGATGGAGAAGACCGAAGGGGACAGGTCAGGGTGGGGACAGGTGAGGTGTGATTCAAGGGTTCCATGTTGGCTAGTTACATTGCAGATGCCCATTCGACATCCAAGCTGAGATGCGGAGCAGGCAGTTGATGTAGGCATTCAGAGTTTTGTTAGCAGAAAGGGAAAAAATAAGAACAAAAAGGCAGGGATGAGAGGAAGCTGGAAAGAGAAGGAACTGTGGTGGTTCCTAAGGGCAGACTTCCCTCTTGCCAGTTCTCAATTCAATTATATTCCTAAAAATATTTCTGTGCATTTGTTATGTACCGGGCACTGTCTAAGGTGCCGAGGACTCAGCAGAAAGCAGCAGTGGCAGAGCCCAGTCCTCAGCAACTTATGGTCCAGGGAGAAGACACAGCCTCAGGACGTGTAAATAGGCACACGGGGAAGATGGCTTCCCCACCGGGAGGCAAGGCAAGAGGCGGTGCGGTGGAGGCACTGGGGTGCAGACTTGACCCCCGCCACGTGAGAAGGTGTTGGAGGTAAACGTGAGTGATGACAAGGGCATGGCCGTGGGGAGCGGTGAGTGCCAGGAGCAGGGTGGGCTGGAGGTCACGCCTGTGGGACAGGAGGCCATTGGAGGGTTCCAGCAGGGGAGAAGCACGGCGGGACCCTGCAGTGGAGGGATCGTCTGGCCGAGGATGAAGAATGGACAGCAGCAGGGAGCAGGACTGGGGGACAGAGTGGAAAGGGCATGTCAGTGACCAGGGTCTGGCTGGCGCTGGCTGTGGGGGTGGAGATAAGCAACGGCTTCAGATGTGTTTTGGAGGCTGAGCTGGTCAACTGATTGGCTGTAGGGAACGTGAGGCAGCAATTTGAGAGTCACCAGAAAGGCTGTTCTGGAAGCCTTGGGCTGAATGAGCCGGAGCACCTCAGTGTTTCGAGTCTGCGGACAGTGAGAAGCATCTGTGAGGCAGGAGGAAGAGCCACGGCGTTGCAGGCCAGACGGAGCAGGGGTTCCCATGCTCAGCACTATGGCATTCGCGTTGCTCTTTTGTGGTGGGGGCTGTCCTATGCTTTCTAGGATGGTTAGCAGCATCCCCAGCCTCTACCCACTAGATGCCAGTAGCACCCCTACCCTGCAGATATGACAACCCAAAATATCTCTAGGCATTGCCAAATATCCCTTGGGGGCAAAAATCACTGGAGAGAAAAAAGCAGGAAAAAAACCACTGGAGAGAGTGAGTAGGCAACGAGAGGCCTGCAGGTTAAGAGTGAAGGCTCAGACTTGGACCCCAGGGCCCAGCAGCTGGCTCTCCCAGCTGCTGGCTGCTTCGCCATTGGCTTACTACCCTCTCTTTGCCCCAAGTCTCTTTATCTGCAAAACAGGGAAGGCAGTGTCACTCATTGGGAATGCTATGGAGACCATTAAGCGAGCTAATACGGGAAAACAATTAGAATAATGCCTGGCACATTGTTAACAGTTCAAAATAAGTTACTTCACTGAGTGCTATGATGGGAGATGAACAGAGCGCATGCACTCGCACGCGGAGGACCCTCTAGCAGTCATAGGTCATGGGGGACGGCCTGCTGGAGGAAGTCCCCACTGAGCCCAGGAGGAGGGTTAGGAGTCAGCCAGGGGAGAGTTTTGGGTAGACCAGATGAGAAAACAGTGATTTGAAAATGTCCAGAGGCCAAGAGAAGAGGCTGGCACTTTCAAGAAGTGACAAATAGCATGATGGAGGCTGAGAATGTCCTCACAGCCCAAGGTGCAGTGGCTGGGGTGAGGGAACAGTGAAGAGTCGAGGCCAGAGGGACAGGCGTGGATGCCATGTGGAGGAGTGGGCATTACCTGAGGGTGACAGGAAGCCACAGAGGGTGTCAGGCTGATAAAGGATGGAGCCACACAGCCTTGCAAAGAGCACTCTAGCTGGAGAGCAGCTTGCCAGGGGCTCAGCCATCTGGCCTCCCCTTCCAGAGCCCCCATGAGGACATCTGCTCCTGGTGTCCCCTTGCTCTGCGTCTGTGGCCGGCCGTCCTCCACTTACCTCTTCTGCTGGTCCTGGACTCTTCTCCTCCTTCCTTCACACCTTCTTCAGTCCCTGGCTTCCAAAGCCACCATGTGCTAAGGACTCCCACAGTACAAGTCACTCCGTCATTCACTCACTCATTCAACAAATCTCTGAAGGTCAATGACATGCCAGGCGTTGCTCTTGGTGCTGGGACTGCAGCAGTGAATAGGCTAGACCAAAGCTCTGCCCCCCTGGAGAGGGAACAAACCACACACATGGAACACGGAAGCTGGTAGTTGTTTATGTGTTATAGATGTTGAGGAATGCTATGGGGGACTGGGGTCGTCACAGGCTCCTCAGGGAGAAATGCCGGGCTGGGGGCGGCGGTGCAGTTTAAACAAGGTGGGCAGGATCTGAGCAACGGGGAGGGTCGCTCCAGCTGGAGAGGAGGGTCCCAGGAGGGGAAGGCAGAGAGGCCGGCTCACGTGGGGCTCGCCTCTCCCCCGAGCCGAGCCCGAGGACCTCCACCCAGGCTTCCTGTCTCCAGAAATAGGCCGCCACCCATTTGCCAGCTGCTCAAGCCGGAGAGTGGAAGTTGCTGGAACAGTTCAGCCCTTTCCCAGCCCACCCCGGCAGCCGCCATCCCCAGTGCTAAAAATACACTGAACCCGTCTGCATTCTCTCTCCTCAGCCACCAACCTCTCCCCTGGGTCATCCGAAGTCCCACCGGCCCCCCAGCTTCCATGACTCAGGAGCCAGTGTGATTTAACATTTATATGCAAGGGTATTTCCGAAAGTTCAAGGAAAAATAGGATTGAAAGATAATACAAATCTTTCCATGAACTTTTTGAAGTGCCATCATATAATTCGGATTATGACTTCCTTAAAACTGTTACCAGGATTTGATGATAGCTGAACTCTAAACTCCTTCCATGGCCCCCAATCCGTCTTCACCCCCTCGACTCAGGCCGTCGCTTCCACGCTGTCCGCCTCCCACTCCCTCCAGCCCTGCTGGTCTCTTTCCCACCCCGGGACCCTCGCACATGTCGTTCCTTCTGCCCGTAACGCCCTTCCCAGCTTTCCTCCCTCACTCTTTTCTTATCTTTTGAATCTCAGCTGAAATGTCATCACCTTTCAGAAGCTGTTGCTAACCTCCCTGCCTAGATGGCTCCGTCTCCCCTTGTTCTTTGTCATTTCATTCTTTCTTGCCCTTTTCACAAGTTTAATTGGATATTTTTCTTCGTCACTCACTGCCACTAGGCTGCAGCTCCGTGAAGGTGGCGAGGTCTGTCCTGTGCACCGTGTACATGCAGAACCTAGGACCAGCACCTGCCACAAACAGGAGCACAGTACAGCAACACACAAGTGAATGGATGAGAAGCAGTTGCATGAGAAGCTGCAAAATTTGGTGGTCTGGGCTGTGGGGGTGTGAAGTGGGTGATTTCTGAGATCCATTCTGGAGGGAAAACCATAAGGTTCTGGTGTTTTCTTGGCTGTACCCCAAGAACCACTCTGAGACATCATCGGTATGATAGTAGGACCAGTCTGAGCCTTCTTGGGGGCAGTCCCATGTGATCCAGCTCCTTCCACCTACCTCCTGTCTCCCTCTGGCCCCCCAAGCACACCAAACTTGTCCCTTCTTCAGGGAGAGAGGGAAAGGGTCAGAGGACTTTGTCATTGGAAAACATCGTCAAGCACATCTCATCTCAAGCTCTAGCCATTTCCCATCTGGGGAAGCAGAAACTCAGGGAGGTGAAATGACTTGGCCACGATCTCCCACCCAGAGCACAGAGAGTTGGCTGAGGCCTTGCTCCTCCACTTGCCATCCCTACACCAAGCTGTCTGTCCTTAAAGATAGCTTTGTGCACACAGAGCTGGAGCAGACATTCCAACCAGCTGGGCCAGGGACGGCCCCTGCCACAATGGGGGAGGAGGAGATCCAAGCTGTGACTTAGCAGGGAAACCTGGGGCAATGCTTGGCTTTGTTGGCCATAAGTGAGAGGCACTGAGAACTTTGAGAGGAAACATGGCTGACATTGAGGAAATGGACTGAGAGGTGAGTAGAGAGGGTTGGAAATTGCTCTACCTGCCTGTGAGATCAGAGGAGACAAATGTGTCATCTCTCTAGAATAGGGACCCCACCACAGAGGCCCGAGATTGGGACCGAGCAGTGGGAGGCTGGAGTTATGCAGCCATCACTCACTCACTCACTCACTCACTCATTCATTCATTCACTCATTCAGAAAACATTTGTTTGGAGATTTCTATAAGGCAAACATTCTCTGAGATGCTAGAGAGTCAAATATGAAAAGAGGCCAGGAGGGAGTCTTCAGGAGACTCCTAGTCTGGAGCAGAAATACTGTCAGTCGACCTAAGGCAAAGGCATTCACACTTGACCACACCAAACACTTGACCTACTTTGTGACCCTGAAAGAGATGGACAAAAAGAACCCAGGGGAAACTTTGTGCTGGAAGGAGAGACAGAGAGGAAAGAAGAGGAGATGTTTATAGGGATACAGATACTTAAATTTCCAGGGTGCTTTTCTCACAAGGTCTAGAAGAGATCTGCACACTTTCTGCTGTTCATTCACTCAACGAATATTTACTGAGCACATGACACATGCCAGAAACTGTGCTAGGCACAGGTGAGTATAGTTTTCGGTTCACAAAAAAGCAGAAGCAGCCTAGCAGCCTGGCCTGCCAGATCAGCTATAATCCAATATTTCCTGAGGCTTCCACTGTGAAGAAGGTTCTGTCTGAAAGGCTATAAAGAATTTAAATAACACAGAGAAAATCTCATTGCTACCATCATGGAGTTTGTAAGCAAAGGAACTAAAGGAAGTTTAGAAAAGGAGGGAGGCATGGTAAGGCCTCGGGGGAGCCCACTGTCACCCCTAAGGTCACTGCTTATCTGTGATTGCTCTTGCAGGAAGGCTCATCAAGAAACTTGAGTCCAGTTGTTTTGCTTATGTTGGTCAAGACTGAGTTACAAGAGGCAGAAGTCCGATACAAACTGACTTAGGCACACAAAGGAATTTAAGGACTTCAGGCATAGCTGCATCCAGCTGCTCAAATGATGATGCCAGACGCTTGTCTCTCTTATGTTGTTTTTCTCTAAACTGTTTCATTTTCAGGCCCTGGGGATGCAGTACACAGGGGCCCCATTCTAAGCCCTGGGGGTATAGTGTAGATGACCAAGCATCTTATAATTGGTCAGGTTCTCTACAATTGGTGGCAGAAGAATACCACCAGGCTTTCTGGGCTTACTTCTTACTAGTTTAACAACTCTAAAGAGGGAAAAAATTATCCCAGCAAAAACCTTCAGATGCGCTTTGTTGGTTCAGCTTTGTCATGTGTTCTCCCCAAGCTGACCAGTGTGGCAGGGAGAGGCAGTACTCTCATTGGCCAGCCTGGGTCACAAGCCCCCACCAGGATATAGGAGACTGAGAGTGGAGGAGGGGTGGGTCCTCAAAAGAAAATCATTGTGATATGACCAGACATGACCTGAAGAAGGAAAATGGACACCAAATAGCAGATGCCATGTCTGGCATAAACCTAGATTAGAAGAAGGCAAAGTCGTGTGGTCAGCATGAAATACAGAAGAACTTAAAGTCCCAGGGGAGCCAAGAGGTAAGGCCATTTAGTAATGTGGACCATGGGGGAGGCCAGGGACATTAGTCCACGGTTTTCCAAAGGAAACCGGTGCCTTAGGCCACTGTGTGTGGGAGTGCGAGTAGCAAGCTGGAAGAGCAACAAAAGCAGGATTTGGAAGTCAGGCAAATTCGTGTTAAAATCTTACCACCCCTTAATAGCTGCATGGTTTCCTTGGGCAAGTCCTTTCATCTACAAGCCATAGTTTCCTCATCTGAGAAATGGGGTTAGCCACAGCCATTTCACAAGGTTGTTGTAGAAGTGACACCAGAAAACATAAATAAACACCCAGCCCAGAGTATATGTCCAAAGGTGAGAAGAGCAAGGAGAGGTCAGGGCATCCAGTTCAGCCCCAAACGCTTGCAGGTGGCAGGAGAGATTCACGAACTTTCCTCCCAGGTTGGACACAACCTTTTTGAAGAGCCGCACCTAGAATGGCCTCTCAGTATCACACCTTCATCCCATGGAGGTTCCACGTGTCATCCCGCATTGGTGTCAGAAGCTGACTGTGGCAAGCAGTAGCCATTTCACCCCCTTTCCCAGGAAGAGACCCCCCCACCCCCAGCTGCTCCTTTTGCTGCATTTCCCTGATCCTACTGGATAGGATGGGCAGCAGCAGAATATTTGGCCTCTAACCGCCTGAGAAAGACCGTGCCTTGGTTTAGAAGTGTCCCATTTGAAAACGTGGATTTTTGTGGTCCCCAAATCCCTAGGAACTTCCACATTCAGAAAGGCCGAAAGCCAGGCCCTTGCAGACCGGAGCCTGCAGAATGCGGAGGGAGCAGCGCAGGGAGCCACGCTGCGTCTCTCTTGATGCTCTTTAACCACCAGGGCTTCAAAGGAGCAGCCATAAGCAAGTGAGATGAGCCCCTCAGTTCTAGGTAACCAAACAGCAACTACGTGTCAGAGACCAGGAGAGATGGCACACTGCTGTCCCCCCCCACGGCCTGGGTGGACAGTGGTGGGGGGAGAGGAGCAGCCCATGCCTGCCCATGAGGTTGGGCGCAAAAACTCACTGTGCACGTACTGGAAAGGGGATGCCCACCTGGAGTGCGCTTCTGGCCGAGTAACCGCGCCTCCTTTGTGCACAGCAGGCCTGGAGAAGCAGGGCCCAGCACAGCCAGTCAGTCTTGGGCCTGTTTCACTGGGTCGACTCAGGAGCTACACGCCCCTAAATGCACGCGCTCAACCCTGGCTTGTCACCTCCTCCACCCAGGAGCGCACCTTTAGCCATCCTGTATTCTGGATTCGCAGAAAGGCCTCGGGAGAGTTCACTTGGGAATCAGACGCAGTCTCCTGGGAGAGGTCGTGGGCAGGTGCGTTTGCGGGGTAGTGTACCTTTAAGGAAACAAGTCTGAACCGAAAAGATTGGCCGAGTGAGCCTGTCTCCCCCACGAGGGCACTGGCAGCGAGAAAACAAACCTCAGAACAAAAACCCAGTAACCCCATGGGTCTTTTGTTTTCAGTCAAATGCGCAAAGCCAGGTGGCTCCTTTAACATCCCAGAGATCGTCCCAGGATCTCCCCTGCGCCAGGGGCGCTGGGTGCTGGGGGCGCGGTCTATATCCTTGCCTGGTAGCTGACCCCATCGTGCGCCCCACTGTGCCC